>NC_079189.1:229287560-229891727 GCF_029499605.1 Hyla sarda | reverse complement strand
ATCCATAGTGTTATCACATTGTATATGGCTTCAGCATGCTTTTACATGCTTCCCTCCTGACAGGAAGTTGTTAAGATATCTTTATTCGGACATTTGAGGTGTGTTTGTAGCATGCTGCCACAGGCAGAGGAGCAGACAGTTGTGTTTGTGCTGGGCAATGCCACAGGCAGAGGAGCAGACAGAAACTGGGTGTGGATTTGGCAGGAGTGCTGTGGAAAAATGCTGAGCGAGCAGAGTGGGGCCGCTGAAATATATAGGAAATATATTTATACATATATGAAATATATATTTTATGGTTTCAGATCTGGGACAGACAGATAAGCAATGCTATAAGCTTCCGTAGCATTTTTCTTTAATCGGAAAATATCCCTTTAGGGTCTATTCACACATACAGTATCCTGGACATATTACCAGGATTTATAGCTGCAGATTTGAAGCTGTGCCCAGTGATTTAGTTTACCCTGAACTCTGCAGCTTCAAATCCTGTGCATCAAATATGCACAGGATACTGTTTGTGTGAATATACCCCTAAAATATATTTGGACGCATATCTCACTTCTTCTTTCCTAAACTCACATTTTATCTGGATGTCAATTTGATATCACCAGTTTAAACCTGTCCTGGAGCTAATAAAAAGGTCATGTAAATTAATTTGAGGTGTTGTTGTAATTAGTAGAAAGAGTTCATACAGGGTCAGCTTTGACTAATAATTGGGAAGAGCTCAGGTTTATTAAGACTAGGAATGATATACAGCCAAGATGTTTTCCTACTCTCTGTCATGACTGTATAAAAGGGGTATTCCAGGCAAAACCTTTTTTTATATATATCAACTGGCTCCGGAAAGTTAAACAGATTTGTAAATTACTTATATTAAAAAATCTTAATCCTTCCAATAGTTATTAGCTTCTGAAGTTTTCTGTCTAACTGCTCAATGATGATGTCACGTCCCGGGAGCTGTGCATGGTGGGAAAATATCCCCATAGGAATTGCACAGCTCCCGACACGTGAGTCATCAGAGAGCAGTTAGACAGAAAACAACAACTCAACTTCAGAAGCTAATAACTATTGGAAGGATTAAGATTTTTTAATATAAGTAATTTACAAATCTGTTTAACTTTCCGGAGCCAGTTGATATATAAAAAAAAAATGTTTTGGCCTGGAATACCCCTTTAACTTCATGACAAGTGTACAACAGTGATCAACCTGCTACATTCTGGGAGCCTCAGATGCAGCCCTTGATGCCACACATTCTGCCAATTTTAGAATAGAATAGATATACACAGACAAAGGCCAGAATGGGACTAAAAAGCAGCCCTGGCACACAACCCCCACCTGCCCACATACTGTATGCCTTCTCACAAGGGTCAAGTCTAGTGTTGAATATCGGCACTTCGCGAATTTCACGAACATTTAGAATATAGTGATACATATTCATAATATTCATAACGAATTTCCCTTTTTTTAAATGCAAATTTATGAGAATATTTATGCGAATATCGGCACTTCCAGACTGGATTCTGAACCCTCCCTTCTTTTAGGTGAAAGATGTAATTGCGCATGCACAGTACGTGAATTTCATTACGAATTAGATTCATTACGAAATAGAACAAACATAGCAAATATGCAAATTTCACGAACATAGGATGAATATTCGTCCATATATTCGGGAAATATCGCGAATTCGAATATGGCCCCTGCCGCTCATCACTGGTCAAGTCCTGGAAAAAAAAAAGTGAGGGAACTCATCCAAGATTTCCACTCCTGCTAATGGAAGCAGTGTTCCGGCTGTGAAAAAAGTGCAGGTATGCGTTCCTTCAGGACTTGAGCCCTGCCTTCGCCCCTCCATATTTCAGAAGGAAATTGCAGTATTTCATCACACTCTCTACCAGTCCTAATACTATACCACACCTTCAACACAAGAAGGAAAGTAAGTGGAACCAGGGCCGTTTGAAGGAATTTGGGGGCCCCAAGCAAAATGGACATGGAGGTCCCCCCGATGTTCACGCACTTCACGCTCTAGGGCCGGCGTCAGGAAGTAGTAACGCCGGCCCTTGAATTCTGGGAGCGTGACGTGAGCGAACGTCGATACGAGGCCCCCGCATTAGGTGCAGCACAGTTCCACCCCACATTAGGTGCAGCAGAGTTCCCCCCACATTAGGCTAGCAGTGTTCCCCCACATTAGGTGCAGTATAGTTCCCCCACATTAGGTGCAGTATAGTCCCCACATTAGGTGCAGTATAGTTCCCCACATTAGGTGCAGTATAGCTCCCCAAATTAGGTGCAGTATAGTCCCCCACATTAGGCAGTATAGTTCTCCACATTAGGTGCAGTATAGTCCCCCCACATTAGGTGCAGTATAGCTCCCCAAATTAGGTGCAATATAGTCCCCCACATTAGGTGCAGTACAGTTCACCCACATTAGGCAGTATAGTTCCCCCACATTAGGTTGGCAGTATAGTTCCCCCACATTAGGTGCAGTATAGCTCCCCAAATTAGGTGCAATATAGTCCCCCACATTAGGTGCAGTACAGTTCACCCACATTAGGCAGTATAGTTCCCCCACATTAGGTGCAATATAGTCCCCCCACATTAGAAGACATCATGACAGTCTAAGCTAGATGGAGAAGAAAAGGAAAGAGGATGACTGTGATCAGAGAAGATGACAATTGTGATTCACTTGATTTAATGGAACTTATATTACTGTGTGATGTGACTTTTTGGATGGGGGTAGGTTCGGGGAGGGGGGCACCATTTCAGCACCTTGCAAGGGGTGCAAAGGGGTACTAACTATGTCCCTGCTGCCCACAAGAATGTACAATCTTTGAGGAAACAAAAGATACAATGTCAAGCCAGAAGGGTAGTACAAATAAAGCCGTATAAGCCTCCCCTGTATATACTAGCCATACTATTTATTTAATAAGCATGTGGTTGATCAGGAGATTCTTCGAAATGTCAAGTAGTAGCCAAGATGAGTCTCTTCATGAGAAAAAATAATATCTTCATGTATTGAGATGCTATGCAAAAATTATTTTGAACCCAAGAAGTCATTTGTAATTCAAGCTTGAAAGGAGACAAAAATGATGATTTTTACAGAAAGCCGCTTTTCCAGATAAAAGCAGTGCCTTCAATATATTAAAAGTGAAATGCCATTCCAAGAGTAATCAGCTTTACATATATCTCTAGTAGCTAAGAATCACCTGATCTTTATTGAAAGCAGTCGGCAGAGCAAAAATGGAATCTGTAATATTTCATAATTATTCTCTCCAGAAGAATTTTGACAAAGCTGTTTTCTGTTTTAAATCTGTCCTTACAGCTTATATGGTAACCAGATACAGGGAGAGAAATCTATTATACATTTCACAAGGAAGCATAAAGCAAAAATCAGAAAGCTAAGCAAAAATAACTATTTTCTGTACTGAGATAAACAGTTACAGAATTGAGAAAATTCCTTTTAAGGGTATGTTCACACTACAGAATTTTCATGCGCAGAATTGCGCTTGGAAATTCATCTGTATGAACCATAACATTGGTGGAAACGGACCTTCCTCTGACCCATTCCCACTGCAGAACTTTAGCTAAAAATTGATCCATTAAAAGAGTGAACATGTTCATTCTTTCAACAGAATTACGCGCAGACTGCAATGCCATCAATTGTGATAGTATAATAGTATAACATACCCTAAGGCTATGTTCACATGTCAGATTGTCCGCACGGAAAATCTCCATGCAGAAATACAGTGGTCCCTCAAGATACAAAGGTAATCCATTCCAAATGGACCATCGTTTGTTGAAACCATCATATGTTGAGGGATCCGTGCAATGTAAAGTATAGGACAGTGGTCTACAACCTGCGGACCTCCAGATGTTGCAAAACTTCAACACCCAGCATGCCCGGACAGCCAACGGCTGTCCGGGTAAGCTGGGAGTTGTAGTTTTGCAACATCTGGAGGTCCGCAGGTTGAAGACCACTGGTATTGGAGGTTATACTCACGTGTCCCCGCCGCTCCGCTATCGTATGTCGGGGCCATAGTAGGTCAGGGGGGGGGGGGGGTCACTGTACGGCAGACTACGAGTGTCCATTCTTTCTGTGGACACCTGAATTTGAATTTCCGTGCCAGCACAACAGAATCCCATTTAATTCAATAGGACTCTGCTGCGGAATCTCTGTGCAGAATTCCAATGCGTATTTCCGCATGGAAATTTTGGTGTGTGAACATAGCCTAATTCAGAAGTGAAAACCAAACAGGCAGACCTTCCTGTTGTTACTTTTGCAAAAATAGTAGCAAATTATGATTTTTTTGTGGGGAATACCCTTGTAGTCCTTCTTTCCAATATGTATATTACATGATATATGATACCTTGTGTATATTACATGCATGATGCACATACCTATAAAGAACTAAGTTTTGTTTTTACTTTTCTCATGTGCATTGAAAACAAATATTTTAGTATGTGTGTATGTTTGGAATAGTGGGTTATTTGTTGTGTGGATTAGATCCTAAAAAATGTTGCAATGCTGAGAAAAAGTTCCCTCTTTTATAGAAGCTCATATGACCAGCTTGGAAGAAAAGTGTTGTGTTGTTACAGTTGCTGTCAAATTAAGTACAACAGAAAATATGTACTGTATACTAATATATTAGTGAAGGCGTATTATGCTATGTGACTAGCATTAGCTGAAAAATAAATATTTCCCATCCAACCTCAAAATTAACAGAATAAGAGGAAGGTTAGACTTATGGCAACAGGCAGAGCGGTTTGCTAAAAGCACAACAATAACACATTAAAATTCTGTTACAATACAACAGGACAAAATTATAGTAAAAGTATAAAATAGTTCTTAGGTCGAATGCCAGGATAGCATATAACATGCTTTGCTATGAGAATGAAAACATGTCAAAATAGCAGCCACCAGGTTTCATACATCAGCATGAAAAATAAGTTTGCTAATATTTTCATCTCATAAAATGTGTCTTTACAATAGCTCAAGTATATCATAAAATATCTTCTGCATAATATACTCCAGAATATGTCTTAATATAGTTATAGGGGCACTGTCATTTCCAAACTTTTTATTTGATGTAGATAATAACATCTATACATATATATATATGTATATATATATATATATATATATATATATATATATATATATATATATATATATATATATAAAGAAGACCTGACTCATCAACGCCCAGCCGAAACCTTGGACCTAGAAACCAGAATTTTTTCACAGGTGTTGCTTTTAAGATGTAGACGAGGAATAAGAAAGGATTTTTTAAAATTCAACCCTTAAGGGGCTGAAAAAGGGGTTGAAAGTTTGCATGGAAGTTCGCCATTTTTAAAGCTAGAAGCTGTATGTGTGTATGGGATAAGAGGACGGGTTAGGAGGTCGAGATAGAAGGTCGGGATAGGAGGTCGAGATAGGAGGTCAAGATAGGAGGTCAAGATAGGAAGACGGGATAGGAGGACGGGATATCAGGACAGGATAGGAGGTCGGGATAGGAGGTTGGGATAGGAGGTCGAGATAGGAGGTCGATATAGGAGGTTGAAATAGGAGAACGGGAAAGGAGGACGGGATAGGAGGTTAGTATAGGAGGACGAGATAGGAGGTCGAGATAGGAGGTCGAGATAGGAGGTCGAGATATGAGGATGGGATATGAGGACGGGATAGGAGGTTGGGATAGAAGGTCAAGATAGGAGGTCGAGATAGGAGGACGGGATAGGAGGTCGGGATAGGAGCTCAAGATAGGTCGAGATAGGAGGATGGGATAGGAGGACAGGATAGGAGGTCAGGATAGGAGGTCGAGATAGGAGGATGGGATAGGATCAGTATCAGGCAATACAGGTGGTATTATTATAAACAATAAAAAGCATACCTTTATTATTTTCTAGGGAATCCAAATGGGGCACTACATTTTTAGGATACACAGAGGAGACATTATTACTTAAATGGGACAGAACTGTAATTTTGTAGTGCATTACCATCTAGGGCACCACCACTGTAAGGGGAACAGTGTGGGGCACTTTTTGGCACTATTGTTTTTGGGAACTATTTCTCTGTCACTATATGACACCATTATTTTTAAACGTCAGTATCTGGGGACACTCTACCACACAAAGTACAGTTATAGGAGCAACTGGGGCAGCATGTGGCACAGAATTTGGAGTGGCAGTGAGACGAGTAGTTTGTGTGGGTTGGAAAACACTGGGCAGGAAACACTGCTATGTTTTGTTTTTATATTTTATATTTATGTCTTTATTTTCTTTTGTATGTTTGTTATTAAAACTTTTTAAATAATTAGTTTTAATGTTATTTTAAAGAGTACCTGTCACCAAATAAAACTTTAAATATAATGTTCCTTGTGCAATTAGCAGACACTTTCCTATTCATTTCCTTTTAAAATTATCAACATAAATATGTTTAAAATGTAATATAAAACACGGCCACTAGGTGGCTCTGTACTGTTCCCTGCCGCAATTAATACAGTGAGTTCGGTCTCTGCCGGACCTGGCAGCAGTCCAAATTCAGGAAGTGTTTCTCTGCACGGAGCTTGATTGATAGCTGCACAGAAGGTGAAAGCTCCACAGATTCTCACAGAAAGCCACACAGACTGAAAGCTGCAGGAGAGCCTCACTGATAGCAACACAGACTGAAACATGCACAGAGCCTGAGGTCTTCTATTCATCACAGCACTGCAACCATGTGGGGGCGGAAGTGGTCCCCCAGCAGGCTTCAGTGATGTCATGCCTGGTGGGAAACGCCCACTTTCTCCTGCTGGGAAATTGCACTATGCGAGCAAGAAGAAAGGTAAGATACACAGCTTTTTAAAGCTCTAAATTAGTTTTTAAGGGCAGGAGGGGTGTTAGGAGTAGTTAGGGAACATATCCTGAGGTAGTTGAGAACAGTTTATTCGGTGACAGGTACTTTTTAATGTTATTAAAACTTTAAGAGTTTTAATGACAAATACTATTATTTTTGTTGATGTCTAGATATGTTACAACTTTCAGATTTATTTGTAAATTGTTACTGTTTCTCATGTTTTTTCTCTGATAAACATAACATAAACTATGAAGACAATTAGGAATGAATATAAAAACAGTGCAACGTATTCATAATTTGTAAGTCATGTTTTATTACACATCTTATACCAAAACTCATTGTTAACATATATAGGTAACATATTGTCAATATCAACACTTTTTCTTCATTTACTTTTTAAAGTGAATATTTGACAATCATTTCAAAACAAATATATGCTTCCAGGTAGAATCCAAGTACATTAAGTTTACTATATTTAAAGGTATTTAATGTATTTGTTCCATAATGGAACATAGTATAAAAACCACAGGAAAGTTATCAGTTGTACAATGCACATTCAAGGTGGTAATCAGCTTCAACCATCAGGGTCTATTCACACTGCAATATTTCCGTATGTGGAATTCCGCCTCAAATTAAAGCCCATAGACTTCTATGGGATTCCGCACTCCCATTCACACTTCTCAATTTTCACTTGCAGAATTCCACAGGCAAAAATTCAGAAGTATGAAGGGGAGTGCGGAATTCCATAGAAGTCTATGGGCTTTAATTTGAGGTGGAATTCCTCAAGCGGAAATTCTGCTGTGTGAATAGACCCTCACATTCTTGTGCCCAAACCAGATGCTAAATGTTTCTCTCACCCTTTTCTTACACTGTATTTTCTGCTTTATTTACAAAGACCAAACTTTGCTTTTTAGGTTAAAGTTGTTGTGGATATGAATTTTTTTGTGTGGGGTATAGGACAGAAGGTTATGACGCTGAAAAATGAAAATCACATTACCAATATATTAATATATGTACATAGAGAGATAAAATGATAACATATAGTATATTATCTAGCAAATATAAGCTTTTTATTGTGTAAATATCAAACAGTTGCTAATAACTTAATGCTATTTTTTTTAACCCCTGAAGCCATACTGTATCCATGAAGAATGTTTCTGTAATAAAGCAATACAATCAAGAAGTGTTTTCCAAAAATAAAGAATTATTATTATTATAAATAATTATTATTTGTTTACCCTTTTAAAGTGTGGTACAGATTCAGTGGTCTCTTAAGTCAGAATGGCTTTTGGTGTCAAAACTTTCAACATAAAATGGTCTTTCCTGAACCATTCTAACTTGAAACTGTGCTCAACATATTGTTGCACTTGTGAACCAAAGGAAGAAATGCACATGCGCGAAACTGCAGACAGTCGGCTCTGAGCATCCCATGCAGATGTGACAGCCTCGTCCTCCAGTATTTCCGCATTTGGAGCCTAGAGTTGCTTATCCAGTGGTGAGTGCAGGATTCGTGTTATTGCACAGCTCTTACTTGTATTTAGTCTATGCTCCTTATTATTCCTAGCACCTCCGGAGCACTCTATAGTTGGATTAACCCCATCTACCTGCTAATTAAGGCTGTTGTGTAACCTTTGTTGACTGTGTGATGACTTTGTGGTTCCGTCCAAGCTTCTATTTCATAAAGTTTTCCATAAAATTTTAGAACTTTAGTCTCAACCTACAATATTTGTAACAGAAACAGATAATAGTCCGGCAATGCATCCCACCATGACCCGTACTCCGCCGATATGTGACTAACAGCCTTCAATGTTGTGGAATATAGCATGGTGTTCTGATAACAGCTTCAACTTGACAAAAAACACTTCCAAAGAATAATGAATGACGGCACTCACATCTTCCGTATTTTCTTCTTTATTATCTATACTCACATATTACATAGGACAGGACGACATAAATATGTCCCGTCCCCCCCATGTATGTCGTCCTGTCCTATGTAATATGTGAGTATACATAATAAAGAAGAAAATATGGAAGATGTGGGGAGTGCCGACATTCATGATTCTTTGGAAGTGTATTTATACAATATTTGTAACTTACAATGATCGACCTCGGAAAAGAGATCACTGTATCTACACATATTAGGTTAAATTATATAAAGATAGGGGGAGATTTATCATTCAATATAGACGTTATTTTCCGTCTATCATTGGCCCTGTGATGGCGCAGTCATGTAATATTAGCGACATTTGTGCGACTTTTGTAGTAGACGTTTCCTAAGTTTTTGAGTAGCAGTACACCTATTTCCGATTTAGACATGCAGTGCACCCTTTATTTATTATGTGCGACTTTTAGAATAAGTCCCTAAAAGTTGCGCAAACCCCGATTTCCAGGCGCTAAAATACGCCCACCAAAAGTACAACACGTACAAAACCTCGTTAGCTAGAGCTTTTCCCGCCCATGCAAAGCGGCGGGGAATTCATCATCTACAGTACACACTTATGATAAATTACACACTGCAACGGAAAAAGTGCAAGACAGAAAAAACGGCGGTAAAAAAAGAGTAGGGTGCACTTTGAATGATAAATCTCCCCTATAGAAACAGAAAAAACAAGAAAGGCAGAATGATTACTAGATAGCATGATAGATAAGTAAATAAACTGTGGATTCTTGAATACACTGTGGAATTTCCACACACAAATCGGGGGTGCAAAAATCCACTGTGATTCTATCTACCCTGTGTGAACACACCTGTAAAGCGGTAAAAAATGTACAACTCAATAAGAAAAATTGTACGTATTTGGAGGATTATATAAGATAATGATTTTACTTGTGTCAGTGTGCTGCACCTTTTATACATTGCTGTTTACTGATTTTATTATTCATGTACATTTCACTGAACGTCAACATAGCTCCATTAAGGTTAATGAGTATACAATCATGAATCTACTCTAAATAGATAGATAAAACAGATTGATCCATACATTTAAGAACTAAAATGGTATACACTATTACCCAATGTTTTCATTTGTAGAATAATATCATGCAGCACTTGCTTTATAAACAGCACAATGTATGTAATTGTATATAGCCTACTAACTTCATACATAGACTAGCTGGAGAGTAGGTGAAATAAGGAAGGCATAGGGTATATTTCACCATTTTATCAATAAATGTAAGCGGTAGCAAGTTCTACCCAAGACAAATAACTTTAATTGCCCAAAGAAAAAATCTGTAACAGGACTCCCCCATCCATGTGTCATATATAATACTTGTTTCATCCTACAAGGAAGAGGATCTTAGGGGTACCCTCAGAAACTAAGATCTGCTATCGCTGCACCTTCTATAGCTGTGATTCTGCTCTTCTTCTTTACAAAACTACAGTCTCCAATCTGTCTGGGAAATTTTGTAGAAGGTAAAATGAATACAACTAGTGGACCAGCAGAATAAACACACGAGTACATTGGCAAAATTAGAGAAAACAACATGACATAACAAGGAGGCTGTTAACAAGATCCATCTCCTGCCCTTTCCTTACGGTCCAGAATCATCTGTTTCGTTGCTTTCTTGCAGTCGCTGGCCAACCCCAAGAAACACATGAAATCAATAAAGCATGTTGTGGGGTTCAGTTTTAAGCCAAATTCACTGGCAGAGTAGTCATATGGAAATGTATGATGAAAGTTGTGGAAGCCTTCCCCTGAAAGAGAACATACGTTTTATACAATCATGAATGTATTAAAGAGGATCTGTGGCCAACTCTCCAAAAATGAGATTATCATTACATGGATTAGAGTATCCGGATTCCACTTTTTCCTTTTCTTTTTTTATGTGCGTTTCCATTCCTGACATAAGAGGGTTTATAGATTGTCTCACAGCTAGGGGAATCAGTCAGATGGGCGTGGACTTTATTTTAGTAATGGCGAGATTATATAGTCAGGGTGAGTGTAATAGACATACATGCACCTCAATGAACAACATTCACAACCCCTGACTGTATAATTCCGCACATTACGCCCACCCGATAACCGCTCCATGTAACAGGGCCATAATTTGTCTAAGATCACAGGATGCAGTGCTTTCTGTTATTAAGAGAAAAAAAACTATTTGTATGCACAATTGAAGCTTTCCTTAAGGAGGACCTGTGGCACACCCCAAAAAATGAAATTTTACTATATTAAATAGCTAAGTGTACCCTGATCACACACCTTTTTACAGTTCTGTTCTTAAGATATGTGGTTTTAAAGTTTGTCTGACAATTCAGGGAACCAGTTAGATGAGAAATGAATTTAGATATCAAGGATTGAATAAAAGTGAAGGGTGGATTACACAGTAAGGGGGTGTGTATTCGGCATACACGCCCCTCAAAGTACAACATTCCAACCCCCTTC
This sequence comes from Hyla sarda, assembly GCF_029499605.1. Lineage (NCBI taxonomy): Eukaryota > Metazoa > Chordata > Amphibia > Anura > Hylidae > Hyla > Hyla sarda. Next base: position 229,880,519 of record NC_079189.1, on the reverse strand, counting down.
ATGTAGAATCCCCCCATCACCTGACATTCAATCCCTGATATTGTTTACACCCATCTGACTGATTACCAGACACATTATGAACATTATAAATGGAAGGAAATATTAAGAAACTGCCCCCCCATGACATCATGCTAAGCCCCGATCCTCGCTCTGTGCAGCTGAAAAACGGGTGCTGCAGGAGAGATTGTGGGGGTCCCCGCAATCTAACATCTTATCCCCTATGAAAAAGATGTTTAGTTCCGGAGTACCCCTTTAACGACCAAGCCTAATTTTTTTAATCTGGCCTGTGTCTCTTTAAGTGGTAATACCTCTGACATGCTTTTACTAAGTGAAATGATTCTGAGATAGTTTTTTCGTGACATATTGTACTTTATATTGGTAGCAAAGCTTTGTTGATTGATGCAGCATTTTTTGTGAAAAACTCCTAAATATTGTGAAAAATGTGAAAATTTCTGGCGTTTTTATTTTTTTTTTTTTTTTTTATGGCATTCACTGTATGGTAAAAATTATGTTATTTTTCTTCTGTGGATCAGTACGATCATGGCGATACCCAATTTATATAGCTTTTTTGTGTTCCTTTTCTCAACAAAATAATGTTTTCCATTTTTTATTTTTTTTAATGTTCTGACAGCCATAACTATATTTCGTCCAGTCGCATTGTGTGAGGGCTGATATTTTGCAAGATAAGCTGTACTTTTTATTGGTACCATTTTGGGGTCCCGGTTCCCGCCAGTGATCTCCTGCAGTGCATTGCGCTGAGCAGGATACTGCCAGGATGTATGCATACGACCAGTTGCGCTAACATGTTAGCAACTGGGGCGCGTATGCATATGTCCTAGAGCGGTAAGGGGTAAGATATGGAAGCTCAGCTGGAATTGAGTCTTATGGGCAAATCGCACAGTTTTGTTTTTCGGCAGATTGATAAATGTGTATGACATCAGTCTTCATGGATTTACAGGATCCAAAGCAAACACAGCAACATAGAAATCAGTTACATTTGGGACTTATTTACTAAAGCTGTCTCAAAGAAAAACTGTCTTTGTTGCCAATAGCAGCCAATCAGAGGTCAGCTTTCAGTTTACCAGAGAAGTTTAAGATACGAAAGCTGAGACGTGATTGGTTGTGATGGTCAACAAAGACAATTATTCTTTTAACATGGCTTTGATACATCCACTCTAGTGGATATAATGTGCATTTGTCATTTCTACCACAGATGCCATCCTTTGCCAACTCAGATTTTGCTATGTGTTGTTACAGGCTCCAATTAAAGAAAGTTACAACTATAGCAGAAGGTTGAGGTTTACACAGGTTTTAAAAGTTTATAGACATCTCATAAATAGATGATAGATAGATAGAAATGAGATAGATAGATAATCAAATACATACCTATTGTTCCAATGGACACAAATCTATTTTCACGGGGGTTGATGGTTTTATCATAAGGTCTGTTACCATAGAGGTGAGCCACGCTATTGACAAGCCAGGAGACATTCAGGGCTATTGTATATCGGAGTATGGACGCCAGGAAATAGGAGTTCCACAGACTTTCTCCCCAAACGTACCATGGAACAATAGTGGGAATGAGAAAGCACATAATTGCCACAGATGTCTTATAATACCTGCATGGAAACATAGAAAAACTTCATTCAGATTTTCTTATTTGCTACAATATAAAGTGATCGGGCCCAATAGAGTATACACCGATCAGCCCAGGTTTTGAGTTAGAGAATAGAACCATGAACTTCAGCAGAGGAGTACCCCATTGGGAAATCAAGCAAATCACATGGTGCCATGGATATTTATTTTAATGAATATTTCAACATCTACTCTTTTACTGACTAATAGTCATATGGCCTGTATGAGATGATACCAATCAATCTAAATTACCAATAAGGGGTGTCCCCGGGATTTACAATATTATCTGAATTTCCCATTCGGGCTTACGCCTTCCTGGGACTAATTTCCCCAAAACTCGGGAACCCTATTATAAAATATAACCTTTATTTAACTTCTTAAAAGTACATCATTGTGAGAAATCAAAAATTTGGGAATTAAAATCACAAACTTTGGGTCAGATCTTTCATTCCTGTTGGAACTGATTACTTTACTTTCCATTCATATTCACTTTTTAAACTGGGCCAAGGCTGCATTTAAAACAACTCACTGACACCCCCCCCCCCCCCAAAGTTTTGCCAGCCGTAACCAGCTTTATCAAGGGCCTGGATAACCAGCTTTATCAAGGGTCAATACCCAGACCCTTGATAAAGCTGGTTACGGCCAGTGAAAAGTCGGGGGGGAAGGGGGGGTGTCAGTGTGTTGTTTTAAATGCAGCTTTGGGCCAGTTTAAAAAGTGAATATGAATGGAAAGTAAAGTAATCAGTTCCAACAGATCTGAAAAGTGGTAATGGAATAAGAAAAGCTATTTACCCAACCACCAAATAACCATAAATGTGAGTGTGTAAAACAACCCCTATCTGACCCAAAATTTTTGATTTCTCACAATTATGCACTTTTAAGAAGTTAAATAAAGGTTATATTTTAAAATAGGGTCCCCGAGTTTTGGGGAAATTGGTCCCAGGAAGGCGTAAGCCTGAATGGGAAATTGAGATAATAATGAGATGATACCAGACACCAGAAGTGTCTCTGGTGGTCAGTCCCTTGTTCACCCTTAGTCATTATTCTGACATTGTCCTTTAGATCATTCCATAAATTAAGGGACATGACATCTGGTATATGTTCTCCAGAAGTAAGTTCTTTGGGCCTAGTTCAGGATATACTTCAGGCATAAACTGATTAGAAACTAGTAAGATTTCTGATAAGTTGTGCTAAAAAAAAGTGATATGGTAAGTAAACATCATAAACCTACTGATGCAGTTCAGCTAGAGAGACCTCTCTACAGAAGGTGGGGGATATCCCCATTCATACAATGCTACTGTATTGTATGAATGGGGTTTAAAGAAACAAAAGGGTTACAGGCAGCACATCCACACTTATGTATTATTATGCCACCCACAGATGCCAGGCTTATGAGATTCATACAGGAAGAGATGGTACACTGTGATTTTATTGGTAAGGCTATACATAATCAAATATTTTTTTAACCAGGTCATGCAAAATAAATAAATAAAGAGCTGTGCTGTGTTACATATATAATTTCTGTTGCAAAGTTTTAGAGCTGGACCCTTAGGCAAGCTGTTAATATTGGGGCTGTATATACTAAATGGAGCCTTCCAGAAGATGTCCTACAAGTATTTACCCACAAGTATATGGAACAATCCTCACATGCGGCACCATTTGTGAGGAGCGTCCAACAAGGTACTCACTATTTGGACATCTGCTAGAAGGTTCCACTTAGCATATACAGCACCAGTAATGACAGCTTGAGAAAGGGCCTAGCCCCAAAACGTTTCTATAGAACTACTCTGTGCTGTCTTTTCATGTCTGGGGTTTTGGGATTTAAGTAAATGTCTGGTGTGTTCCAGAACAGCGACTTTCATTGTGATCTACAGTAAGTGATTATATCTTTTCAGGTGACAACACTGAAGAAATGTTACATTGTGTTACATTGTAAAGTAGTGAGTGCAAAAATAATTTTAATTTGAACAAACATTTTTATATCCATAAGACATAAGTTAAAAAGTACATGAATACCACACCAAAGCAAAGAGAACAATGGTACTGGAGTGAGATACCTGGAATTGCATATATAGCTCTATATGCTGATGAAATGCATAACCTGGTGGTCAGACAGCAAAAGCAAAAACAATGCTTATAACAAAAAAAAATTAAAAAAATAAGCAACATTAACCATGGGTGTAATGTCTAATAATGCAAGTATCTAGTATACTGCATTATTCATGAGACGTGATACACCCTGGTTAATATTGCTTTTTCTATACTTTGCACTCAACTTCTTTGGTCAACAATGGCGAGGCCTGTTCCTAGTGGAACCTGTCCTGTAAAACCACTGCATGGTTTTGACCACCGTGCTATAGCTCGGTTTCAAGGTCTGGGCAATCTTATTTCCTATCTTAACCCCATCCCACAAAATCAGGTACAGGTACAGAAAGACATCCGCAGGGTGAAAGGCAAAGTGCAGCAGTCCCCCCCCCAAACACACACACACTCCCCGGTAACCCACCACACCTCCGACGCGTTTCGCCCAGTGGGGCTTTGTCCAGGAGTCAAAGCCCCGCTGGGCGAAACGCGTCGGAGGTGTGGTGGGTTACCGGGGAGTGTGTGTGTGTTTGGGGGGGGACTGCTGCACTTTGCCTTTCACCCTGCGGATGTCTTTCTGTATGAAACAGTCGGCACTGTTCCGGCTTCCTCTGCATTTTAACCACCTGGTGTGTCTATTATGCTTATATCTGTACTGTTTTTTTGCTTTGCTATTGTCATGATTTCCATGACAGCTTGATGCAGTTTTTCTTACTTGTGACATATGCTTATGGGTGTAAAAACCTTTTTCCACTGCTTAGACTACCAATCTACTTTCTCCTTGTGTCCTCCCTACCTCCCTGGTTCCCACCACCATTTTTTGTCCATGTCTCGTTGCAGATTTAAATGTTGTTTAATTAATTTATAAACTAATAAAGTATGATATTTAATTTTACATAGTCCGTTTGGTGGTTTTTCCCTTTATTGGTTCTTGCTTTGTGTTTATTGCCACAGGACTTTACACACTTTTTTTCTTTTGTGTGTACCTCGGGTGCACATTCCCTCTTTTGGTTGGGTGTGAATCTAAAAAAGTAAAGGAATGTTTATCAAATAATAGGAACATAAAGTAGACTTATTGTAGATGTGAATTAATCATTAATTTGGTGCGGGATGGCTATTTGTTGTATGAGCAGAAAATATCAAATGTAGAAAAATGCTAATTTTTCATTTTTTTCGCAATTTTTGTGTGTGTAGAAAACACAAAATATATAAATCAAAATTTACCACTAATGTAAAGTACAATGTGTCACAAAAAACTATCTTAGAATCGCTTTCATAAGTAAAAGCATTCCAAAGTTATTACCAAATAAATGGACTCATGTCAGATTTTGAAAATATGCCTTGGTCATTAACCCCTTAAGGACTCAGCGTTTTTCCGTTTTTGCATTTTCATTCTTTCCTCATCGCCTTATAAAAATCATAACGCTTTCAATTTTGCACATAAAATTCCATATGATGGCTTATTTTTTGCGCCACCAATTCTACTTTGCAGTGACATTAGTCATTTTACCAAAAAATCCACGGCGTAATGGAAAAAAATTAATTGTGCGACAAAATTGAAGAAAAAATTTCATTTTGTAACTCTTGGGGGCTTCTGCTTCTACGCAGTGCGTTTTTTGGTAAAAATTACACTTTATCTTTATTCTGTAGGTCCATTCGGTTAAAATTATACCATACTATAGGCTTGATTTTGTCGTACTTCTGAAAAAAATCATAACTACATGCAGGAAAATTTACACTTTAAAAATTCTCATCTTCTGACCCCTATAACTTTTTTATTTTTCCGCATACGGGCCGGTATGAAGGCTCATTTATTGTGACGTGTTCTGAAGTTTTTATCGGTACCATTTTTGTATTGATCGGACTTTTTGATTGCTTTTTATTAATTTTTTCAAGATTTAAAAAGTGACCAAAAATACGCTATTTTGGCCTTTTTTTTTTTTGCACATACGCCATTGACCGTGTGGTTTAAATAACAATATATTTTTATAGTTCAGACATTTACGCACGCGGCGATACCACATATGTTTATTTTTATTTACACAGTTTTTTTAATGGGAAAAGGTGGGTGATTAGGGAAGGGGTTAAATGACCTTTCTTAACTTTTTTTTCACTTTTTATTTGCTGTGTTATAGCTCCCATAGGGGGCTATAACACTGCACACACTGATCTTTTACACTGATCCCTGCAAAGCCATAGCTTTGCATGGATCTGTGTTCTAGAGGCTCGATTGCTCAAGCCAGTAGCTCAGGCTTGGAGCAATCAAACGCCGATCGGACGCGATGGAGCAAGGTAAGGGGGCCTCCGCTCGCGTCCTAGCTGATTGGGACATCGCGATTTTATTGCATTAGTCCTGATCAGCCGACTGAGCTGCCAGGAAGCTTATACTTTCGTTTTGGACGCGGCGATCAACTTTGATCGCTGTGTCTGAAGGGTTAATAGCACACAGCACAACGATCTGTGCTGCGCGCTATTAGCCCAGGGTCCTGGCTATCATTAGCAGCCGGGACCGACCCGGTATGATGCAGGGTCACAGCGTGACCCAGTTTTAAATACGAGATAGGGTGCAGGGCGTACAGGTATGCCCTGCGTCCTTAAGAGGTTAAGGTCAAAGCAGGCTATTGAGTAAAGGGGTTAATTTTCTTTTTTCAGATCCTTAGAGAGTTCTTTGCCATGAGGTACCATGTTGAACTTACAGTTATCTGTATTAGAGAGTGTGAGAGCGATAACACCAAATTTAAGACACCTGCTTCCCATTCTCACATAAGTCCTTGCAACACTAACAAGTCACATGACATCAGGCAGGGAAAATGGCTAATTGGGCCCAGTTTGGACATTTCCACTTAGGGGTGTACTTACTTTTGTTGCCAAGGTTTACACATTAATGGCTGTGTGTTCAGTTATTATGAAGGGGACACAAAATGAAACACTGTTATACAGGCTGTGCACTCACTACATTGTAGCAGAGTGTTATTTTTTGTGTTGTCACATGAAAAGAAATAATAAAATCTTTACAAAAATGTGAGTTGTGCTTTCACTTATGTGAGATACTGTACATCCATCTGTCTGTCTGTCTGTCTATCTATCTATCTATCTCACAACTAAGCCAACATCTATATTTGCAGCAGTCTTTTCTATCAGTATTGGAACATAATCTCACATCTGAGATTCATGTCCAAAGGAAAATAGGTCACCAAATGGAAAATGCAGAATGGCTTCCTGAGGTGGCACCCCGCATGTCCTCACAAAGCTGTTTATTTCTGTTATATTGCATTCCACCTGAACCTGGCCAAAGATTGACCACGCAATTCCAGAAAACACTTTGCGGCTATAGACACATAACATTCTTTTGAAGATCTTATACCATACAAGGGCTTCTTATAACCTGGTGCTTATGCTCTACCAAAACAAGAGTATGAAAATTTTGGTAAAATTGGCATATTTGCTATTAAACATCCCCTGTTGATTTTTTTCATTCTTGACTTTTGTAAGTGTATTTCGATTCCCAGTTAAAAACATGTTAATAATGAGAATAAAATATGGTAATTTGAAATTGTCCCTTGTATAAATAGTGTAATCTTTCCCTAAAGTGGAGCTCTTGCTCTGTTGAATGCCTGAAAGTGTGATTAAAGAAAACCTTTTCAATCCTGAGTAGAAACAGTTGAAATTGTTGTCTTGTGGAATGCTGACTCTGTCCTTCATCTTAAGGTTTTTAATGAGCTTTATTGACTTTTTTGTCATTGCTTCATTTTATGGCTTTCTTTTCTCCTTTCTGTTATCTATTTTTCATTAAAAATTTAAACACTTCACAGAAAAAGTGAGCTTGCAATATTACCTTAGAAAACATAAGACTGACAACCTTTAGTTACTTCCAGATAAAGGCAGGTGCCAAAATATATGTTTGATGGGTCAGAAAAAAGAAAACATCTAACTATGTTATTTTTTTTTCAACAACTGCAAAAAGGCAAAAAAGATTAAGGGTTCCACGTAAGCTCTGGGTCAATGTTACAACGATCCAGCATAAATCATATACAAAAAATGGGATGTGCTATAAAATTTAACTTTTGTCCTTAAACACAATTACTTATTCTAAATCCAGTGTCCAAGTGAAAAATTGTTATATACACAACCTCGGTCTAAAATTATGAAAGTCTAGGCACACTCTAGGTTTTGCAGGGCCCAGCCAGCCCAGAGGAGCCTCACACCAGGGGCCAAATTAGTATTCTTGCACTCTGGGTGAATATATTATTCCACCAACGTGTTTCTACCAACAGATCAATGTTTGTGTTACCAAGGGGTAGAAAATTAGACAATGTAGAGACCGAACTCAAAATACAAGATATCAAAATAATAACAAATTACATGGGGGCATCCAGGTGTTGGTGAGATGGTTTAGAACCTATAATATAATGCCATAATGCCTGCAAGTAGGAATGATGTCACATATAACAAGCACTATTCACATAGTAGGAGAGGCTCCCAATCACAATCTATTGTCATACACCACACCAGAAATAGCAATATGCAGCAATAATTGTGACCTGAGACCTGCAAGAGAGAGCTGACCCTATGCCACCTGCAAAGTAAAGTACGGCTTGGTAAAGAGCCTTAATGCATAATGGTGTTCCTGTAGGGAAAGCTACTGTCCCTAACGGTCACATATGATAGGTGTTCAATGTTCAACCGGATCAGTGTGCCCAAGATCCACCTGCAAAGTAAAACAATAGAAGCCATTCAATACTTGGACCTGTTTAGGAAAAAGTATAGAGCTGTCCTCAAGCAGTTCTATATACTCACGGTTAGCTGAACATTATTGGCTAACAACACGATCCTGCTGCTCCAGAGTTGTCCAGCTCCACTCGCTCGATGTAGCGAGGAGTTGGCGCCTGGCGTCATTTCCGTCCGGCGGGCAAGCTTATACAGCGTGGGGGGATGCCTCCCGTATGATGACATATTGAGGCGTATCCGCCAAGGTGCTGTGAATCCCCGCATTGTCAAAACAAGTCGGAATGACATGTCTTACAATGAAGAAAGGTGGTTAGGTAGGTAACCAAGTATCCTAATATTATGGCTGGCCATAACTAGGGGGCAATATGAAGAAGAAATAATGAAACCAAAGTTTTCATCAATATATATAATTCATCACCATATTGTAAAGGGTAATGTAGAAATATGCACATATATCTTGAATAATGCTGTCAGTTGTCCTCCTTGATAAAGCCACATAGTGGCGAAACATGTTGGGGTGTGAGAGTATCACATTTTAACTTGCAACCCTTTAGTGTCCTCTAATATGCAACACTATAATCTATGAATAAAAGGAAGTGTGCTTCATACACTGGTGCTTCGCACCTGTGGTGCACAGCAGGCTATCGGTATGCTGATCTATAGTCCATATGAGAGTACAATGGCTAATGAATGACAAATAATGTCACATGTACCTAAAATTGCAGTGGTGTAACTATAAACACTTAAATCTAATAGGTACTCTTGGACTCCATTGAGGCCACCAGTGGATAATTTTCTGGAGTATAGAAAGAGACGCATAGGGGATGTGTTTTTAAATGTGTGTTTCTCACCAGTATATGATTAATGCTTAATCAATAAAATGTATGTTTTATGTTGGACACATAGTATAAAGAGGTTTTTGTTTACCCCAGTAGGGCTAAATTGTTGTATAGTTTTGATACCTCTATATGTGTTCTGAGACCACAGTATAAGTAGGTTGGTCGGAAACCTATGCTGGCGCGCATACATCTCGCAGGCATATTACAGATACCTTGTGTTGCATCCTCTACCCTCTACCTGGGAGGAGGTCTGTGATATTCGGGTTAATAAAGCCTCTAAAAGATCCAAACCAGATTCATATCTTGAAGACTCTAACATGAATGATTCAGATAACGATGACGACGAATATTATGACTATTCTGATGATTCAGATTCCAATGACCCCTCTTTTAACCCAAATATACTCATAGGGCGGTAATTCTTCATATGGTGAGGCCTCATTTTCAGGCTTAACTGTATTAGACAGTTTGAGAGTCCCCTTTTATGACCCCGCTCTTATCATGCACCCCCGCTCTGGGGAATGGACTCCAAACCCCCAAGTAGAACGGTTCTTCTCCCATTGGATTCGTAAAAGTCTTAACAATAAATCTAGAAATAAATTTAGGGCCGAGTGCCCAAGGCCAACGTTATCTATGAACGCAGCACAAACCCCAGAGTTGGACCGTATATTTGTGAAGTGTATACAAAAATCTGGCAAAAAGGGTATTGGTCGTAGTTTTTCCCTATGCCAGGATATATTCCAAGACCTTCTGGGGCCGCTTACAAAAATTTTAGAGCTTTCCTAAAATACTGCTGCCACAGACATCCCGATTGATGTACCTACCATGAGAGGTTGGGCCCAAAGGGCTATCTGCCTCTGCGACAGTATTAATGAGGCTTTTTGTACTGAGCGGAAAAGGTCCATTTTACTAAAACTGGACCCACAACTAACACACCTTGCCTCTTTCCAATCCTCTACCCCTACGGAGGGTTTTCTATTTAGAGAACAGATTATAAAAGAAATATCCAAATATATGCGATTGTTTTCTTCATTAGACAAGGCACAGGCCCCTTTGAAAAAAGTGTTTCCCAATAAGGTTTTTGGATGGGCCAGTAAAAGTAGGCGATGTTTTCCTGGCCACACAACCCATTTTTGTCCCCAATACAGAGGCTCTTACCAAACCCAAGACAGATCAACTTTTCCAGCCCCAACCATACAAGCTCCTCCTCCATTCTTCCCCTACAGAGGACGTCCCTGGAGAGCGAGGGGCCAAAGATCCGCTACACGTTCCAGACCTACAGGTAAGTCTACCGATTATGGATTCTTCCCATCTTACAGTGGGCGGAAGACTTCATAATTTTTTCCCAGCTTGGGAGATGATATCTTCCGATCACTGGATTCTCAACACAATTCAAGGTTATCAGATAGAGTTCATTTCCATTCCATTTTAAACCTACCTACCTCATCCAATTTATTTTCAAAGAAAGACCAGACCCTGATAGATTTGGAAATGAAAGAATTTAAACCAAAAATGCCATAATCCAAGTACCACTCCACACTCCAGGTTTTGTCACCAACCTGTATTTAGTAAAAAAAAAAAAAAGAGAGATGGCGGCTTTCGCCCTGAAATCAATCTGAAGAATCTCAATGATTTTGTGATATATCGTCCCTTCAAGATGGAAGGCATTCATCTTCTCAGAGATCTTTTAATGAAGGACGACTGGTTGATCAAAATCGATTTAAAGAATGCCTATCTGACAGTACCCATTCATCATTTTTCCCAACACTGGCTCCAATTCATATGGAAAGATACAAAATGGCAATTCATATGCCTCCCATTTGGCCTTTCTTCAGCCCCTTGGTGCTTTACAAAGCTATTTAAACCAGTGGTGGCTATTCTAAGATCTCAAGGCGTACACCTGATAATTTATCTGGATGATATCCTGATCATGGCTTCCTCTATTCATCTAGCTCACTTACACATGAAGTGGACTCTTTCTCTCTTAATGAACCTCGGGTTCCTTATCAATTACGACAAATCCATTTTGATTCCTTCTCAAGAAGTGGAATTTCTAGGATTCCTGATCAACACTCATTCTACCCTATTGAGTCTTCCTTCAAAGAAATTAAAGACCATCAGAAAGGAAATTTGTGTCCTTCTCAACAAAGATCTTATATCTCTTTGAGCTATAGCTCGAATTGTGGGTCTTCTCTCAGCTTCCATTCAAACGATTTTCCCAGCTCCATTACAGAGCTCTCCAACGGTGTAAGATTCAACACTGTCGAGAAGGTCTGCGATATTCAGATCAAATCCAACTTTGTTCTGAAGCATAGGAAGAGCTCCTTTGGTGGCTTCATCATATCCAAGATTGGAAAGGCAAAAAAAAATGTAATTCCAATACGGATCTGATTTTAGAATCGGATGAGAGTCTCATAGGTTGGGGCGCTCATTACAGCTTCCATCGTACAGGAGGCAAATGGTCCCCTACGGAATTGTCTCTCCACATCAACTGTTTAGAGCTTTTAGCAGGATTTTTTGCATTTAGGAGCTTCGCTAAAAATATTTCAAATTCATGCATCTTGATTCGCATAGACAATATTCCTGCAGTACAATATATAAATCGTTTGGGAGGCAAAAAATCAGAACTCCTTTCAAACATCGCCAAAGATCTTTGGCAATTTTGTCTCAACAGGAATATTACTTTGAAGGCGGAATATCTTCCGGGTCTATCCAACAGAGTTGCAGATTGGAACTCTCGCTATCTAACTGATGCCAGCGATTGGAAAGTAGACCCTTGGATCTTTCATCAAATCAATCATCTATGGGGTCCTATTCACCTAGACCTCTTTGCTTCCTGCCTCAATCGCCAACTTCCCCTGTTCTTCAGTTGACGTCCGGATCCGGAAGGCTTGGGAGTGGATGCTCTCCTCCAATTTTGGCCAACACAAAGACTTTATGCGTTTCCACCATTCATTCTTATTCCCAGAGTATTATTTCAAGTGTCTATCCAGAAATCAACAATAGTCCTAATAACCCCTTATTGGCCAACATAGTCATGGTTTCCACAACTTCTAAGTATGTCCATAGATTATCTGAGAATACTTCCATCCCTTCCAAATATTTTATTGGACCCATTAGCGAATCATCATCCTCTCATCCTTTCACGACAACTTCTTCTAGTTGCATGGTTAATATCGGGTCAGCCAACCTTGAGTCAGAGTTTTCTCAAACAACTAGAAATATCCTCTCTGAAGCCTGGGCTCCAGGCACCAGGACTGCCTACCGCTCAGCATGGAAACTCTGGTCTGATTGGTGCATACAATGGGATTTGGATCCCATACATGCACCTATCTCTCAAGTCTTGAACTATTTGTCAGCTTCTTTCGATTCAGGTAAGGCTTACCGAACTTTGAACCAATATTGTTCGGCCATCTCTTACTACCATTCTCCTATCGGTTCTATACCCATTGGCAAACACCCTCTAATTTGAAAACTTCTTAAGGGTATATGTTTTAAACGTCCCCCTCTTCCCAAATTTCATTCCACTTGGGATGTTAATCTACTTCTTCAACTTTTCCCCCCCTGGGAGGATAATGATGATCTTACTCTTATAAACTTTTATCTTTCAAACTCACCACTTTATTATGTCTTATCTCCATTAAAAGAGTGTTTGATGTCAGAGCTCTGGATATAGCCAATAAGCACTACTCCCCTCAAGGTGTTACTTTCGACATTCATAGACGAACAAAAACAAATTTGCAAAGAGTCTTTTATTCTTCTTTTCCTCATCATGATAAATTATGTGTAGTCAGATATCTAAATCTAAAATTAAACTAATTCTCTTCGTCACCCCTCTCATTCTCAGCTTCTCATTTCCTATTGTAAGCCTCACTTACCTGTTTCCTCTACTACTCTTGCAAGACGGGTTAGACAATGTATGATATTTGCTAATATTGATGTTTCCATATTTTCGGTGCTCACTCTTCTAGAGGTTCCGTTTCTACAAAAATCGCTCAATCAGGGGTTTCCTTGTCAGATCTTCTTAAAGCGGCTGATTGATCCTCGGACTCCACCTTCAAGACCTTCTACTATAGACCATAAACTCATGTCTCTATGTCTCTTCTTGATTATGCATAATTATTATAATTTATTATCCATGTATTTTATTGTATACAGATATAGCTTTAAACTTGCATAATGCGAGGCCTCCTCTCTTGCTATAAAATTGGAGATTTTCCTACCCTTGGTGACAGAAAATATGGATTTTTATAAAAGACAGGAGACGAGCATTATCACCCTTATGTTTTCTTGTGCTTCTTTGCAGCATATTAATTCCATCCAGATGCAACCTCTTCTCCTTACAACGTTCCTGTCCTAGACTTCCAGAAAACTTCATGGCTTCTATTCCAAGTTATGAACTATTTTCAGTGAGTTAAGGAATATTGCATTGAGACTTTTTATCTTGTTATGATTTATCTTAAAGAAATAGAAAGTTACCACAATTACAGCTCCTTTTATAACATAGGAGATGCTCTGATTGGCTATTATTAATATGTAGCATGTTTGTGTACACCGTGATACCTAGTTTTTTCTTCTCATTCATTTTTAAAAACTTTTTAATGTTAACTGCTGACTTTCTGCAGTAAAGAGAGAACTACATAATGCTCGCCTCCTGTCTTTTATAATATCCATATTTTCCGTCACCAAGGGTAGGAAAATCTCTAATTACAGATGAACAATCTGTTTTCTTGATGCCTTGTTATATCTGTTATTATACTACATGCTTTAGTCCAGCACCTACATATTAGGGGTTTGTTTGAAAGGCAGCATACCGCAATTCCCATTTAGCATTGTAGTCTCTAGTTCCTGGCATTACAAGCCACACACTTAACCTGCAGTCCCCACAGCACAGAAGCAGGGCACTGCTGTCTACACAGCGGTCTCCTGCTTCCCGGTCCGGCCGGTCCAGAATGCACTAAACTATAAGCGTGTCTTACAGATGTGCCTATAGTTCAATGTGGCACTTGGGCTCGGCTGATTGACAGAGCAAAGGGCCATAGGTTCCTCGCCGTGTCGATCACTTTTCCTACTTATTATGTATTCCTATCAAAGGGGGGGGGGGTACTGATTCATATCTAAGGGGGCTGCTGATAACTACCTAAGGATGCTACTGATTCCTACCTAAGGGGGCTACTGATTCCTACCTAAGGGGGCTACTGCTAATACTACCTCAGGAGGGGTCTGGCTATTACTACCTAAGGAGACTACTGAATACTACCTAAGGGGGCTACTGATTACTACCTAAGGGGGCTACTGCTATTACTACTTTAAGGGGGTGCTGCTTGTTTACTTCCCAAGGGAGTGCTGCTTGCTATTACTACCTAAGGGGGCTGCTTCTATTATTACCTTAAAGGGCCTGCCACTACTATTACCTAAAGGGGTTTGCTGCAAACACCTACCTAAGGGGGGCTACTACTACCTAAAGGAGGGGCTACTACTATATAGGGGGCTTCAACTATATACAGGGGGACCAATCTACAGGGAGTAACCCCTACTTATAAGAGGCTGCTACTGCATACAGGGAGTTACTATCTACAGGGGACAGCTATCTACACAGGGACCTACCTACAGGTGGTACCTCCCTAATCTGGGCACGTGTGTAATGGGGGGAACTATGTAAAGGGTACTGTCTACTTTCTGGAGCAACCTAACTACCTAATGAGTGGGGGAAAGACCTACCTACTCTTTCCCAACCCTCTTATCTAGACACTCTTATTACTGTATGGAGTGTTATAGGTGCAATGTTTGTCTGGCAGGTTCTGTGGAGACACGTTGGGACGAAGTTGTCATGACGGTCTGGGCTGGAAGGAGAAGAAGAAGTGTGGTAGCTCTTGGGGGGTGTATGGTGATGGTGGTATGGTATAGATATATGAGGGTTTAATATTAACCCTGTCACTCATGACGCCAGGGTGAGGGCTGGTATTACTGAGGCATAGCTTCGGCCTATCACCGCCCTTCCCACAAACAACAGGCGTATGCAGGTAATGACTGAAGGTCCACACTGGAGTTAAACTTGAACTCAAGTAAACTTTACTCTTGAACTTGCAGTACATTCAGAATACAGTTACAGTCTCTGCAATACACTTCTATAGACTTCAATGACTGAAAGTTGCTGCGGACCTTGCGTCTTTTGCAGGTTAATATAATCAAGGTAATTGGTGCGTGCATCCGTCCGGATTTAGGGGTAGATTAGGTCCGGTGGTCCTGCAGAGTGTTTGGGGATTGATACACTCTATATTTGCTAAGGATCGGCCGTTGCTGCGAGTCTTGGGCCTAATTCATGTTTTTTTTTAGCAGCGCAGGTTCTATAGAGAGATGTTGCTCACTTGGCAACCCAGGAACAAAGAGGACTAAAATGGCTGCCGCGTCCCCTGCGACGACATGGAAACAAGTAATTAACCATTTATTTACATATACTATCCTATTTACATTAACCTATGGATAAATTAGAGATTTATACACTAGAATAGAGGCGACTAGGGGTAGGCTGGCTAAGAGGGATCCCTAAGTCCTAGGGACTCTGGCTATGGGGACCCATAAATAAACAAGCACCGTATAGAATGCGGCACTGGGATACCACGGAAGCAAAGTGAACAACTCCGATCAAAGAAGATGTCACCTGATGTTATTGTATGTAATCACTTATCTGGTCTGCAGAGCCTGTGTACAGCTGATATCTACCACTATATGGTCACAGTATGGGGGGAATATGTCTTCCTTGTATACTTGTATTATTGGCTATATTGGTCTAGGTATGCAGGATTTAGTCAGTAACAGTATGATGGTAATATCTATTGTCATAATATTCCCCCTTGTATACTGGCATTATTAGTGACATTGGTCTCAGTATATAGGATTTGTCCAATAACATTATGATGGTAATATATATGGTGATACTATTTCCTCCTTCCTTCCTCATTGATCCAAGGGGCATTTGTTTTTCTTTTGGGGGGGAGGGGGGCACAGGCCATGAGCTGTGTAAGAGCTGTGTAATTTCTGAGCAGTCCTGACTATACATGTGTCGCCATGTGATTGCTTATATGGTACCAACAGATTCAACTGGAGAGATACAGTTTCTGTCCAAAATGGAGTTCAAAATGTCAGACACACTCCTAAAGAAAGAACATGCAAAAACCATAAGAACATACAAACTGCAAACAGATATTGCTGTATGTCATATACAAAGTAAGAACACAAAAGTAACATTGCCAACAATTGAACCACAATGCTGCTCCATTATCTTCCAATGACATTTTCCTATATTTTAATTTGTTAAGAGGGGGAAGTTATGCCTAAGGTTTGATGAAATATAATATACATCTACAAATGTAACAGACTTAACATTGGAATTTACTCACTTTCTCTGGAACATAACAACTTGATCTGCAAAAAGGTCTTGGAAGTCTAATGTTTTCCCTTTTTCTATAACGGCTTTGTGTTTTCGGACAAACAGCCATCCTATGTGTGAAAAGAAAAGTCCTCTCCGAGCATCATGTGGGTCTGCATCTGTCTCTGAAAACTTGTGGTGAACCCGATGGTCTCGAGCCCACTCAAAAATATCATTCTGTAGAAAAGATGGAAGGAAAGATTATCATCAATTTAATGTTAGTTCATGTTCCATATTAAATTATTGGCTTTACATACTTTTATAATTCATCCCTCTCCTCCCCTTGTAGCCCTCCATAGCCAACCAGACCACAAACTGCAACTTTTTTTGACATAGGGGTGCATGCTGGCAAATTGACATTTTGAAGTGTGTACAAAAGGATGCAGTGAGCAAAGAACCGATTTATAAATAGCATGCGGCAAGCATTTGTGATGCTGAACTATTTCAACGACTTACATAACACTATTGCTGTGGTTCTAGTTCTTTTATGTGTAAATATGGAATTTTTCTTATGTAAGTTATGTAATCTGATGAAGCGATCATACTGATCTTATAACGCATTGTCAATAAACAAAGATCCTTCCTCTACATGGTCTGTGAGCAGTGCTTTATTATTCCCATTCTCCTACCTATTGCATACACTATACAATTTTAAGTATCCGATAGAGTTATTCTAAATAGTCAGTACTCTATGTAAGATCACTAGATCTACCCTGGCCATAGAATACATTATTTTTTAAGTTGCCAAAATTTTTATGAATGTCTCATAAATCTGATTAGGGCTTGTGGAAATGAATGTGCTTGCCGGTGAAACAACTCTTCGCGAACAGATATTTCGGCAACAAATCTTCTGAATCTGAATATATATTTAACAGGGCTCAATACAAAGCACTAAAAGAAAATATTAGCTACGTAAGGGTAAATTCACAAATGGTAAAATTTAGTGATGCGTGTTATTTACCATGTGCATTTTCCGTCCATAAAAAACAGCAGTTTTTTTACCGACAGACGAAGGTGCGTGAGTAAAGTAACATAAAATAGGTCACTAAATTACACAATGTGATCTTAGCCTTAGACTTAGAGGGGTACTTGTTACACTCTGCGCTCCGGCCGTGAGCGCAGAGTCCCTGTTTCCCCGTCTGCCGCCTCCTCCTCTGTGTCTCAGCTCCGGTGCCCGCATCCCCATCTCCTAGGGTGCGCGTGCCGGAGCTCTGAAATTTAAAGGGCCAGTACACCCATAATTAGTTGTTGCACCTGACACTATATCATAAAGTCCCTGCACCTCCCACACTTCCCTGCCGGATCTTCAGTGCCCCTAGCTGACAAATTGAGTGTTCCATATTGCCTGTTTACCTTACCCGTGTATCCAGACCTTCTTGCTACGTTATTTGACTTCACACCTTTGCCGCCTGCCTTGACCTTCTGCTACGTTTGACTACGCTACTGCCTTATCCTTCGGTACCTTGCCTTGCCCAGCTACCTGTGTGGTTGAGCCATGTCGGGGGTAGCGACCTGGGTGTTGTCTGCCGCAGCAAGCCCATCCTGCCTTGCAGCAGGCTCTGGTGAAGACCAGCATCCCCTTAGACTCCGCTCCCCGATATGGTCTGAGTCATCAGCCACACAGGTTAGAGGGTCCACATGCAGCTCCTTAACAGCAAAATCCGGCCATGGATCCCGCTGGGGTTCCTCTGCCAGATAATCCGGATCTCGCTTCTATCTTGGTGCTCCAGTCACAACAGTTGGCCCAGCAGGCACAGCAGTTGAGCCATTTATCTGCCATGATGCAGCAGTTGCTAACTGCTCAGCAGCAACTGCCAAAACCATAGCCTCCTCTTGTTCAAGTGCTGCCTTCCGCTGCTGCAGTCTCATCCAGAGGGAAACTCCGCTTGTCTCTTCCTGAGAAATATGAGGGGGATCCCAAGTACTGCCGTGGTTTTGTGACGCAGTGCTCCATGCACTTTGAACTCTTGGCGTAACAGTTCCCTACGGAACGAGCAAAGGTGGCCTTCGTCATCAGTCTCTTAACTGAAAGGGCTTTGGCCTGGACAGCTCTGCTTTGGGATCGCAGTGATGCTCTCACAACCAATCTCCAGGCTTTCCTGATGGAATTTTGGGGTGTCTTTGAGGACCCAGCCGAAGCTGAGATGGCATTGCTGAGTCTTTCGCAGGGCAACTCCTCTGTGGGCAAGTATGCCATTCATTTTTGTACCCTGGCATCAGAGTTGTCATGGAACAATGAAGCTATTTGCCCCACCTTCAAGAGAGGACTATCTAGTCATATCAAGGATGCCCTTGCAGCACGGGAATTGCCATCTAACTTGAATGAACTTATACACTTGGCATCCCGGATTGATATTCGTTTCTCTGAGTGATGTGAGGAACTTCGTCAAGAAAGGGAGTCTGCACGACCTCAGTGTTTTCCTCGTCTGGTACCTGTCTTCCAGCAACCACTGCAATCTTCTATGTTGCCTCCTGCAGTGGAGGCTATGCAGGTGGATCGGTCTCCCCTGACCCTGCAGGAAAGAGCTCGCCAACAAACTGAGAATCTATGCATTTACTGCGCCAGTGCAGATCATTTCCTAAAAGATTGTCCTCTACATCCACAGACACAGGGAAATGCTTGCACCTATGGTTTGTGGGAGAGGCCTACCTAGGTGTGAATACCACCTCTCCACGCTTTAATTTGATGGCCCAGCTTTTCTACCCTCCAAAGAGATTGTCTCAGTTCTTGCCTTTATGGACTCTGGTTCCGCGGGAAATTTTATTGATGTCTCGCCTGTTAAAGCCCTTGTACATCTCTACAGTCAATGGAGAAAGACTGGACTGTACTGTGCTATACCGCACTGAACGGTTGTCTATGCAGGTCAGAGCCTTGCATAAGCTAAAACAGACAAAATGGGGTACAGCGCTCCATGGTGCATTAAAAGATAAACCTGTGAGGTGTATAGAATATAAATTCAACACTCATCTATAGGGGTTGTGTTTCCACATACACAACAATGGTGAGTGCGTATAGTGGTAGTGTCCGCAGCCGCCCGGTCAGGTATAGAGATCAAACGGATAGCTTCGAAGAGGAACACCGGTTTCAATGTGGCGCTGGACACAGATGGTATACACGAGTAGATAAAAGCAAGGTAGTTTATTCACCCATCATGCTACGCATTTCACTGCAACAGCAGCTTCATCAGGCATTCAGAGCCTTGCATAAGGAGAACTTGACTTTTTATGTACTCCCTCATTGTACTTCTCTCCTGCTTGGCCTACCGTGGTTGCAACTCCATGCCGCGCAGTTGGATTGGAAAACTGGAGATGTTCTTCCTTGGGGACTGCATTGCATCAAACACTGTATTCAAATACATTTGGCTAAGTTGGAATAATCTTCTTGTCCTCTGCCCGATTTCCTTTTATTCCTTCAGGACTTTGCTGATGTCTTCAGTGAAAAACAAGCTGAAGTCCTACCACCACATTGTCCCTATGAAAGTCCTTTTGATTTATTGCCCAGCTCCACACCTCCCTGGGGTCTACCCTTTGTCAGTCCCTGAAACTCAGGCTATGTCTAATTACATCAAGGAGAATCTTCAAAAGGGATTTATCAGGAAGTCCTCTTCACCTGCTGGAGTCGGATTCTTCTTCATTGAAAAGAAAGACAGCTCTTTGCGACCTTGCATCGACTACCGAGACTTGAATAAAATTACAATAAAGAACCGCTTCCCACTTCCTTTAATCTCTGAATTATTTGATCGTCTGCGGGGTGCCAGGATCTTTTCTAAAGTAGACCTTTGTGGGGCCTATAATTTGATTCATATACGAGAAGGGGACAAGTGGAAGACGGTATTTAATACTCGTGACGGACATTTCTAGTATCTGGTGATGCCATTCGGACACTGTAATGCTTCCGCAGTCTTCCAGGAGTTTGTCAATGACATTTTTTGTGACCTCCTATACTCCTGTGTTGTTGTCAATTTGGATGACATTCTCATCTACTCGCCCAATCTCCACACTCTTCGTTCTCCCCTCCGCCAAGTTTTACAGCGTCTCCGAGACAATCATCTGTATGCAAAACTTGAAATGTGTACTTTTGAAAAGACCAGCCTTCTGTTTCTGGGGTATATTGTTACCAGTCAAGGTCAACAAGTTGTCTGCTGTACTGGATTGGCTTCGGCCTTCTGGCTTGAAAGCGATTCAGCGCTTCCTCGGCTTTGCCAATTATTATCGGCAATTTATTCCACACTACTCCACCTTGGTTGCCCCCATCATCTCTCTTACAAAGAAAACTGCTAATCCGAAGGTCTGGACTCCTGAGGCCGAAGAAGCGTTCAGTTACAATCCACCTATGCTCCTGCTCCTGTATTGTAAAGACCAGATCCAGGCAAGCCATTTATTTTGGAAGTGGATGTTTCTTCAGTTGGTGCAGGTGCAATTTTGACACACAAATCATCCAAAGGAAGAACTGTAACCTGCAGTTTCTTCTCTAAGACTTTCTCTCCTGCAGAGAGAAAATATACCAGTTGAGATTGCGAGCTCTTGGCTATTAAATTGGTCTTGGAAGAATGGCATCATCCACTTACTATGGAAGAATGGCGTCATCCACTTAGGGCTCTGTACATCCACTTACTATTTATACTGACCACAAGAACTTGCTATATCTACAGACTGCCCATCATCTCAACCCTCGACAGCCTTGCTGGTGTCTGTTCTTCTCCAGATTTAACTTTTTTATTAATTTCCTTCCAGCAGAGAAGAATCTTCGGACTGACGCACTAGATCTTCTGAAGTAAAAGACCAAGAATCTCACCCTCAACATTTTGTTCCTCCTGATCGTCTCATTTCAGCAGCACCAGCAAGTCTTCAGCCACCTGCCTCCTGGGAAGATCTACATTACTCCCCGCCTAAGACTCTGAATCTTGAAATGGGGTCATTCCTCTCTGTTGGCCGGTCATGCCGGTATTCATAAGTCCTTGCGACTCATCTCCCAACAGTATTGGTGGCCAACTCTAAAACAAGATGTCACTGACTTTGTTCGTTCCTGTTCAGTCTGTGCCCGAGACAAGACCTCTCGTGCCAAGCCTTCTGGTCTACTACATCCTTTGCCAGTTCCTGAGCTTCCCTGGACCGACATAGCAATGGACCTTATTACTGACCTTCCTTCTTCTGGCGGCAATACAGACATCTGGGTTGTTGGGGACCAATTTTCTAAAATGGCTCATTTTGTGCCCTTGCCAGGTTTACCATCTGCACCAAACTATTGCTTGGTCATATCTTCCGTCTCCATGGATTGCCTACTCATATTGTCTCCAACCAGAGAGTCCATTACATCTCCAAGTTCTGGAGGGCCCTCTGCTCTCCTCTCCAAGTAAAATTGGACTTCTCCTTGGCTTACCACCCTCAATCCAATGGTCAGGCCAAAAAGGTGAACCAGGTCCTGGGGGACTATCTTCGCCATTTTGTCTCTGCTCGTCAAGACGACTGGGCCGATTTTCTATCCTGAGCCAAATTTTCTTACAACCATAAGGATTCTGAATCCACTGGGACTTCACCCTTCTTTGTGGTCTAGGGGCTTCATCCTCGTCCTCCTCTTAACTTGTCTTCTACTTCCGGAGTACCTATGGCTGATGAACTGGTGCAGAATTTTGCCTCCATCTGGCAGAAGACTCGTCACTCCCTTCTTCAGGCCAAGACCTGCAAGATGCAAGCGGACAGGAAAAGACACTCTTCTCCCGGGTTCTCTCCTGGGGACAGAGTGTGGTTATCCTCCAAATATATCCACTTAAAGGTACCCTCTTATAAACTGGGTCCATGCTTTTTGGGTCCCTATAAAGTAAAAAAAACAACTTAATCCTGTGGCTTATTCCCTCCATCTGCCTTCCTCTCTCCGGATCCCGAATTTCTTCCATGTCTCCCTCTTGAAGTCTGTCATCCACAATTGTTTTTCTCAAAAGGACATCTCGCCTTCCTTCATCCCTGGTACCTCTGATGTTAAGGAAATCTTAGACTCCAAGCTGGTCAGAGGAAACCGCTTCTTTCTTGTGGATTGGGAAGGATTCGGTACGGAGGAAAGGTCTGGGGAACCACAGGACAATATCTTGGACCAGGACCTTCTCAAAAAATTTCAGAACCACAAGAGGGGTAGACCAAAGGGGGGGGGGGGTACTGTTACCCTCTGCGTTCCGGCCGCAAGCTCTGGCAGTGTCCCTCTGTTCCCGTCTGCTGGCGGGGCTGGGATTCGCATAGCGGGACGTGCCCGCATGTGAATCCCAGCCCGTCACTCACCACGCTCCACTGCTGCCTCCTCTGTGTCTGAGCACCGGTGCGCATCCCCATCTCCTAGGGCGCGTGCGCCGGAACTCTGAAATTTAAATGGCCAGTGCGCCCATAATTAGTTGTTGCACCTGACACTACATTATAAAGTCCCTGCACCTCCCACACTTCCCTGCCGCATATTCAGTGCCCCTAGTCTGAGATTAAGCGTTCCATATTCCCTGTTTGCCTTAACCGTGTATCCAGACCTTCCTGCTACGTTATTTGACTTTGCACCTTTGTCGCCTGCCTTGACCTTCTACTAAGTTTGACTATGCTACTGCCTTATCCTTTGGTACCTCGCCTGTCCCAGCTACTTGTTTGGTTGAGCCGTGTCAGGCGAAGCGACCTAGGTGTTGCCTGCCGCAGCAAGCCCATCCTGCCTTGCGCGGGCTCTAGTGAAGGACCAGCAGCACCTTAGACTCCGCTCCCCGATATGGTCCGAGTCATCAGCCACACAGGTTAAAGGGTCCACATCCAGCTCCGTAACAGTACTCCAGTAGAAAATATTTTTTTATAATCAGCTGGTGCCAGAAAGTTAAACAGATTTGTAAATCACTTCTATTTAAAATCTTAATCCTTCTAGTACTTATCAACTGCTGTATGCTATAGAGGAAGTTCTTTTCTTTTTAAATTTATTATCTGTCTGAACACAGTGCTCTCTGCTGACACCTCTGTCCATGTCAGGAACTGTCCAGAGCAGGATAGGTTTGCTATGGGGATTTGCTCCTTCTCTCGACAGTTCCTGACATGGACAGAGGTGTTGGTAGAGAGCACTGTGGTCAGACAGAAAGGAACTATACAACTTCTTCTGGAGCACACAGTTGCTGATAAGTACTGTAAGGATTAAGATTTTCAATTAGAAGTAATTTACAAATCTGTTTAACTTTCTGGAGCCACTGGAGTACCCCTTTAAACAATATATAAAATAAGTTGGTTACATAACTGTAGTGTAATATAAAGGTTACAAATGACTTATTGCAACTGCTTCCACATTATTAAATGGCACAGGAGTACTAAAGTGAGAAATAGAAATGATTAGTAAGTTTGATAATTCTGAATGCCTACAGTAACATTCTCATTATAACAGGATTACTGTATTTTTCTAAAAGAATAGAAAGCTCTTTATTTTCAAGTTGGATAACATTTTAGCTATGAGTATACATTCCGGTCATCAGTCTGCTTCCCCAGGCGTTCTTCTTCAATGTTTTCTTTCATATTAGTTTTTTGCCACCTTGTGATATGTTCTATTTTAAAGAAATGATGTGGATTGAACGTTCTTCCTGGATGATACTACAGGATTGGGGTCCAGAGTTTCATAAGTTTGCAAGATTTTATAAGTTTCATAAGTTGCAAACTCCTCCAAATAATGTTCTTTTGTTTATCTCATGGCTTGTCATGTGCTATTAATATGGTGGATTTTTTATTTTTTTTTAACTTTCGCTGTTTAGCCTGGAAAAGAAGTGGCTTGTAATTGTAACATTTGTATTATTATTATTAGTATTAAATATTTTATTGCAGTATATCCTATGGATGTTTTTATTCTCCATAATTTTTAGCTCTTTATATGCCATGTTAAAAGCTGGTCACAGCCCCCCCCCCCCCCCCCCCCCCTGGTCCCTGGTCCCCGGGGCGGGGAGCTATTCTTCGTTGGTCCCGTCGCTCCGGCTGTCGCCCCCCTTAGAATGAATGATGGCCTGCCCCATCGCTCTGCTGCCTAAGCAGACGGGTAAGAGTGGTGAAACCGGCTGTCAATCACGTAAAATCTAATGCTTGATTCCCTTTAGGTATGCCCTAACATCATGCTATACTGTTTAAAGGTTACCAAATAACATGTAGTAAACACATATTTTATATGAATCAGTTCTATAAATCTACACAATTTTTTTGTGATTCTTGGATAATGCTAAAAGTCTAATCACTAAAATATTTTTCATAAAATGGAACTGAAATAAAGTACAATTGAATACATTAAATGTATGTGTTTTTATGACCATATATAGGAAGTAAACCAAAAAGAGTGCTTCTCCCCCGCCAAATCTTCTAGCATGTGGAAAAAGCTAGAACACAAGGTGATGGACGCAGAGACGTTGTTCTACTTCCTGCTGTTGCATCAGCGTTACTGTAGAACACAATGTGCAGCATCAGCAGCCTGTTTTCACCTAGTGCACCATCTGCTACAAGGGCTGTGACTTGTTGCAGTAGAATAATAGTATGTACTACTAAATGTTTTTGTGTACACTGTGTACATGTTTCTTGTAATGAAAAATAAATATATACAAATGTTCTAGTTATTTAACTGTTTTATTTTGCCATCTAAAGTCCCATGTGAAAAACATTTTTTTTTTAAAAACACCTTTCATTTTACCATAATATATATAGCGAAACAAAAAAACAAAACAAGAAAAAAATATTTTTTTATTTGTAGGGGGAAATTGAAAAGCAAACCACAATTTTCCAAATTTTTGAGGGTTTTGTTAATTAAAGGGGTACTCCGATGAAAAAAAGAAATTAAATCAACTGGTGCCAGAAAGTTAAACAGATTTGTAAACTACTTCTATTTAAAAATCTTAATCTTTCCAGTACTTATCAGCTGCTGTATGCTCCACAGGAAGTTCTTTTCTTTTTTATTTTGTTTTCTGTCTGACCACAGTGCTCACTGCTGACACTTCTGTCCATGTCAGGAACTGTCCAGAACAGGATAGATTTGCTATGGGGACTTGCTGCTGCTCTGGACATTTCCTGACATGGACAGAGGTGTCAGCAGAGAGCACTGTGGTCAGACAGAAAAGGATTAAGATTTTTAAATAGAAGTAAATGACTAATCTGTTAAATTTTCTTGCACCAGTTGATAAAAAAATTTCCCCACTGGAGTACCCCTTTAAAATGACACATTCTATTTATTCTGTAGGTAAATGTGATTAAAGTAATACTCAATTTATATAGCTTTTCTATGATCGGTATTCTTAAAATTGTCCTATTCTGACCCCTATAACTTTTTTATTTTTTCGTAGGTATGAGGGCTCATTTTTTGAGCCATGATCAGTAGTTTTTACGTGTATCATTTTTGTTTTGATTTTGACTTTTTGATCACTTTTAATTCATTTTTCCTGACATAAAATGTGAATAAAAATCAGCTTTTTGGTGTTTTGGAATTTTTTACATTTACGCTGTTCACTGGGATCATAAACATCATATTTTAATAGTTCAGACAATTTTGCACGCAGCGGTACAAAATATCTATTTTTTGTAAGATAAGAAGAGCAAAGCATTTACATTTATATTAAGAGAGGGGCTTTTACATCATCTTAAAAAAACATTATTTTTTAAAATACTTTTAAAGTCTCCATAGGGGACTATTATATCCAATCATTAGATTACATTCACTGTACAATGTTATGCTGTTGCACAGCATTGTACAATGGGATTTGTGCACTACTGATACAGCCTGCTCTCTGCTGCCAATCATTAGCCTTGAGTGCCTGGCTCCATGTGTAGGAGGGGTACAGGGATCGCAGTCAGTGTTCAGGAGGTGGCAGGGAGGGTAGTTCATGTGAAGGAAAATGGCAGGGGGAGAATTCAGTGTTCATGATGGGGATAGAAAGAATTCATATGAGGGAGATGGGCAGAAGGAGAAGTCAGGGTTCAGTAAGGGACAGGGAAAGCAGTCCATGTAAGCAGGAACGTGCACACATAGGCTTCAAAGGGGGCTCTAGCCCCTGCCCTTTTTTGCAGCTGCCCCTTTAATGCCCTTTTTTTTGTACATCTACAGCACTGCTCAAGTCCGGGCAGGTTGTCAGCAAAACTCTTTATTCACATAACCCACCAACCCCAAGCCCCCCTCCTTCTCCTTCTCCTTCCCCTCCCCCTCTTGTCTGCTCACTCTCTCTTTCGAGTCTGGCCAGCGCAACATGCCCCCTGAACCTACCCTGAGGCTCCCAGGAGTCTTCTTACTCTCAGGATCCGTACATTAGAGCGCAGGGGCTGCCTGGGTAAATGACGTGCGCACGTCTGCTAGGTCACGTGACCCCAGCAGCGTCATTGCGCTCCTGTTTCCCTCTGCATTCCTGAAGTGTCTCCGGTGATCTGTCTGCCCTCTGCCCTGCCTGCCCCGGTAATAGTTTTAATTTAGTGGTTTTCTTATGTGTGACCTTCAGTATTCAAAGGAACAAAGCACTACAACAATTGTAGTTCCTTGTCCCTTTGCATATTGGGGATTGTAGTGCTTTGTCACTATACATGCTGGGGAATGTAGTTCTTTGTCACTATACATGCTGGGGATTGTAGTGCTTTGTCACTATACATGCTGGGGATTGTAGTGCTTTGTCACTATACATGCTGGGGATTGTAGTGCTTTGTCACTATACATTCTGGGGATTGTAGTGCTTTGTCACTATACATGCTGGGGATTGTAGTGCTTTGTCACTATACATGCTGGGGATTGTAGTGCTTTGTCACTATACATGCTGGGGATTGTAGTGCCTTGTCACTATACATGCTGGGGATTGTAGTGTTTTGTCACTATACATGCTGGGGATTGTAGTGCTTTGTCACTATACATTCTGGGGATTGTAGTGCTTTGTCACTATACATGCTGGAGATTGTAGTGCTTTGTCCCTATACATGCTGGGGATTGTAGTGCTTTGTCACTATACATGCTGGGGATTGTAGTGCTTTGTCACTATACATGCTGGGGATTGTAGTGCTTTGTCACTATACATGCTGGAGATTGTAGTGCTTTGTCACTATACATGCTGGGGATTGTAGTGCTTTGTCACCTTACATATTGAAGTTTGTAGTACAGACTCTAATATGCAAAAGTTTAAAGCAGTACAACCCCTAGCATGGAAAGGGACAATGCACTACCACCCCCAGTATGTAAAGTGACAGTGCATTACAAGCTCAAAACCTCCAGCACACAAGACAAGAAGGCACTGCACAGTCTGTAGTGCCATCTTGCCTTGTGTCCTGGAGGTTTTGAGCTTGAAATGCATTGTCACTTTACATAATGGGAGTAATACTGGAGGTGGTGATACAAAATAGTGAATAAAATATTTCAAAAAAGTGTTAATAAATGTGAATAAGCCCCTTACCTAATAAAACTTACCTAATAAAATTAAATAATGTAAACAAAAATGAACATATGTCATATCGCCACGTGCGGAAATGTCCAAGCTATTAAAATATAATATTAAATCGCACAGTAAATAGCATAAAAGTAAAAAAAAAATCTAAAGTCCAGAATTGCAGATTCTTGATAACATCATGTATGAGAAAAAACTGTATAAGCAGTGAATAAAAATTCCATTAAAAACTACAGATCACGGCATAAAAATGAGCCCTCATATGGATAATTAAAGGACATCTATAGTGAAAAATAACTTATCCCCTATCCGAAGGATAGGGGATACCAGATATACTCGAGAATAAGCCGACCCGAATATAAGCCAAGGCCCCTAATTTCACCCCAAAATTCCAGGAAAAGTTATTGACTCAAGTATAAGCCTAGGGTGGGAAATACATCATCCCCCCCCTGTCATCATCCAGACCCCCGTCATTAACACCCTCATCATCATCACCCTGTCATCATCACCCTGTCATCATCCCCCTTCATCATCCCCTTGTCATCATCCCCTTGTCATCATCCCACACACCCCCTTCATCATCCCCTTGTCATCATCCCCTTGTCATCATCCCACTCCCCCTTCATCATCCCCTTGTCATCATCCCCTTGTCATCATCCCCACCCCCCTTCATCATCCCCTTGTCATCATCCCTACCCCCCTTCATTATCCCCTTGTCATCATCCTCTTGTCATCATCCTCTTGTCATCATACCACACCCCCCCTTCATCATCCCCTTGTCATAATCCCACCCCCCCCCCCTTCATCATCCCCTTGTCATAATCCCACACACCCCCCTTCATCATCCCCTTGTCATAATCCCACACCCCCCCCCTTCATCATCCTCTTGTCATCATCCCACACCCCCCTTCATCATCCCCCTGTCATCATCCCACACCCCCCCCCCTTCATCATCCCCTTGTCATAATCCCCCCCCCCTTCATCATCCCCTTGTCATCATCACCACATGTCATAA
Organism: Hyla sarda; assembly: GCF_029499605.1. Classification (NCBI taxonomy): domain Eukaryota; kingdom Metazoa; phylum Chordata; class Amphibia; order Anura; family Hylidae; genus Hyla; species Hyla sarda. The sequence goes on along the minus strand of NC_079189.1, from coordinate 229,851,410 downwards.
TCATCACCAATTGTCAATGTCTGATTCAGTGGTCTTCAACCTGCGGACCTCCAGATGTTTCAAAACTACAACTCCCAGTAAGCCCGGGCAGCCATCGGCTGTCCGGGCTTGCTGGGAGTTGTAGTTTTGAAACCTCTGGAGGTCCCCAGGTTGAAGAACACTGCGGCCTTCGACATCATCCAACCCCCTCTCACCCCCTTTAGTTCTGTACTCACCTCCGCTCGGCGCTGGTCCGGTGCTGCAGGACTGTCCGGTGGGGAGGTCGTCCGGTGGGATAGTGGTTCCGGGCTGCCATCTTCACCGGGGGGACTCTTCTCCGCGCTTCAGGCCCGGAATAGAGGCGCTGCCTTGACGATGACGCAGAGGGACGTTGGTAATGAACGTACCTCTGCGTCGTCGTCAAGGCAACGTGACTATTCCGGGGACGGGCCCCAAGCGTGGAGAAGAGGTGAAGATGGCAGCCCAGAACCACTATCCCACCGGACTACCTCCCCACCGGACAGTCCTGCAGCACCGGACCAGCGCCGAGCGGAGGTGAGTACAGAACTAAAGGGGGTGAGAGGGGGCTGGATGATGTCGAAGGCTGCAGTGGTCTTCAACCTGCGGACCTCCAGAGGTTTCAAAACTACAACTCCCAGCAAGCCCGGACAGCCGATGGCTGCCCGGGCTTGCTGGGAGTTGTAATTTTGAAACCTCTGGAGGTCCGCAGGTTGAAGACCACTGAGGGCGGAGAGTTCACTCGAGTATAAGTCGAGGGGGCTGTTTTCAGCACGAAAAATCGTGCTGAAAAACTCGGCTTATACTCGAGTATATAAGGTAAGTTATAGATCGCTGGGGGTCCGAGCGCTGGGCCCCCCTGGGATCTCCGGTACGGGGCTGCAGGCAATATACAGGAAAGGGGGCGTTCCATCCCCGCATGACGCGGCGACCGAGGGGGAGTGTCTGCCGCGGCTTTCTGCTGGGGATGATAAGTTAGGGGATAAGTTATTTTGCGCTGCAGTACTCCTTTAAACCTTAACAGAAAAAAAGGAGCTTTTTTTCATTTTTGCACTTTTGTATTTTCCTCCTTTCAGTTTTCAATTATAATTAATTTTGTTATTTTTCTGTATTTATTTATTGGTCTGTAGTTTTTATCAGTAATTTTTGTTTTGATGGGACTTTTTGATCGCCTTTTATACATGTTTTTAGTGTATACAAAATGACCAAAAATACCCAATTTTGGACTTTTGAATTTTTTTTAATGGACCGCACAGTTTAATTAACATTATAATTTTATAGTTTGGACATTTACGCACGCAGTGATACCATGTAGGTTATATTTAGGTTTATTTTTGTTTACAGTTTTTTTAAATGGGAAAAGGGGGGTGATTCAAACTTTTATTAGGGAAGGGGTTAAATCACATTTATTAACTAAACTTTTTTAACTATTTTTACATCATTTTTTTTGTCCCCATAGGGAATTATTATATGCAATATTCTGATTGTATACACTGTTCAATGCTATGCCATAGCATAGCATTGATCAGTGTTATCTGCACTCTGCTGCTTCAGCCACCTGAGCAGGCATGGAACAGCAGATCGCTGATCGGACGGAAATGGCTGCAGGTAGGGACCCTCATATACAGGGAGAGAGCCTGCTGTCCTAGTGCAGCTGCAGCAGACATTTGGAGGTATCATTCATGACAGTGTAACCTGTCAAATGTGAAGTAATAGTATTATAGTTTTTAGTCTTTATTTGTAATTCAATTTATATAGTCCATTTTTATTATCGCATACATATAATTTTTGAACATCTAGAGGATGCTAAAAGACTTTGAAGTGAGATATGGAGCTGAACTTGCTTCAAAGCCGGTAAGTAACGACTATTATCAGCAGCCAGAATGCAGTTAATGCCAGACCTCGGTGATCACAGGAATGTCCGTAACGAACACTTTAGATGCTGTGATCAAAGTTGATTGCGGCATCTAAAAGTGCAAATTACTGGTGCCAGTGGGTTTTAGGGGGGCTGATCGGGACCTACGTGGGGTGATGCAGGGTCCAATTTAGCTGACATGACAACGGAGGCCCCTACCTCAGGAATTGTGTTTTGTTAAAGGGGAACTCCGATACAGAACATATTATTCCCTATCCACAGGGTCCAACCTCAGGGAACCCCCCTCCCCCACTCTCTCGTGCCGTGCACCCTGGCTCTTCTCATGTACGGAGCGACCTCAGCACCATGCAAGGATTACTGTCGACCACTGCGTGAAGAGGTGGCTGACACGTCCCTCCATGTATCTCTATGGGAGAGCCAGATCTGTATCTCCGGCTTTCCCATAGAGATACACGGAAGGACATGTTGGCCACCTCTTCTCGCAGTGGTCGACAGTAATCCATGCATGGTGCTGAAGTCGCTCCGTACATGAGAAGAGCCAGGGTGCACGACAGGAGATAGCAGGGGGTCCCAGCGGTCAGACCCTCTGCAATCAGACAATTATCTCCTATCCTGTGAGTAGGAGAGGATAAGATGTTCTGTACCAGATTTCCCCTTTAACATATGTAAGGCTTTTACTAACATTTCTAAAAAAAAAAAGAATTTATAATTAAGTGCCTTTTTTTTAAATTTGAGCCCCTGCCCTACAAAATGTCTGTGCACGTCCCTGCATGTAAGTGAGGGGGGCAGGAAAGCAGTCCATGTGAGAATGGGTATCATTGATAAACCAGTTTGCAGACATCATTTTATACAGGACACTTTTGGGGAAAATAATTTCTTATGGGGCACTGTAGCAGGCAGTGGTGTAGCGTTTGTTGCCAGGGCAACGGAAGAATTTGTGCTCTTTTATACATGGACCATCAGCATCTCCATCTTCGTGTGAGTACTAGTGTTGAGCGGCATAGGCCATATTCGAATTCGCGAATATTCGCGAATATATGGACGAATATTCGTCATATTCGCATATTCGTAACATTCTCGTTTTATTTTCGCATATGCGAATATTCGCATGTGCGAAAATTAACATATGCAAAATTCGCATATACAAAAATTAGCATACGTGACAATTCGCATATGCGAAAAGTAACATATGCAACTTTTCGCATATGCGAAAATTCGCACACCGGTCTCACACAGTAGTATTAGAACCTTCTTACACCACATAAGCTGGAAGCAGAGAGGGAGGATCACTGTGATGTGTACTGTGAAAAAAATAAAAAAAAATAAAAAAAACGAATATTCGTTATTACGAATATATAGCGCTATATTCGCGAATATGCGATATTCGCGAATAAAATTCGAATTGCGAATATTCGCGAGCAACACTAGTGAGTACACTGGACTGGGACTCAAAAGCAGCCTGGCGCTCAAAACCCAACAGCCCACATACAATATGGTCTACCCAATATAATGAAAAGTTATCAGCTTGCAATGCCTGCTGAAGGGAACTTTGCCTAAGTTTATCACACCCATCACAAGTCCCTTAAAAGGACTTTGTCAGCTGCAAATTACATGTCAAATTGCTGACACTGTTAGACAGCTGTTAGGGCAAGGAGACATTATGTTCCTTTCATATATCTAACTGGGCTTCCATAACGTAGAAAAATGCTTTTATTCTCCTGTGCTCCTGTTCTTATGGTCAAAGAGGAGTTTTTAAAGGGGTGCTCCACTGGAAAACATTTTTTTTTTTTTTTTTAAATCAACTGGTACCAGAAATGTTAACATTTGTCTGTAGAAAGAATACCAATTAACCATGACTGGCAAGGTATTTTCTGACTGGGCTAAATTTTTGTAGTTGATTATTAAACAGTATGTTTCATAGGATAATATCTATTTTCTTAAAAATGTAACATATTGGTGTTAATGCTGTACCACAAATTGCACCTGCTCCAGTTAAATGGGTCATCTGAGAGGAGGAAAAATAATATTATTCAATGCTCCCGGTACTTCAGCGCAGTCCCCTTTTTGAAGTATAATAAGCACTGAATGACTGTCTATTAAGCTGGGTCAAGCATGGGAGGAGGGGTGAGGAGGCTTTCTAGCTTGCAGCACTTCAAGGACTTAAAGGGGTACTCCATTGGAAAACATTTTTTTTTTTTTTAAATCAACTGGTACCAGAAAGTTAAACAGATTTGCAAATTACTTCTATAACATTTTTTTAATCCTTCCAGTACTTATCAGCTGCTGTTATGATCCACAGTAAGCTCTTTTCTTTTTGAATTTCCTTTCTGCCTGACCACAGAGCTCTCTGCTGACAACTCTGTCCATTTCAGGAACTGTCCAGGGATTTGCTTGTACTCTGGACAGTTCCTAAATTGGACAGATGTGTCAGCAGAGTGCACTGTGGTCAGGCAGAAAGGAAATTCAAGAAGAAAAGAACTTCCTGTGGATCATAACAGCAGCTGATAAGTACTGGAAGGATTAAGATTTTTTAATAGAAGTAATTTACAAATCTGTTTATCTTTCTGGAACCAATTGATTTAAAATATAAAATGTTTTCCAATGGAGTACCCCTTTAAGTCCTTGAAGTGCTGCAAGCTAGAAAGCCTCCTCACCCCTCCTCCCATGCTTGACCCAGCTTAACAGACAGTCATTCAGTGCTTATTATACTTCAAAAAGGGGACTGGGCTGAAGTACCGGGAGCATTGAATAATATTATTTTTCCTCCTCTCAGATGACCCATTTAACTGGAGCAGGTGCAATTTGTGATACAGCATTAACACCAATATGTTACATTTTTAAGAAAATAGATATTATCCTATGAAACATACTGTTTAATAATCAACTACAAAAATTTAGCCCAGTCAGAAAATACCTTGCCAGTCTTGGTTAATTGGTATTCTTTCTACAGACAAATGTTAACATTTTGGGCTCATAACGCTCTCCTTCGGGTCACATTAGTTTGGCCATGCAGACACAGCAACATGTCTAGTGGGTGCTCAAAGTAAAGGATGGCAAATAGCTGGCAAGCATGTGAATACCACTGTCTTTTTTTATATCTGTTTATTGTTTTTTAACATGGTTATATTAAAATTCAAGAACACAAATCCTTACATCTATCATTCATTCACCTTTCTTCTATAGCCGTCCATGATCCTCCTGCCTCCACCAGCTCCTGTTTGTTATATTTGTTTATTTTATGGGGTAGTATGCTTTAGATCTGAAACTTAGTTTCTTATCTCCTTAATTTTTGTTATCCAATGATCCCATGTAGACCTGTTCCTATCATATGTTACTGAACAGTCAATTTCATCTAATCTTAGTCTTTTCATTGTGCATGTTTGACTTAGAATACCACTGTCAGCAAATCAAGTGTGATGATTAAAAGAAATGAAATCCTCTACAGGAGCAGTCATGAATTATTAAGAGAAAATAATGAACGTTATCAAATAATCCGACATCATATTTTAATTTACCTGAAATGCCATAGAATTTGCAAGAGCTAAGAATATCCGTAGGGTCAGTGTTGCTTTGTAAGATCTATGGCTCCATAAGCGATGTGCCCCTGCTGTTACACCCAAAGCTGTCACCAGGAAGCACAAGTATGCTGCAAGACAGAAGACAATTATGGAAAATTAGTACAATTGTACATGTTCCTCAGAAGGCTGTCGTAGTGTCACGTAGCTCCTACATTTTACTGAACAGTGCCCAGAGAACATTTTTTATCAAAACACAATACAGAATTCTTTGCTGCATCCCACACACCAATAGTACGTGCATTATCCAGACAGTGCCAAACATTGCTCGATGTACAGGGCCTTATTGGGACAAAACAGTGCCAAACAGTACCCGCCGTGCTGTGCTTTGCCCACATTCAGCTACAATATTTCCAGATGTAATGCCTATAAAGTGACACAGTGTGCCAAAGCTTTTAATACTTTTCTTAGATAGTAAGTAACATAATCACTGCATGACATTACCTTTCCGATATCTTCAGCTCCCCTATAGAGAAGAAATTGAGTTATGGCTGCACATGTGTGGTGTGCGCCATTCATTCCAGGGACTAATATGCAATCCATCCATGCAATCGGCGGGGGACCCAACAGTGAGATCCCCACTGATCAAATTCTTATACCCTATCCCATGGATTAGGGATAACAAGCTGAGATGGGAATACCCTGCTAAAGTCAGTTCACATGTCCTTATTTTTTGCTGCAGATTTGCTGTTGCAAATTTTGCTACCCATTAAAGTCAATAGGCAGCAAAATCTGGTGCAGCAAATCTGAAGCAAAAATAAGTACATGTAAACTGACCCTAAGGGTGTATTTACACATACAGTATCCTGAGTATATTTGATGCTGCAGGTTTGAAGCTGCAGATGTCATGCTGCAGATTTCAATGTAAATCTTCAGAATAAAATCGGCAGCTTCAAATATGGAGCATTAACTATGTATAAGATATTGTAAGTGCGTGAATAGAACATTAAGTATGTTTTTGGAGTATTGGAGGACTCACTGGAGAATCAATTGTTAAGACGTACAAACCTGAAGACTTTGAAATAATCATGTCGGGGCAAGCCGTGTATAACTGGCTTGCCCTCTGACTGCAGAGCTTTAAGTTTTGTAGGCACCGTAGGGGTTAATAGTTTTTCCTTTCCCTATCTCCATACTTTATGTCTCCCCTGCTCTTCCTCCCCCTCCCTCTTGAGCGGCCTAGCTACTGTAGAGCTGGGGTTACACCAATCAGGGGCACACTTTTTCCCGGGTCTTTTATCCCCCTCCCACCAGGTTAAATAGGAGTTCATTCCCCCCCCCCCCCCCCTTCTCCTCACTCTCCCCCTCGCTTACCCGAGAATTTATGTCCCGCCCTCCCTCCCTCCCTTTTGTTGGTGTGTTTGTGTTCTTGTTTGAAGTCACAGCTGGCGGTAAGAAGAGTGAAGAGGTAGACCTGTGCATCGGAGGGCGTGGCAGCATCTTTCAGGATGAACAGAGTTAATTTATATGGTTTATTTTTCTACGGTTATTTAAAAAGGTAAATTTTTATATTTATAATAAAGCTGTGGCCTACCCTCACCCACAGATAAAAGTTAATTTGTGTTTGTCTTTATTTAATTACTTAAGTTGGTGAAAGGAACTAATGGTGTTTAAGGTAGGAGATATTGGGGTCTCTGCAGTCTATTTAAACCTAGGATGTTAATACTCCATTCTTATCCTGACCAAAAATCCTTATGGCTTCTAAGCATTGCATATTGCTTAAGTAAAGTGTATTTTGCAAAATTATAAATTCAATTAAGATCTGTAGATCTTCCTTTCTATCTAACCCCTGCTTTCTGTCTGTTCAGCAAAAATATTAGAGGCCTTTATGAATACCAACATGATTTATTCTGTTGTTTTCATAGTTGCCCTCAGCTGGAAACCACTTAATGGGAATATAAAAGTTTGATGTAGTAAAATGTATCTTTGCTATAAAGTGTTTTATGCAGAGATATTAAACAAATACTATTTGCCATATGTGGGTCCTAAAGAATTTATTTGCTTTCTGTCTTCTTTTGGGAAGTTTGAAAGTATTTTATGACTGTGAAGCAGAACACTCAGACATTTGACAACGCGTGTTTAGCTCTTAAAATCTATGGCATAGCAACAAGAAAGGTATTTGCAACTAGATTTTTGTTCTGAAATGTGTATAGAGGTTTTGATGTTAGGTTATATTATGTTTATTCATATTATGTTTATACATTTGTTTATGTAAATAAAGCTGTAAATAATAAACATATTCTGGCCATACAGTATAAAGCAGTGCATAGCGAACCACTATATACAGTACTGGAGATCAGAATCCTATAACTTTACTGACAGGAGTCCCTTTTCTGAGCAAGGCTGAGCTGTGCCAGTAGCAATGCAGCGGGTGCAGCTCAGGCTGGGCAACAGGTATACATTGTATACTATCTTTCCAGTTTGGAAAGAGTTAAGAAACGGTTTCTGAGCGTTAAAGGGGTTGTTCAGTAAAAGCTATCTTATCCTCTATCCACAGGATAGGGGATAAATAGCTGATCATGAGATGTCCAACCTCTGGGACCGCACGAAACATACTCCATTGAGTTTTATGGGAGTGCCGAAGAGACCCAAGTACAGACATGAATAGTGCGCATGTCGTCTACCGTGCAGGGTCCTCACTGAAAAACGGGGTCCCATTCCGCAACTACAAATGTGCAGATTTTTTTTTAGGTAAAATGAACTCTATCACTGTAGCGTTCTTCCCCATGGATCTGGTCACTTCCCAGTTTCCTCTCTGAACTGAGACCCTGCTTTTGCTGTGTAACAGAGCACGTATTATCCCACGATCCCCATTGCTTGCACACACAGAAGAGACTAACAAGCAATATGCAGTTAATCTGAGCATGTCTGACCATCTCAGCGGATGACCTAAGATGGTCATAACCAAGGGCAGCAGGACAGAACAAAGAAGGCACCTGGGTGTCAGTAAATACATATCTCTCATAAAGTATATATTTATGCTTATACATTTGAAATATACTCACAGAAAAGGAGGCAAACTAGGTATATGTTACAAAAATGCAATCTTTAAACAATCAATAAAAAATACAAGCTAAAATCACGAGAGGCAAACTGTGGTGGTCAGATGACATATACTGAAAGGTGGGGTGAGACTGTCCCAAATGAAAGCAAGAAAAAAACATTTTTTTTTTGATTCAAGAAAAGAGCATAACACAAAGAATGTGACAATTATTATTGTAACACACTCCAAAAAGTAATAAAATTGACAAGGTATACGGAATGGAATAGCAATTGCACTGGAGTTACATAAAGGTTGAATATTAAGCAAGGGGAGACTGAAAGCAAAAGGCAATATACATGTATTCAAAAGTACCAGTCATGCACCCTACAGAGGAACATCTCACCTACCCCGAACGCAATTTCGCTGGTCCCTTCGTCTGGGGGCGAAGCGACCAGCGAAAACGCTCTAGGATTTTGGCAAGGTGCCAGACTTGCATTATGAACTGTTGTGTGCTGATTTATTGAGAGGAAACGTGTCCCGTGGCAGTGTCCAGGACAATCCCAGAGCTATCCCCAAGCTGGAATCCTTACAGTACATAGCCAAGACAACACAGAATAATTTAACTCTGTGAATGTTCTTGAGTGGCCCAGACAGAGCCCTGACTTGAACCTTTTCTGTCAGTGGATGGTCATGATGGTCCCCATCCAACCTGTCAGAGCTTGAGAGGGTCTGTAGAGAAGACTGACAGAAAATTCCAAAATCCCAGAGTGTAAACCTTGTGGCATCATACCCAAGAAGACCGGAGGATGTAATCTCTGTCTAAGGTGCTTCAACTAAATACTGAGTAAAGGGTCTGAATACTTCACTGCATAAAAAAAAAAAAATACCAAAGATTTTTATACATTCTGTTTTCACGTTGTCATTATGGGATGTTGAGTGCAGATCCATGGGGGGAAACTTGATTTTATTTTTTGTTTTTGTAGCACAAGGCCGCAACATAATAAAATGTGAAAAAAGGGAAAGTTGGAAGACTTTCTAAAAGCATTGAATTTATCTTTGTGGGAGAATCCCTTTTCAGGCTCTGCTAGAGTCTGCTGCCATGTTATTGTTATCTTCCCAGATGATGTCTGTAAAACAGCTTAAACCTCATGGGCCTTAAGATAATAAAAGACCCCCACCTACCATTTTAAATTTATAATACTGGTGTCTACTAGTGTTACTGAGGGGCATTTGGACCCTCTCAGGTACAAGGGCCTATGATGAATTGCTACCTCTGCACCCCCGATCTACACTCTTGAGGAATCTCTCTGTATCTGTGTATTACAATTCATGCTAGACCACAATAAAACAATATGGCCCAGATTTACTAAGATTTTCTGGTTTTCTAAATCTTGCAACATACTTGCAATGCTCAAAACATGTATTTACTATTTACTATGTATTTATTATGGGGTGAATTATCCATAAGGTACAGAGCAGCAAAGACTGCTGTCCAGAGGCTATGATCTTTATTATGACTGTACAGGCATATGGGTCAAATGGAACCGAATACAGTGCCCAATGCCTGCTGTATACCCACACTTTACCATGCTCAAGGCTTATGAAGGTTTTGTTTCTTACACAATAAATTGGCTTCTTTAATACATACTGTATGATCTATAATCACATCTCTGTCATTGCTCCGACCATGCTCCACAACTCTTTCTGTAGCAAACAGCTCGGATGGAGGCTTATCTCCCACATCCAAAAGGGTCAGGCAGTTGAAATTCAATATGTTCCATCCTTTTCTCCCCAACATCATCTGTTGAGGCAGAGTCAAGAGAACTCACACTATATTGTCCCACAAAAAAAAAGCAGGTTCAGCCTCAAATGGATTTTCTGACTATAAAATTGACTTTGACTTCCTAAGAAATGTACATGAATAGAAAAGTTGTATTACTACCTTACTGTAGTCTTTCATGTTGTGGTCTAGTCAGGGAGATCTCACAGAATTATTGTTACAATATAGGTGTGTAACAAAGCAACAAAGGTTTAACCCCTATAAAGAATTGTATATGTATGTAGATTAAATAAAGGGATATCCTATTTATATAAATCCATAACTACCCAATGAGCACCCTCTATGTTTAAAGGTGTTGTCCAGGAATAGAAAAACCGAGCTAATCAACTTGGCTAAATTTAATGGAATTTAGGCGCAATACCACACACAACCTGTACACAAGTTTTGCTGTTTTAGAAATACATTTTTTTGCTCTGTTTTTCTTATCATGGATATCACCTTTAATATCAATTTTAGCCCTTAGACCACCAGAGATAGTAGTTGTGAACTGCTTAACCACTCTAGACGACCAGGAGTACTACAGACATAATTATAACATTAATAATCCCTAATATTACACAATATATATGAAAAAATGGCAAAGCTTTATTATCTTCACTATTTAGTTTCTCTTGGGGCACCATTACGGAGAATCCTGCTTTTCCCCCTTGACTACAAACAAATGCCTCTTTCAAGCAATCATTCTATGGAGTAAAACCTTTAATCCTTTATTATTAAACCAAAGCATTCCATCATATTAATGCTTGACCTCATTGTACATCAATCATCCCATGTAGAATAGATAGTCCTGTAGATATTTTGTAAGTTTCTATAGTGTCATTTTCTATAGTGTCACCACTTTTAACCTCTTAAGGACACAGCCCATTTTAGCCTTGAGGACACAATATAAATTTTTGTGTTTTGCTTTTTTCATCCTCGTCTTCTATTAAGAGCCGTAACACTTTTATTTTTCCCTCCTTAGAGCCATATGAGGGCTTGCTTTTTGCACAACTTTACTGAAAATTATTTGTGGCCGAAAATTAAAAAGAAAAATGTTGTAACTCTTTGAGGGCATTGTTTATACACAGTAGAAATGCTATTATTGTAATATTTAAAAAAAAAAATCCAACTTATTTTGCTGTATGTAAGTATTGCTGTACGCCTATAACTTTCTTATATTTCCATATAGGGGTTATATGAGGGCTCATATTTTATTTGGTACTTTTGTGTATATGTAACATAAACATACCATAGCGATACCAAATATGTATTTATTTTTTTACTTTTGTATTGGAAAGAAGGGGTGATTTATTGTTTTATTGGGGAGGGGCTTGATCACTTTTTTTTTTTTTTTACTTCTTATTATTTTTTTTTTTTTTTTTTTTGTCCCCATAGGGGAATATTTATAGCAATCTATTGATTGTTATTACTGTTCACTGCTATGCATTGACATAGCACTGATCAGTGTTATCTGTGCTCCATTTGTAAAGTCTGCCAGAAGGAGGACCATACAAATGGATCTCAAAAGAGGGTCATGGGGAAGGTAAGGAGAACTCTGGCCACCATTCTAACTCTTCGCACCCCCACAATCATGCAGCAGGTGGTCCGATATGTCCCCACAAGCCCTGCAGATACTTTAGATGCTGTGATCAGTATTGATCACACCATCTAAAGGGTTATTGATGGACATCAGCATTATCCAGGAGATGCCAGCTGCTGAAAACATGCCCAGAGACGGGTGATTGTGAAATCCTGCAACGTACATGTAGATTGCTTGTCCTCTAGGGGTTAAAGAATCATCCTGTAAAAGGTCCAATGAATTTTCCCTTGAAAAAGTGTATTATAATTTTCATGACGAGAATATTATACTTTTTAAATAAAACAAGAAGCAGTTCTTGGCTCTGGAAGTAACAGTCAGCAGTTTACACAAGCCTGAGATATGATTGCTTATGCACTGTTTGCTAAGTACTTTATTAGCTTCTTTACAACCATGGTTTACCCATTGGCAATAAAGAAACATATGTCTAGAATTTCCATTTCCCATTATTGATCTCTGCTGATAGCTTGAATGCTACTTACAGACTTCAGTAAGGAAATCCCCTCTGGCCCATGGATTAATAATTGTCAAAAAGAAAAACAATAATATGGACATCTTATGGCCGGACTGCTATAAAATATATCACAAAAGTCCTTGTAAATAATTGTGGAAAAGGTAATAAATTACAGATTGAACCATTTTCATTTAACAAGTGCATCTTGTTTTTTTTTTTCAATCATTGATTTAATTATAAAAAACAAAAACAATATGGTAAAACGTGTTGAGCATCAGCCAGTGAATTTATTTAGTCTCTGCCAGCAGGTTTCTTACTATATTACTCTTAAGTGGGTTCAAAACCAATTTAGTTCTTCTAGCAGGAATGCAGGGATGCTGTTGCCCAGGATTAATAATAACTGTAAGAGACGCTTTTCTCATATGTAGAAGGCAGAGTGCCAAGGCAATCCATCAATCCACCAGTGATAATGCGACCTGTATGCTTCTCCAGTCATGCTGTGAAGGGAACTGGATTGTGTACAGGGCAAAGACTCCCGCTCGGAATTGAAACATGTAATACGTTTTTTAATGAATACCTATTGAAGATAAATTTAGGCAGCACTCCGGTTAAACTATGTTTTTTTGTGCAAAACAGATGGTCCCATACTATGGAAGAATAGACGCATTTGGGGAGATTTATCAAAACCTATGCAGAGGAAAAGTTGCCCAGTTTCCCATAGCAACCAATTAGATCGCGTCTTCTACTTTTTAGAGGCCTTTTTAAAATTGAATTAGCATAGGTTTACTGAAAATAGTCACTGACGTGGAAAAGGACTTGGGAGTCTTAGTCTTAGTTAATAGTAAATTTAGCTGTAGTGACTAGTGTCGGGCAGCTGCTGCCAAGGCTAATAAAACCATGGGTTGCATCAATAGGGGCATAGCTGCCCACGACAAGGAAATAATTCTACCGTTGTGCAAATCCCTAGTCAAACCACACATAGAATACTGTGTACAGTTCAGGGCACCAGTGTACAAGAAAGATTTAGTGGAGCTGGAGAGAGTTCAAAGACGGGCAACCAGGGTAATATGGGGAATGGGAGGACTACAGTACCCAGAAAGATTATCAGAATTAGGGTTATTTAAGGGCGACCTAATAACTATGTATGAATATTTCAGGGGACCGTACATGGATCTCTCCTATTATGTATTTATACCCAGGACTGTATCTATAACAAGGGGGCATCCTCTACGTCTAGAGGAAAGAAGGTTTCTACACCACCACAGACGGGGGTTCTTTACTGTAAGACCAGTGAGACCGTGCAATTCTCTACCAGAGGAGGTGGTCATGGTGAACTCTGTAAAAGAATTCAAAAAGGGGTCAGGATGCATTTTTGGAGAATAATAACATTGCTGGTTATGTATACTAGATTTATAGGGACAGAACGTTGATCCAGAGATTTATTCTGACTGCCATATTGGAGTCGGGAAGAAATTTTTACCTCTAGTATGAGTTTTTTTTTTCCTTCCTCTGGATCAACTCAGTAGGGGCTCATTAGGGTTATAGGTGGAACTTAATGGACTCCGGCCTTTTTTCAACCTTATGAACTATGTTACCATGTAATCTAAGAATGCACCATATTGATCACTTTTCTCGATATCGTGCTGTTTGATACATTTGTTGCCTTCTTAGAGTTTGAATTTAGACCCACTAATAATTGGCTTAAACTACACCAGAATTTTGTACCAGAATAATTATTTTGCATTTAATCAAAAGTGTTTTTTACAGATACAGGGCTGCCCAATGGGAGCATGTTTTTCACCTTCTCTTGCAAATCTTTATGTAGCAGCGTGAGGAGATTGTCTTATATGGGCCCTACACATATGATGACCTCCTCTTTATCTGGGGTGGTCTGTGCTAAACTTTTCTTAAATGTTTGGGAATTTGGGAATTAACACCACCTTTGGAAATAAATACTATTGCTCATTTGGATATATTATTTACAAGAAACAGAGCATCCCATAAGATTACCTGGGAATTCTATAGGAAACTTATTAGTGGCAATCCTATCCTCCATGCAGATAACTGTTACCCTTAACCTCTTCATGACATAGGGCGTATGGATACGCCCTGCATTCCGAGTCCTTAAGGACCGAGGGCGTATCCATACGCCCGTGGGAATTCCGGTCCCCACCACTAGCCGGTTGGGGACCGGAGCCGGATGCCTGCTGAATCGTTCAGCAGGCATCCCGGCATATCGCCCAGGGGGGTCATTATGCCCATCCATGTCGGCGATGGCCGCAGATCGCTGGACAATTCAGTCCAGCAATCTGCGGCGATTCCGGGTCAATCGGGTCTCCAGTGACCCGGAATTACTGGCTGATCTGGGCCGTCTCAGACGGCCCCAAACAGCCATAGCCTGCAAGGGTGAGGTGGCACTGGTTCCACCTCACGATCGCCCTGATTCGTTGGCCAGATTACCGGCCGACCAATCAGGGCGCCTGCTGCGGGTGTCACTCCCGCAACCCGCTCCGCCCCTCTACCGGAGGACGTGAGTGGGTGCGGGACGTGCACCCCGGGTGCTGGGGACCCCGATCCCCGGCGTCAATGTTGGGATCGGGGCCCCAGGAGCGGCGGCGGCGACAACGAGGGACTGACCTGTGTGCCGGCAGCAGCAGGAGGTGAGTGACAGCCTCCTGCTGTTGCTTAGCAACAGCTCCTAGCAGGCAAAAAGGGCATGCTGGGAGCTGTAGTTATGCAACAGCAGGAGGCAGACCACCACAACTCCCAGCATTCCCTTATGGGCACGCTGGGACTTATGGTTTTGCAACAGCTGGAGGCACATTTTTTCTATGGAAAAGTGTACCTTCAGCTGTTGTATAACTACAACTCCCAGCTTGCACAAACAGCTAAAGTGCATGCTGGGAGTTGTAGTGGTGCATCTGCTGGTTGCATAACTACAACTCCTAGCAAGCCCGTTGGCTGTCGGTGACTGCTGAGAGTTGTAGTTTTGTTAAAGCTGAAGGCACACTGGTTGTGAAACTCAGAGTTTTTTTTTTACCTAACTCAGTGTTTCACGACCGGTGTGCCTCCAGCTGTTGCAAACTCCAACTCTCAGCAGTCAATGTACACCATGCACCGTACATGCTGGGAGTTGTAGTTTTGCAACAGCTGGAGGCACACTGGTTGTGAAACACTGAGTTAGGTCACAAACTCAGTGATACATAACCAGTGTGCCTACAGCTGTTGCAAAACTAAAACTCTCAGCATGTACAGTCTGTCAGCGCATGCTGGGAGTTGTAGTTTTGCAACAGCTGGATGTTCCCCCCCCCCCCCCCCCCCCCCAATGTGAATGTACAGGGTACACTCACATGGGCGGAGGTTTACAGCAAGTATCTGGCTGCAAGTTTGAGCTGCGGCAAATTTTCTGCCGCAGCTCAAACTGCCAGCGAGAAACTACTGTGAACCCCCGCCCGTGCGACTGTACCCTAAAAACACTACACTAACACAAAATAAAATAAAAAGTAAAAAACACTACATATACACATACCCCTACACAGCCCCCCTCCCCTCCCCCAATAAAAATGAAAGCGTCTGGTACGCCACTGTTTCCAAAACGGAGCCTGGTTGAAAAAAGACCAGAGTCCATCTAGTTCAACCTATAACCCTAATAAGTCCCTACTGGGTTGATCCAGGGGAAGGCAAAAAACCTTAATACTAGAGGTAAAAATTCCTTCCCGACTCCAATATGGCAGTCAGAATAAATCTCTGGATTAACGTTCTGTCCCTATAAATCTAGTATACATAACCGGCTATGTTATTATTCTCCAAGAATGCATCCAGACCCCTTTTGAACTCTTTCACAGAGTTCCCCATGACCACCTCCTCTGGAAGACAATTCAACAATCTCACTGCTTTTACAGTAAAGAACCCCCGTCTGTGGTGGTGTAGAAACCTTCTTTCCTCTAAACGTAGAGGATGCCCCCTTGTTATAGATACAGTCCTGGGTATAAATAGATCATGGGAGAGATCTCTGTACTGTCCCCTGATATATTTATACATAGTTATTAGGTCTCCCCTAAGCCTTCTTTTTTCTAAACTAAATAACCCCAATTCTGATAATCTTTCTGGGTACTGTAGTCCTCCCATTCCCCATATTACCCTGGTTGCCCGTCTTTGAACCCTCTCCAGCTCCACTATATCTTTCTTGTACACTGGTGCTCAGTACTGTACACAGTATTCTATGTGTGGTCTGACTAGTGATTTGTATAATGGTAGAATTATTTCCTTGTCTTGGGCATCTAGGCCCCTATTGATGCACCCCATGATTTTATTTGCCTTGGCCGCAGCTGCCCGACACTGGTCACTACAGCTAAATTTACTATTAACTAAGACCCCTACGTCCTTTTCCACGTCAGTCGTCTAAAGTGTGCTCCCATTTAATATATAACCCTGTACCGGATTTTTCTTCCCCATGTGCATAACCTTACAATTATCAGTGTTGAACCTCATCTGCCACTTCCCAGCCCTAACCTCCAACCTATCCAGATCCATTTGTAACAGTGCATTGTCCTCTATAGTGTTTTCCGCTTTGCAGAGTTTAGTATCATCTGCAAAGATTGCTAGTTTACTATTCAACCCCTCTACAAGGTCATTAATGAATATATTAAATAGGACAGTAACAGTCACCCAATCAGAATAAGCACCATTAATAACCACCCTCTGTTTCCTATGACTGAGCCAGTTACTTACCTACTTGCACACATTCTCCCCCAGCCCGATCCTTTTCATTTTATGCACCAATCTTTTATGTGGAACCGTATCAAATGCTTTGGAGATATACAACATCCAGCGATTGCCCTTGGTCCAGTCTGGAGCTCACCTCCTCATAAATGCTGATCAGGTTAGTTTGACAGGACTGATCCCTCATACATTTATTTTTATCAATATACTCCAAAATAACATCTGTTAGAAAACCCTCAAACAATTTACATACAACGGAGGTTAAACTAACAGGTCTGTAATTCCCGGGATCACTTTTTGTCCCCTTTTTAAATATTGGCACCACATCTGCCATGCGCCAGTCCATTGGAACAGTCCCTGCTACTATAGAGTCCCTGAATATTAAAAATAGAGGTCTGTCTATTGCAATACTTAATTCCTTTAGAACTCAGGGGTGAATGGCATCTGGACTTGGGGATTTGTCTATTTAGATTTTTTGTAGGCAGCACCGTACTTCTTCCTGGGTTAGACAGGTGACCTGTACTGGGAAGTTTACCTTATCACACTGTATTTCACCTGACATTTCATTTTCCTCAGTGAATACAGTGAAGAAGAATTTGTTTAATATTTTGGCTTTTTCCTGATCCCCGTCTATAATTTCTTCCTCTTAATTTTTTAAAGGGCCCGCACTTTTTGCTATTTATATAGTTAAAGAACATAATAGGGTTAGTTTTACTCTCTTTGGCAATGAGTCTTTCTGTCTCTATTTTTGCGGCTTTTATCTGTATTTTACATATTTTTACTTTTTCTCTATAGCTTTTTATTTACATTTTTGTTTTATTTTGCTTTTGCTGTGCAATGTGGGGGGGAGTGGCTCCCTCTGTAGCCGTGCATCCCCTCACCTATTTCACAGGAGGTGGTTTTAGGTTGTTAGTGGATCCAGCATGTCGCCCAGCCTGAGGTGAGTGCATGTTAGGGTCCCATCCTGTATGAGGCCACCTCCACGTGGTGGATGGGGGGGGACACGTTTTGATCAAAAAGTGCGCTAAGAGCCTCCATTTTGTTGACCAAGTGTGCTGCTGACATTTTCTTTTTTTTTACATAGCTTTTTAATGCTTCTTCACTGCCATCCTCTTTTAGTATTTTAAATGCTTTATTTTTGTCATTTATTGCCCCCTTAACATTTTTATTCATCCATATTGGTTTTCTTTTATTTCTGACCCTTTTATTCCCATAAGGTATATACATTTTACAGTGATAATTTAAGATATTCCTAAAAGTCTCCCATTTAGTGTCAGTATTCATATTTTTGAGGACATTATCCCATTTTATATTGTTAAGGGCTTCTCTGAGTTGGTCAAACTTTTCCTTCCTAAAGTTCATTGTTTTTGTGGCCCCTCGAGAGATTCCCTTATTGAAGGACAAGTTATAATGTATTATATTATTATCACTATTTCCTAGATGTCCATCTACTTGCACATTACTTATTCTATCAGGTCTGTTGGTTAATATTAAGTCTAGTAGGGTGCCCCCTCTGGCCGGGCCCTGTACCATTTGGGACAGATAATTGCCTTTAGCTATATTCAGAAACCTGTTTCCTTTATGAGATTCACAGGTCTCAGTCTCCCAGTTTATTTCAGGATAGTTAAAGTCTCCCATTATTATCACATCATTTTGATTTGCTGCTTTGTTTATTTGCCTCAGTAATTGATCTTCTGCCTCTTCCATTATGTTTGGTGGTTTATAACAAACCCCTATCAGAATTTTATTTATTTTTATCTCCATATATTTCTACCCATAATGACTCCACATTATCGTTTCCCTCCCGTATATCCTCCCGCAGTGCGGCCTTCAGACTGGACTTTGCATAAAGACAGACTCCTCCCCCTTTCCGTTTTGTCCGATCCTTCCTGAATAGAATATAACCCTGTATGTTGACCGTCCAGTCACAGCTATCATCCAACCAAGTCTCTGTTATACCCACTATGTCATAATACTCCTCAGACAATATCAACTCCAGTTCGTCAATTTTATTGGTCAGACTTCTGGCATTAGTCAACATGCAATTCAATGGTGTATGTTTTTCTTCCTATGAAGCCTATCCCTGTTAAATATTCTAACCCCTCCCTCCGCTCCACCTCCAGGTATATTACTAAGTCCCCCCTCTCTATCTACACGATCTTTTCCAGAGAACCCCTTGAAGTCTGAGTCTAGATGAAAATGATAATTATCGGCACCAAAGCACCCAGGGAGGAAATGAGTATATAAAGCTCCTTAGTTCCTGTAAAGTTTTTGCATCCATGAGTAAGAACCATAATACATTAAGAATTTTTTTATTTGGATTTGCTAACTATGTTTTAATATGTTAGTCTATCTCAATAAAGTTGGTTATAGTGTATTATATATAAAGCTGGAATTTTATAGATTTTAACATGCGCTGGACGCAATTCTTTGCTTGGTGCATGTCTGTACAAAGGTTAAGCCATCTGGAACAACTCAGAGTAGTTCATAGTGTTCCAGGATCATGATGCCTGCATCAGCGTTATGCTGCCCGCAGTTTGGACAGCATCAAGCTGATGATAGGTTCCCTTTAAAGGGTGGTATAGAAGTGTATAGCTTTTATCTGCTTGTCTTAAAAATATAAATACTTTTAAAACAAGAAGTAACTATGCCCAACCAAACTGTCCAACAGCAGTCTTGTGATAAATTGAAACAATCTGTGATATAAATGAAATCATCCATATGGCATATCTTGTTTGAGATTTATTGCTTTGGCTTGGCTTTAAATATATATGTGTATATGTATATATATATATATATATAAATATATCATTATTATTTTTTTTTTTTCTGAAGGAGCGAGAGAGAGGTTCAAGTTTCATATGCTGGTCATTCATCCAAAACAGGACTTTTCATTACATAAAGTGAATTTAGTACTTACCTGGCAGGCAGTAATAGACATGCTTAGGAAGGATCTGCGTTTGTCTTGGGATTAACCCCTTAAGGACTCAGGGTTTTTCCGTTTTTGCACTTTCGTTTTTTCCTCCTTACCTTTTAAAAACCATAACCCTTTCAATTTTCCACCTAAAAATCCATATTATGGCTTATTTTTTGCGTCGCCAATTCTACTTTGCAGTGACATTCATTTTACCCAAAAATGCACGGCGAAACGAAAAAAAAAATCATTGTGCGACAAAATCGAAGAAAAAATGCCAGTTTGTAACTTTTGGGGGCTTCCGTTTCTATGCAGTGCATATTTCGGTAAAAATTACACCTTATCATTATTCTGTAGGTCCATACCGTTAAAATGATACCCTACTTATATAGGTTTGATTTTGTTGCACTTCTGGAAAAAATCATAACTACATGCAGGAAAATTTATATGTTTAAAAATGTCAACTTATGACCCCTATAACTTTTTTATTTTTCCACGTACAGGGCAGTATGAGGACTCATTTTTTGCGCCGTTATCTGAAGTTTTTATCGGTATGATTTTTGTTTTGATCGGACTTTTTGATCACTTTTTATTCATTTTTTAATGGTATAAAAAGTGACCAAAAATGCTCTTTTTTTTTACTTTGGAATCTTTTTGCGCGTACGCCATTGACCGTACGGTTTAATTAATGATATATTTTTATAGTTCAGACATTTATGCACGCGGCAATACCACATACGTTTATTTTATTTATTTTTTACACTGTTTTATTTTTTTTATGGGAAAAGGGGGGTGATTCAAACTTTTATTAGGTAAGGGGTTAAATGACCTTTATTAACACTTTAAAAAAAAATTTTTTGCAGTGTTATAGGTCCCATAGGGACCTATAACACTGCACCCACTGATCTTTTACACAGATCACAGGCGTGTATTAACACGCCTGTGATCAGTGTTATCGGCGCTTGACTGCTCCTGCCTGGATCTCAGGTACGGAGCAGTCATTCGCCGATCGAACACCGAGGAGGCAGGTAAGGGCCCTCCCGGTGTCCTGTCAGCTGTTCGGGACGCCGCGATTTCACCGCGGCGGTCCCGAACAGCCCGACTGAGCAGCCAGGTCACTTTCACTTTCGCTTTAGAAGCGGCGGTCAGCTTTGACCGCCGCTTCTAAAGGGTTAATACTGCACATCGCCGCGATCGGCGATGTGTGGTATTAGCCGCGGGTCCCGGCCGTTGATGAGCGCGGGGTCCGACGCGATATGATGCGGGATCGCGGCGCAATCCCGCTTCATATCGCGGGAGCCAGCGCAGGAAGTAAATATACGTCCTGCGTCGTTAAGGGGTTAAAGGGGTATTCCAGGCCAAAACTTTTTTTTATATATATCAACTGGCTCTGGAAAGTTAAACAGATTTGTAAATTACTTCTATTAAAAAATCTTAATCCTTCCAATAGTTATTATTGAGTTGTTATTTTCTGTCTAACTGCTCTCTGATGACTCACGTCCTGGGAGCTGTGCAGTTCCTATGGGGATATTCTTCCATCAGGCACAGCTCCCGGGACGTGACATCATCATTGAGCAGTTAGACAGAAAACTTCAGAAGCTAATAACTATTGGAAGTATTAAGATTTTTTAATAGAAGTAACTTACAAATCTGTTTAACTTTCCGGAGCCAGTTGATATATATAAAAAAAGGTTTTGCCTGGAATACCCCTTTAAATGTTGTGAGATTACCATAACACTGTGGCTAGCTTTTTGTTAACTGGTATTTCCTGTTTGAATTTTCTTTTTTTTACTACAAATCCCACAATTCCATTTTCCTCCCTCCCACACATCAGCCACCCCACCCATTGAAACATAAATGAGCTGCATCCATTCAAAAGACCTGTGGTTTTCAATAAGGGTGATTACAGCTGTTGCATTAGTTGCAGATTGATCCCTCTCCCACCAAGCGATCCCTCCACCCATTGAAGCAGACAGGCTCTCTGTCATCAGCTGACTAGTGAGTTAGGTGTCAGCCGCATTGCAAGCTGGGAAAAATCTGAGACAACGGTCATTTTGTATGCTGTTAAAAATAAATTTTGGAGTGAAAATCACATAAGAATTGTGAGAAAACCATCACACACATATATGACAAATTTATAAAAAGCCATTTGACCAATTGTACGATTTTTAAAGATTTTTGTTTTATTTTATTTTTTTGCATGTAACATCTGAACATGAAATCACACTAAATAGTCCTTCCCCCTTCTATTATTTGAGAAGAAATCTTCATCTTACGTAACATGTAGATTTTATTACATGGAACATTCAGGAGATTGACTTGCACATGTTCACTTTCCACAACATGTCATTTGTATACCAGTAATATCAGCTGACCGTTCATTCAAACACTTAAAGTACAAAGCAACGCTGTGAATCAGTCTGGTAATGCTATATGTCTGGACTGTGCACTAAAACAATCAATAGGACCAATAAATGACAAACAATTAAAATAAGGCACCAGGAAGGAGTTGTAGGAATCAAATGAAACTTTATATGTGTGAATGCACTAATATATAGTGGGGCAAAAAGGTATTTAGTCAGCCACCAATTGTGCAAGTTCTCCCACTTAAAAAGATGAGAGAGGCCTGTAATTTATTTTCATCATAGATATACCTCAACTATGAGAGACATAAATCCATAAAATCACATTGTATGATTTTTAAATAATTTATTTGCAAATTATGGTGGAAAATAAGTATTTTGTCACATGCAAACAAGCAAGATTTCTGGCTCTCACAGACCTGTAACTTCTTCTTTAAGAGTCTCCTCTGTCCTGCACTCATTACCTGTATTAATGGCACCTGTTTGAATTTGTTATCAGTATAAAAGACACCTGTCCACAACCTCAAACAGTCACACTCCAAACTCCACTATGGCCAAGACCAAAGAGTTGTCCGAGGACACCAGAAACTAAATTGTAGACCTGCACCAGGCTGGGAAGACTGAATCTGCAATAGGCTAGCAGCTTGGTCTGAATAAATCAACTGTGGGAGCAATTATTGGAAAATGGAAGACATAAAAGACCACTGATAATCTCCCTTGATCTGGGGCTCCACGCAAGATCTCACTGCGTGGTGTCAAAATGATCACAAGAACGGTGAGCAAAAATCCCAGAACCACATGGGGGGACCTAGTGAATGACCTGCAGAGAGCTGGGACCAAAGTAACAAAGGCTACCATACGTAACACACTACGCCACCAGGGACTCATATCATGCAGTGCCAGACATGTCCCCCTGCTTAAGCCAGTACATGTCCGGACCCGTCTGAAGTTTGCTAGAGAGCACTTGGATGATCCAGAAGAGGATTGGGAGAATGTCGTATGGTCAGATAAAACCAAATGAGAACTTTTTGGTAAAAACTCAGCTCGTCGTGTTTGGAGGAGAAAGACTGCTGAGTTGCATCCAAGAACACCATGGGGTGGAAATTGACTGAATAAAGAAAAGGTGTCACTTTTACTGTAAAGTTTACAGTGTGAAAACGAAACCCTCTAAAATTAGCAAAATTGCGGTTTTCTTTTAATCTCCCCAACACAAATAATATATTTTTTGGGTTTTGTTGTACATTTTACCATTATGCTGGTTTCCCACTACATAATCTGTCCAGAGTCCAGGCAGCGCCGACCAGCGTTGACTAAATCAGTCAACACTAGGACCCTCATATACAGCAATGTCTGCAGAGCAGGGATCTGCCAGAACTTTGAACGAGTTTCATGTTCTCGCAGAATTTTTCAAGGGATTTTAAAAACTTGAAAACTGTGCAGCGGAATCCCATTGCCAGCAATGGGACTGGGCTGCACCAGAATTTCTGAGTGGAATTTCAAAACGGAATTCTGCTCAAAAATTCCGTAGAGTAAAGCCGACCTTAACCCCTTAAGGACCAAGGACGTACCGGTACGTCCTTGGTCCTGCTCTTCTGATATAACGCGGGGTTACACAGTAACCCCGCGTCATATCATGGCGGGCCCGGCGTAATAGTGAAGCCGGGACCCGCCTCTAATAGCGCGCAGCGCCGATCGCGGCGCCGCACGCTATTAACCCTTTAGCCGCGCGCTCAGAGCTGAGCCGCGGCTAAAAGTGAAAGTGAAAGTTCCCGGCTAGCTCAGTCGGGCTGTTCGGAATAGCCGCGGCTAATCGCGGCATCCCGAACAGCTGACAGGACAGCGGGAGGGCCCCTTCCTGCCTCCTCGCTGTCCGATCGCCGAATGACTGCTCAGTGCCTGAGATCCAGGCATGAGCAGTCATGCGGCAGAATCGTTGATCACTGGTTTCTTATGAGAAACCAGTGATCAACATAGAAGATCAGTGTGTGCAGTGTTATAGGTCCCTATGGGACCTATAACACTGCAAAAAAAAAGTGAAAAAAAAAAGTGAATAAATATCATTTAACTCCTCCCCTATTAAAAGTTTGAATCACCCCCCTTTTCCAATAAAAAAAAAAAACACAGTGTAAATAAAAATAAAAATAAACATATGTGGTATCACCGCGTGCGGAAATGTCCGAATTATAAAAATATATCATTAATTAAACCGCTCGGTCAATGGCGTGCGCGCAAAAAAATTCCAAAGTCCAAAATAGTGCATTTTTGGTCACTTTTTATATCATTTAAAAATGAATAAAAAGTGATCAATAAGTCCTATCAATGCAAATGGTACCGTTAAAAACTTAAGATCACGGCGCAAAAAATGAGCCCTCATTCCACCCCATACACGGAAAAAAAAAAAGTTATAGGGGTCAGAAGATGACAATTTTAAACGTATTAATTTTCCTGCATGTAGTTATGATTTTTTCCAGAAGTCTGACAAAATCAAACCTATATAAGTAGGGTATCATTTTAATCGTATGGACCTACAGAATACATATCAGGTGTCATTTTTACCGAAAAATGTACTACGTAGAAACGGAAGCCCCCAAAAGTTACAAAACAGCGTTTTTTTTTTCAATTTTGTCGCACAATGATTTTTTTTCCCGCTTCACCATAGATTTTTGGGCAAAATGACTGACGTCATTACAAAGTAGAATTGGTGGCGCAAAAAATAAGCCATCATATGGATTTTTAGGTGTAAATTTGAAAGAGTTATGATTTTTTAAAGGCAAGGAGCAAAAAACGAAAATGCAAAAACGGAAAAACCTCCGGTCCTTAAGGGGTTAATGGGATGTATAATTGCTGGCACAAAAAAACAAGCCATCATATAGGTCTGAAGATGAAAATATGAAAGAGTTATGGCTCTTAGAAGGCGGAAAGAGGAAAAACGGAAATGCAAAAATAAAATTGGCTGTGTCCTTAAAGAGCACCTGTCATCAACTAAACTTTCCCTAATCCCCCTGCCCATCTGTCCCTAACTCTAACTAAGCCTATCCCTGTGTTTATTGTGGTTGTAAACCGCATGTAAATACCTTTATATATTCATCTTCCTTAGCTCAGGAGCGCTCTTTCACAGAGGAGCGGAAGGAGGCGTGTCCCGGCAGGCGCAACGTCACATGAAGCAAGGCCGTGACTGCTTCCGCCCTCTTCTTGTATTCTGCACTCCCTCCCAGGAGGGAGCAATGTACAGGGGAGGGATGGCAGCCGATCAGAGCCAACAAAAGTAATGCCACACTCTCTCCTCAGCGCTCTCCATTAGCGCTGCACTAAAAAGTCAATGCTGATGGCTGGACAAATATAATGTGAGGGGCGGGGAGAAGAACCAGGGGAAGGAGCTATTACAGTGACAGAAGTAAGATAACAGGTGCTGAGGGGCGGGGGAGGTGACTGGGCTCTGAGAGGCACGTGCAGGCTTCTAGCAAACAGTGCTGCTCATGCATGATTGACAGGCACTGAACTTCCTGTGGAAGGACCAGTGCCCTTCAGCATTTAGTCCTAAGAGCTGTACATTTACTATGGAAAGCATAGGATGCTGCCTGCAGACCAGGCATAGAAGAGTGACCTCTAGTGGCCAAAAGTATAAAATGAAAAAACTGGTATAAATATTAATGTTTTTTAATGAAGATATATTACAATATGTCTTCATTAATGATTAGGAACAACATATTAAAAGTTTTTGTTGATGACAGGTGCTATTTAAATAAAATAAAAAATTCAAGGTTTATATCAGCACAGTACTGTACATACAATGGGGCTGAAATGACCATTTCTATATATGAAGTAGCAGGACATGTTGTTGAAGGAGTTGCTGTGGATACAAACCTTGTGCAAATTGCTAATACGGCAAATAAAGTTCTATTTATCATCGTGTCATGGGGCAAATAAAGAGGATATTCTTGTATTCATAGTCTTTTGTCACGGTAATAATGAGACACTGGTAATGCCTGAAGAATATTTTAAGCATGACAAGCCATGCTCCAGAGGTTAGTAGGACAGAACACTGAAACGCTCTACTAATCAGACTAGGCTGGAGAATGCACTTAATAAGGCGTGCAATGCTGGAGCTATCATTATTATGTTTAACAAGGAAATATACCATAACACACCTGCTGTCTTTGGCAGGAAATGTAACCTAGAACTTTGTTATAAGGGCTTTGGCTGCTATATTGTGTTTATTATCTTATGCTCATTCTAGATGCGCTCCAGGTAGCCATCATGTGACAGATTCCTCATAGCAATGTAGCTTCAAGTATACACAGACTCAAGACAGAATATTGGTCATCGATTTATTTCTATGCAGTTTTAATATTGCCCCTATAGCTTTTCCCCATATCATTACCTTTTGCTAGTTTATATGGATTAAGCCTAGCACCCAGGAAATATCTGCTGTATGCTTATTATCTCTCAATACAGATGCCAGGTGACAGGTGCACATAACTAAGCTACTCCCAGGGTGACAACATACAAATGGCACTAGGAAACAATACGTTATACACCTTAAAAAAAAAAATATTATTATTCATACATTAGACATTTAAAGGCAAAAATATACCAAAAATCAGTCACAGCACAGAAGGAGGCCTGGAATAACTTTTGGCCGTGTTCTTTATTGTATCCATTCTTGATAAAGGTAATATAGCTGAAATGTCACAAATACAATAAAGAGTGTGGTTTACAGTTTTTTTTTTCCAGGAATAGAGAAACATGGCAAATTTCATTCAAAAACCATACCCTGTCTGTCTCCAGGCTGGGTGTGGTTCTGTAGCTCAGTTCCATGGAAGAGAACAGAGCCAATTTGTAATACCTCACACAACCTGGAGACAGACGGGGAGTATTTTTTTAAATACATTTTCTCTGTTTTTCTATTCCTGGATAACCCCTTTAAAAGTAATTTCGGTCTTCGGTATGTGTTGTGATCATGAATTATATTTGTATATACCTCTGGATTGGTACTCTGGGTGGTCACTTGCATGGTAGATGGACTCCAGTGCTGGATCTTCCTTTCTAACTGTTATATTATATAGCAAGGGTTTTTCTAAAAATAAATTAAATAATTTAGCACATGCCTCCCTGTGCATAGAAAAAAAAGGCATGTACCACCCCATCCCTTGCTACCCCAATCTTGTGGTCCCCTCTGCAGTACTGTTTTTTCTCCTTCTGATGACATTTTCCTGCCACTCCCAGTCACTGAGCTGAGCAGGTACTTCCTGCAGGAACAACATGTCATCAGCAACAGGAAAAGCAGGACCACAGCCGGGATCAGAAGATTTGACAGCAGCAGGAGAGCTGAGCGGTAAGTATGAGAAAAATAGAAAAAAAATGGAAGCAGTAAGTATGCCATCTTTTTTTTTTTTTTTTTAAATGCACAGGAAGCAATATATATATATTTTTATATATACCCAGAAGCCTCCTTTAACACTACACCACTACATTCCCCATACACTATGATCATTGATTTCCTATCATAGCACTTTTACATGTTTTATCATCATTGTGAAAACATAAAACACAATCACTGGAACTTTCTTTTTTAACCAGTTTTTATTATTTTGTTATAATACATTATTTGGCAGTTAGGACCTCCTAAAGTATAGTTTGATTTCATTAAAAGCTTTTTTGAACACAGTAAACAAAAAACTGGCATACGTTTTACAGGATTGAATGGAAAATCTTTAATAAAATGGGGTCCTCTTGGCAACAATAACATTTAAGGGTAGGGTCACACTTACAGCTTTTGCGCCATGTAGGAGCCTTTATAGCGGCCCACATTATGAAGGGAGCCACAAGAGGCAGAGCACCTCTACCTATGCACTCTGGCACATGAGTGACATCATTATCATGTACCGAAACACAGAGCTGAGGAGAATAGGAGAGAAGAGGCTATGTAGCGGACTATGTGGGAGCCAGGTAAGTATGCCAGGTGAGTATTTTTATTTATTTATAAGGGGCTGCCACTACTACTACCACCTAAAGGGGGCAACAACTACTACTACTACCATCTAAACGGGCTATCACTATTTCTACTACCTAAAGGGGGCTGCTAATACTACTACTACCACCTATACGGGGCTGCCACTACTACTACAACTACTACCACATTAAGGGGCTACTACTAATACTACCTAAAGGGTGCTGCCACTACTACTACTACTGCCACCTAAAGGGGGCTACTACCACTACTACTACCACCTAAAGGGGCGCTGCCAATACCATTACTTCTATCATATAAAGGGGCTGCCACTACTACAATTACTACCACCTTAAGGGGGCTACCACTAATACTATATAAAGTAGGTTGCCACTACTACTACTGCAACCACTTAAAGGGGGCTACTACTACTACCTAAAAAGGGGCTGCCACTACGTCTTCTACTACCACCTAAAAAGGGCTACCACTTCTACTACTACTACTACTACAATTTTTTTAAGGGATGCCAACCAGTTTGGCTCCTAAGTTGACACGTCACTTTCCTCTAAGCTTTAGAGAATGGGGGACATTGATCTTAGATTCTTGCAAGTGCCTTTTCTCTAGAAGGAAAGAGAATGGTTTGTGGGTGTCTGTCTCCTTTCAGAGTAGGGCTTGCGATAGACTGCTTCCTCGTGCCCTTTTTTTGTCTGACACTATGCACTTTATTTTGCGCTTGGGTGATAAATGCACTGCATCAGCATAAAAAAAAACTGTGTGATTTCTAAAGTCACATGCTTTTGCAGCAAAGCAGCAGCTTTATCATAATACCACCCAAAATGCTGCAATCACGAATGCACCTCAGCCGCAGCACAGACATAAAACGTAAACCCAGCTTCCTGCTTTTAGATGAAAAGTGGGTAAAGGAAATTATCCGGATTTAGGCACAAATTCCATCTGCCATCATTACCACTGCCTAGTTCAGTATTATTGAGCTTTGTTGGCAGATATCCAGGGCACATGTGAGAATATTCACAATGATGTCCATCTTTATAGAGTATCACTCAGATTTAATGAAACATAATTAATCTCCAGCAGGCGGGCGATAGAGAAGGTGATTATTTGTTTGGGCAATTACCAGTAAAGCATCTGAACAGAACAAACATTAGGAGCGGCATATAGAAGTAATATTTCAGAGGCTAAAATCCATACCCTGTCAAAATGTAATTTATATCCTCATCTTAACAATAACTTAAAAGACTTCACTTGTAAATATACAAAAATAAAATGACTGCTATACTAAACCCATTATTCTGGATTCTATCATTTATTAAGATACGTATTGACTGGTAGAATAGAACTTCTAGTACAAATTTCATTAGCTTATGTTATTTCTTATTTTTTTTATTAAAGGGGTATTCCAGGCAAAAACTTTTTTTATATATATGAACTGGCTCCGGAAAGTTAAACAGATTTGTAAATTACTTCTATTAAAAAATCTTAATCCTTCCAATAGTTATTAGCTTCTGAAGTTTTCTGTCTAACTGCTCAATGATGATGTCATGTCCCGGGAGCTGTGCATGATGGGAGAATATCCCAATAGGAACTGCACAGTTCCAGGGACGTGAGTCATCAGAGAGCAGTTAGACAGAAAAAAACTACTCAACTTCAGAAGCTAATAACTATTGAAAGGATTAAGATTTTTTAATCAAAGTAATTTACAAATCTGTTTAACTTTCCGGAGCCAGTTGATATATATAAAAAAAAGTTTTGGCCTGGAATACCCCTTTAAATATACAAAATAAAGTAAAAAATCTGTACTATTTCAATAATAATAATTATTGTGAAATACTGCAGACTGTTATTCATACAAACTGTGGCAGCAAAAAAATTTATTAGGACCACAATTATAACCTAAAGGGGTACTCCGCCCCTAGACATTTTATCCCCATCCAATGAATAGGGGATAAGATGTCTGATCGCCAATCTCAGCTGCGGCACCCCAGACATCTGGTGCACAGAGCGCTCCGTGCCGGATGACTGGCGATGCTGAGGCTCGTAACGTCGCGGTCTTGCCCCATTCACGGCTATGCCCCCTAAATGCAAGTCTATGGGAGGGGGCGTGATGGCCGTCATGCCCCCTCCCATAGACTTGCATTGAGGGGGCTTGGCCATGACGTCACGAGCGGGGCCCGGCCGTGACGTCACAAGCCTCGGGTGCTGCAGCCGATGCTCTAAACGAATGACAGGTGCAGCAGGGAGATTGCGGGGTATTCTTTGGATAGGAGATAAGATGTCTAGGAGCGGAGTACCACTTTAAAGCATTGTTTTACTGTCTAGGTGCCTCTGTCATTATACCAAGTCAAGTGGACTTTGATCGAAAATGTAGTGGTTGAACAATTGACTTTATTTCCTTTACAACAGGGCATTAAGTGAAACTGAAAGTATCCCGGCTGCTCAGTCGGGCTGTTCGGGACCGCCGCGGTGAAATCGCGGCGTCCCGAACAGCTGATCGGACACCGGGAGGGCTCTTACCTCCCTCCTCGGTGTCCGATCGACGAATGACTGCTCCGTGCCTGAGATCCAGGCAGGAGCAGTCAAGCGCCGATAATGCTGATCACAGGCGTGTTAATACACGCCTGTGATCAGGATGAGAGATCAGTGTGTGCAGTGTTATAGGTCCCTATGGGACCTATAACACTGCAAAAAAAAAGTAAAAAAAAAAGTGTTAATAAAGGTCATTTAACCCCTTCCCTAATAAAACTTTGAATCACCCCCCTTTTCCCATCAAAAAAATAAAACAGTGTAAAAAAAAAAAATATAAACATATGTGGTATCGCCGCGTGCGTAAATGTCCGAACTATAAAAATATATCATTAATTAAGCCGTACGGTCAATGGCGTACGCGCAAAAAAAATTCCAAAGTCCAAAAAAGCGTATTTTGGTCACTTTTTATAACATTAAAAAATTCATAAAAAGTGATCAAAAAGTCAGATCAAAACAAAAATCATACCAATAAAAACTTCAGATCACGGCGCAAAAAATGAGTCCTCATACTGCCCCGTACGTGGAAAAATAAAAAAGTTATAGGGGTCAGAAGATGACATTTTTAAACGTATAAATTTTCCTGCATGTAGTTATGATTTTTTCCAGAAGTGCGACAAAATTAAACCTATATAAGTAGGGTATCATTTTAACCGTATGGACCTACAGAATAATGATAAGGTGTAATTTTTACCGAAATATGCACTGCGTAGAAACGGAAGCCCCAAAAAGTTACAAAATGGCGTTTTTTTTCGATTTTGTCGCACAATGATTTTTTTTTGTGTTTCGCCGTGCATTTTTGGGTAAAATGACTAATCTCATTGCAATGTAGAATTGGCGATGCAAAAAATAAGCCATAATATGGATTTTTAGGTGGAAAATTGAAAGGGTTATGATTTTTAAAAGGTAAGGAGGAAAAAACGAAAGTGCAAAAACGGAAAAACCCCGAGTCCTTAAGGGGTTAATAAATCTCCCACATAGTCCTATAATGTTGAGCATTGTATAAATGTGGTATAACTACAGTCTTTTACGTAAGAGACAGGATATATACAGGACATTTACTATCCCATGAATCTCTGCAAGCATGGATCCTGACAGCTGGGAAAATTTATACCAAAATAATATTTTAATACTTCATTGTCTGAAACCATGACAACGCTGTAGTACCTAACACTTAGGGACCTTTAGCACATATTAACATTTGTTGTGTACTCCGGTGGAAACCTTTTTTTTTTTTTTTTTTATCAACTGGTGCCAGAAAGTTAAACAGATTTGTAAATGACTTCTAATAAAAAAAATCTTAATCCTTCCAGTACTTATTAGCTGCTGAATACTACAGAGAAAATTATTTTCTTTTTGGAACACAGAGCTCTCTGCTGACATCACGAGCACAGTGCTCTCTGCTGACACCTCTGCTCATTTTAAGAACTGTCCAGAGTAGGAGAAAATCCCCATAGAAAATATATGCTGCTCTGGACAGTTCCTAAAATGGACAGAGATGTCAGCAGAGAGCACTGTGGCCATGATGTCAGCAAAGAGCACTGGGTTCAAAAAAGAAAATAATTTCCTCTGTAGCATTCAGCAGCTAATAAGTACTGGAAGGATTAAGATTTTCTAATAGAAGTAATTTACAAATCTGTTTAACTTTCTGGCACCAGGTGATTTAAAAAAAAAAAGTTTTCCACCGGAGTACCCCTTTTAAACATTTCTATGCTCTTTTTTTTACTTCTAACAGTATATTCACATGTGGCAGAAAATGAAAACCAAGTTTTATTTATTTGAATCCTTTTCGCCTTAAGTAGATGTTTTTCCTTTGCCTGTCGCAAATAAATGTTGATAAATCTCCTGCTTCCTAGATATCACAGGTTATAAAGCATTGATTCAATGTTATAGCTTACTTAGCTTTACACAAATGGAATGTTTTATAACCATATTCTGTAATTAAAAACTAGCAGAGCAGATTCAGTGTTTTATTGTTTCAATCTAGCATATTTAAGTGCTAGTAAAATTCCAAGAGGTTGATAAAATGTATTGCGCTCTTGAAACATTTAACTGGAACATAAACGTATGATGAAATAGGAAACAGTAGGGAGCCAAACATTACCAGCTGGCAAAACACTTTTCATGTTTCAAGACATTTGTTTACTTACGCTTGCTTACTTCATTTTCAGCTATTTGACATTTATAGTGAATGCAAAAGAGGGAAACCAGGCACTGCAAGGGTTAAATTACTTGACTGGGAAATGTAACAAGCCACTGGAGTCTGTAGCGGTCAGGTACTACAGGTCACAGGAGGTGCTCAGTGTCTAATAGTAAAAGGCAAAGAAAGTCCAGCAAAATTGGGCCAAAAAAGAAACGGCAACTCACCCATCAGACGACTGTTACGAAATGATTTATTCCGGCATCGGAGCAAAATCAACAGGGGAGCGACAAGCTACAGCATAGTGAACAGGGGGAGAGTGGAGCAGGTGCAGGGACAGGCAAAGTCCGTTTCAGGTCAGATGACGCTTCTTCCGGCCTCGGGAGGCCGGAAGAAGCGTCATTTGACCTGAAACGGACATTGCCTGTCCCTGCACCTGCTCCACTCTCCCCCTGTCCACTATGCTGTTACGTGTCGCTCCTCTGTTGATTTTGCTCCGATGCCGGAATAAATCATTTCATTACAGTCGTCTGATGGGTGAGTTGCCGTGTCTTATTTTCCCAACTTTGTTGGACTTTCTTAACATTTATAGTCATTGCCTGTGTGTAGATTCTTGTTTCACTTACTATTATTTAATGAGTTCTCGGATGTAAAGCTTACCCATTGTATAGCATAAGAAAATATTTCATTTTGTTTCCTTCTTTGCAAAGACCACTCCCACACAGGTCCTTAAAAAGGTTATCGGGGACTGGATAGAGAGGTGGGTTGGCTTGGTTGGAAAATGTTAGAAAGGGAGTATGGCTTGTCAGCATGATGTCAGAAAGGGACATGGCTTACAAGCTGAAAGTCAGAAGGAAGTGTCACATGATCTCTGTCTCTGTTGGGAGGAGGGAGATAGGACAGATGATGGCAGGTTACTCTTTACTTCCTGCCTGTCACAGCATATTACAACAGGGAAAACAGCCTAGTACAGATAATAAGTGTATATTACAATACAGTTGGTCTGACCAAGATGGGACAAATATGAATATTTACGGCGTAAATCCCTCTAAAAAGTACACTTGATCTTGCAAAAATAATCTCTTATATGGCCCTGTCAAAGAAAAAATAAAAAAGTTATGACTCTTGGTAGGTTAGATGGGGAAAAAAATACAGGAAAGAAAAAGTCCAATATACGTGGTCATTATGGGATTAAAGGGGTTGTCTGGTAAAATGTATTATTTTCCAATTATCCCCAACCTACCTAATAAAATAACAAACACTTTAACTCACCTTCCCCGCTCCCTCTCAGCCTCCAGTATCAGGGCAGTCTGTCTCCATGAAGCCAGCTGGAGGTCACGTCACAGCACCGTTCAGCCAATCACTGGCCGCAGCCTTGTCCTGCCTCAGCTAGTGATTGGCAAGCAGTACTCACACTTACCTCGGCTGTAGATGCTACTGTCTGCAGCTCAGGGGAAAGCAGTGTCACCAGCTGTGGATGGGGTGCCTTGACATTGGAGCAACAAGGGAGTGGAGGGATGTGAGTTTGTGTTTATTTTATTAGACAGGTGGGGGACAATAGGAAAATAATACATGTTACTGGACAGTCCCTTTAAGCATGAGACCTAGTTTGGTGCTCACCGACTTACTGTCTCATCGAATGCTGAAAGCCCTAACTTTTAAATTTTTCCATCGTTGTAGCCATATGAGGGCTTGTTTTTATTTATTTATTTTTGCTTTTTTTTTTTTTTTTTTATAATCAGTTTTATTTCTGTGGGCATGGGGAAAAAAGCGATGTCACCATTGTTTTTACACATTTTAAAGGGTTACTCCGGTGGAAAACCTAACACATAATAAAATATACCTAACACATAATTTATTATGAAAAAATAGTACAGAATTTAAAGGGGTACTCCGGTGGAAATTATTTTTTTTTTTAAATGAACCGGTGCCAGAAAGTTAAACAAATTTGTAAATTGCTTCTATTAAAAAATCTTAATCCTTTCAGTACTTTTTAGCAGCTGTTTGCTACAGAGGAAAATCTGTATTTTTTTAATTTCTTTTTGCACAGCGCTGACACCTCTGTCCATATCAGGAACTGTCCAGAGCAGGAGAAAATTCTCATAGCAAACCTATGCTATTTCGGACAGTTCCTGACACGGGCAGAGGTGTCAGGAGAGAGCACTGTGGACAACACAAAAAAGAAATTCAAAAAGTAAAGATTTTCCTCTGTAGCATACAGCTGCTAAAAAGTACTAAAAGGATTAAGATTTTTTAATAGAAGTAATTTACAAATCTGTTTAACTCTCTGGCACCAGTTCATTAAAAAAATTAGTTTTCCACTTTTTCACACGGGTTGGACAGAATACTGTCTGAACAAAGATCAGTTGCGTTTTTATAGAAGAACACATGGACATACAAAATGTAATAAGTATTTGTCTCTGCGAAAAATAGTGAATTCAGCATACGACCACAAGTATTCAGGATTTGATCTCTGTTCAGACAGTATTCTTTCCAACCTGTGTGAAAAATAGTGTTTTCAGTGTAACCCGTTAGAAAAATAAAGTTTTCAGGTCTTGACCACTATTCAGACATCACTTTATTTCTCATGCGTTTTAGATGCGTTTTCTGGGGCATTGAGCTCTTACCACTGCGTTCAGTAACCTGTAAATCCTACTTTTTGGATTACAAATTAGGAGAGCCTCTATGTTACATACTAAATGGACCAGGAGTATATATTTCCGTCTATAATATGCCAGGCATTTGGGGAAATAAGCGCTGAAATAATACTGTAATATTGGCGGATTACTGGAAGTCTGTATATGCCTGACCATCAAAGAGCAAAGAACATAAGTAGCAGGCACCTGGGGTACCACCCATCCCTGAGGAAAGATAGCGTACTATCCGAAATGCATAGGATCTAATCCCCATGCCCTATGACACTAAGTGACGTCACTGAACAGTGCCCAGGCATTACTGCAACTTGTTCCGCTATTCGGCGTGCGCCACGCCGGTGAGACGCTTTCCGGCCGGAGCAATCTTCACTACAGCCTCCGCCGCAAGTTCCCTGCATCACGCGGACACCGGCCCGATACCGAAGGTGGATACACATCAGCCGTTATGCGATCTTTGAGGAAGCCGGAGACCGCGATATCATCATAAGGAGTGCGGAGGTACAGTACTATGATAGTATACCTCACCTACAACAACTACATTGACAAACAGATTGTATCCATTTTATGCAATTGAAAGAATAAGTTACATTGATACAAAAGTAACAGGAAGCTGTTTATGAGGACACTTGTAATACATCTAGATATGGTGTACTTATTTTCATTCTTCTGTCAGTTACAGCACCCGGCTTCCTTGTGAATATAAAGCTCCTTCTAAGTGTATAATTGGACATTACTATAGAACACTTACATAGCATATTTAAGTAAGTGATAAATAACCCTTGTGTGCATATTGAACATCTGAGCCACCACCTTTGCGAACAGAGGAGTTTGCATATTAGTATATTTATTTATAATTTATATCTACCATTTTCAGTGGGATCTCTCATCAATATTGAACCTTCCTCTATCAACTCCTACACCCAGGATACAACTGATCACCAGCTGTTCAGTAAGTTGTCTAACACCATCTATATCCATTTTTTTTTGTGCGCCGATTCGCAAATACCTATTGTTATTGCTTACCTGTACCTTGGGGGGATTCGCCAGGACCCTCTTAGCGATTAAGTGGCTGCCAGAATTAAATAACTCCAGCGCTAGTGATACATACATTTATATTTTTATTTTATATTTACATTCTTTTTAGTCCTACTACTGTACTTGATTAAGTAATCATTAATATAGGACCCTGCAATACTTATGGTTATGTATTGTACCGTATTATGTCTATCAGCCTTACACTTAGAGGTATCCTATTTGGCTGTAATAAATGTGCTAAGATGAAAGACCTTGGGGACCTGCTAAGCTTTGGATTGATAATTACCATTATCACCCTAAGGGTATGTTAACAATGCAGAATTCTGTGAGCGGAATTCCGCAAGTGGAATTCTGCGCAGTGAACATTACCATCAGTGTGAATGGGTCTTCTGCAATACTCGTTGACACTGAGGAATTTCAGTAGCAGACCCTGAAATTGTTCTGCACAATGAAGGAACACTCTGTGCGGAAGTCAGTGAGCATTGCATAACCATCAATGGTGATGGCACAGTGCAGCGCAGCTGCCAGACGGAATCTCTGCTTGTGGAATTCCGTGAACGGAGATTGCGGAGTGTGAACATACCCTAAGAAAGGAAGCTCCTTCAAACTCCTTAGATATGTAAGGCACATCTTCACTGGGAGGCCCTCTTCTCCGCTCCGGGCCGGCCACGGACTAATGATGTTGCGATAACGATGACGCACAGGAACATCCGTGCGCAGCAGACGTCTGTGACGTCCCTGCGCATGGATGTCCCTGCGCGGTGGCGTCAATGCAGCGTCACTAATTCAGGGCCGGCCCGGAGAGGAGAAGAGGGCCTCCCGGTGAAGATGGACAGCCTGGAACGACTAACCCTCCCCACCGGACGGTCCCTGCAGGATAGATGGCCGAAGATAGACGACCCAGGCCACCCCTCCACTGGTATTTTTTTTAGTTCACTCGAGTATAAGCTGAGGGGGGCGTTTTCAGCACAAAAAATCGTGCTGAAAAATTCGGCTTATACTCGAGTATATACAGTAGTTATCATTCATGTCAAATGGACTGTGAAAAAATAGGCATGTCTCACTCCACTGTAGTGTACATTTTTATCATGCTAAGTGAATTTTTGTACCACTATGAAAATACTTTTTTTTACTCTATTTTTTTACTCTACTTTATTATACAAACTTTTTTATTGTCAGTTGATATGAAGAAATTAAGCATTTAAACATTACATTAAATTTTATGAGAAGTTGAATTTTGACATTTATTTTGTGCACATGTAACAATGAATTGCTAAAGGAGATGAGTATTTTTAGCTTAGAGCTACGACCTATATTCCAGTTCCATTAATGTGCTTACGCTGAAGGAAACAAAAACCATGAAAAGATATACTTAAAGGGGTATTCCAGGAATTTTTTTCATTTGATTATGCTACAGAGGCTGTAATGTCAGTGTAGTTCATAATATAGTGTCTTTACCTGTGTGATGGTTTTCTCACAATTCTTATGTGATTTTCACCCCAAGATTTATTTTTAACAGCATACAAAATGACTGTTGTCTCAGATTTTTCCCAGGTTGCAATGCGGCCGAGATCTGACTCACTAGTCAGCTGATGACAGGGAGCCTGTCTGCTTCAATGGGTGGAGCGATCATTGGTGGGAGATGGATCAATATGCAACTAATGCAACAGCTGTAGGCACCCTGATTGAAAACCACAGGTCTTTTGAATGGATGCAGCTTATTTATGTTTCAATGTGTGGGGTGGCTGATGTGTGGGAGGGAGGAAAATGGAATTATGGGATTTGTAGGCAAAGAAGAAAACTCAAAAAGGAAATACCAGTTCACAAAAAGCTAGCCACAGTTTTATGGTAATCTCAAAACATGGCCCTTTAGCCCCAAGGCAAGCGCAGATCCTTCCTAAGCATGTCCACTATTGTCTGGCAGGTATGTACTAAAATCATCTTATGGTGGATAACCCCTTAAACTGAAGCCATAGCTCGCAGACATAAAACAATACAGTGGATGGAAACAAATAAGGTTATAATGCTAAACTGAATGCAAGAAGGAAAAAAAAGAACAACAGAAAAGGTGTTGCATGTGCCATTATTCTCATAGGGATACTAGTGAGCTGCCTATTATCTTGTGTGGCGCTGTGGATACAACACCATTTTAAAGGGATACTCTGGTGATTTTTTTTTATCTTCACATGCCTAGGCTGCCACAATTAAAGAGCTATCATTGTCCTCTTTCTGCTTCTCGGGCCCGACAAGCAACATTGCAGCTCATCACTGGCCGAAATGGAGTCCCGCCTTTGTCAGTGATTGGCTGAGCTGCTATATGACAGATTAGGCTTGGGCCCTGGTCTTCTCCCTAGTGCCAAGGCCCAATACAATGCATTCCTATCACCAGCCAAGGGGGGACACTGCTGCAGCCAGCGATTAGCTTAGCAGCATTGTTGTGTTTCAGGCCCCAGAAGCAGGCACAACGATACAGGCAGCACTGAGGGAGCGGCGGAAGGTAAGTCAAGGTTCATTTTTTGATTTGCGTCGGCCTGGGCATATGGAGAAATCAAATTTAGCTGGAGTACCCCCTTAAAGGGGTAGTCCAGGTTTAACTAACTTTCAACTATTCTGCCCATTATGAATAATTATGCTACTTTTACATTTACTTGCTATACCGCTCTGCAATGGATCGTCTTTTTTTCATCATTATATGGTCCCCCCAGGTCTAACGGTTCCTTTCAGGTCCTGATGACGTTCTTCTCACAATCCTTCGTGGCTCAAGGCGGCAGCTGGTATATGGGGGCTTGGCTATATTTCCTCCCAAGCCAGCCCCCTGATGACATTTGCGGTACATCTGTACGTCCTGACGTGCCGGCGTCCCGTGATCTCGGCAATCTGTGCAGGGAATGCGGGGAACGCCAGAACATCAGGACGTACAGATGGACTGCAAAGGTCATCAGGGCCTCGAGCCGCAAAGATTGTGAGACGAACGTCATCAGGACCTGAAAGGAAACGCTAGACCTGGGGGGACCATATAATGAAGAAAAAGAAGACGATCCACGGCAGAGCAATATAGCAAGTAAATGTAAAACTAGCATCATTCTTCACAATGGGCAGGATAGTTAAAAGTTAGTTAAACCAGGAATACCCCTTTAAGCCCTTTAAAAGTTCTGTCAGTTTGATGCCTGCACTGGATCGCAATCCAATACGGGTATGTTGTTAACAAGCTGCTGGTTTTATCCATATCACCAGGAGTTAAAACAGAGCTTCAAATTGGCACTGTTCATGGCTGTGTCCAAACTAAGCATAAGATCTCAACTGAGCACGGACTCAAAACTAAATAAGGCAATAGACATATGGAGCATTTTTTCATTCTCAAATAAATTAATATATACAATTTTTAACAAATGTATATTACACAAATTCATATAATGTCATGATGTACATTATACAAAATGTTTTTACAAATGACAGTACCCATTTAAATAGTGGCAGGACTACATTTGTCACAGAAAGTCATACCAATACATCTGACACGGAAGGTCATACCAATACATCTGACATGGAAGGTCATACCAATACATCTGACACGGAAGGTCATACCAATACATCTGACACGGAAGTTCATACCAATACATCTGACATGGAAGGTCATACCAATACATCTGACACGGAAGGTCATCTTAATACACCTGACCTAGAAGGTCATCCCAATGGTAAATACAGAGCACAAAGCCAAACAATAGCTAAAATAACAAAAACACAAAGTAATTTCTAGAAATATAAATACAGAAGAATACCTTAAAATATTTAGAATTCATTCATAAAAGTAGCATAAATTGAAAGGTATTTTTTGTAAGCAAATATAAACTGAGATCTCAGAACTGATTGTTAATCTTTATGTGATGCAAGTTACTTCATAAGACATATTTTTAACATGTAGCTAGTGGTCTTATAAATAACTGATAGGTAACTGTAATTAGAAATCCCAGACACGTCAGTGTATAAACCCTTTTAAGATGTTCAATCCATGTTGCACAGCAGTCAATGTTTTATAGCAACATATACGCTAAGAACAAATAATAAAACCGGGTGCCTTGGGCAAATAAAACATGCATGGAAGAAATACCTGCTCAAGTTTGCTTGGCAGAATTCTGTAGAAAAATTCACTTGCCCTTATTAGATCCATTTCTATCACCGGTGGGAATATACAATACACTGTGGTAAAGACAGGAAGCTTCTCTAACTGAATTGAAAATTGAGACGGAGCATTTGAGAAATCTTCTGCAGCAGATGATATTGCTGTTTGAACTCTTTTTATTTGTGGATGCCAAAAGTCTGTAGAAAACAGTCTAAGGCACCATCTAGATTCACTAAGAATACAAAAATGGAAACTATATTTTATTTTCACAGGCAGCTAGTTTTAACCCTTAAACAACCAAGCCAGATTTTATGTTTTCATTTTTCTCCATTTTGTAGCCCATTTAAGTCATCAGGTGAAAATGTAATCCTTTTCTAACACACCAGGGCATATATGCAGCCTTTATTGAGCGAAGCAGCTGTCTTCACTTCATATCAACGAGTGACAGCTGCCAGTAGCCAATCACTCACCTTTAATGATGGGGAGTGGCGATCCTGCCACTTCCTGTTATTAAAGGGGTACTCCAGTGGGGGAAAAAAAAATCAAATCAACTGGTTCCAGAAAATTAAACAGATTTGTAAATGTATTCTATTTAAAAATGTTAACCCTTCCAGTACTTATCAGCTGCTGTATGCTACAGAGGAAGTTGTATAGTTCTTTTCTGTCTGACCACAATGCTCTCTGCTGACACCTCTGTGTCAGGACTGTCCAGAGGAGGAATGGTTTGCTATGGGGATTTGCTTGTACTCTGGACAGTTCCTAACATGGACAAAAGTGTCAGAAGAGAGCACTGTGGTCAGACTGGAAAGAACTACACAACTTCCTCTGGAGCATAGAGCAGCTAAGTACTAGAAGGCTTTAGATTTTTAAATAGATGCAATTTACAAATCTGTTTAACTTTCTGGTACCAGTTGATTTGAAAACATTTGTTTTTTTTTTACTTGTTTTCCATCTGTGTACTCCTTTAACCCTTTAAATGCCATGATCAATGCTGATCACAGTATCTAAAGTATTAAATGCCACATGGCTGTTAGCTAAGGGGGGTCATTGGTCCTCTTTGTTGTGATCAATGAGCTAAACTGGCAGCAGAGGGGCCCCTTACCTGCCACTGACCACCAGATCGCACAGTTCACACTTTATAATGCTATGCAATAGGCATAGCATTATATCCTGAATGCAATCTAATGATTGCATATTATACTCCCCTATGGGGCCTTAAAAAGTGTAAAATAAAAAATGTATATTTTTTAAATTATATAAAAGCTCCTCCATTAATAAAAAAAAAATCACCCTTTTTTTTCAGAAAAAAAAAGGAATTAAAAGCTATCAAAAAGTTCCACCAAAACAAAACTGGTACTGATAAAAACTAAAGATCACAGCACAATAAAAATAAGCCTTCATACAGTCCCGTATATGGAAAAATAAAAAAAAGTTATAGGGGTCAAAAGAGGACAATTATAGGCCAACTGATGATGTTTAAAAAAAAAAAGTTTGACTTTTATTAAGTAGTAAAATGATAAAAAAAATATTTGGTATTAATTAATTATATTGATCTACAAAACAAAGAGAATGGGCCTCATTTACTAAGCTGAAACCGACCAGTTTTTGTCAGGTTATTTTAGCGCAGAGTGTGTGCAACATGTCTGCACCAGTCTGCGCCAATGTGTGACAGTGTGGGACGGGAAAATCTGACAAACTCGACATTGCACCATGAAAAGCCGAAAAGGGGCGTGGTCTGTCACAAATGGGGTGTGGTCTGCCCCAAAAAAGCATGGTTTTACAACTCGACTTATTTACTATTGAATTTACAGAAAATCCTGTGGATAAATGGCTTGAAATTTCCACCTAGAAAAAGCCTGTCAGAAAATGTTGCCGACTTTTCCTCATAGTAAATAGAGGGAATCCTGCAAGTCTCAAACTAAATTTCCCACTAGTAAAAACCCAACACTCTTAGTAAATGAGGCCCAATGTGTTATTTCTACCATAAAGTGCACTGCGTGAAACCCAAACCCCCAAAAGTTAAAAAATTAGGTGTTAGGTTAGGTATTTTTATATGTATACATCATTTCATGATGCCTTTAACACATTTAATTCATCTATCAAGCTCAAAATGGACAACTCTACAGAAAGTGTGAACTTTCTTGACACTACAGTAACCATAAACAAGGACACACTACAGACATCTGTATACAGAAAACCCACAGACCAATCCAGCTATTTACACAATTCAAGTTGCCATAATTCACACAATAAGAAAGGCATCATTTACAGTTAAGCCACCAGGTACCACCGCATCTGCTCCAACACTGATGACAGAGACATGCATCTACAAACACTATCTGAGAAATTCAAGGAAAAAGGGGACAAACCAAGCACCATCAATAAGATACACTCTACCCTTCAAACGCCAACACCTGCTACAATACAGAGGCAAACAAACTTCATCATACATATCACTGGTAGCTACATACAATCCTGCTCTTGAGGAAATATTAGCAGAAGATGAGATGCTAAAAGAAAATTTTCCCTAAACCTCCAATCTTGACCTTCAGACAACCACCCAATATAAAACAAAAGCTGGTTAACAGGAAATTACCTGCAGAAACAACATATACAGATAATGGGACCAAACCTCGCTGTAGTTCCCCCACATCAGGTTGTCAGTATAGTTCCCCCACATTAGGATGTCAGTATAGTTCCCCCCCACATTAGGTTGTAATTACCCAACATTAAGCTGGCAGTATAGTTACCCCACATTAGGTTGTAGTTCCCCCACATTAGGTTGTAGTTCCCCCACATTAGATTGGCAGCACAGTTCCCCCACATTAAGCTGGCAGTATAAGTCCCCCCACATTAGGTTGTAGTTCCCCCACATTTGATTGGCAGTGTAGTTCCCCCACATTTGGTTGTAGTTCCCCCACATTAGGTTGGCAGTATAAGTCCCCCCACATTAGGTTGGCAGTATAGTTCCCCCCACATTAGGTTGGAAGTATAGTTCCCCCCCATTAGGTTGGCAGTATAGTTCGCCCACATTAAGTGCAGTATAGTTCC
Source organism: Hyla sarda (assembly GCF_029499605.1). Taxonomy (NCBI): domain Eukaryota; kingdom Metazoa; phylum Chordata; class Amphibia; order Anura; family Hylidae; genus Hyla; species Hyla sarda. The sequence continues at coordinate 229,807,619 of NC_079189.1, read as the reverse complement.
CCACATTAGGTGCAGTATAATTCCCCACATTAGATGCAGTATAGTTCCCCCACATTAGGTGCAATATAGTTCCCCCACATTAGGTGCAGTATAGTTTCCCCACATTAGGTGCAATATAGTTCCCCACATTAGGTGCAGTATAGTTTCCCACATTAGGTGCAGTGTAGCTCCCCCACAGACATACAGCCTTCAGCCATATACAGTGTGCGCTACCTCCAGACGGCCCCTGCATTTTTAAAGTTAATGCGGGGCCGCAGAACGGTAATTGGGACATCCTTCTGTCCCGAAAAGATCTTCCCGAAGATGTCCCGTATGTGATCATACTATCAGTGGGTTGATAAATTTGGCTTACATAAGCAAAAAAGAATAAGTTACTTTAGCATGCAATTTTTATAGTACACATGAGCGAAAACTAATAAATTACTTCAGAACACCCCTGAGAAACACCACCTCCTCCCCTCTGTGTTTATAAAAAAAAATGTTACTACTGTTTTTCTCCCTAAATGTACTAAACTATTTTTTGTGTGTTTTTTTCCTTCTCATTTCAGATCCGTGTATGCAGAGGACTTCTTTGTCTTCAGTGGACTACGTAGATGACCAGCTTATTATTTTTTATTAATAAAATGCTTAAAGAGGGTTTGTAGCGGGAGTGTTTTTTGGAACATTTTTTTTTTTTAAACGTGTTGTTTTTTAAATCAAATTTAGTAGTGGAAGCAGTCTTATTGACAGAATCCATTACTAAGCCAGAGCTTAGTGTTAGCCTCAAAATAGCTAGCGTTGACCCCCAATTATTACACCAGTACCCATCACCACAGGGGTTCTGGGAAGAGCCGGAAAAGAGCAGCAACAGGCCCAGAACATCAAAAATGGCGCTCCTGGGCCTAGGCAGTAACAGGCTAGCATTATTTAGGCTGGGGAGGGCCAGTAACAATGGTCCTCACCCACCCTGGTAACGTCAGGCTGTTGCCGCTTGGTTGGTATCTGGCTGAAAATGAAAATATGGGGAATCCCCACACGTTTTTGGAAATAATAAAAAAAAAACACGTAGGGTTTCCCCTATTTTCATTCTCAGCCAGATACCAACCGAGCAGCAACAGCCTAACGTTAACAGGGTGGTCAAGGACCATTGTTACTCGCCCTCCCCAGCCTAAATAATGCCAGCCTGTTACCACCTAGGCCCAGGAGCGCCATTTTTGACTCTCCGGGCCTGTGCGTACCGGGGTACTAGTGGGTTACCGGGATTAGCGTTAGCTGTTTTTGAGGCAAACGGCTTAGTAATGGACTCTGTCTATAAGATGGTTCATGAAGCCTGTAAAGTAAATGAAAAAAAAAAACACGTTTAAAAAAATTTTATTCCAAAAAACACTCCACCACAAGCCCTCCTTAACCATTTTATTAATATATAAAAAAAAAAAGTGGGTCATCGTTGTAGTCTTCTGAATCCGAAGTAGTCCTCTGCATAAACGGATCTGAAAGAAATAAGAAAAAAAAGAAAGAAAAAAAAACACAAAAATATGTTAGTACATTTATAGGGCTCTCCCCTGAGGAGAACGTCCATAAAGCAGTGGGAGCCTCCAGCTGTTGCTAAACTACAACCCACATTATTTCCAGACAGCCTTTGGCTTTCTGGGAATGATGGGTGTTTTAATTTAGCAACAGTGAGCCTCCAGTTTAGCAACATCTGGAGTTGCTAAACTACAACTCCCATGATAGGAATTGTACTTAAGAACAGCGAGACTCCAGCTGTTGCTAAACTGCAAGTCTCATGATGGGAGTTGTAGTTTAGCAACAGCTGGAGGCACCTGTTTCTAAACTACAACTTCCATGACGGGAGTTGTAGTTTAGAAACAGCTGGAGGCACCTGTTTCTAAACTACAACTACCATGATGGGAGTTGTAGTGTAGCAACTGCTGAAGACACCCCATTTCTAAACTACAACTTCCATGATGGGAGTTGTAGTTAAGAAACAGCTGGAGGCACCCGTTTCTAAACTACAACTACCATGATGGGATTTGTTGTTTAGCAACAGCTGGAGACACCCTGTTTCTAAACTACAACTTCCATGACGGGAGTTGTAGTTTAGAAACAGCTGGAGGCACCCTGTTTCTAAACTACAACGTCCATGATGGGAGTTGTAGTTTAGAAAAAGCTGGGGGCACCCTGGTGTTAAAATGCCAGCCGCATCTACCACCAGCACGCTAGCTGTTGCAAGACTACAACTCCCAGAATGCCCTACAAGTGAAGACATGCTGGGAGTTGTAGTTGCAACTCTTGGGCGGGTGGTTAATACAGGCCGGTGGCTGGGGCAGCGGAGCCGGCCGGCTCCCAGAAATATGAAACTACTCTGAAATTTCATAGTTCCCAGGCGGTTCCATGATTGGCTGGTTGATCTCGGCCAATCACAACCCCACATGGGAAATATGAAACTACAGTGTAGTTTCATATTTCTAGGATCCTTCTGCTGCCCCAACCCCTCATCTCATCTCCCCCTCTCACATAATCTTAACCCGCCGCTGCTCATCTCCCCCTGGACACCGCACAATCCCCCCACCGGCCGCCGCCGCTCATCTCCTCCCGGCTGCCACACATCTCACCCTACCACTGCTGCTCATCTCCCCCCGTCACTGCTCATCTCCCCCCGGCCACCGCACATCTCACCCTGCCACCACTGCTCATCTCCCCCTGCCGCTGCCACTCATCTCCCCCAGGCCACCGCTCTTCTACCCCCGGTGCCGCACATCTCATCCTGCTGCCACCGTGCATCTCTCCCTGACCACCGCTCATCTCCCCCCGGCTGCCGCACACCTCACCCTGCCACCGCTCATCTCCCCCCCCCCTGCTGCCGCTTATCTCCCCCTTCCTCACATATCACCCTGCCGCAGGTGCGCATCTCACCCTGCTGCCGCCACTCATCTCACGCTGCCGCTGTCGCTAATCTCACCATACCGCCGCTAATCTCACCCCACCACTCTTCTTGCCCCAGCGCCGCTGCTGCTGTTCATCTCGCACCCCCACTACCTGTTGCAAGACTAGAACTCCCAGCATGCCCCTACAGTGAGGACATGCTAAGAGTTGTACTTGTGGTTAATGGTTGACGCAGGCCAGTGCGGGGCAGCAGAGGGCTCCCAGAAAAATGAAACTACACTGTAATTTCATATTTCCCGGGAAATGCTGTGACTGTAAACCGGCCAATCACGGCACCGCCTGGCAAATATGAAATTACAGTGTATTTTCATATTTCTGAGTGCTGGCTGGCCCCGCTGCCCCGGCCACCGGCCTGCATCAGCCATCCGCCACAACTACAACTCCCAGCATGTCCTCACTGTAAGGGAATGCTGGGAGTTGTAATCTCGCAACAGATAGTGCGGGTGCAAGATAGCAGCAGCAGAATGGTGGCAGCAGGAGGAAGAAAATTGGCGGCGGCAGGGTGAGATTAGTGGCATGGTGAGATGTGCGGCCGGTGGGAGATGAGCGGTGGCAAGGGGGGAGATGAGCAGCGGTGGAGAGGATATGCGTGACCGCAGGGGGGAGATGAGCGCCCGCGGTGGGGGGAGATGAGCGGCGGTGGCAGGGTGAGATGTGTGGTGGCAGGGGGGAGATGAGCGGTGGCGACAGGATGAGATGTGTGGTGGCAGGGGGGAGATGAGTGGTGGCAGGGTGAGCTGTGCGGCATTGGGGGGGAGATGAACGACGGTGGGGAGATGTACGGCGGCGGCAGGGGGGAGATAAGCCGCGGCAGGGTGACATGTGCGACGGCAGGGGGAGATGAGAGGCAGCGGGGGAGATGAGCGGCGTGGCAGGGGGGAGTTGAGCGGAGGGGGGGAGATTACGGCGGCAGGGGGAAGATAAACGGCGGTGGGGAGAGATGTACAGCGGTTGGAGAGAGATGAGCGGCAGCGGGGGGGGGGGGGGGAGATGAGTGGCAGCGAGGGGGCACAAAAATTTGCTTAGGTGCACATGTAACTTTTTGTGTGACTTTTGTAAGCTTTAAATCCCAATTGTTTTTTCATGCTTTATAACATACCAAAAGTTATTGTATCTGACAGTGCCCATTTAAAATCAAGATACTGAGAGGAAATTTCAAAAACACAAATGTCAGAAAAACATTTAAAGCCAAAATTATACTTTTTTATGATTTTAAGAACAAAATACTCATTGTGGATTTGAGCTTCTTAGCACATTATCAAAACTTCTTATAACCTGTGCTGGATTGTCTTTCTCCTGTATATCCCCATGTCCAACTTAATTACCATTCTCACTCCTGTCCCCCCCCCCCCCCCTTCTCAACCTATGTAGTCTATCGTCAAGATGTTTTAACTCAACCTATAAAGGGGTACTTCGGTGGAAAACTTTTTATATTTTTATCAACCGTAAGAAAGTTAAACAGATTTGTACATTTCTTCTATTAAAAAAATCTTAATCCTTCCAGTAATTATTAGCTGCTGAATACTACAGAGGAAGTTGTTTTCTTTTTGGAACACAGAGCCCTCTGCTGACATCATGAGCACAGTGCTCTCTGCTGACATCTCTGTCCATTTTAAGAACTGTCCGGAGTAGGAGAAAATCCCCATAGCAAATATATGCTGCTCTGGACAGTTCCTAAAATGGACAGAGATGTCAGCAGAGAGCACTGTGGCCATGATGTCAGCAGAGAGCACTGTGTTCCAAAAAGAAAACAATTTCCTCTGCAGTATTCAGCAGCTAATAAGTACTGGAAGGATTAAGATTTTTTAATAGAAGTCATTTACAAATCTGTTTAACTTTCTGGCACCAGTTGATTTAAAAAAAAAAAAAAAGTTTTCCACCGGAGTACCCCTCTAAGAGACACTTCAAGTCTGGTGTGAGTAACACATAGGATGCCAATTGTTTTAGGTTGGGTGACTGGTTGCAAGTCCACAGAAAACTAATTTTTATTCTATGTTTTTTCTTTCTTTTAATCAGATAAAAGTACATAAATATACAATATTAACCCTTTATGGACATTTTCCATTTTTGCACTTTCATTTTTTCCTCCTCACCTTCTAAAAATCATAACGCTTGCAGTTTTCTACCAACAGACCTATATGACTTGCCGGACTAAATTTGTGGTCTATGCCATCAAATGCCAATGTGGGCATTTTTATATAGGCAAAACGATTAGATCCGTTAACACTTGTTTCTCTGAACATGCACGTTCTATAATTACTGGTAAAGGGTCACCCCCGACTCATAAAACATGTACAGGAATGCCATTGAGGTCACATCAAATCTATCTCCTTTATGGGATTAGTCCGAGTTCAGAATGTAGTTGGTGGGGGCAACAAAAATGATATGTTATTAAAACATGAAACATCGATCATCCTTAAAACCGAAGCCTTGGGTAATTTAGGATTGAATGAGCGCAAAGACATCAGTATCTGGAATAAATAGATTTATATTATGATGATTCTGATTCCGTTTTACATATAAGGTAGGGTCAAATACTATTTTGCACTGTGTACACCATGGTCTTAGGATTAGAGATAGATATATGGACAAAACATTATTTTAATATTTTTTGTTTTTGGATATTATTGTCTTTCATTCACAGTTCTAGTCTTGTCCTTACTTATAGGGCCTATTTCTAATCATGGTTTTATTGTAATTTCATGTTTTTGTCATTTTTGCGGTTTGCGGTTTTTTCCTCATGTGTGAACACTTATCTAAGATATAACAAGCTTTAGTATGCGCCCTCCTCACCGTTCAGCAATGGAGTGGTTAACTCACAGGTGTGGTTTGATTTGAAGGGCTGGTCGCATACTTAAAGTTTGAGAAACTGGATATGACGTATGGTCCAGTTGAAGCCGCAGTTGCGGTGAAACGGTCGTTGACCTGTCTCCGCTCCCGATGTTTGTGAACCCCCTTGCTTGAAATAAAGAAGTACCTTTTATACCAGCGCATCAAGTGCCGTGAGCATCTTTTCTACGTGCCTGCATGGACATCCTGCCTTTGCTCTTTTGCCACTGAGCACCGAAAGACTGGTTGCGATATTGCGACTCCTCTGTTATTACCTGGCACCTCTACAAGCTCTCAGGTATCATATGGTGAAAATATATTAGCAGTGCCATCCCTTAATCTATTTGTGAGACCTATATGAGGGCTTGTTTTATGCAATACCAATTTTACAATTTTTTATGCAATACCAAAATAAAATTAGTTGTGGGACAAAATTGGAAAAAAAAGCGCCATTTTGTAATTTTTATCGGCTTCAGTTTATACGCAGTGCACTTTCAGTAAAAATTACACATTATATTAATTCTGTAGGTCCATACGGTTACAAGGATACCCAAGTTATGAAGGTTTGATTTTATTATACTACTTCAAAAAATAACTACATGCACAAAATTTGCATGTTTAAAATTGTCATCTTCTGACCCCTATAACTTTTTAATTTTTCCTTATACGGAGATGTGTGAAGGCTCATTTTTTGCACGTGGTCTGTAGTTTTTATCGGTACCATTTATGTTTTGATGAGAATAAAAAAGTGAAGGCAGCCCTCATCCAGATGAAAATTAATATGCAGGTAGAAAAATAGTTCAGACTCACCTGGTGTGAGTGAAGGGTCACCTGGATTTCTCCCGATACCACTACACTAACACCCAAGAGCCAAGATCGCGTGTCAAATAAAGGTTAAATCCACTCCAAAGATCTACTCCGTTTGTGGGTAGAGCGTGCAGTCCAAGCCCCAGATCCTCTCACCATTACATCCAGGCACATAATATAGCATACAGAGAAAAACAATAAAAGGACCAGTGCTCAGAATGCAATATATAAATCCACACGGCATGTAAACAAAGGTGAGTTTTACCCATTTTTATGTGCCACTTCTGTGGATTTATATAAATGCACAAATTGCACTCACAGCACTGGTTGTTTTTCTCTGTATGCTATTTTTGTTTTGATGGGACTTTTTGATCTCTTTTTATACATTTAGGGGAAAACAAGACCAAAAATACGCAATTTTGGATTTGTAATTTGTTTACGTATATGCTATTGACCATGCTGTTTAATTAACCTTATATTTTTATAGTTTGGACATTTACACACGCAGCGATACCACATATGTTTATGTTTATTTTTGTTTACATATTTTTTTTTTTTTAATGGGAAAAGGGGATTGATAAGAATGTTGAGGGGGAGTGAACTAAAACTTAACTTTTAATGAATATGCTGTTAAGAAACACACACACACACACACATATATATATATATATATATATATATATATATATACAGTGCAGGATATAGTATATAGAGTAAGGAGACTGATGGTGCTCCCTGAACGATTATCACGCAGAAATAACTCCTAGTTAAAAGGTATAGAGTATAACTGTGTTAGTTACGCCTAAAGATAGCGGTCCAACTGACCAAATACAATAAACACAGTGGATTCAGACGTAAGTTACTGTACAACATCCAACATGTTTCGGCCCACCTATAGCGGTGGCCTTCTCAGGGGCTAGGTACACTTATGCACAGCAATCAAAGGATAGAGGTAACCTAATGTAATATAGGGTTAAAGATACAGTCACAGCCCATTATAAACAGTTTAACATGATTCACAGTAGATAAACTTGGTTATCCTGTGAAAAAAATGGAAAGAACATCCGACGGTTCCTGCAAACAAAAACATAAAAGATATATTATACTATAAGCCTGTGATCCAATCTAGGCACAAATACCTTGAAGAGAAAGGACGCTCCACTTACACGATCGATGTCCTATTGATTCAACATTTATTAGGGAAGAAGTTAAATCACTTTTATTAACTTTTTTCTTACTTTTCTATACCTTTTTTTTTGTCCCCATAGGGGACAATTACATGCAATCTTCTGATTGCATACACATTTCAATGCTGTGCCATAGCATAGCATTGATCAGTATTATCTGTGCTCTGCTGCTCCAGCCTGCTGAGCAGGCATGAAGCAGCAGATCATCGATTGGACTGCAAGAAAGCATGTAAGTGTCCTCCCATTGTCCTCTAAGCTGTTCCTACGGCGGTCCTGAACAGCCCGACGGTTTTAATTTCACTTTAGATGTGGCGGTCAACTTTGATCACCACGTCTAAGGGGTAAATGCCGGGCATTACTGTGAACGGTGATGTCCGGCATTAGACACGGGTCCTGGTGGCTGATACTCGCTGGGACGACCCAGCAATGGCGCGGGGTCAGCTCGTGAGCCCGCGTCATTAAGAGGTTAATCAAAAGTTCAGAATAAAATAGAGTGCAAGACAGTTAGATAGATTGAAATTTTTATTTACCGTAAAAAAATATTGCCAAAGAAAAAAATACCTTTTCAGAAATTTAAATCAATTCTGCAAACTCTTCCTTATCTAAACTTTCCTCATTAAATTCAGCCTTGAGACAAAAAGATAAATATAATTTAGGAAATTGAATAAAATTATGTTTCATGTTATATTTACCAATTTCTACTTTTAATTTCTGTAAAAGAAGTTGCTTTATATTTTCAAATACAGTTGTGTGATTATATTCGTTTCAGAAAGTGGGCATGCATTTATAATCATTTAAAAAGTGCATGTACAGACTGATTTTACAGTGGGATTAGGGCTGCTACAGACTGATGTGACTGTGGGATGAATGCACCTACAGACTGATGTGACTTTGGGATGAGTATGTCTACAGACTGATGTGACTGTGGGATGAGTGCGTCTACAGACTGATGTGACTGTGGGATGAGTGCGTCTACAGACTGATGTGACTGTGGGATGAGTGCGTCTACAGACTGATGTGACTGTGGGATGAGTGCGTCTACAGACTGATGGGACTGTGGGATGAGTGCGTCTACAGACTGATGTGACTGTGGGATGAGTGCGTCTACAGACTGATGTGACTGTGGGATGAGTGCGTCTACAGACTGATGTGACTGTGGGATGAGTGCGTCTACAGACTGATGGGACTGTGGGATGAGTGCGTCTACAGACTGATGTGACTGTGGGATGAGTGCGTCTACAGGCTGATGTGACTGTGGGATGAGTGCGTCTACAGACTGATGTGACTGTGGGATGAGTACATCTACACACTAACATGACTATGGGAAGATTGCATCTACAGACTGATGTGACTGTGGGATGAGTGCTCCTACAGATTGATGTGATTGTGGGATGAGTGCTCCTACAGACTGATGTAACTATGGGATGGGTGTGCCTACAGACTGATGTGACTGTCGGAGTGGTGTGACTGTGGGATGAGTGCGTCTACAGACTGATGTGACTGTGGGATGAGTGCGTCTACAGACTGATGGGACTGTGGGATGAGTGCGTCTACAGACTGATGGGACTGTGGGATGAGTGCGTCTACAGACTGATGTGACTGTGGGATGAGTGCGTCTACAGACTGATGTGACTGTGGGATGAGTGCGTCTACAGACTGATGTGACTGTGGGATGAGTGCATCTACACACTAACATGACTATGGGAAGATTGCATCTACAGACTGATGTGACTGTGGGATGAGTGCTCCTACAGACTGATGTGACTGTGGGATGAGTGCTCCTACAGACTGATGTAACTATGGGATGGGTGTGCCTACAGACTGATGTGACTGTGGGAGTGGTGTGACTGTGGGATGAGTGCGTCTACAGACTGATGTGACTGTGGGATGAGTGCATCTACACACTAACATGACTATGGGAAGATTGCATCTACAGACTGATGTTACTGTGGGATGAGTGCGTCTACAGACTGATGTGACTGTGGGATGAGTGCGTCTACAGACTGATGGGACTGTGGGATGAGTGCGTCTACAGACTGATGTGACTGTGGGATGAGTGCGTCTACAGACTGATGTGACTGTGGGATGAGTGCGTCTACAGACTGATGTGACTTTGGGATGAGTACATCTACACACTAACATGACTATGGGAAGATTGCATCTACAGACTGATGTGACTGTGGGATGAGTGCTCCTACAGACTGATGTGACTGTGGGATGAGTGCTCCTACAGACTGATGTGACTGTGGGATGAGTGCTCCTACAGACTGATGTAACTATGGGATGGGTGTGCCTACAGACTGATGTGACTGTGGGAGTGGTGTGACTGTGGGATGAGTGCGTCTACAGACTGATGTGACTGTGGGATGAGTGCATCTACACACTAACATGACTATGGGAAGATTGCATCTACAGACTGATGTTACTGTGGGATGAGTGCGTCTACAGACTGATGGGACTGTGGGATGAGTGCGTCTACAGACTGATGTGACTGTGGGATGAGTGCGTCTACAGACTGATGGGACTGTGGGATGAGTGCGTCTACAGACTGATGTGACTGTGGGATGAGTGCGTCTACAGACTGATGTGACTGTGGGATGAGTGCGTCTACAGACTGATGTGACTGTGGGATGAGTACATCTACACACTAACATGACTATGGGAAGATTGCATCTACAGACTGATGTGACTGTGGGATGAGTGCTCCTACAGACTGATGTGACTGTGGGATGAGTGCTCCTACAGACTGATGTAACTATGGGATGGGTGTACCTACAGACTGATGTGACTGTGGGAGTGGTGTGACTGTGGGATGAGTGCGTCTACAGACTGATGTGACTGTGGGATGAGTGCGTCTACAGACTGATGTGACTGTGGGATGAGTGCGTCTACAGACTGATGTGACTGTGGGATGAGTGCGTCTACAGACTGATGTGACTGTGGGATGAGTGCATCTACACACTAACATGACTATGGGAAGATTGCATCTACAGACTGATGTGACTGTGGGATGAGTGCTCCTACAGACTGATGTGACTGTGGGATGAGTGCTCCTACAGACTGATGTAACTATGGGATGGGTGTGCCTACAGACTGATGTGACTGTGGGAGTGGTGTGACTGTGGGATGAGTGTGTCTACAGACTGATGTAACTGTGGAATGGGTGTACCTACAGACTGATGTGACTGTGGGATGAGTGCTCCTACAGACTCATGTGACTGTGGGATGGGTGTGCCTACAGACTGATGTGACTGTGGGATGGGTGTACCTACAGAGTCATGTGACTGAGGGATGGGTGTGACTGTGGGATGAGTGTGTCTACAGACTGATGTGACTGTGGGATGAGTGTACCTACAGACTGATGTGACTGTGGGATGAGTGCTCCTACAGACTGATGTGACTGTGGGATGGGTGTGCCTACAGACTGATGTGACTGTGGGATGGGTGTGCCTACAGACTGATGTAACTGTGGGATGGGTGTGCCTACAGACTGATGTGACTGTGGGATGGGTGTGCCTACAGACTCATGTGACTGTGGGATGGGTGTGCCTACAGACTTGTGTGACTGTGGGATGGGTGTGCCTACAGACTCGTGTGACTGTGGGATGAGTGTGTCTACAGACTGATGTAACTGTGGGATGGGTGTACCTACAGACTGATGTGACTGTGGGATGAGTGCTCCTACAGACTGATGGGACTGTGGGATGAGTGTGCCTACAGACTGATGTGACTGTGGGATGGGTGTGCCTACAGACTGATGTGACTGTGGGATGGGTGTGCCTACAGACTGATGTGACTGTGGGATGGATGCACCTACAGACTGATGTGACTTTGGGATGAGTGCGCCTACAGACTGATGGAACAGTGGGATGAGTGCTTTTACAGACTGATGTGACTGTGGGATAAGTGCGCCTACAGACTTATGGAACAATGGATAACAGTAGGATCAGTCTGATCAGGCTACAGACATAGGTGAGAGTGGAACAAATATGCCAGAGTGTGATGTGAGAATGGGACGAGTGCACTACACATACAAATAACCATGCTCATTGTAAGAGATTGGAACAGTAGAGGCAAAACAGCAGTCAGAGGGCTCTTAAAGCAGGGCTCTTCCTGTCTATATTTTTCCGCAGAAAATTTAACATGACTTTTACCTTCAGGCATATAAATACAAAATAATTCCTGTGTGTCAAAGAGTTTACTATCCCTTAACTATGCAGATGACTTGCTACTAGTCACTCAACCAAAAACAATTGGCATCCAATGAGTTACTCACACCAGACTTAAAGTGTCCCTTAAAGGCTGCAAAGCTCTATATACAAACTCCCAGCATAGCTCTAGTTTCCTCACAGTCTTTTAGTGTAGGTTGAGTTACACCTTTTTTGTAAGCCCAGTAATAATTGGCATCAGCACTTGAGCCAAAATGAAAACCTGTACTGGCAAATAAGTGAATGACAGACCCCCTCTACCAACCTATCAGTCCATAAAATTCAGGCCTGTAAACAGAGTTTAACAAAAGTCCCTTTTCAGCTATGGTCTTCTAGAGATTTCACACTATTCCTGAATTTCTCACATCTTACCCAGCTTTCTTTGGATCCGATGAACTTCCGTGAGTCTCATAGACATAGGGGAAGAATCTTGTAGAAATAAAACGACCCCTGACTGCCATTGATGACAACATATACACAAGTATATACACGTAAATATACCCACATTTACTACACTACATTTTGACGTTTGTCATGTAGGGAATATGCTATAACATATGATAGGTATAGCACTATATATAATTATATATATACATATACTGCTTTGGAGAGGAATGCAGTTTGCATAGCAAATACTACACAACAAATTGATCAGCCTGTGATAAAACACACCCGTCGCCTCGTGAACGCCCGGCCATGCCGCGGCCCCTTTTTTCATTTTTCTACTGCCAGGAACCTGTCTCCATTTTAATGACCAAATAAAGATTGAAGAATTTTTAGAGGTGAGTGCTCGGCAGCTTATTTTTCTCAGTTTTTTGATTTTCCTCATGCTGCATTTTCTTAACTCCTTGCACCCCTAATATTGCTATGACTCCCCAGTATCTATATGATTAATTTCAGTTTGCTCAGTTAGCGTCCAGTGGTGCCACCCGCATCTTTCCTCTATATATGCATATATATGTATTTGCCACAAAGTATTCAACAATTTAATGTGTTATGTTTACTATAAATGCAAAAAACAAGGTTAGAGCATGTAGGACCCCTTAATAATGATACAAATGATACAGTAATAGAGAGGTGGTCACTGGGGATCAAAAAGAGGCATAGCTACTGAATGGGTTCTTTAGTTCTGTATATACAAATGAAGAGGGAGGAGCCGACGCAGGCCGGGCCAGTGCTGGTAACACATCATGTAATGTACTGAACTGGCAGTCCAAGGTAAATTAAGTAAAGTAAATGTAAGCAGATCTCCAGGACCGGATGGATTACACTCAAGAGTTCTCAGAGAACTGAGTTCAGTCATTTCTGTCCCCTTGTTTACAATATTAAGAGATTCTCTTGTGTCTGGTATTTTTGCGAGGGACTAGCTCAAGGTGAATGTGGTACCATTCTTCCAAAAGAGCTCTAGGTCTTCCCCAGGTAATTATAGACCGGTAAGCTTAACGTGCATTGTGGGGAAATTTTTGAATGACTCAAAAGGGACTACATACAGGAATACTTAGGGGATAATAGTATTATAAGTGGTAGTCAGCATGGGTTTACTAACGATACACCTTAGGATATGGCTAACAATGTGATGGGAAATATACATGCTTAAATCCAGAACAGCTAATTCATATATGTATTTACTGTATTATATAGAGGCTTCAGATTTATTGGGGTCTTCATATTCAGTGAGAGCAACCCCAGACCTTTTGTCATATATGTATTAACTAAGAATAGAAGTTGTCAAACCAACCTAATTAGCTTTTATGAAGATATGAGCAAAAGCCTAGACAAAAGGATGGCTTTGCATATATTATTTTTGGATTTTACAAAATCTTTTAACACTGTCCCTCATAGACGCCTGAATATGGGCCTGCTTTTGGTTAGCTGCTTTTGGTTAAATTTATTAATGATATAAAGGACTAGATGAACAGCTCTGTTACTTTCTTTGCAGGTGACACCAAGCTTTGTAGCATGGTACAGTCTATAGAAGACGTACATACGTTACAAGCTGACTTGGACACACTCAGTTATATATCTGGGTACAAAAAAATCTACATATGTCCTAGGGGAGTTAAACTGTGAAAGTCACTGGTAGAGAAGTATTTTGGTGTACTAGACTACAAAACATCATGCAATGTTAAGCAGCTGCTTCTAAGGTCAGCAGGATATTGTCATGTATCAAAAGAGACATGGACTTGGACATAATATTAGCACTTTATAAATTAGCACTTTAGAAACCCGGAATATGCTGTTCAGTTTTTTGCATGAGTTCATAAAAGGGAAATCCCGAAGCTGAAAAGGGTACAGAAGCACACAACTAAACTAATAAGGGACATGGAACATCTGACCTATGAGAGAATTTTAAAATAATTTGAAATTGTTTGCTAAAGTCCTAGCTTATAGGCTTTGCTATCATCTTCCTTCCCTGGTCCACAAAGACCAGGTGGGTTTTGTTCCCTGTCGTCAGGGCAGAGACAATACGAGACGGGTGATAGACCTTATAGATATTCTCAATTGCAGGTAAGAACAGGCTCTCTTGCTCAGTCTAGACCAGTGACGGCGAACCTATGGCACGCGTGCCACAGGTGGCACGCCGAGCCCCCTCTGTGGGCACGAGGCCATGGTTGCCATTTGATGCGCTCCGCCGCGCTGGACTTCCCTGAACTTCCGCTATGCTCCTCCCGAGCTCGGGGCGGCAGGAGCGGGGGAGCCAACGGGAAACACCCACACAATGTGCCCGGGAGCGGTCTTACCGGCAGCGGTGAGTAGGTGATCTATTCTTGCAGAGTGTGCGCCGCGGGGCCGGCAGGCCGGCGTCCCTCATAGACGTCTGACAGGTAAGTTAAGGTCTTTGGGTTTGGAAACTTTAGTTTGTAACTGGATTGAACACTGGCTCATGGATCGTACCCAGAGAGTGGTGGTCAGTGATTCGTACTCTGATTGGTCCCCGGTTATTAGTGGTGTACCCCAAGGTTCAGTACTGGGCCCGCTGTTGTTTAATTTATTTATCAATGATATAGAGGATGGTATTAACAGCTCTGTTTCTATCTTTGCAGATGACACCAAGCTTTGTAGCATGGTACAGTCTATAGAGGATGGATTTTAAGATAGGAGCACATGACAGGGGGGCATTATAAGTTAGGGGGGGCATTATATGTGAGGGGCACATGACAGTTGCTCCCTGTCATGTGCCCCCCACATATAATGCCCCCCTGACATAGGCTCCTAACTTATAATGCTCCCCTGTCATGTGCCCCCCACATATAATGCCCCCTTGACATACGCTCCTTTCTTATAATGCCCCCCTGACATATGCCCCCACATATAATGCCCCCCTGACATGTGCTCCTGACTTATAATGCCTCCCGTCATGTGCCCCTCACATATCATGCCCCCCTAACATAGGCTCCTAACTTATAATGCTCCCTTGTCATGTGCCCCCACATATAATGCCCCCTGACATAGGCTCCTTTCTTATAATGCCCCCCTGTCATGTGCCCCCACATATAATGCCCCCCTGATATGTGCTCCTGACTTATAATGCCCCCCCCGTCATGTGCCCCTCACATATAATGCCCCTCACATATAATGCCCCCCGTTATGTGCCCCTCACATATAATGCCCCCCCCCCCCCTGCCCCTCCGTGCGTGCGCCCAAAAGCAGAGTGAAGCATCGAGGAGAAGGAGGAGGACCGAGGATGACCCGAGCATGGTAAGTGACCAGTGGGACATCATCTTCGGTTTTCTGACCACCGCTCCCCCGCTCTCGGGACCTACTGCTATGGCCAGACCGGAGGAACAGTGGTTGGGACACTGAAGTGGGGCAGTATCCAGACATACAGCCTCCAGCCATACACTGTATATGGCTGGAGGCTGTATGTCTGTGGGGGAACTATACTGCACCTAATGTGGGGGAACAGTGCCTACCTAATGTGGGGGAACAGTGCCAACCTAATGTGGGGGAACAGTGCCAACCTAATGTGGGGGAACAGTGCCAACCTAATGTGGGGGAACAGTGCCAACCTAATGTGGGAGAATAGTGCCAACCTAATGTGGGGGGAACTATACTGCCAACCTAATGTGGGGGGAACTATACTGCCAACCTAATGTGGGGGGAACTATACTGCCAACCTAATGTGGGGGGAACTATACTGCAAACCCAATGTGGGGGGAACTATACTGCCAACCCAATGTGGGGGGAACTATACTGACAACCTAATGTGGGGGGAACTATACTGCCAACCTAATGTGGGGGGGAACTATACTGCCAACCAAATGTGGGGGGGGGACTATACTGCCAACCTAATGTGGGGGGGGGACTATACTGCCAACCTAATGTGGGGGGGAACTATACTGCCAACCTAATGTGGGGGGGGGGGGGAACTATACTGCCAACCTAATGTGGGGGGGGGGAGCTATACTGCCAACCTAATGTGGGGGGGGACTATGCTGCCAACCCTAATGTGGGGGAACTATACTGCCAACCCTAATGTGGGGGAATTATAATGCCAACCTAATGTGCGGGGACTATACTGCCAACCCTAATGTGGGGGGGACTATAATGCTTACCCTAATGTGGGGGAACTATACTGCCAACCCTAATGTGGGGGAACTATACTGCCAACCCTAATGTGGGGGAACTATACTGCCAACCCTAATGTGGGGGAACTATACTGCCATCCCTAATGTGGGGGAACTATAGTGCCAACCCTAATGTGGGGGAACTACAACCTAATGTGGGGGAACTATACTGCCAACCCTAATGTGTATTCTGATTTAATTGCTGTGCTGGCACTTTGAGGGAAAAAAAGTTGACGTGCATTACGGTTTGGGCACTCAGGCTCAAAAAGGTTCGCCATCACTGGTCTAGACACTAGACTAGATAATGGGACCCACCAGGGATGTCTGCTATCCCCGTTGATTTTTTTACTATGTATTGTACCTTTAGCTACCTTAATATGGGGAAACGCTGACATCTCTTGCGTCCAGTTGCATGATAGGGAGTTTAAAGTCTGCTTATTTGTGGATGATGTTCTCCTTACCCTAACTTGACCTTTGTTGTCTCTCCCTAATCTATATAGGGTCCTTCAGTCATATGGTAGGATCTCGGGGTATAAATTTAATATTACTAAGACAGAGGCGTTACCACTAAACCTTTCTTCCTCGCAAACTGCCCACCTTCATGCTAATTTTTCCTTTCGGTGATCCCCTTCTTCCCTCAAATATTTGGGGTCTCCCTTACCCCTAATTATGCTTCCTTATATTCCCTTAATTTTCCTCCTCTGTTTTATTTTGTCTCTCTTTTTCTTTGTTTTTCATTTTGTCTTTTTATTGTTTTTATTGTCTTTTTTTTATGTACTTTGTGTTCTTTTTGTGTTATTGACTGCATTATCTTTATGGCCAAAAATATAGCATGTAGAATGATTTTGCTGACCTACAAGGGGTCATATCATCTCCCAGCATCAGAAATGCACAAAAACTTTTCAAAAAAGTGTGAGGGGAGTGCTACTAAAATATAACTTTTAATATATTAAATTAAAATACACCACTATAGTGATAGTGAACCAACACCATCTAAAAAAAACTAATACACAGGATCCACTCAAGGTTACCACCCGTATGGTGGATTTACCAATTATACAGAGCGCCACCAATCCGGTGGATTGACACAGAACGTTATATATTTATATGTCAATCCACCGGATTGGTGGCGCTCTGTATAATTGGTAAATCCACCATATGGGTGGTAACCTTGAGTGGATCCAGTGTATTAGTTTGTTTGTTTTTTAGATGGTGTTGGTTCACTATCACTATAGTGGTGTATTTTAATTTAATATATTAAAAGTTATATTTTAGTAGCACTCCCCTCACACTTTTTTGAAAAGTTTTTGCGCATTATCTTTATGGCCCTCTGCAATAGTTTCCCTCCTTTTTTGCGATGTTGATGTTACTCTCTCCATACATTTTACTGATCCTCCTTGTTCCCATTGAGCAATGGACCCATCCATTGTATATTTTTGTGTTTTGTACACTCTGTTGCATACCCTTGTTATGATTGCATTTGCTTTTTCATATTTTGTATGGAAAACCTTTAATAAATATACAGTTGGAAAAAAAAAGACAAGGGGGCACTCTCTTCACCTAGTGAAAAAAAGGTTTAGTCTCCAGGGGCGACAAGCCTTCTTTATCATAAGAACTGTGAATTTATGGAACAGTCTACCAAAGAACCTGCTCACAGAAGTAATATTTGAGGGCTTAAAATGGCTTCGATACATTCTTAGTATAAAATAACATTAATGTATATGCAGAAATATAGAATGGCATCCCCTTCACCTCCCTGCTTGAACTTGATGGATATTTGTCTTTTTGCTACCATACTATGTAATGCTTTAAGGATCTATTCTCTGTACAGAGGACCAGGTAGAGAAGAAGAAAAGGGTGTATCCTTGAACTAATTCCTCCAGTAAACAAATAAGGTTGGTCAACTTTTCAAGTTCGGATAGTTTTGTGAACTACAGTTTACAGCACTTAGGGACAAAGGTCTCAGATTTCTGGTCTACAACCTGTAAAACCAAACAGTTTTCCCTTTTATATTTAGTATATTACATTTAAAATTCTGCAGCTGAAAGTTCCTAAGAATTTGTGTTTACAAAAATCACTGTAAGACGTTAAAACTATGAAGGCTTATCTGTCAAGTTTTATCTACAGGTAACTTGTGCATATCAGGTAACACATATCAGATACTTCAAGAGATAAATCACATTTGAAATATTTCGTTCCCATCACAAATATTTTATGGTTCACAGAAAGTTCACCTTTGAAAATATTCTCTTCTGGGTTTGTAAAATCAGTCTGTCAACTTTAGTCTGTTCAGCGTGTCACGTCTCATGGGAATGAAAAAGAGATCAGTGACTAAAAATGATGTAGAAATTAAAAAGCAGAACACTAAAAAATTGGTACTTTACATTTATACATTCTTTTTTCATTTATACCTTATAAAATGTGCAATAAAGAAAAGAGACAATCCTAATACCAAGTACTATTGGTCTATTTTCAGATGGCTATATGTCAGGGCTTTTGTACCTATGAATATTAAACTTGGATTGTAGTGGACATTTTATTAGATTTCTTCACAATTGTATTACCCATTGTAATACTTCTCTTAGCAAAGAGGAAGGATTGCACCTTATGTCACATCCTTGTATTTTGTTATTTTGTTTTGTTTATTTCTCTTTAATTTTTCCTTTTTGCAAACAGGCCATGTTTATTCTCTTCCTTCTCTGCCCATCAGGGAGAAAGAAAATTTATATATAAGTTACTAGCAACCTAGTTAACCCAAAGTGCCAACGAATTTTTAAAACTTAAATTTTTCTTCCTAGATTCTCTGTCTATCCAACTTTTGTATGCCTTCACTTTATTCACAAGGTTAACCTATACTTCTTTATCCGGGGCAGATTGATTAAACCAACCTCTTAAAACAACCAAGTTGAGTAATAGTCAATACTATTTCTCTTTAGGCTCCCTATCAACTAAAATAAACTTAAGAGGGGAACGACTCAGTTTAATCTTCTTTTCAATAGTTTATATCCTTCTCCCAGTACTTCTTTAGCTTCACACAGTCCCAGGTCATATGCAGGAGATTCGATCCATCTTCCCATCTTTGTACGTGTCTTACTGCTTCAGACATTTGAAAAAAAACATAAATTGTGAATATCGAAAATGCTTAAATCCCTCTTCAAATCCTCAAGGGGCTTTATCCTCCCATTCTCTACTACCTAGTGAACATATATCACTCCAAATGTTTGCCAGAACTCTTTCCCTTCCTCAGGACGGATCCGGGCTTGGTAGGAAGCAAATTGATCAGCGTCCCCTGCACTACCATCCAGTACCTCTGGTTAGTGCTGGGGGACTTTAAAGACAGTTTTCCTTTAATGACAAGCCACATGTCTGTAAAAATTCATGAATCTCCCTCTCTAAAGGAACTCCCTCGGATCTATGCAACTGTGTCTCGTTTCTCCTCCCTACCTCCCTCCATGCTTAGTGGTGTCCCCGAGTAATCTGGACTGGAATGTTGAACTTCTCCCCTGGGAAGGGGGTATGTCTGAGGCAGCACAAAAGCAGTGGTGAAAGGCTGCAGTGACCACAGAAGATGAGGAGTGCAACAGTGAAGGCGAGCGTAGAGGTGCTGCTGGAGAATGCTTGGTGGATACCGATGGGGGATGGACCTTGCAGTGGAAGAAGAGGAGGCCGGCGCTCCGATCCCCTTGGTGGAGCGGCTGCACTTGGAAGAGCCGGCACCATATAAGGCAGCTAATCACATGAAGTATCACATGACTGGTGAGGCCCATGGTGCTTGGAGTAGCATCTGTGGAGAGTGACTGCACGATAAATGCTGAGAGAGGCTGTTGGACTTTGAGTAAACACAGGACCTGTTTGCTTTTAAGCATTGTAGACTGCTTTAATATACTAAACCCACATGGATTGGAACCGGACTGATGTCTTGAGCAAACTGCCAGGAAAGTTATGGTTGAATGTTTGGGGAGGGGGGGGGGCTGTGCCTCCTGGACCCCTGTCTTTGTGGGCCCCTTTTTGTGGTTCCCATTTGCCCCCCTTCCCCTCCTAGTGGCTGCTGGGCCAGGCGGGGGTCCAGAAGGTTCCGTTGAGGTGGAAAGGGGAGTAGAACGTTTGTTGTTAAGGTGGGGAATAATGTATGGCCGAGTGGAGAGGGTAAGGTGGAGTGATTAATCTGTTGGGGACCAAGGGTGAACAGGTATGCCCTTGCTCCCTGGAACTTAAGTACGCCCGTGGGAATTTCGGTCCCCGACGCGTGCCGGGCGGGGACCTGAGTGGGATGCCTGCTGAAATCAGCAGGCATCCCGTCACAATTGCTGAGACCCCCCATGTCAGCGATCGCTGCAGATCACCAATCAATTCAGATCGGTGATTTGCGGTGATTCCAGGCTGATCGGGTCTCTGGTCATCCGATAGCCCAGAAAATAGGGATGATCGGAGCTGCCACCTCCTCCTATCCCCTGCAATTGGCCGATCAGGAATGACCAGCGAATTGCAGGACAGGGGCGGGGGGGGGGACAGTTGAGATCCCCCGCTCTGCCCACCCCTGGAAGCTGGACAGAGTGGGGGTAGATGGCGCCTTGGGTAAGCGGGGACCAGCGGCAGGTACCTTGGGCACATGGGGACTGAGGACCAGGGACCGGCAAGTGGAGTAGGGGAGGACTGGAAGGCAAGTGGAGGCAGCAGTGAAGATCACTGTAAAGTAATCTTCACTGCTGCAGAACTACAACTCCCAGCATGCATGGACAGTCTCAGAATGCTGGGAGTTGTATTTTTGCAACATTTGGAAGGGCACAGTTTGGAGATCACTATACAGTGGTGTCCAAACTGTAGCGCTCCAGATGTCAATTCAAAGCATGCCGAGAATGTCCAGGCATGCTGGGAATTGTAGTTCGGCAAAATCTGGCCCTTGATGTTGCCGAACTACAACTCCCAGCATGCCTGGGCATTCTGGGCATGCTTGGAGTTGAAGTTTTGCAACATCTGGAGGGCTACAGTTTGGAGACCACTGCACAGTGGTCTCCTAACTGTTTGTGGTGGACCACCGGGTGAAATGGTGGGGTCACGAGTGTATCAGTGTGAGTGGTGGAATAAGAAATCTAATTTTTTTTTATTTTTTACACTAACATGCTGGTGTTGCCCCATACGTTTAATTTTCATAAGAGGTAAAAGGAAAAAAAGACCCCCAAAATTTGTAACACAATTTCTCCCAAGTACAGAAATACCCCATATGTGGAGTAAAACTCTCTGCGGGTGCTCAGGCTCAGGAGTGAGAGCGCACTATGTACATTTGAGGCCTAAACTGGTGATTTGCACAGGGGTAGCTGCTGGTTACAGCGGTTCTGACATAGACGCAAAAAAATAAATACCCACATGTGACCCCATTTCAGAAACTACACCCCTCACGGAACGTAACAAGGGGTATAGTGAGCATTTACACCCCACAGGTGACTGACAGATTTTTTGAACAGTGGTCTGTGAAAAGGAAAAATTTGATTTTTCATTTGCACAGGCCACTGTTACAAAGATCTGTCAAACGCCAGTGGGGTATAAATGCTCACTGCACCCCTTGTTACATTCCGTGAGGGGTGTAGTTTCCGAAATGGGGTCACATGTTGAGGGGGTTCACTGTTATGGCACCATGGGGGCTTTGTAAATGCACATGGCCCCAGACTTCTATTGCAACCAAATACTCTCTCCAAAATTCCATTGTTGCTCCTTCCCTTCTGAGCATTTTAGAGCACCCATGAAGCACTTTGCATCCACATATGAAATAATTCCATTTTGGGGGACATTTTCACCTATTACCCCTTGTAAAAATAAAAAATTTGGGGCATACGGGTTGGGTAACAGCATTTTAGTAAAAAAAAAAAAAAATTTCATTTTCACGTCCAACTTCAACGCAAAGTTGTCAAACACCTGTGGGATGTTAATGCTCACTGTACCCCTTGTTATGTTCCTTGAGGGGTGTAGTTTCCCAAATAGTATGCCATGTGGGGTGTTTTTCGCTGTTCTGGCACAATGGGGGCTTCCTAAATGAGACATGCCCCACAAAAACCATTTCAGCAAAATTTGCTTTCCAAAAGCCCAATGTCGCCCCTTCCGCTCTGAGCCCTCTAGTGCACCTGCAGATCACTTTACATCAACATATGAAGTATTTCCTTACTCGAGAGAAATTGGGTTACAAAAAATTACAAAGTTACAAAAATTTTTTTTTTGGGGGGGGGGCTTTTCTCCTTTTACCTCTACAAATATGGGTCTACAAGAACATGTTAGTGTAAAAAATGAAGATTTTGAATTTTCATCTCCACTTTGCTGCTATTCCTGTGAAACACCTAAAGGGTTATTTTGAATACGTTGGGAGGTGCAGTTTTCATAATGGGGTCCATTATGGGGTATTTCTAACATAAAGACCCTCAAATTCAAAACTGAACTGGTCCCTGAAAAATTCAGATTTTGAAATTTACTTGAAAAATTGCTGCTCTACTTTGAAGCCCTCTGATGTCTTCATAAAGTAAAAACATGTAAACTTTATGATGTCAACATAAAGTAGATATATTGTATATATGAATCAAAATGTAATTTATTTGGTGTGTCTATTTTCCTTACAAGCAGAGAGCTTCAAAGTTCTAAAAATGCAAAATTTTCTAATTTTTCATGAAATTTTGGAATTTTTCAACAAGAAATGTTGCAAGTGTCAACGAAAATTTACCACTAACGTAGAATATGTCATGAAAAAACTATCTCGGAATCAAATTCATAAGTACAAGAATCCCAGAGTTATTAAAGCTTATTGTGACAGTGGCCAGAGTTGCAAAAAATGCTCTGGTCCTTGAGGTCACAATGGGCTCAGTCCCCAAGGGGTTAAGTCATATGAGAGGGATGACAGACTGGTCACTTTCTTCCCCTAGGGAATTGGCCAAGCAATTATAGGGGTAACCAGATATCTGCTTCCAGTGGACACTAAACTAGACAGCTACCAACAAAACGTGAGTGAGATTTTTGAGATGCACTATATTATGATTTATGGATAAACATGAAGATGCAATGTGCATGATACATGATGGTCATTAAAGTTATGGTAAAACTGGCTGCCGTGAGGGGGATGCAGTAATGACTACTACTTCATTTTCTCACCAAGTTTTTTTTATAAATGTGCCTCTTATTTTGCTGAGGAATTAAAGGGAGATATCTACTGGGGAGCAAGGAGTTTGGTAAGCCCATGGTAAGGCTACGTTTCTACTTGTTTATTAATCTTTTTTAAATGCCAAGAAAAATGCCAATTCTGCCACATGGTGTTTTTTCGGCAAAAAACGCTGCGGACAGATGTTACCTGTAAATCAATGAGAAATCGCAAAATTATTCTTCCACTTCCGTTTTTCAGTCTGGTGTTTTTTAAATCCTTTTGGCGTTTTTCACTCTTTTTTGGCATTTTTCAGCTCCTTGGCGGTTTTGCAAAATCGCCGCATGTTGAGCCACTGGTGTTTTTTTTCTAAAATCTATGGGAGTAAAAAAAACGCCAAGAAAAACGCCATGTGGGTTTTAACTTTTGGTGTGTTTTCAGGCGGTTTTTACTCTCTTTTGGACTTTAGCGATCCAAAAAAGTGATGGAGATACCTTTTTTTAATAAAATTTCGTAGGGTACCATTTAAAAATAATAATAAAAAAGATACAGCAGTGATGGAAAAAATTGTATCTAACAAAATGTATCTTTTTTATTACAAAATTTGTATTAATTTTTAAACAGGGATCAATCAATGTGGGTGGGTGGGGACCTATAAATGTAGCCGACAATAATAAAAATGTAGTGTGTGTATGTTTTTCACTTTTTTTCTTTGTTTTAATTTTTTTTAGGTAGTACTACTACTCCCAGCATGGAACACACTGTTCCATGATGGGAGTAGTAGTACCTGTACTAATTGACAGATCGCCCATTGTGATCCTCCTGTATAATGTATAGATGCTGCCAGACGGCCGCTCTTCTATGGTCCCCTGCACTGCCGTATATATACACCTATTCATATTTCCTGCAGAGTTGTGATTGGCCAGATGGTTCCAGCCAATCACAGCTCTCTGTGGGAAATATGAATATGTGTATATATACACGTCAGTGCAGGGGACCATAGAACAGTGGCCGCCCGCATCTATACATTATACAGGAGGATCACAACGGGTGTCAGGAGTGACATCTGCTGTGATCTTTCCTTAACTGCAGGTACTACTACTCCCAACATGGAGGACACTCTGCTCCATGCTGGGAGTTATAGTACCTGCATTATTAGACAGATTGCAACAGGTGTCAGAAGTTACACTCGCTGCGATCTGTCTATGAATGCAGGTACTCCATATTGGGAGTAGTAGTACCTGCAGGTAAGAACAGATCACAGCTGACTACTGACACCCGCTGCGATCGTCCTGTCTATAGCAGAGATGCGGAGCGGCTCTATACAGCGCTCAGCGTCTCTGCACTATACTCCGGTCGGCCACTTACTCATTCATATTTCCCTCTGAGAGAGGTGATTGGCTGCAACCATCCGGCCAATCCCCACTCTGGGCGGAAAATATGAATGAGTGATGTTCTATTCTTATCACTGGCCGGTCGGAGTATAGAGCAGAGATGCGAGTGCTGTATAGAGCCGTTCCGCATCTCTTCTATATTATGGATGATCGCATCGGGTGTCACGACTGACACCCGGGGCCATATGTCTATTAGTACAAGTACTACTACTCCCATCATGGATCATGGAACAGTCTGTTCCATGCTGGGAGTAGTAGTACTACCTAAAAAAAATAAAATAGAGGGAAAAAAGTGAAACACGCTTTATAAAAAAAAAATTCAATTTCGTTCTGAAAAATTTTAATTTCGGTAAATAAATTTTTTCCATGACTACTGCATTTTTTTTTTTTTTTTTAGTTACCCAACAAATTTTGGATACAAAAAAAACTACCAAGGTGCCAAAAATGCAATTTCCACACAAATGAAAAAACGCCATAAAAAACGCCAGATGCAGAAAATTGCACTGCCATTTTTTCAGGTGTTTTTTCTTGCGTTTTTTTTTTCAAACCAAAAAACGCAGGACAAAAAAACAAGTAGCGACTTAGCCTAAGAGACTGGTCAGCTGCCAGTGGTTAGCTGTTGTGCACACATTGGGCTGGTTAAATAAGACCTATTTATTATACTTTTTAGGCAGCAAGTGATGCCTTTGAACTGAATTAAAGTTTGATTTGTCTGAATGGAATGGTGGCCAAAGCAGCTCCAAGATGTTCTAAGTCCCCCAAAAATATAGGAGGGGCAGGAAAGATTGAAAAATATATGAGAACATTGCCTGCCTGGGTTAAAACATGCAGCAATAAGCAATCACCCAATATAAATAACACACCTGTTACGCCGAGCGCTCCGGGTCCCTGCTCCTCCCAGGAGCGCTCGCGGTGTTCCTCTCTCTGCAGCGCCCCGGTCAGACCCGCTGACCGGGAGCGCTGCACTGACATTGCCGGCGGGGATGCGATTCGCATAGCGGGACGCGCCCGCTCACGAATCGCATCCCAAGTCATTTACCTGTCCCGGCCCCCGGCTGTCATGTCCTGGCGCGCGGCTCCGCTCCTTAGGGCGCGCGCGCGCCAGCTCACTAAGATTTAAAGGGCCAGTGCACCAATGATTGGTGCCTGGCCCAATTAGCCTAATTAGCTTCCACCTGCTCCCTGGCTATAATACCTCACTTCCCCTGCACTCCCTTGCCGGATCTTGTTGCCTTGTGCCAGTGAAAGCGTTTAGTGTTGTCCAAAGCCTGTGTTTCCAGATCCTCTACTATCCACAAGGACTACGAACCTTGCCGCCTGCCCCAACCTTCTGCTACTTCTGACCTTGCCTCTGCCTAATCCTTCTGTCCCACGCCTTCTCAGCAGTCAGCGAGGTTGAGCCGTTGCCAGTGGATACGACCTGGTTGCTACCGCCGCAGCAAGACCATCCCGCTTTGCGGCGGGCTCTGGTGAATACCAGTAGCATCTTAGAACCGGTCCACCGACACGGTCCACGCCAATCCCTCGCTGACACAGAGGATCCACATCCAGCTAGCCGAATCGTGACAACACCTTTGACCAAGGGACAAGCCCTGGGTCACTAATATCCTTATTTGTTCCCACCCCCTAAAACAGCTTTTCTTAAAGGGAACCAATCATCAGATTTTACCCCATATAACGCTTGGCAAAGTGTTATATCGGGTAAAATCTTTATTTTCACCATTCCCGGGGGATGCTCCTGCCCCCAGGGATGGTGAAGATATGAAGTTATAAACTAGTCACCGCCGCCGCCGTAAGTAGTCACCTGGGCGGGGAGCTCTTCTCATCTACTTCCGTTCTTCGGCCGGGAGCGATGCCCCCTCCGCTTGACTGATGGGCCGCGTCATCACTCTGCTCCGTCTGTTCAGTGAGCGGAACAATGACGCGGCCCATCAATCAAGCGGAGGGGGCGTCGCTCCCGGCCGAAGAACGGGAGTAGATGAGAAGAGCTCCCCACCCAGGTGACTACTTACGGTGGCGGCGGTGACTAGTTTATAACTTCATATCTTCACCATCCCTGGGGGCAAGAGCGTCCCCCGGGGATGGTGAGGACAACAATTTTACCCTATATAATGCTTTGCCAAGCATTATATAGGGTAAAATCTGATGATTGGTTCCCCTTAAGTATACATAAAATGTGTGGTAGAAAGTCATTTTAAAACCACAACCTGCTAGTGTGTTAATGATTAGTATATTTGGTAGCTCACTGATAGCATAAATACAGATATGACAGTGTGTCATAAATCATTGGTGCTGCAGACCACTGGTTGTTTACTGTTACTTACCTGAAAGGCTATATGCTATCAGTGAGCTACCAAATATACTAATTATTAACACACTAGCAGGTTGTGGTTTTAAAATGACTTTCTACCATACATTTTATCACTAAGATTATTTTTATTTGGTTTTAAACATTAAGCAAACACAACAAAATTTTGTGTACGGTAAATAATCAAGTTATAACATGTGACAAATCACGTAAATATCTTAATAATGAAATTTCACTTATATTACTTTGAAATACTATGAAACATGAAAGTAAAATTAGTAAGAAGGACATGTAGAAACAAAGGAAAAAGGAATAAAAAATAAAATAATAACAAAAACGAATAAAATGAATAGAAGTTGATGCTTACTAAAAGTTAAGTTTTAGGGGGTGGGAACAAACAAAGGTATTAGTGACCCAGAGCTTGTCCCTTGGTCAAAGGTGTGTTGACAATAGTGACCCTATTGTTTGTAGTCACCCAATATAAAAGAGGGAGGGGAGAGTACTGGTTCTCAGTTGGCGGTCTTACAAGACTTAAAGGGGTTATCCAGGAAAAAAAATGTTTATATATCAACTGGCTCCAGAAAGTTAAACAGATTTGTAAATTACTTCTATTAAAAAATCTTAATCCTTTCAGTACTTATGAGCTTCTGAATTTAAGGTTGTTCTTTTCTGTCTAAGTCCTCTCTGATGACACCTGTCTCGGGAAACGCCCAGTTTAGAAGCAAATCCCCATAGCAAACCTGTTCTAAACTTGGCGTTTCCCGAGACACGTGTCATCAGAGAACACTTAGACAGAAAAGAACAACCTTAACTTCAGAAGCTCATAAGTACTGGAAGGATTAAGATTTTTAAATAGAAGTAATATACAAATCTGTTTAGTTTTCTGGAGCCAGTTGATATCTATAAAAAAAGTTTTTTTTCCTGGAATACCCCTTTAAATGATAATAAGGAGGAGGAGCCAATGGTGAGTAAAAAATATCACTCGGGAAACCATTCTAAATGAAGTGCATGCTTGCAACCACTCACTTGCAGAATTCAATTCACAAATGGGCTCAATGTCTTCAGAAATGCTGATTATATCAGATGAGATTAATAAAATAAGAGAGAGGACCAAGGAAATGGAGAAATCATTGCCTGAGGTTGAAAAAGAGGTAAAGAATCTCAAACAAGAGCAACAAAGGCTGAGGAGGGAGATGGAAGAGCTTAAAAATAAAGTTATTGTTTCAAATCTTTTTATTATATTTCATATTACAATACAGGCAAAATGACATAAGACATATACCCTGAACACAGGGGAGAAACAAAGAAAAAGAAAGGAAAAGAAAAACATTCGTACTACCATTCACTCATCTATTCCATACCTATAGAGTCGCTTATTTACTGGGGGGACAGGAGATCAATGCTTAAACCGTATATAGTGACCGCATAAATTATTTTCATTTAGCCTTATCTAATATGTGATCTCTAAATGATTTCCATAACCTCCAATTTTGTTCATGTGTTATACCATTTGATTTACTTTGCGCTATAAGAGCTTCCATCACATAATTTCTATGTACTATCTTTTCTAATTCCGAACGAAGTGGTAAAGTAGCTGATTTCCATTTACTGGCAATTTGACTACGTGCTACAAACAGAATATGGGTAATTATTGTTAATTCCGCAGGAGCAAGGGTATTTGTTGTGAGAGAAAGCAATGCTATTTCTGGTCCCCACTGAATGGGACAGTTCACTACTTTATTTATAAGGAAAAAAATTTGGTTCCAATATTTTTGAACTACTTGGCAATCCCACCATATGTGTCATAATGAACCAAGTTCAAGCTTGCATCTCCAACAGTACCCTGACATTTCAGATGAAATATCATTTAATTGTAGTGGCACCCAGTGCCATCTATATAATAACTTCCTAGAAATGTCTAGATGATTAGTACAATATGTAACTTTAAAAGGTAAACTAAACAAAAACTCCCAATCCTCCTGTGAAAAGGACTGTCCCAAATCTTCCTCCCATTTTTGTTGAAAATAATGAGGACGGGGGTTTTTAAGCATAATTAAGTGATCATATGCCAGGAAGATTCCTTTTTTTGTACTCGTATGCGCCTGACCCCATTTGAGTGAGTTCAAAAGATGTCTCAGCTGTAAGTATTTAAAAAAAGTCCTTTGAAGAAATATTAAATTTAGTACATATATCTACAAATTGCATTAAAGAACCTTGATGCCCAATATCCGATAATTTTTCTATACCCCGCTTCCTCCATTCCTCAAAATCTGTGTGTGGGAGTAAATATTCTAAAACCTCTAATGGGGTAGCTAAATAGGTTACAAAGTTTATAAACCCTTTGTTCTCCAGACTTCTCCAAATTTTAATACTAGCATCTATTGTGGGGGTATTGATGATAACCGAAACCTTTGAAATTGATGTAGACCAGAGCATAGTATTAGTTGATGTTTTCAATTGACATGCCTCTGTTAATATCCAAGTTTTGTCTTGTATATCATGCCACCAGCATTTTAGCTGATTGAGTATGGTTGCGTGATAGTATGTTTCAAAGTTCGGCCACCCCAGTCCTCCCTGTGCAGTAGGGGCATATAGAGTACTTACCCTGACTCTGCATTTACCCCCTTTCCATATATACTTCCAGACCGTGGCTTGTAGCTCTCTTATACTGGCTAAAGAGTAAGTGATTGGTAAATTTTGAAAGAGATACAAAACCACCTTGGGCAATATAAACATTTTTATTACTGTTATGCGTCCTATCCAGGACATAGGTAGTTTTGAGTATGACACCAAGATGTCTTTTATACTAGAAATTAACAGGTTGATGTTTAACATAACTAAATGAGTCAGATCCGAGGGTAGTTTGATCCCTAGGTAAGTTATACTCTCTTTTACCCAATTTAATGTATATGATTTCATCAAATGTTGTTCCAAATCTTGCTCCATTACTATTGGTAAAATAGTTGATTTATCAAAATTAACTTTATAATAGCTAACCTCTGAATAAGCTTGGAGGATATCCATAACTGCTGGAAGGGAGTTTTGAACTGATTTCAGTGCCATCAAGATGTCATCGGCATAAAGGCCTATTCTATGCTCAGAGGCTCCAATTATTACTCCTGATATCAGGTTTGATGTTCGTACCAGTTCTGCAAGAGGCTCTCTGCTAATTGTAAATAATAGGGGAGACATAGGGCAGCCTTGGCGAGTGCCATTATATATATATAAAAATTTTGACATAACTCCTCCCACATACACTTGTGCTGATGGCTCTGAGTACATGGCCATTATAGAGGTGACAACTTTTAGAGAGCCCATATGTACACAAGACCTCCCTCAGATACACCCAGTTTACTCGGTCGAATGCCTTCTCCGCATCAAGAGATAGAAGCAGAGAAGGCATCCGACCGAGCTTTGCCTGAGCAATTACATTCACGAATCTTCATGTTCCCTCATATGTTTGACGGCCCTCCACAAAACCCACCTGATCCGTGTGTATTATAACGGGCAAAATTCCAGCCAATCTAGATGCTAAGACCGTTAAGATCCGTATTTAACCCCTTAAGGACAATGGACGTACTCCTACGCCCCCGTTTCCGAGTCCTTAAGGACCGAGGACGTAGGAGTACGTTCTGTCCATTCCCGGCCCCCCGCCGCTAGCCGGAGGGGAGCCGGTGCCCGATGCCTGCTGAAATCGTTCAGCAGGCATCGCGGCATATCGCCCAGGGGGGTCATTATGCCCCCCATGTCGGCGATGGCCGCAGATCGCTGGACAATTCAGTCCAGCGATCTGCGACGATTCCGGGTCAATCGGGTCTTCAGTGACCCGGTGACCCGGAATTACTGGCTGATCGGGGCCGTCTCCAGCAGGGGTGAGGTGGCACTGGTGCCACCTCACGATCGCCCTGATTTGTCGGCCAGTTTACCGGCCTACCAATCAGGGCGCCTGCTGCGGGTGTCACTCCCGCAACCCGCTCTGCCCCTCTTCCGGAGGACGTGAGCGGGTGCGGGAAGAAGACCCCTGGAACTGGGGACCCCGTTCCCCGGCGTCAATGTTGGGATCGGGGCCCCAGGAGCAGCGGCGGCGGCAAAGGACTGACCTGTGTCCTGGAGCAGCAGCAGGAGGTGAGTGACAGAAAGACATTTGAAGCCAAAATGATACTGTTTTTTGACTTGAAAAACAGGGGACTTAATGTGGATTTGAGCTTCTTATCTCATTATCAAAATTTCTTATAACCTGTGCTGTACTGCATTCTCTTATAACCTGCACTGTGTTCTCTTTTACATCTCACTATATCCTGCTAATTATCAGTCTCTCCCCTGCTCCCCCCTCCCTTCCCCTTGTTCTCATTCTTATCTATTTAGTCTATGTTGCCATAACAGGACAATTTATGGCCCATCTTAGTGTGAATTCTCCACATCTATTGTCTTAACCCCTGCATATTTGTGAGATGTAACCTGTGTCTTCTACTTGTGAGCTTAGATTTGCTTTGGACTTGATAAAGGGAGGAATCCCGAAAGCTTCTCTACAAAATGCTGTTAATCCAATAAATAAGGTATTACAAGATACTGCAACATTTTATGATTTGCATATATATATATATATATATATATATAAAATTAAAAAATTGAAACAAAAAATCTAAAATGTAAAATTTTTTTTTTCCTTTTCTCCCTTTCACTTCCCTTTCCTCCTCTTTCTTTTCTTTTTTTTTTTCATTTTCTATTCTTTTCTTCCTTAAAAAGGGGGGGGGGCTCTATAGAATGGTTATACAAAGCCAAACATTTCCAACTCGGAATTAAGTCTTTTTGGTTCTAATGTTTCTAGTTCATAAATTTTTCGGGATTCAGCTCTGGACATTTTTGAGATATAATTTCCTCCCCTCCAGTCTCTCTTTATTTTTTCTATACCTATATAGATTAATTGAGATGGATCCTGATTATGGAACTGTGTGAAATGTAAGGACAGGGGGTGTTTTAGGTTACCTTTTTTAATATTGTTTATGTGCTCAGAAATACGTGTTTTTAGTAGTCGCTTAGTTCTTCCTACATACTGTTTATTACATTTGCACTGGATGATGTATATAGCCCCTTTGGTATTGCAGGAGATGTTATCTGTGATGTTCCATTCAAAATCATTTACTGTGGATTGGATCACTTTAGTTTTCTTTTGGATGTAGCCATTTTTTTCGGTTGGTTTGTGGAATATACTAAGTTCTAATCTGCCTCCTGTGTTGGTGATTTTTAAATCTAAAAATTCAATGGATTTAAAATCAGTGTATGCAGTGAAGGGGAGGTTCCAATTATTAATATTAAGACCATCTAAATAGGTATTCAGTTCTTCTGGAGTTTTTTTCCAAATTAAAATTATATCATCGATATATCTTCGCCATAGGACTAGACCCCCGCCCAGATGGGGAGTGATGTTGAGAGCATACCATGCCGACTTAATAAATTAGCATAGCTGGGCGCGAATCTGATTCCCATGGCGGTACCTGTTTTTTGTAAATAATATGTATCATTAAAACAGAAATAGTTGTGTGTTGAAATTAATAAAATGTTATCTAAAATGAACTGTATCTGTGTCGGTGGCATATCTCCTTGTATTAAAAATGTCCTCACTGCATCAATACCTAATTAATGTTGGATAATAGTATATAATGAACTTACATCTAATGTAGTTACTAGGTAATGTTCCTTCCATTCTAGGCCTTCGAGTATAGAGATGATCTGGGTGGTGTCTTTGAGATAGTATGGTGTCAATTGCACGTATGGTTGCAATATTCTATATATTGGGATAAATTGGAAGTGATGGATTCTATCCCCGAGACTATGGGGCGGTCTGGTGGGTTAGTGGGATTTTTGTGTACCGTAGGAATACAGTAGAAGACTGGTATTCTTTTCTGGGTGCCTGTTATGAATTTGTATTCCTTCTCAGTTAATATTCCCAATTCTGAAGCTGTGGTACATAATATATCCAGTTCTTTGCAAAATTGATGCATTTGATCTGATTTTAATAATTGAGTGTCTGTCAATTGAGACAGACATTCTTTGTTATATGTTTACTGTATCTAGTATAACAATACCCCCCCTCCCCCTTGTCGGCAGGGCGGATTGTTACACTTTCATTTTCTTGGAGTTGTTTTATGGCCTCTCTTTCTTTATATGTCAGATTTGATTTGCCATTAAGGGTAGGTGTGAGTCTGCGGATGTCACATTCTACTGATTGTTTGAAGGCTGTAATGTGAGGGCCAGCTTCATATCTAGGGTAGAAATTGGATTTCGATGAACATTCTGTATGTATGTAACTGTCCTTGTGGGAATTTTGTATCTCCAGGGGGTGTTTAGTGAAATACTTTTTCAAACATAATTTCCTTATGAATTTTTCCCCCCCTATGTAGGTATCAAATTTATTAAATTTTTTGGTCGGAGAAAATGTTAGTCCTTTTTCTAATAATTTAGTTTGGGATTGGGTAAGATTAATGGAACTCAGGTTAATAATGGAGCTTTCAGTATCTGTCAATTGGCCTTTCCCACTTTCATGGGTGGTTGAGTTGGGGTGTCTATTTCTTCTAACTCTTCTACATATCCTCTTTTGAGTGGGTGGTTGGTTGGGTTTGGAGACTGTGAGTTGAGTGATCGTTGGGATATGGTGGATGTCTGCCATTTTATTATAATGCATTTCCGTTATTTATACTCCATACACCCGTACACTACCTCAAATAATCATTATTATTAACTTATTATATCCTATTTATATATATATCCATATCCATACTACTAAACAATATATATTTATTTATCTATTATACTATGTTAAATCAACTAGTAGTAACAAAAAAGTTGGCACTAATGACAACCTAGGCCATATCACAATACTCTCACAAAAATAGAGGCCATATACAGGTGAGTATGCAAACAATTAGATAATCTTTATTAAATTTTAAATTTAAAATACTTCATAAAATCACAGAAAAAATTAAATTCTGATCAGAAAAACACACACATTGAAAAGCGGGGTTAGGCTGTTCCAAATATTCCTAAATTGAGGTAGTCACAATCATTAGTTCTTGTTCCAAGGTTTTATTCCACCCATATAATGGATAGCCAGCAATGCAGTGCCGGTATATGAAATATAAATAACATTGGGGGTACACAAAAGAGCAAGAAATATAAAGAGATTTGTGCAAACAGAAAGCAGGGGAGACTGAAAAAGAAATCACAACAAGTACAGCAATAGTAATACCTGTGGGGAACACTTCACCTACTCCGAACGCGTTTTCGCTAGTTGCTTCATCTGATAGACGAAGCAACTAGCGAAAACTACCTCAATTTAGGAATATTTGGAACAACCTCACCCCGCTTTTCAATGTGTGTGTTTTTCTGATCACCATTTCATTTTTTCTGTGATTTTATGAAGTATTTTAAATTTAACATTTAATAAAGATTATCTAATTGTTTGCATACTCACCTGTATGGCCTCTATTTTTGTGAGAGTTAAATCAACTAGCTAGTTGTATTCAAGTCACTAATGTCAATCTGGTCCGCATTTTGAGTCTCTCCAGGCGGAAAATCTGGTCCACAATTTATCTGAAACACTAATCATCTGAGACACCAATTAACACTAATTAACATCACCATTTTATGGACTATATAAGACCAATACCCACATGGGGTAACCACTATATCATTGTACTGAGGAAGGGGACACCCCGAAATGCGTCTAGCATTGATATATGACCCAGCAACACAGACCACCCACCAGAAGAACTACATCCTAGAACCTACATCCAACATTCTCAACTGCTGGAACCCCCCAGTTTGAGGCCCACCGCCCAGACGTGCGCCTGCCAGCGCTTGATACACGAAAACGTCGCTCCCACTCACCGCCGGACTGCTGCAAGCCTTCCACCGTGGTTAATGGCCGGATGCAGATTTGTGCCACTCCGGACACAGTAAGACCTTCATACGGACATCTATACCATCCCAGGCCGGCCACCTAGCCGTGCCAGTCCACAGAAGCAAAGCCTGCCCTGACACTTTCACTTTCCGGAGATCTTCACACAGCGGTGCGGTGAGTGGTGCAGAGCACCAAACCTTGTTACAAAATTTGTTACAAAACAACTGAAAATCTGTTACTAACTATCTATAACAATACTGGATATAACAATACCTCGTTGAACCACACCTATTGGATTAACAATACCTTGTTGAATTTACACAGGACTGTGGGTGGCTGTAACTGCTGTTATCTATCCATTCATTCATTCATTCATTCATTCATTTATTTTATGTATTCACGTACAGAGTGTTTTAATTGTATACAGTCCATAGTAAGGGCCCTGCTTGGACTTATCTATTGATATACCATTACGTTAATAAACTTGTTTTTAGTACAACAAGCTATTTAATCTAATTATTTAACATATTTATATCTAGAGGTCTGTATTCCTACATTATCTTTATTGTATTTGTGCATGAAAATTAATACATTTAAAATTGTCCTTTTCTGACCCGTATACCTTTTTTATTTTTCTGCGTACGGGGCTATATGAGGGCTCATATTTTGCACTGTGATCTGAAGTTTTAATTGGTAGCATTTTTGTTGTGATCGCTTTTTATTCATTTTTTATGGTATAAAAAGGGTCCAAAAATACGCTATTTTGAACTTTGGAATTCTTTTGCGCTTATGCCATTGACCATGCGGTTTAATTAACAATATATTTTTATAGTTCGGACATTTACACACGCGGTGATACCAAATCTGTTTATTTTTATCATGTTTATATATTTTTAATATGGAATTTAGGAAAAGGGGGTTAATGTGTGTGTTTTAAAACTTTTTTTTTTTACACTTTTGGTCCCCTTAGGGGACTTTTAGGAGGAATCATTTGGTTCCTCCTACAGATCAATGTGGTTCCATAAAACCTCTGCGCTCAATTGAAGAAGCCTGGTCCTTGTCCTGCGCAGGAGCCTGCACAGGAGGAGAGGTAAACCCTCCGGCTACCTCAGCAATGGATCTCGCCCCCGCGATCGTGCTGTGGGAGGCGATCCACTCCACTGGACCACCAGGGACGGGATAAAGGCACCTCTAGATGCCGCTGTCAGCTGTG
Source organism: Hyla sarda (assembly GCF_029499605.1). Classification (NCBI taxonomy): domain Eukaryota; kingdom Metazoa; phylum Chordata; class Amphibia; order Anura; family Hylidae; genus Hyla; species Hyla sarda. The sequence goes on along the minus strand of NC_079189.1, from coordinate 229,771,166 downwards.
TCAGCAGTGATCTAAAGGGTTAATAGCCTGCCACGGCGATCGCTGCATATCGGCTATTAACGCTGGCACTCAACTAGAGGAATCAGCTGGGGCTGGCTAGTATGAAGCGGGCTCGAGTAAGGAGCCCGCGTCATACCTCGTTAACGGCACATGGACGAGTATACACGTCCATGTTGTTAAGGGGTTAAAAGGGAGCGGTGACGGTCCGGAGTGGCGGGGACAGGTGAGTACAACTTTCTCTAACAGTGGTCTACAACCTGCGGACCTCCAGATGTTGCAAAACTACAACACCCAGCATGCCCGGACAGCCAACGGCTGTCCGGGCATGCTGGGTGTTGTAGTTTTGCAACATCTGGAGGTCGGCAGGTTGTAGATCACTGTCCTACACTTTACATTGCACGGATCCCTACACATACGATGATTTCAACAAACGATGGTCCGTTTGGAACGGATTACCATCGTATGTTGAGGGACCACTGTATATTATTGGGACTCTGCCAGGGAATTTAAAACTGTCCGCTACTGGGAGGTCTCCCCTATTGGGAGGTGTCCACAAAGGGAGATTTTACTGTACTGTTATATTGTGAAATTTACAAAGACATACAAAACAGAATTTCTGCAGCCCTGTCTAGTATCTTTCCTTGCTGTTTTGAAGTAAAAGTGCATGTAAAAGCTAAAAATTCTTAAACTAAGAAATATACCAGTAAAAAATTAGATATCAGCTAAAATGACTTTTTGCCTTTTATTGTAGAAGATGGGAGTATTTGCCAGAAGCCTTGTCATCTTTTTTTTAGTTACATTTTGCAGGGGAAATGGCTAAAAGCATTGTCAGTTGACCTAGGCTTCTAATGCCATCTTGAGGGCTTTCTAAAATCAACAAAACATTTGAAGACAACAGTTTTGGAAAGTTTGATCATATATCGAAAATGCATTTTTATTCATCTACAAAACTGTATGAAAATATGTCCCCTACTTTCCAAAGTATTTTTCTTAATATATATGTACACTAAAACATCTTTATTCTGATACAAGATTTATCAATCTGTCTGAGACAAAAACATTTTTTCCATAAGAACCACAGCTTTCTTGTTACTAGAGCTTGTTAATATATGAAAGCTATACAATTTAAGAAAAATAAGCAAGTCCCCCAACCAGCAATAAAATCAATAGATGCTTTCTTAAACAAAATCTCCCTACCATCTCTCTCAGAGGAAGAAAGCGCAGACCTCTCTACCCCTTTTAATGCACTAGAGATGGAAAAATGCATCCAGACATTAAAAATTTCAAAGACACCAGGGCCAGATGGTATAATTAACAAATTTTATAAAACTCATATAAAAACATTACTCCTGCACCTAACAGATCTATTTAATTCCATACTTAACACTGGTAATATAAGTAAAGAGATGCTGGGAAAACCCCTACTGAACCATCTCATATCTTCAATATCTCTATTGAACAGTGATATAAAAATATATGCAAAGTTATGCAAATAGATTGAATGGGTTGCTCCCAGACTTGATAGACGCAGATCAGGTAGGTTTGGTACTGGGACGCCAGTCCCTAGATGGGACCAGGCGCTTCTTAAATATAATCACAAAAGCAGTGACCGATCGGATGCCTTCTCTGCTCCTTTCTTTGGATGCGGAGAAGGCATTCGATCGAGAACACTGGGGCTACCTGAAATTGGTCCTGGAAAAATGTAGATTTCCACCCAGATTTGTGTCAGCGATTATGGCCCTGTATTCCTCCCCCTCGGCTAGGGTGTGCAATGGTGGGACGAAATCCCAACTATTTGGTATCTTTAATGGTACCCAGCAAGGATGCCCAATGTCACCACTCCTAATAATAGAACCCTTAGCACAAACTATACAAAATTGTCATGAGATTAAGGGTATATTCATAAGATAGGGCTTTTCGCCAACAATATTTTGCTGTCCATCTTAGAACCTAAACATTCACTAAACCCCTTAATGTCCATATTAGATCAATTCGCAAAAATAAGCTATTACAAATTAAATATATTAAAATCAGTAGCTCTCCCCTTCTTACTGGATAGTACCTCTAAAGCCGAATTAATGACAAAATATCCCATTAAATGGTCAGAGGACTCACTCACATATCTGGGGATTAACCTAAAGCCATCCCCAAGACAATCAGTACTAATCAATACAGGGTTGCTTTGTAACAGACTACAGGCAGATATTAAAACCTTTTTCTAAACTACCGATTTCATGGCTGGGGCGGATAGGAGTGGTGAAGATGGTGCTACTTCCAAAAATATTATATCTGTTTTGTAATCTCCCACTCAAAATCACTTTTGCTACTATTAAAAAATTAAAATCCATATTAACAAAATATATTTTGAAAAATAGTACAGTTAGAGTAGCATCAGAAACACTTTATAAACATATTAAGAAGGGAGGACTAGGGTGCCCAGACCTCAAAAACTACTACAGAGGAGTCCATCTCACCCAGTTGCAAAGATGGTGGCACAATGACACCTCTGCTAAATGGATACCAATAGAAGCATGCTTAACCAGTACATCATCCCTGATCACAGTCCTTTGCCAAATTTTGTTGAACAAACAAACAATCCCCACAAGTAGTCCAACTGCAAAAGTAAGCATGGGAATTTGGTTGTATGCTCTATCAAAGTACATTATTAATTACATTGAACATAATAACATTCCTATAAAAGTGATCCAAGAGTCACTTCCAAGTACGGACTTCTCTCTTTGGATTAAAAACGGAATTACTATAATTAAACATGTGAGCAATAAAGGTCTTCTATTACCGTTTGAGCATATTTCTCAGAAATATAATTTACCCCCACATGATTTTTTCAAATATTTACAGGTTCGGCACCTTCTAGAGTCATATAGGGATGAACCACAAACTCCTAAAACTCTGTTTGAAAAATATTTCCTTCAGTCTAAAGGAGGTAGTGTTGCTATTTCAAAGGCATATACAGCTTGCCAGCTTACCATGGAAGATTTATGTTCAAGCTTCCAGGCAAAATGGGAAAAAGACCTAGACATGTATATCACACCTGAGCAATGGGCTAAAACCTATGCTCTACCCAAAAGCGTTTCTCACTGCATTTCACATTTGGAAAGCTCTCGTAAACTGCTGTGTCGCTTTTATTATACCCCAACACGTATAGCTAAAATGTACCCTAATAATGACATGGACCCTCGCTGTTGGAGGGGCAGCAAGGAACTAGGTTCACTTATCCATATTTGGTGGGCTTGCCCACCAATACAGTAATTCTGGAAGGAAATATACACTCTGCTAAATAGCATACTGAAGAAGCAAGTAAAGTGGGGGCCTGAAGTAGCTTTCCTAAATATAGGATTGGAAGTACTCCCATATAAAGATAGATGAATAAGCTTTCATTTATTATCAGCGGTACGCACCGCAATAGCTAGAAATTGGAAGCTATCTCATGTTCCAAATATAATAGAAATTTTGAATTCCTTAAGTCATGTATGCATAATGGAAAGGTTAAGATTGGACAAAATGGAAAGCCCAGTATTGCAGGAAAATAATTGCAATATGTTGGACTTCTGGATAAACAAAATAGCAGAAATAAGAGAACAAAAACTGGTTTCATAATATGAAAGTAATGTGTGCGAGGATAAAAATCGAAATAACTGGGTAGAGTCTTTGGTCCCCCTTACGCCCCCAAGTTCCACCGCTTAAGCGGCATAAGAAGATTGGAGGGAAGTAGACGTTGCTATTAAGTAGTAGAAGGTGATGTGAATGGAGGTATGCATGTTGGAATTTGCCTTTCTACCCTTCCCTTTCCTCTTAAATTCTTGTCGTTGTGGATGTCCTAACTTTTTCTTGAGCAAATATCAAGATGATAGGTTATTAAGTGATCTATAAGCTTTTTCCCTTTTTGTTTTCTGTTGTCTCTCTTTGCTATTGCAAACATGTTTCTGTAAATTTGGAAAATTAATAAAAATAAATAAATAAATAAATAAATAAAAAGATATGAAAGCTGAGCCATGATTGGTTGTTATAGGCAAAACTAGACAGTTTTTGTTTCAGGCAGATTGATAAATATGCCTAAATCTCATAGACATAAAACAATGTTTAACAGTACACAGTAAGTATACAGTATACATAAGCAAGAAATAAGGAGAACTATACCAGAAAGACAGAGCCCCAACCTTTATAAAGAAATATGAATAAATAAATCAGCACAGAACATTCAACTTTTAGGCTAGGTTTCCACACAGTTTTGTTTTGGCATTTTTCGGAGGACTGCTGCTGCAGTTTTTGAGCCAAAGTCAGTAGTGAATCCAGTATTTAGGAGAAGTTTAATCCCCCCCCCCCCCCCTTTATATTTCCCATTTCTACTGAATCCATTTTTGATTTTGGCTCAAAAACTGCAATGGCAGTTAAAAAAAAAAACTCCTGAGAAAAACCTGTATGGAAATCTAGCCTCATAGATTAAATATATTCCAGGATGGGAAATCACTTAGATGAAATCATGTTAGCTTCTTTAAATAGATAACTACATTTAAAAATCTGGTGGTCACCCTTTATCACATATACACCTTCACATCCTGTTATGGGGGGGGGCTCTGTAATCTGTTAATTGACCTAGAACTAAGCCAAGTGTGGTGGAGCAAAGCTGATCTGCTCCAGTGCACCGTCTGGCACACTCCCTCGCTCGTCTTCATCTTCCGAACCCTCAATTGACATACAGGCACTGGAGATCAGAAAAAAAGGAGCTGCTATGTATGGGCAATTGAGGAGGTGTGACAGGCTGTGGCACTTGAGCAGCTAGGTTCCGCCTCGATGACACTTGGCTGACTAATAAAAGGGGATTTTATTTTGGCAACCACCATCAGTTCCAGTAAAAGGTACAGTTTGCTTTCATACACTGAAAGCTATCTAACTGTATTTGCAGATTTAAGCAACAAATAGAGCCAACAGATTCCCTTTAATACAGCATAATATTATTCTGAATATGAAAATATAATTTTAGAAATTCTTAATGTACCAGTTATAATACCGGTGTCGTTAATTATGATAGGTGGATCTTTGAGCCCCCTCTGACACAAGGGCCTAGATGGTTTTTTTTTTGTTTGTTTGTTTTTTATAATCCTAGTGTGTTGTTATGGTCATTAAGACCTAAAATATCATCACCATGTATTCTCATTCCTTAAAATAAAATAAATCAGAACTGGAAAAGTTTGCTTGAAATAAAACAATCTCGCAGAATGATGCCAGAATCATATTCCTTAAGTATACCAATTTTGTGAAAGAATTCAGCAACCTGAGACATTGTTTCTAAAACTATTATGCAGGCTCATTTAATGCAAGCACATTTTCTAAATCTAAGAATCTAAGAATCTCTTCCTGTTGACTGACTTTATAAACAATAAAAAAATGGATTGCAACATATATGTTTTTTTCTGTACACAATAGTGTAGTTGGGGGAGTGGGGGCAATTCCGCTTACCTGTGGGTATCACCTGTCACTATACGATCTTGTGGTGTGCATAGAGGTTTACATTTTGCTGCTAACTGGGTATATGTGCAATATTTGGCCACTTGGCTGGCACTGTTTACAATTTTTCCTTATTATATAACCCTTTTATGCATCATTGTTGGACCACGAGACCAGTAGATGGTATATATGTACATTTATAATGGTAATTTGCATTATACAATCTCATTATACAATATTCTTCACATTTTTGTCTTTTAGGTCTGAGTAACCATTCTGTTATTGTTTAATAAAATATTGACACTTTTTTTCTTAAATGGCTCCAGTGTGTTCTTGTTTTTTTGTAATGTAAATGGTAAAACAGAAACAGATATTAAGTGTGAACCCACTAAAGGAATAAAACAGAAGTGCCGATTCCTGTGTGCTGGTTTTTGGACCCTCGCAACGCAATTGCGGGGATCCGTTGTGTTAAAACTTCACAGGAGGTTCCCTTATCCTCCTTCGGCAGGATGGGTAATCGCTCCAATGATTCAGCCTTGCAGAACCAGTGTATCAGTAGAGCGCTATTTACACTGTACAATACTATGCAAAAGGCATAGCATTATACAGTGAATGCAATCAGTGAGGGCAGATTATAGTCCCCTATGGAGACTTAAAAAAGTGAAAAATAAATGTTTTTAAAAAGATATAAAAGCCGCTCCCTTAAAAAAAAAAATATAATAATATATATATGTTTTGTATGATCCCACATATTAAACAGGGTAAACATCATATACCAAATACCAGAAATGCATCATATATCAGAAAAAATAATTGTAAAAAAAAAAAAGTATTACAATATTAATGAAACTAAATATATTGGATATCATTTTAAACATATCGACCCATAGAAAAAAATATGTAATTTTTATCATAAAGTGAACCCAAAATTGTATTATTCTTTTCAAATCTTCTCTGACAAATAATAATTTTTTGCTTGTGCCGTACATTTTATGGTAACATGAAAGGTGGCATTACAAAGTACAATTGGCCATACAAAAAAAAACAAGCCCTCTTATGGGTCTGTAGATGGAACAATAAAAAAAGTTATGGCTCTTAAGTCCTAGAAGATGTAAGAATTACATGTACATACTGCACCCTCTCCCCTTGTATGAAGAATGTTCAGGAGCTGAGCACCTTCATTGCTGAAAATTAGCTGTGTCTTCAAGGCCAAAGCCTGCTGTGTCCATAAGGGGTTGAGGAAGGCTCATGTTCTTTTTGTTTAGTTAGGTGAGGGCAGGAATAGCACTCCTCTGTTCTTACTCCTGTCCTGTCTATTAGACTACAGCATAAAAACAGAGAGGAGGGGGTTACAGAGCAGCCTGTGATGATTAGATGAGGAGACACAGCACAGCAGGCTCAGGGAGGAAATTAATGGATGGTACATACATCCTGTTTCCAATTCTATTTGTTTAGTTAGGTTTAAATGAGCACTGTCAGAATACAAAAATATTTTATAAGTTGTACACCTCGGCAAAAAATAACCTTTCTAATATACTTTTAAAAAATCTCCTTTTTATAGAAATTGTTGCTTATTAAAAAAAAAAAAAGACCACTAGGGGTCCCATGTCAGAATATGGTCTTGTCTGGCTCCAGCATAATCTTTGTTCAAACTGAAGCACAGGCTGGAATAAAGTCCAAGAAGAGAGGCGGCACTAGCACTCCTCTGTGCTCACTCCTGTCCTGTCTATCAGACTGCAGCATGAAAACAGAGAGGAAGGGGTAACAGAGCAGCCTGCAGTGAGTGGATGAAGAAACCCAGCACAGCAGATTCAGGGAGAAAGTGAATGCATAGTGATTAAAGGTGGGATCAGTGTTTGCCTCGGATACAACCCTTAAAGGGGTACTCCGGGGAACTAAATCCATAGCCCATTCTTTCCCTCTCACCCAGGGCCTGCCTTTGGGGTGTGCGAGCTGTGCGGCCGCACAGGGCGCCATAGTAACAGGGGCGCCGGGCGGCCGACACAGATCTCAGGCCCCCGCCACTACACTATATATTGCTGCCTTTGTCTGCAATAATGGGTTACATAGACCCACCAATGCACCACTACGGGCAGCCCGCAGTCCTACTGTGAAGAGGAGAGGAGCAGGACGGTGAGGGCGGTGCAGTCACATGGTCCGGAGTCCCCTCCCACTGTCACTGTACACTGACCTGAAGCTTCTGTAATATGCAGACCGAGGGGAGGTCTCCTGCTGTGTGCTCCTGTCAGAGCGGCCACTGACCACTGGTAGGAAGCTGTAAAATCTAATGTTAATGGTGCCATAAATCTAACTACACAAAGACTCTAGCAGCATTGGACCAAGGATGCTTTCCTATAGGCATTTAAAAGCTAGTGTCCTGTGCCTTTCAGACATGAGGCACTAATTGCAAAAATGCCTGCAGGAAAGATTCCTCATCCAGTGTTCCTCAACCATGGTGCCTCCAGCTGTTGCAAAACTACAACTCCCAGCATGCCTAAACAGCCAAAAGCTGTCTGTGCATGCAGGGAGTTTTAGTTTTGCAACAGCTGGAGGCACACTGTTGGGGAAAACTGCCTTAAAGGAGTTCTCTAAGCTAAAACTTTTAACCCCCGCTGTGCCCGGGCTGTAAAACTATACATAATAACCTTTCACTTACCTGCCTACGATCCCCCGTTGTTCCGATATCGTCGCTCGTGCTCCGGTCCCTGTCAGCTTCCTCTTCCTGCGGGTCGGTGACTTCGCTCTGCGCTCAGCCTATCAGCGGCCGCAATGGGACATTGCTGCGGCCGCTGATAGGCTGAGCGCAGAGTGAAGTCACCGACCCGCAGGAAGTGGAAGAGACCGGGACAGGTGATATCGGAACAACGGGGGATCGTGGGCAGGTAAGTGAAAGGTTATTATGTATAGTTTTACAGCCCGGGCACAGCGGGGGTTAAAAGTTTTAGCTTAGAGAACTCCTTTAATCTGATGCTGCTGCAGTAAAGTATATGTGCTGTATATAGGGTCCATGTGAGTCCCAATTTATGAAAGTAAATAAGGAGAAATAGGACACCGGCACTTCCACCACTAGTAATCCAGCCGCACTTCACCTGGATTGAATGCCTAACTTCAGTGCACCCCACCTGATTACTGTTCTGCACAATGCTGTAAAATGTTCATATGTAGACTAATAGAAGAAAAATACAGAAGCCAGCGCTCACCATTCAGGGGTCACTTTTATTCATAGGATGCGGTACCCTGCCTGCTGATGTACCACCGATGCACTGTATCCTGTGAATAAAAGGGACTACTGAATGGTGAGTGCTGGCTTCTGTATTTTTCTTCTATAAGTCCAATTTATGAAAGTCATGAGGTACTACCACATTGGTTCCACACCCTTATATGCTCCTCATCTATAGCTGGGTTCCTAATGATTACTAACAGTAAGTGTTCCAGACGCTAAAAATGTTTCATACTTGCTGACCGACAGTGCGCATGGGGATAGGCGTAGGTGCAAGGATGACAGGGAAAATGTAAGGGAGAAACGATCACAGCAAGTTACATGGAGCTGGTGGAATGAACCCTGGCTGTGGGGATGAGGAAGAAGAGCACCACAAAATTAGTAGCTGCCGCTGCCGCACACAGCAGTCCTGCAGGTCACCAAGCGCTCCTCACATCCCAGGCTAAACTCAGGGAGCTGTCTGCAGTGAGCATCATGGAGCCCAGTCCTGCTGCAGCCACGGGTAGGGTGTTCTTCTTTTGTCTGAGTCTGATTAGGGAGGACTGGCGAAGGGGGAGGGTCTGATTAAGGGGTGAAGGGGGGAGATGGTCTGATTATGAGTAACAGGGGACTGAATAATAAAAACATGGAACTGGGGAAGAGGGGGGTCTGAGTCTGCTTAAGGGGGACTGGTAAAGGGGGAGAGGGGACTGATTAAGGGGGGCAGGGGACAGATTAAGGGGGACAGGGGACTAGTGAAGGGGGACAGGGAACTGGTGAAGGGGAGGCAAGTGTCTTTTTGAACGGGTGGCCAAGGGTTTTGGTGATGGAAATGAATATTTGATACAAAGATTTTTTTCCTCTTTGTGTATGTTTATGGGGTAATGGGGGGGGGGGGGTGCCACAAGGTTGGCTCACACAGGGCGCCTGAACACCTAAGGCCAGCCCTGCTCTCACCAATCTATGAATTTGTCTAAATATAATTCATTAGCTATATACAACAGTTTTCCTCTTTCAGCTGTCACTTACATGCAGGAAGTGAGAGAAAAATTAATTTTTTAGATCCACGTTGTCTCCTCAGTGAGAGCAGCCCCTCCCATCAAGACAGCATCACCTGATCTATGTCTGATTTCTGATTGGGCTAGAGCTCTGGCTGTACAGGCCGATCCCCCCCCCCCCCCCCCCTCCCCGTGTGTGAGAAAAGCAGTGAAGATTCTTAGTCACAACTGAGCACATAGCTGCTGTTTTCCTTTTGAATAGGCTGCCATTCAGAAAGATTTATAGCAGGAGGAGGCATAGTTTAAAAGAAAAGACATGTACAGTGGCCCAGATTTATCAAACTGTGTGAGAGAAAAAGTGGAGAGATTTACCCAATCACAGATCGGCTTTCACTTTACCTCAGCTTGTTAGCTGGTTGCTGTGGGAAAATCCCTCCCCTTTTTCTCTCACACAGTTTGATAAATCTCCCCCAGTGTGTGTCTGTGTGTGTGATCTGCAGTGTAAGCCTGCACACAGATAGTGAAAGCAGTTGTCTGGCAGCCATTACACAGACCTGCGCTGAATTCTGGGAGTTGTAGTCTCTGTACAGCAAACAAGGAAAAAGTATTTAGGAGACATCAGGGGCAAAAGGAGCTGCCAAAATCACATGAATAACTACAGGGGACACAGAACAGGTATTGTGGTGGCTTTGGGGCATATTTATTTTCCTTAACTTCCCTGGAGTACCCCTTTAAGTGTAAAAGTTTCTTGAAGTACAGTTTAAAAGGGTTATCCAGCATAAGGTGATTTTAGTACGTACCTGGCAGACAGTAATGGACATGGCTTAGGAAGGACCTGCGCTTTTCTTTGAGCCAAATGGCTATGTTGTGAAATTACCATAACACTGTGGCTAGCTTTTTGTGAACTGGCATTTCCTTTTTGGGAGATGAGCGACGTCCTCTGCGGTATCAGTGACGTCACTTTTCATTTCCTGTAGTCGCAGCCGAAAAGTGACATCCCTGATGCCGCGCAAGGAGCCAGGAGAGGACGTCACTCTGCTTCACTGACCGCAGCCCACAAGACAGCCGAAGCGCAGCCAGGTAAGGAAAGGGGAAGAGTGGTCTTCAACCTGTGGACCTCCAGATGTTGCAAAACTACAACTCCCAGCATGCCTGGACAGCCGTTGGCTGTCCGGGCATGCTGAGAGTTGTAGTTTTGCAACATCTGGAGGTCCACAGGTTGAAGACCACTGCATAGGAGGAACATGATGGGGGGATGATGAGACAGGGGGAAATGATGGGGGTGGGGGGAATGATGGGGGGATGATGAGACAGGGTGGGGGGATGATGAGACAGGGGGAAATTATGAGGGGGAATGATGGGGGCATGATGAGACAGGGTGGGGGGATGATGAGGGGGGACATGATGAGACAGGGTGGGGGGATGATGAGACGGGGAAATGATGAGGGGGGAATGATGGGGGACATGATGAGACAGGGTGGGGGATGATGAGGGGGGAATGATGGGGACATGATGAGACAGGGGGAAATGATGAGGGGGAAATGATGGGGGACATGATGAGACAGGGTGGGGGATGATAAGACAGAGGGAAATGATGGTGGGGGGGAGGCACTAAAGGCTTAATGTCTGTATGGCTAGTGGTGGTCTATGACAGGGGGAAATGATGAGACATGGGGGGATGATGAGACATGGGGGGTGGCGATGAGAGGGGTAAATGTGGCACAGGGACTGATAAAAGGGAAGGAATCATGTGGCACTGGAGGGGACGGGACCAAACTTAGGTGCAGAAGAAAACGAAGTTGGGGGGATGATGTGGCATTTAGTCCAAGGCATTTATTTAACATTTAATTTTTTTTTTTTTTAAATTGAAATTTCCCTGTTAAAATGGGGGTGCGTGTTATATGCCAGTGTGTATAAATACGGTATTTCCTTTCTAGTCCACTGCTCCCTGCTGCCACATCTCTCCATGTTGGGAATTGTCTAACTCTTCTGGCCGCAAGGAGTATTGTGTCACATTGGAAAGAAATACATGACTTCCTTCAGGGCAAACAATAGCTGGAAGGGTTAAATTTGTAAATCGAAATAATTTACAAATCTGTGAGACTAGTTTATTGGAAATACTTTTTCTCTCTCTAGAGTACCCCTTTAACCCCTTAAGGACCAGGCCATTTTACATCTTAGGACCAGAGCGTTTTTTGAACATCTGACCACTGTCACTTTAAACATTAATAACTCTGGAATGCTTTTAGTTATCATTCTGATTCCGAGATTGTTTTTTTGAGACATATTCTACTTTAACATGGTGGAAAATTTTTGTGGTAACTTGCATCCTTTCTTGGTGAAAAATCCCCAAATTTGATGAAAAAATTGAAAAAATTTTGCATTTTTCTAACTTTGAAGCTCTCTGCTTGTAAGGAAAATGGATATTACAAATAATCTTTTTTTATTCACATATACAATATGTCTACTTTATGATTGCATCATAAAATTGACATGTTTTTACTTTTGGAAGACACCAGAGGGCTTCAAAGTTCAGCAGCAATTTTCCAATTTTTCACAACATTTTCAAACTATTTTTCAGGGACCAGTTCAGGTTTGAAGTGGATTTGAAGGGTCTTCATATTAGAAATACCCCATAAAAGACCCCATTATAAAAACTGCACCCCCCAAAGTATTCAAAATGACATTCAGTCAGCGTTTTAACCCTTTAGGTGTTTCACAGGAATAGCAGCAAAGTGAAGGAGAAAATTCACAATCTTCATTTTTTACACTTGCATGTTCTTGTAGACCCAATTTTTGAATTTTTACAAGGGATAAAAGGAGAAAATGTATACTTTTATTTGTAGCCCAATTTCTCTCGAGTAAGCACATACCTCATATGTCTATGTAAAGTGTTCGGCGGGCGCAGTAGAGGGCTCAGAAGCGAAGGAGCGACAAGGGGATTTTGGAGAGTACGTTTTTCTGAAATGTTTTTTTTGGGGCATGTTGCATTTAGGAAGCCCCCATGGTGCCAGAACAGCAAAAAAAAACACATGGCATACCATTTTGGAAACTAGACCCCTTCAGGAACGTAACAAGGAATTAAGTGAGCCTTAATACCCCACAGGTGTTTCACGACTTTTGCATATGTAAAAAAAAAAAAAAAAAAAATTCACTAAAATGCGTGTTTCCCCCCCAAATTTCACATTTTTGCAAGGGGTTAATAGCAGAAAATACCCCCCAAAATTTGTAACCCCATTTCTTCTGAGTATGGAAATACCCCATGTGTGGACGTCAAGTGCCCTGCGGTCGAACTACAATGCTCAGAAGAGGAGGACCACCATTGAGCTTTTGAAGAGTGAATTTGTTTGGAATGGTAGTCAGGGGCCATGTGCGTTTACAAACCCCCCCCATGGTGCCAGAACAGTGGACCCCCCACATGTGACCCCATTTTGGAAACTACACCCCTCACAGAATTTAATAAGGGGTGCAGTGAGTATTTACACCCCACTGGCATTTGACAGATCTTTGGAACAGTGGGCTGAGCAAATGAAAAATTTAATTTTTCATTTTCACAGACCACTGTTCCAAAAATCTGTCAGACACCTGTGGGGCGTAAATGCTCACTGCACCTCTTATTACATTACGTGAGTGGTGTAGTTTCCAAAATGGGGTCACATGTTGGGGGGTCCATTGTTCTGGCATTATGAGGGCTCTGTAAACACACGTGACCTTCAATTCCGGACACATTTTCTCTTTAAAATCCCAATGGCGCTCCTTCTGTTCAGAGCATTGTAGTTCACCTGCCGAGCACTTTACATCCACATTTGGGGTATTTTCTTACTCAGAAGAAATGGGGTTACAAATTTTGGGGGGCTTTTTTCCTATTTTCCCTTGTGAAAATGAAAAATTTAGGGTAACACCAGCATTTTAGTGAAAAAAAAGAATTTTTTTCATTTTCCCATCCAACTTTAACGAAAATTTGTCAAACACCTGTGGGGTGTTAATGCTCACTATACCCCTTGTTACATTCGGTGATAGGTGTAGTTTCCAAAATGGGGCCACATGTCGGTATTTATTTTTTTGCGTTTATGTCAGAACCGCTGTAAAATCAGCCACCCCTGTGCAAATCACCAATTTAGGCATCAAATGTACATAGTGCGATTTCACTCCTGAACCTTGTTGTGCGTCCGCAGAGCATTTTACGCCCACATATGGGGTATTTCCGTACTGAGGAGAAATTGCGTTACAAATTTTGGGGGTCTTTTTTTCCTTTTACCTCTTGTGAAAATAAAAAGTAAAGGGCAACACCAGCATGTTAGTGTAATTTTTTTTTTTTTTACACTAACAGGCTGGTGTAGACCCCAACTTTTCCTTTTCATAAGGGGTAAAAGGAGAAAAAGTCCCCCAAAATTTGTAGTGTAATTTCTCCCGAGTATGGAAATACCCCATATGTGGCCCTAAACTGTTTCCTTGAAATACGACAGGGCTCCGAAGTGAGAGAGCACCATGCGCATTTGAGGACTAAATTAGGGATTGCATAGGGGTGGACATAGTGGTATTCTACGGCAGTGATTCCCAAACAGGGTGCCTCCAGCTGTTACTAAACTCCCAGCATGCCTGGACAGTCAGTGGCTGTCCAGAAATGCTGGGAGTTGTTGTTTTGCAACAGCTGGAGGCTCCGTTTTGGAAACACTGCTGTAAAATATGTTTTTAATTTTTATTGGGGGGGGGGCAGTGTAAGGGGTGTATATGTGGTGTTTTACCCTTTATTTTGTGTTAGTGTAGTGTAGTGCCGCAGCTCATACTTGAAGCAGAAAACTTACTGTAAGCCTGCCCGTGTGAATGTACCCTGTACATTCACATGGGGGGGGGGGGGGGGGGCAAACCTCCAGCTGTTTCAAAACTACAACTCCCAGCATGTACTGACAGACCGTGCATGCTGGGAGTTGTACTTTTACAACAGCTGGAGGCACACTGGTTGGAAAACCTTCAGTTAGGTTCTGTTATCTAACTCAATATTTTCCAACCAGTGTGCCTCCAGCTGTTGCAAAACTACAACTCCCAGCATGTACTGATCACCGAAGGGCATGCTGGGAGATGTAGTTATGCAACAGCTGGAGGGATCGCAACTACAACTCCCAGCATGCTGGGATTTGCAGTTTTGCAACATCTGGAGAGCTACAGTATAGAGACCACTGCAAACTGTGGCCCTCCAGATGCTGCAAAACTACAAATCTCAGCATGCCCGGACAACAAACAGTTTTGAGGGCATGCTAGGAGTTGTAGTTTTGCAAGATCTGGAGGGCTATAGTTCAGAGACTACCATATAGTGGTCTCAAACTGTAGCCCTCCAGCTGTTGCAAAACTACAACTCACAGCATGCCCAAACAGCTGTCTGGGCATGCTGGGAGTTGTAGTTTTGCAACATCTGGAGTGCTACAGTATAGAGACCACTATATATATATATATAGTGGTCTCGGACTGCAGCCCTCCAGATGTTGCTAGGCAACTTACCGGCTTCCGTCGGATCCAGGGAGCTTGCTGCAGGACATCGCCGCCCGCCGATCTCCGACGCCGATCGTCGCCCGCAGCCTTCGCAGATCGGTAAGTGGACTCCGGCGCCAGTCCCCGTCGTTTCCCCGTTCTGCCCCGCCTATTGTGGGTGGGCAGAATGGGGAAAACGAAAGTTAACCCCCCCGCCCCGATCTGCTATTGGTGGTCGCGTCTAGACCACCAATAGCAGGGATAGGAGGGGTGGCACCCCTGCCACCTCACTCCTATCTCTTCACGGGGGTTGTGGGTGTCATGGACACCCGCGATCCCCCATATATTCCGGGTCCCCGGGTCACCATAGACCCGTAATGACCCGGAATCGCGCAAATCGCAAGTGTGAATTCACTTGCGATTTGTGCCGATCTACGACATGGGGGGGGGGTCTGATGACCCCCCTGGGCATTTGCGCGGGGTGCCTGCTGATAAATATCCGCAGTCACCCTGGTCCGGTCCCTGCCCGGCGCGGCGGGGACCGAAATTCCCACGGGCGTACAGGTACGCCCTTGGTCCTTAAGTACCAGGGAGCAAAGGCGTACCTGTACGCCCTTGGTCCTTAATGTTCTGTCAATTACATATTGCTTGCCCTTAAAAAACTATGGATCAATTATTTGCATTTAAAAATGAAGAAGTTGCTAGTTTGTAGCTGCTGCCAAGAAAACAGTGCGAAGCAGCTGATGGAATTACATTTCGCATGCAATATCAGCAACAACCCCAGCTTTATGTGTTATGGAAAACTGATGCCATATGTCACATACACAGTATTAGTACTATTAAAATACAGACAGAAGGCTGATGCAAAATATAGAAGCTTCTGACAATGTAACAATGTGTTTGCCCACAGTTAAGTCTGCAAAGACTTAAATAGACAACAAAAACCAACAAAGCATTCCTCAGTGCCTCACTCAATCTAAAGCCTAAGTGTGTGGTGAGTATGGGGTTAACCTCTTAAGGACCGGGGTTTTTTCCGTTTTTGCATTTTCGTTTTTTGCTCCTTGCCTTTAAAAAATCATAACTCTTTCAATTTTGCACCTAAAAATCCATATGATGGCTTATTTTTTGCGCCACCAATTCTTCTTTGTAATGACGTCAGTCATTTTGCCCAAAAATCTACGGTGAAACGGAAAAAAAAATCATTGTGCGACAAAATTGAAAAACAAACGCCGTTTTGTAAATTTTGGGGGCTTCCGTTTCTACGTAGTAAATTTTTCGGTAAAAATGACACCTTATCTTTATTCTGTAGGTCCATACGATTAAAATGATACCCTACTTATATAGGTTTGATTTTGTCGGACTTCTGGAAAAAATCATAACTACATGCAGGAAAATTAATACGTTTAAAATTGTCATCTTCTGACCCCTATAACTTTTTATTTTTCCGTATATGGGATGGTATGAGGGCTCATTTTTTGCGCCGTGATCTGAAGTTTTTAACGGTACCATTTTTGCATTGATAGGACTTATATAAAAAGTGACCAAAAACGCACTATTTTGGACTTTGGAATTTTTTTGCACGCACGCTATTGACCAAGCGGTTTAATTAATGAAATATTTTTATAATTCGGACATTTCCGCACGCGGTGATACCACATATGTTTATTTTTATTTTTATTTACTGTTTTTTTTTTTTTATTATTGGAAAAGGGGGGTGATTCAAACTTTTAATAGGGGAGGAGTTAAATGATCTTTATTCACTTTTTTTTCACTTTTTTTTTGCAGTGTTATAGCTCCCATAGAGACCTATAACACTGCACACACTGATCTTCATCATTGATCACTGGTTTCTCATAAGAAACCAGTGATCAACGATTCTGCCGCATGACTGCTCATGCCTGGATCTCAGGCACTGAGCAGTCATTCGGCGATCGGACAGCGAGGAGGCAGGTAGGGGCCCTCCTGCTGTCCTGTAAGCTGTTCGGGATGCCGCGATTAGCCGCAGCTATCCCGAACAGCCCGACTGAGCTAGCCGGCAACTTTCACTTTCACTTTTAGCCGCGGCTAATAGCGCGCGGCGCCGCGATCGGTGCTGCGCGCTATTAGAGGCGGGTCCCGGCTTCACTATGACGCCGGGCCCGCCGTGATTTGACGCGGGATTACTGTGTAACCCCGCGTTATATCAGGAGAGCAGGACCAAGGACGTACCGGTACGTCCTTGGTCCTTAAGGGGTTAAGTGATTGGATGGAGCCAGCTAACCATAAAAGTATTTAATAATAATAAAAGTAAAATATAAAATAGAGAAAGCAGGATGAAATGAAGCACTGTTAAAATTACCTCCGCAGGGCCCTTGCGGTTACATAAAAATAGGCAAATGTTTCAACAATCACGGCTTATCACACACTTATTGTATAATGTTACACTGCAATTATAGGTTCATGCCACCTGTAAGGAAAAATATGGCACTTATGTCCATAAACATTGAGCCCTAGTCTCTCATGTATAACAAGCTTTTAGCAGAATGTTCCACCTGTAAAAAAAAATGGTGCTATGCCTGTAAAAATATTAATTTTTTTACAGGTGGAACATACTGCTAAAAGCTTGTTTTACATGAGCGACTAGGGCTCAATGTTTATGGACATAAGTGCCATATTTTTCCTTACATGTGGCATGAACCTATAATTGCAGTGTAACATTATACAATAAGTGTGTGATAAGCCGTGATTGTTGAAACATATGCCATATGATGTTAAAATGCACACAGGGGTATCAGTAGTGTTGAGAGTGAATATTCAAAATGCTAATTTTTACCGCGAAGATCAGCACTTCACGATTTCGAGAATATTTAGAACATAACGCTATATATTCGTAGTGACGTATATTTTGTCTTTTTTCTTCACAGTACACATCACAATAATGATTATCCCTCCCTGCTTCTACTTATCTATTGTGTGAGTCAGTGTGGAGCATGAATATTTTGCATATGGTAATATGCAAATATTCACGAATATCGGCACTTCCAGAGGACACTGATCCTTCCCTTCTTTTAGCTTTAGATAGGGTAGGTTAGTTTAGCAGATAGGCTCTAGTGTAGGTTATAGTGTTAGTTGAAAGATATAATCGCGCATGCGCACTAGACGAATTTCATTACGATTTTCGCATGGCAAAAAAAAGTGAACGAATATAGCGAATATGAAAATTTTGCGAACATAGGACAAATATTCGTCCATATATTCGCGAAATATTGCAAACTCGAATATGACCTCTGCTGCTCATCATTAATGGCTATCTTTAAGCATTCCAACTGTTCTACCTTTTTTGGGAGTTGCAACAGGATTGGTGATGGTGTCTCAAAAATAGTGAAGAAACAGTAAATAGAAAAGATGTAGATTTTGTAAACATTGAAAAGTTAAAAAAAATATATATTAAAAAAAATTCTCCCATTTTGGGAGTTGCAACAGGATTGGTGAAGGTGTCTCAAATTATGTATTACACATTCACATCGCTTTTAACCGGTTGCCATCTAAGGACGAGACGGCTCGTCCTGAGACGTCAACCATTGTATGGCATGGGCTCCCGACTCATACTGGCCGCCCCCCAACGGATTCCTGTAGCTGGGGGTCGGCATAATAGCCTACATGCGGCGATTAACCCTTTAGATCACCGCTGTCAAAGTTGACTGTGGCTACATGCATAAAGACGGGCACCACTATATAAATAAAAAATGGGGTGCTATCAGTGGCTATAACAAGAACTGTAAACCAAGAAAGAGAAAAGCTAGCCACTGTATTAAGATGAACACCACAATTGTACTGTAATAAGTATATAAATCTTTATTGAATCACACAACAAAAGCATAGACATTTAAAACCACTTAAAAACATCAAAAAACATGGTGGAGGATTAGAAATGATCACCTACTATATAGGAGTATATTCTATGCTACTCTAGACCTACTATGTCATAAGTAAATGACTGCTAATGCATCATTAATTGCGTTTATCAAATATGTACAAAAAAAGCGGATTGCAGCAGCACACATTGGTCAAAAAAATTGAGGCTCTTAGCGCACTTTTTGATCAAAACGTGTCCCCCATCCACCACGGGGAGGTGGCCTCATTTAGGATGGGAACCTAGCACAAATTCTGAGCCTAACACTCAACTATCCACTCACCTCTGCTGGGCATATAGCCTCTGACTGGGTGACATGCTGGATCCATTTAAAACTCCACCTGTGAGAAAGGGGGAGGGGTGCACAGCTAAACAGGTTTTTTTGTATACTCTGATGCCATGGCTCAGAATTTGTGCTAGGTTCCCATCCTAAATGAGGCCACCTCCCCGTGGTGGATGGGGGACACGTTTTGATCAAAAAGTGCGCTAAGAGCCTCAATTTTTTTGACCAATGTGTGCTGCTGCAATCCTCTTTTTTTGTATACTCTGATGCCATGGCAGTGTGCACCCGTGTATTAGGCTGTTGTGCAGGCTATCTTTCTTTTTTCTTGTGTGTACAATTCAGGGGGTAATGGCACCCTGTTTAGCTGTGCACCCCTCCCCCTTTCTCACAGGTGGAGTTTTAAATGGATCCAGCATGTCACCCAGTCAGAGGCTATATGCCCAGCAGAGGTGAGTGGATAGTTGAGTGTTAGGCTCAGAATTTGTGCTAGGTTCCCATCCTAAATGAGGCCACCTCCCCGTGGTGGATGGGGGACACGTTTTGATCAAAAAGTGCGATAAGAGCATCAATTTTTTTGACCAATGTGTGCTGCTGCAATCCTCTTTTTTTGTATACTCTGATGCCATGGCAGTGTGCACCCGTGTATTAGGCTGTTGTGCAGGCTATCTTTCTTTTTTCTTGTGTGTACAATTCAGGGGGTAATGGCACCCTGTTTAGCTGTGCACCCCTCCCCCTTTCTCACAGGTGGAGTTTTAAATGGATCCAGCATGTCACCCAGTCAGAGGCTATATGCCCAGCAGAGGTGAGTGGATAGTTGAGTGTTAGGCTCAGAATTTGTGCTAGGTTCCCATCCTAAATGAGGCCACCTCCCCGTGGTGGATGGGGGACACGTTTTGATCAAAAAGTGCGCTAAGAGCCTCAATTTTTTTGACCAATGTGTGCTGCTGCAATCCTCTTTTTTTGTATACTCTGATGCCATGGCAGTGTGCACCCGTGTATTAGGCTGTTGTGCCGGCTATCTTTCTTTTTTCTTGTGTGTACAATTCAGGGGGTAATGGCACCCTGTTTAGCTGTGCACCCCTCCCCCTTTCTCACAGGTGGAGTTTTAAATGGATCCAGCATGTCACCCAGTCAGAGGCTATATGCCCAGCAGAGGTGAGTGGATAGTTGAGTGTTAGGCTCAGAATTTGTGCTAGGTTCCCATCCTAAATGAGGCCACCTCCCCGTGGTGGATGGGGGACACGTTTTGATCAAAAAGTGCGCTAAGAGCCTCAATTTTTTGACCAATGTGTGCTGCTGCAATCCTCTTTTTTTGTATACTCTGATGCCATGGCAGTGTGCACCCGTGTATTAGGCTGTTGTGCCGGCTATCTTTCTTTTTTCTTGTGTGTACAATTCAGGGGGTAATGGCACCCTGTTTAGCTGTGCACCCCTCCCGCTTTCTCACAGGTGGAGTTTTAAATGGATCCAGCATGTCACCCAGTCAGAGGCTATATGCCCAGCAGAGGTGAGTGGA
Source organism: Hyla sarda (assembly GCF_029499605.1). Classification (NCBI taxonomy): domain Eukaryota; kingdom Metazoa; phylum Chordata; class Amphibia; order Anura; family Hylidae; genus Hyla; species Hyla sarda. The sequence goes on along the minus strand of NC_079189.1, from coordinate 229,750,346 downwards.
TAGTTGAGTGTTAGGCTCAGAATTTGTGCTAGGTTCCCATCCTAAATGAGGCCACCTCCCCGTGGTGGATGGGGGACACGTTTTGATCAAAAAGTGCGCTAAGAGCCTCAATTTTTTTGACCAATGTGTGCTGCTGCAATCCTCTTTTTTTGTATACTCTGATGCCATGGCAGTGTGCACCCGTGTATTAGGCTGTTGTGCCGGCTATCTTTCTTTTTTCTTGTGTATATATATATATATATATATATATATATATATATATATATTATACATATCATATGATAACCCGAGTGGCTTACGTGTCTTAAATATGTGAACCATCCTTATAAATGGGAAAATACATGACAAAACAGGATTGAGTGAATCACAAAACTATCAAAACCATTGGAAGATGCATCCCCCGGGTGCGTAAAAAAAAAAAGACGCAGCCCTCGTGAACCTTCATGAATAACTATTTCATGAGACCTATACCCACTCTAAAAGTGAACAAATCATAATAAACGATATTGATCATATAATGTGACACACAATAAACATGTTAATGAAAATCCTAGTAATAAGCAGTCCTGATCACATAGTGTAACACATAAGAAACATATTAATGACAGATTTTCTCGTCCTGGTCCTTAAAGAGGCAAGAAGCATCAAGTTACTTGTGTTGTATACATCTTGGAGAGTATACTCCCGGGCAACCAGAATGTTGTTCCCTAATGTCTAAAGAGACATATAGAAAGAGCAGAATGTAAGAGAAATTATAAAAAATCCCTTCATTTATGAATACCACCGCCCCCCCCCCCCCAAAAAAAAAAAAAAAAGAGGGAGGTGATGAAGTGTGGTGTGTGTGACAAATAAGTGACGCTGTAGTGAATCTGAAATGAAATAGTGTAAAAAATATTTTATTATATTCAAATGTGCGACTGTGTGTACCCACAGTCCTACCATGTGTATGTACATTGTTAGATGTGAGTGCTGTGAAGGGGAAAAAAAAGGGGGGGGGGGTAAAAACGTGACAAAATGGGGGGTGCCGGAATTAATGTGCACCCCTTCCTGGGGACACATATAAATAAAGATGGTGACACTGCAAACAGGAAGAAGAAAAAATCATAATTTTGAAAAAAATAAAACAGGTTTATCATATATCAAAACAAGGCCCCTCTAGGAATATGCCCTCACCCCAGAAATCCAGTAAACATCAACTCCTCGTTAAGACCACGGGGTGCAACCGATTGCAAATTAAAAATCCATCTGGACTCACTCCTCAGTTACAACTTAGTAATATCCCCGCCCCTGATTCCACTTGACAATTTCTCAAGGCCCACCACCAGGGCCGGACTGGGCAAAAAACCAGCCCTGGAAATAATTGCAGACCAGCCCCACAGCATTGCATCAGCCATCGGTAGCCGCGCCTAGATTTATCCCTTTACAGTACACTAATATATATATATATATATATATATATATATATATATATATATATATAAAACTCAACGTGTGTGTGTGTGTGTGCATGTATGTTCCACAAAAACTTCCAAACGGTTAAAGATATTAACATGAAACTTGGCACACATGTTACTTATATGTCAACATCAAACATAGGATAGGTGATTTAACCCTTACTCACCCCCATTTGCCAGGGGCGGGGTTTATGTTTAAAGTCCCATACAAGTCAATGGGAAATATGTTACTGCATAACTTCCAAACGGCTGGAGATAATTCCATAATACTTGGCCACATGTTACTTATATGTCCACTTAAAATATAGGATAGTTAATTTAACCCTTAACTACCCCCATTTGTGAGTGTCAGGGTTTTTGTTTAAAGTCCCATGCAAATCAATGGGAAATTTACGTTCCCACATAACTTCTCTACGGCTGGAGATATTTCAATACCTGGTATACATATTACGGGTCAGGATAGGAGGTCAGGATAGGAGGTCGGGATAGGAGGTCGGGATAGGAGGACAGGATAGGAGGACCGGGATAGGAGGTTGGGATAGGAGGTCGGGTTATGAGGTCGGGTTATGAGGACGGGATATGAGGACAGGATAGGAGGACAGGATAGGAGGACGGGATAGGAGGAGGGGATAGGAGGTCGGGATAGGAGGTAGGGATAGGAGATCGGGATAGGAAGTCGAGATAGGAGGTTGGGATAGATGGACAGGATAGGAGGTTGAGATAGGAGGATGGGATTGGAAGTCGGGATAGGAGGTCGGGATAGGAGGTCAGGATAGGAGGTCGAGATAGGAGGACGGGATAGTAGGTAGGGATATGAGGACGGGATATGAGGTCGAGATATGATGATAGGATAGGAGGTCGGGATAGGAGGTCGGGATATGAGGACGGGATATGGGGTTGGGATATGACAACAATATATGAGGACGGGATATGAAGTCAAAAGCTTCCTCCTTTGTTTATTTTCCCCCCCAACAAGGATTAGGAACAAAAAACCAGGCAACGCCGGGTATTCAGCTAGTATATATATACAAAGTAGAGAGGCGACTGGAGCACACAAATTCAGTGCAAAAATAAGTGTTACTTTTATTCCATGAACAAGAGCCACGTTTCGGTGTTCTCACAAAACCATCCTCAAGCTAAATGCACAGTGATCCAACAAGGTATATATACACATAAAACATCATATATCAGTGCAATTGTTTAACAATTATCAATTGATCAAAAATAGTGAATAAAATCATCATACAAAAAATGTAATTCATAAAGAAATAGTGAACAGTGTTTAGGGGATACATAAAGTATCCAAGTAATGTGAAGTACAAATTAAAATTGCTGTACAGCATACAATAAAGATAAAAACAGAGAATGGTATCATGATTATTAATTAATATCGTCTGTGTACATTATTTATATAAACAGGAGAAGGTGGGATGTTCATAAGACTCACCATCCATATCGGCAAGATGCAAATATCTAGCGTGGGTAAAAAACATACTGCGGCTGCGCCGCGTCCTCCATCACCATAGTGATGTGGTGTGTGATAATCCATGGCCAATCAGATGCCGCCACCTCATCTTTCCCATAATACCTATGCGGTGGTCAGCTGAACAGTCAGGAAGTGTTGTACATCACACATTGGTAACGAATCAGAGGCGGCCACGTAACAGTCACGCGATCGCACAGAGCGGTCACGTGCACAATAGACTGCACACGCAGGTGCATCGGGCTTTCAGCCCGCACGCATGCGTGCTATCACCATCGGGCTGGCCGATCACCATATCAATTAAGGGAAAGAAATACAAGAATCAAAAATAAATAGAAGATAAACAAATATAAATCAAAATAAATAAAATTAAAAATAAATAAAACCATCATTGTTTCAGCAGTCCTTAGACCTTGCTGATAGAGCCCATACTATCCGTATATATTCACAGGTAAGCACCCTTGTATTCATCCGTCACATTCGGTAACCCTTAGCAACCGGACATGGGTGGGGGGGGGGGGGAAGGACATGGGTGAGGGAGGGGGGGGATGGACATGGGTGAGGGAGGGGGGGGATGGACATGGGTGAGGGAGGGGGGGGATGGACATGGTACAGTACCTTATACATTAATATGTCTATTATGTGTTATACTATGTGATCAGGACTGCTTATTACTAGTTTCATCAACATGTTTATTGTGTGTCACATCATATGATCAATACCATTTATTATGATTTGTTCACTTTTAGAGTGGTTATAAGTCTCATGAAATAGTTATTCATGAAGGTCGACGAGGGTTGCGTCTTTTTTTTTTTACGCACCCGGGGGATGCATCTTCCAATGGTTTTGCTAGTTTTGTGATTCACTCAATCCTGTTTTGTCATGTATTTTCCCATTTATAAGGAGGGTTCACATATTTAAGACACGTTAGCCACTCGGATTGTCATATGATATGTTGATATGCATGTATTTTTTGAGTTCTAGGTAATATGATGTGACATATATATATATATATATATATATATATATATATATATACAGTGACCCCAAAGACCTACGATGGCCCCGACATACGATAATTTCAACACACGATGGCCTCTCAGAGGCCATTGCATGTGGAAGGCAGCATCAACATACGATGCTTTTGTATGTCGGGGCCATCGCGTAAACGGCTAACCGGCAGTGCAGACTACTTCAGCTGCTGCCGGATAGCCGTTTAAGGTGCCCTGTGTGGTCCGGGGACGATCACTTACATGTCCCCAGCACTCCGGACTGTCCTCTTCGGGATCCCCTGCATCGCCATCGCTCTCCATCATCGTCATCACGTCGCCGCACACACCATCCCGCCATCCAATCGGAGCAGAGTGCGTAGCGACGTGATGAGGGCGATAAGGAACGATGATCCGAGGCAGCGAAGACGCTCTGGAGCGGCGGTGACACTAGGGGGACAGTGATGGATGGCAACATCCAGGGTAGTGGTGACAGTCCGGAGTGGCGGGGACAGGTGACTATACCTTCCTGTATTTAACATTGCGCGGATTCCTCAACATACGATGGTTTCAACAAACGATGATTCATTTGGAACGAATTACCATCGTATGTTGAGGGACCACTGTATATATATATTTATATATTTGATATATGCAATTAATGATGTATTAGCAGTCATTTACTCATGACATAGTAGGTCTAGAGGAGCATGGAATATACAATAGGACCATTCTTGCCACTAGTACAAGCCCCTGGCTGGCCAGGTGTCCAGTTATGGTAGTGATACAATTATGTTCCATCTCCTCATTCATTATGTGCCCTATTGCCCCATTCTCTGGTATATATAGGATGATTCTGCACATAGGTCTCGCTTGTTAGATCTAGGCTGCCCGATGTTTCGTATGCGCAGTATGCGCATTATGCGATTTATGCGAGTTTAGCATGTGCATGCGCAGTGAGCACATTATGTGAATTATTATGCGCATGTGCAATGTGCGCACCATGCGAATAATGCAATTTCCAGTTCTTTGTCAAGTGACACATGGCGTGGACTTCCTGGCCGCATTGGAGGTAATGGCGGCGAGTCAAACATGGCATACAGCACACACAGGTGAGACAAAGTTCTTACATCATAGTCTGAATTGGCTAACATGGTTTACACACAGCTGTTACTGATGTATTAGTATATTTATTCCCAGACAACATAGCACACCTCACTCCTGAGGAAGCTGTCTTGCAGGACAGCGGAACGCGTGGAGCTGCTGTGTCCCCCCCCCCCCCCCCCCTTGGTTGATGAGGTAGCCCCTGGCACATATGCACATTATTCAATAGTCAGCTATAGATTAGCATTAGCTGGTTGGGATAGCCATTTTGTGATCTTTGCTTGGGTCATGGTCATGGTAATACTTATTATTTGCTTCTAGCTTGTTTGATGCAGGTGGGTCCTCTCACACTGGCTCTCATTCCAGGGACCCTTACCGTTTACTTACTGTGTATATCGGGGGGGGGGCTAGGTGGTCATTTGGGTTATAATCCTCCACCATATTTTTGGATGTTTTGAGGTGGTTTTAAATGTCTGTGCGTATTTTTGGTCACTTTTTATATCATAAAAAAATTTGTAAAAAGCGATCAAAAAGTCCGATCAATACAAAAATGGTACCGCTAAAAACTTCAAATCACGGCGCAAAAAATAAGCCATCATACCACCAATAAAAAAGTTATAGGGGTCAGAATATGGCAATTTTAAACTTATTCATTTTCGTGCATGTAGTTAGGATTTTTTCCAGACAAAATCAAACCTATATAAGTAGGGTATCATTTTTAATCGTATGGACCTACAGAATAAAGGAGAAGGTATAATTTTCACCGAAAAATGTACTGCGTAAAAACGGAAGCCCCTTCTTCGATTTTGTCCCACAATGATTTATTTTTCCGTTTCGCAGTAGATTTTTGTGTAAAAAGACTGATGTCACTGCAAAGTGGAATTAGTGGCGCAAAAATAAGCCATCATATGGATTTTTAGGTGCAAAATTGAAAGGGCAATGATTCTTAAAATGTAAGGAGGAAAAAACAAAAGGGCAAAAATGGAAAAACGCTCGGTCCTTAAGGGGTTAATGCATATTTATATTTAAAGACAGGTCAGCTGACTGCTTAATGCTTTGCTCAGTTTGGAAGGTATTGTAATGAAATAGCTTTCATTGGCTCATAGATCAGCTGACTGCTTAAAGGAGATATCCAGTCCATTGTCTGAGCTCAGTCCACTGCTCAATACTTTGCTCAGCTTGCTTTTAATATCTATTGGATTTGTGAAGGCTTTCTGAGATAAGTAGTACCTGCGTTCTCTCAGCTTTCTCTCTCCAAGATGGTGGCCACAATGCAGTAGATAGGGCTTTATCAGCCTCTTAAACCCCCCCAATGCTGTCTCCTGATTTATGAGCTGTATGACACATAAAATCAAGCAATGATTGGATAACCTGTGGTCATGTGATCTTGCTGCCTGCTTGCAAGGTATGCTGGGCTGCCCTGATATCATTTCAGTGTTCCTAGAACTTCTTCCATTCAATCAGGTGCCAAAGCAGATCAATAACTGCAATTAAAAACCTGAATATGTGGACACATTCTAAAGGGAATGTGTAATTTTAAAATGACCTATTGCCTTATTCAAGCTTAAAGGGGTACTACGGCCCTAAGACATCTTATCCCCTGTCTGACTGTGGGGGTCACGCCCCCTCCCATAGCCCCCTCCCATAGACTTGCATAGCGGGGGTGGGGTGGGGCGTGACGTCACACAGGGGCGGAGTCGCGATGTCACGATACTTCGGCCCCGTGGTCGGCACCTGGCAGTTTGTGAGCTGGCAGCGCGGTGTGCAGCTCAAAGAGGTGGGTGCCAAATGCAAGATTGCGGGGGTCTCCAGCAGCGGGACCCCTGTGGTCAGACATCTTATCCCCTATAAGGTGTCTTAGGGCCGGAGTACCCCTTTAATCATTTTTTTAAGAATTTAAGTTTTTTCTTTTTTTTTCATGTTACTATGTATGTAAAGAACAGTCATTCGCAGTATAAAGAACACTATTCACAATAGTCACTGTACCAAGCCCTGTCCCCCCCCCCCCCCACCCCCTCCTGCCATGAAAGTCGCTTCTGTACCTTATCTTAACCAATAGGGCAAAGTATCCAATGTAGGGGTGCGGGGTCATCTTGATCTTGCTATTAGTAACCACAACATAATAAGTTTTCATTAATCCTATAAGAGGATGTCTACTAGTGGGGCTACAAAAACTTCAGCAACTAAGAGAGGACCCCAGTGACATAGATTTGGACCGTACCCTCAGTAATAAAAGTACACAAGCTAAATGGGACACTTTTAAGAGCATACTAAATAGATATTGTGAATGACATATACCCTACGGGAATGAAAGGGCTAGAAATAGGCGAAAACTAATTTGGCTAACCAAAACAGTTAAGAAAGCGATAAACGATAAGAGGAAAGCGTTTAGACTACTAAAACTTAGTTGGGAAACATTAAAGAATTATTAGGAGAGAAATTAAATCTCTAAAAATAAATAAATAAAACTAGCACAAATTGCACCAGAGAGAATTGCCCAAAAAAAGTAAAACTAACCCCAAAATATTCTTCACCTACTTTAGTAATAAGAAATTTAAAACTGAAAATGTTGGCCCCTTAAGAAATAATATTGGGGGTAATGATGAAGGAGGATGAGGAAAAGGCCAATCTAGTAAATGACTTCTTTTCTACTGTATTTACAAAGGAAAATCCAATGTCAGATAACAGGGAAGGGAACAAAGTAAATTCTCTTGCATATCTCACCTTTTTAAACCAAGAAAAAGTGCGGTGCCGCCTTAGTAACATAAAAACACACAAATCACCAGGCCCAGATGGAATCCATCCCAGGGTTTTGCAAGAATAAAGTACCTTGCTAGACAGACCTTTATTTCTTATATATAAAGATTCTATAATAACAGGGGTTGTCCCACAGGACTGGCACTTAGCAAATGTGATACCAATATTCAAAAAAGGATTTTAAAAATGGATCCAGGGAACTATAGGCCGGTAAGTTTAACATTTGTTGTGGGCGCGATTTTTGAGGGTTTTTCGGAGAGATCATATTCTGGAATATCCTAATGAAAACAACCTTCTGACACAGCAACAGCATTAGTTTATGCGGGATCGGTCCTGTCTGACTAATCTGATCATCTATGAGAAGGTCAGTTATAGATTGGATCGGGGTGAAGCAGTGGCTGTTAAATATCTGGACTTTTCTAAGGCATGTGATACTGTGCCATACAAAAGGTTAGTACATAAAATTAGGATGCTGGGATTAGGGGAGGATATATGTAAATGGGTTAGCAACTGGCTCAGTAATAGGAAGCAGAGGGTTTGGATCAATGGAACTTACTCTGGTTGGGTGACAGTTACTAATGGGGTACCACAGGAGTCAGTACTGGGTCCAATTGTTTTCAATATGTTTATTAATGACCTTGTAGAGGGATTACAAGGTATAATTTCTATACTTGCAGATGACACCAAACTGGGTAGGGTGATCACCACAGAGGATGATAACATAATATTACAGAGGGATCTGGGGAAGCTGGATGCTTGGGCACAGACATGGCAAATAACATTTAATGTGGATAAATGTAAGGTTATGCACTTGGGCCATAAAAACAAAATGTAAAATTATGTGCTAAATAATAAGACATTAGGTAAAACTTCTACCGAAAAAGACATGGGGGTACTGGTGGACAGTAAGCTCAACTTTAGTGATCAGTGCCAGGCAGCTGCTGCCAAGGCTAACAAAGTCATGGGATGCATCAAGAGGGGCATAGAGGCACATGATAAGGACACAGTTTGCCTTAATCAGACCACATATGGAGTATTGTGTCCAATTCTGGGCACCTGTATATAAAATGGACATGGCCGAGCTGGAGAGGGTGCAGATGAGGGCGAAAAAGATAATTGATGGTATGGGAGGATTACAGGACCAAGACAGGTTATCAAGCTTTTTTTTTTTTAGATTGGAGAAAAGACATCTTAGGGGCGATCTGATCACAATGTACAAATATATGAATGGACAGTACAGAGATCTTTCTAGTGATATTTTTAGACCTAGGCCGGTTACCATGACAAGGAGGCATCCTCTACATCTAGAGAAAAGAAGGTTTCACCATCATCACAGACAGAGATTCTTTACTGTAAGAGCAATGAGACTATGGAACTCTCTGCCACATGAGGTTGTGAGGTCTGACTCAATAAACAGTTAAAGGGGGGCCTGAAGCTTTTCCTGGAAAAATATAATATTACAGGTTATGGATACTAGATTATGGGGATAGAACGTTGATCCAGGGATTTCTTTTGATCACCATATTGGGACCACAAATAAAAATGTTCCTCTTTCATGGGGCAATTGGCATCAGCCTCATGGGGGGGGGTTGCTTTTCTCTGGATCAGCACAGTAGGGTTTTAGGTTGAACTTGATGAACTCTTGTCTTTTTTCAACCTTACAAACTATGTTACCATGTGGGGATCAAAAGTTTGGGCACCCCAGGTAAAAATGTGTATTAATGTGCATAAAGAAGCCAAGGAAAGATGGAACATCAAATTACAGATTAGACATTCTTATATGTCAACAAAAGTTAGATTTTATTTCCATCATTTACAGTTCCAAAATAACAGAAAACAAAAAAATGGCATCTGCAAACGTTTGGGCACCCTGCAGAGTTAATATCTTGTACTGCCCCCTTTGGCAAGTATCACAGCTTGTAAACGCTTTTTGTAGCCAGTAAACTTTCAGTTTACACCTCTTGATGTAATCCCCCGTGGATTTCGAGGTGTGTTTAGGATCATTATCCATTTGTAGAAGCCATCCTCTCTTTTACTTCAGCTTTTTCACAGATGACATCAAGTTAGCATCCAAAATTTGCTGAAATTTTATTTAATCCATTTTTACTTCTACTCGTGAGATGTTCCCTGTGCCACTGGCTGCAATACAACCCCAAAGCATGATTGATCTACCCCCATGCTTAACAGTTGGACAGAGGTTCTTTTCATTAAATTCTGTCCCCCTTCTTCTCCTAACATACCTTTGCTCATTTCGGCCAAAAAGTTCCATTTTAACCTCATCGGTCCACAGAACTTGTTTTCAAAATGCATCAGGCTTTGCAAAGTTCAAACGCTGATTTTTGTGGTGAGGATGTAGAAGAGATTTTCTTCTAATGACTCTTCCATGAAGACCATATTTGTACAAGTATCTCTTTATAGTGGAATAGTGTACCACAACTCCAGTGTCTGCCAGATCTTTCTGGAGGGATTGTGCAGTCAAACGTGGGTTTTGAATTGTTTGAATTGTAATTTGATGCCTTTTGGAGATTTTTCCATCTTTGCAAATTTTTACACGGGGTGCCCAAACTTTTGATCCCCACTGTATTACAGACTGCATATGACAGGCTAAAATTGTATGTCACCAGTTTGACAGTTCACCACAATTGCTAAGTATTGCAGTGTAGTATACAAACAATCACACAACAAAGTCCCCTGAAAATACAATAAATATTTAATTTAAAAATATAATAGAAATCATATTTATTACAAAAAAAAGCTCCCATATACCCACATTTTAAATAAGAAAAATTAAGCTACAAAAAAGTTACATAATTGATATAGTTATTTATTCCCTACAGTTTACACAATACTGGAAAAAAAAATAAACAAATGTCAGAACTGCTGTCTTTGGAATCTTCACATTCCTCAAAAAACAAGGAATTAAAAGTGATCAAGAAGTCCCCTCTACCTTAAACGCTACAATTAATAACTACAGGTCACCCAGCAAAAAAAAACACTCACAAAATTCTAAAATTATAGGGGTCAAAAAATGGCAATAGAATCGTTTTTTAAAGGTTTTAAGTTTTGAAAAGTACTAAAACAAAAGCAATATAAATTGGGTTTCTCTGAAATAGTACTGCCACATAGAATGAAAATAACATGCCAGTTTTACCACACAGAGTATGCCATTTTTTTTTTCCTCAATAAAAATTGGTCCTTCAAAAAGAGAGCTTTAATACAGCTTTGTGGATAGAAAAATAAAAGAGTTATGTTTCATAGAAAGTGAGGAAAATAATTACAATGCAGAAAAAAAGCCCTGGACCTGATTTTCTGTCATTGGAAAAAACTTATATACATTTACAAGTCCGTTCTCTGGGGCCTTAAAGGGGTACTACCATGCTGACAACTTATTCCCTATCTAAAGGATAGGGGATAAGTTGCCTGATGGCGCGGGGTCCCACCGCTGGGGACCCCCGCGATCTCGCACGCAGCACCCCGCACTCATCAGGCCCAGGATCGAACATCGCTCCAGGTCTGATGACTGCCGATCACGGGGCCGGAGTATCCTGACGTCATGGCTCCGCCCCCATGTGACGTCACGCTCCACCCCTCAATGTAAGTCTATGGCAGGGGGCGAGACAGCTGTCTCGCCCCCTGCCATAGACTTGCATTGAGGGGCGGAGCGTGATGTCACACGGGTCGGAGCTGTGACATCACGATCACCGGCCCCGTCATCAGACCCGGAGCGGATGTTCGCTCCAGGGCCTGATAAGAGCGGGGTGTTGCGTGCGAGATTGCGTGGGTCCCCAGCAGCGGGACCCCGCACGATCAGGCAACTTATCCCCTATCCTTTAGATATTGGATAAGTTGTCAGCACGGTAGTACCCCTTTAAACATGGGGCCAGGACCTGACAGGTCAGAAGAACATTATTTTAAAACTGTTCTCCTTAGCCGTCAGCAATGCCCGGTGACTGGTTATGCAGTCACTGAGATCGGTTATAATCAGTTCACCACACCCCTTCCTTCCAGTCAAGATTGATTGACAGCCTGAGTGCAGAACTTCTCTCTGCACTCAGGCTATAAATCACCACTGTCAATAGGGGGCACGGCAAGTGACTATAATAGCTCGCAAGTGACCATAATCCGTCACGACCAGAGCAGCATCGCAAAGAACTGAGGAAAAAAGTGTTAGGAAACTGTTCTCCTGACATATCAGGTCACTTAGCTGTTATGTAATAAAAATAGTGTGCATAAAAATAAATATTTACTCTATCATTATGCTATGTGTTAATCCAAATGAAGGACAATATTGACATGCCTTTCATATTACAGCTTACCATGTGTCAGTCACGTCTTACACAAACAACAATCTCACTTAGTTGAAATAACTCCAACTTAGTTGCATCACAATTTCATGATGGCTAGTACACAGCTGCCACACACCCTCTCATAGACATGAATGGAGGAGGCGTGGTGCACCAGGCTCCCGTGTTCGTAATGCCGCATCGTCGGCCTGGAGACGGCAAGGAGTCCAGCCACCCTATCCTTTGGATAGGGGATAACATGTCTAGGGGCAGAGTTCAAAAGTCACAACACCAAAGTTTTTGTGGAGTTGAAAATATTATCTTATAATAGAAATGATGTATCATATAATGCATTTTCAGGCAGGACATTAAATGGAACACTTTACCTGCAAAATCAAAAACTATTACATCTAAAAACCGATTGAAAGTTACATAACTGCACAGGACTCCAGCAAATGCAGTATACTGAGCCTTGAGGGTAGAACTCTAAACTGGAATTGACCTGAAATCCAAATAAGTCACATAAGTATTGATTTACTTGTCATTTTTTTTCATGTATTCCAAAATTAAGGCACTTTTCAAGCATTTTTATCTGTAATAATCCAAATCAATTGCTGTACTGAATGTTTTCTATGAACTGTTAAGCAACATAAAAATCCTAGAGACCCAAATGCAATGACAGAGATTAGATTTTTTTTATTATTATTAAAATAGTTTTTCTACACAAATTGGACTTAAACCATGTAAACCATTTCTAAGGAACTTTGTGATTTTATTTCTTTTAGGGAAAAATAAATATCTCTAATACCATGGGAAAGTACTAAAAACATATGATATGATAATAACTTACCCCAGAGCAAAGTGAGAATCTGTGCCTGGGATATAAGGATCAGAGAGTATAATGCCATAAAGTGGAGTAGGGTCATAAGGATTACGTTTCTCCAGACAATCTCATCATGATATGTGGACTTTCTCTTCTGGTCCTTTGTTGTTGGTTCCAGCGCCGTGTTAAAGGCTTTTTGCTTGTCACAAAAGGAAATATTTTCTTTTTCTTCCATGGCGCAGTTCAGCTGCCAACAGGATAAGGAAACTCTGAAAGGATGGCTGAAACTCTAGAACACGACGAAGGCAGTGCTATGGTTCCGACCTCCTGTCTTTGCAAAGAGGGGTCTGCTGAAAAGGATCAGGAAGATGATTGGCGTCTGTGGCCTATGGGTGTGAAGGCAGCAGATCAGCATCAGATACTGGCATCTCTTTCTTGATGCTGCTGTGGCACAGCAACAGAAAGGGAGGGGGAGTGAAAGTACGAGAGAAAGAGACCTGCATGGATACAGCCAATGGGAGGTAGCATAGATTTCTGTTTGCCCAGAAGTTCCTTCATGGCATAAAAGAAATATCAGTATAAACATTTTTATAGCTACCTGTGTGTCTTTTCAGTCTACAACAATTTTTTGTTTTTTATCTTTGCAGTTAAACGTAATGTTTCATTCAGGCAAATTCAAATAAAAAACAAAACTGTTAAAATGCACTGGAAAAAGCTTCAGACTCACTTTTTCACATTTTGTTATGTTCAGGTCTTGAGCTAAAATTAAGCAAGCAAAAAGACATGCCAGGCTACGGCACTTGAGCAGTTCAGCCCTGCTTCCTTAATTTTGCGGAATTTACCAAACATCTTAAGATCCCCACTTTTCCAGCATCTTCCCCACCTACACAAACAGCGTAGAAGAGGAAGTAAGAGGGTAAGGAGCTGGTGCCCCTTGCTCCATCACAGACAGCTTTCAATTGCATGTATGTCCTAATGATGCACATACAGTTGAAAGTGACATTCGAAAGTTTGGGACACTAGACCAAAAGTAAAGGTGCTAGGTGCCCTAAATGTCACATGGTGCTGTAGTTCACCCTGACTGATCCAGAACTGACTCGACTTGATTAACAAGTTGTAACAGGTGAAAACTTTTCTGACAGAGCCAAGGTTAAGCTAACTTGCAGTCTACTCTGCCGGAGCAGAGCTGAGACACCTTACACTCTGAAGTCTAAGCTGCCGCCCTCTGGGAAAGAGGGTTGGACTTTGGAAACTCCTTCCTCAGAACATTCTAGTGGCTTCTAGAAGACCAAAATCTCATGCATCCTGACATATTTTCAGTAGTGGTGGTAGTACACAAAGATATTAATCCATACAAAACTTAGCTCCTCAGTGTATTAGTGTTAGCAAATTGTGATACATTAGACAAGTTGATCTCCTGATACCAAAGCAGGAATTAGTATTCTACAGCCGCATGAGAATCTTCAAAACATAGCGACTGGCAGACAGGTGCAGAGGCACCATAATAGTAGATCATGTTGCACTATACAAGCCCAAAAAAAATCCAGAGTGCTTCTTTAAAGACCAGAATCATGTGCGACCAATCCTTCAGTTTCCGATCACAATGCATTTACAAAGTCTAGGTATGACCAGATTTGCAGTCTGGAGTAAGAACTGTAAAATATTATTCTTTTAAGATGTGAGAGATTTCAGTTACATAGATCAAAGAGCTACGTCTAGCATTTACTTCATCTGAGATTCGTATGTCTGGCTATACAAGATATTTGTTGAAGCCTAAAAAGTCTTACCTTCTCCATCTGTCCATAGGAAAAACAGGTTATTAACCCCTTAAGGACCAAGCATTTTTCTGTTTTTACACTTTTGTTTTTTCCTCCATACCTTTTAAAAATCATAACCCTTTCAATTTTGCACCTAAAAATCCATATGAGGGCTTATTTTTTGCACCACCAATTCTACTTTGTAATGACATCAGTCATTTTACACAAAAAGTTATGGCAAAACGGGAAAAAAAATCATTGTGCAACAAAATTGAAGAAAAAACACCATTTTGTAAATTTTGGAGGCTTCTGTTTCTACGCTGTACATTTTTCGGTAAAAATGACACTTTATCTTTATTCTGTAGGTCCATACAATTAAAATGATACCCTACTTATATAGGTTTGATTTCGTCATACTTCTGGAAAAAATCATAACTACATGCACGAAAATTTATACATTTAAAATTGTCCTTTTCTGACCCCTATAACTTTTTTATTTTTCCTCATACAGGGTGGTTTGAGGACTAATTGTTTGATCTGAAGTTTTAATTGGTACCATTTTTATTTTGATGGGACTTTTTATTCCTTCTTTATGGTATAAAAAGTGACCAAAAATACGCTATTTTGGACTTTGGAATTTTTTTGCTTGTACGCCATTGACCTTGCGGTTTAATTAATTATATATTTTTATAGTTCGGACATTTACGCATGCGGCGATACCACATATGTTTATTTTTATTAAGGTTACATATTTTTTATATGGAATTTGGGAAAAGGGGGGTGATTTAAACTTTTAATAAGGAAGGGGTTAATGTGTGTGTTTTTAAACTTTTTTTTTACTTTTTTTTTTACACTTTTAGTCCCCTTAGGGGACTTTTAGGAGGAATCATTAGATTCCTCATACAGATCATTGTGATTTCATAAAACCACAATGATTTGTGTGCTCTGCGCTCGATTGATAAAGCCTGGACCTGCTAAAAAGGACGGCTCCCTCCCTCCTTGCATTGATTACAGAGGCCTTAACAAGATCACAATTAAGAACTGTTGCCCTCTCCCCTTGATCTCTGAGCTCTTTACCCGTCTCCGTGGGGCCAGAGTCTTTACCTAGTTGCATCTTAGAGGAGCCTACAACTTGATCCGAATTAGAGAGGGTGACAGGTGGAAGACCGCCTTCAACACACGGGATGGTCATTTTGAATATCTGGTTATGCCCTTCGGTCTCTGCAATGCACCTGCCGTGTTTCAAGAATTCATCAACAACATTTTTGGAGATTTGCTTTACACCTGCGTGGTCGTATACCTTGACGGCATTCTCATTTTCTCCTCTAACCTTGATCTACATCGGGTACATGTACGCCAAGTTCTGTCTCGCCTCAGAAAAAAATGCCTCTACGCTAAGATCGAGAAGTGCCTCTTCGAGCGGTCCAGTCTGCCCTTCCTAGGGTACATCATTTCTGCCCAGGGCTTACAGATGGACCCGGCTAAGCTCACCGCGGTCCTGGACTGGCCACGCCCCTCTGGACTTCGTGCCATTCAAAGATTTTTGGGTTTCGCCAATTATTATAGGCAATTCATCCCGCACTACTCCACCCTGGTGTCTCCTATTGTGGCCTTGACCAAGAAAGGGACTAGTCCAAAATCCTGGCCTTTTCAGGCTGAAGAGGCCTTCCAGTCCCTGAAGGTCACTTTCGCCTCTGCACCAGTACTCTCCAGACCTGACCCCGCTAAGCCCTTTTCTTTGGAAGTAGATGCCTCCTCCATAGGAGCCGGAGCTGTGCTCACACAGAAATCTTCTAGGGGCAAAACTTTAACTTGTGGCTATTTCTCCAAGACCTTCACCCCAGCCGAGAAAAACGACTCTATTGGAGACAGGGAGTTGTTGGCCATCAAATTGGCACTCGAAGAGTGGAGGCATCTTCTCGAGGGCTCCATCCATCCTTTTTGTATTTACACGGATCACAAGAATCTTGCCTATCTCCAATCCGCACAGAGGCTCAACCCACGACAAGCTCGCTGGTCCCTGTTCTTTGCTCGCTTCAACTTTGAGATCCACTTCCGTCCAGCGAGCAAGAACATCAGGGCAGATGCCCTCTCCTGCTCTTTGGATGTAGTGGGTGAAGAGGTTACTCCACAGCATATAATTCCACCTGAGTGCCTTATTGCCGTTGCACCTGTGGATCTTCGTCTTCTTCCTCCTGGCAAAACCTATGTACCTCCTCGCCAACAGTTGGAAGTCCTTAAGTGGGGTCACTCTTCCTTGCTGGCTGGGCATCCAGGTGTCCAAAAGAACCTTCAACTAATCGCCCGAAGATATTGGTGGCCTACTATGGCTAAGCACGTGTTTGAGTTTGTTCAAGCCTGTACAGTCTGCGCACGGGACAAGTCGCCTCGTCTAAAGCCGGCTGGGCTGCTCCAACCTCTTCCTGTCCCTGAGACCCCTTGGTCTCACATCGCCATGGACTTTGTGACTGACCTTCCTCCTTTCCAGGGTATGATGGTCATTTGGGTCATTGTTGACAGTTTCTCTAAAATGGCACACTTTGTACCCCTACCAGGATTACCGTCTGCGCTGCTGCTGGCGAAACATTTTTTCCTGCACATTTTTCGCCTTCATGGTCTTCCCTTTCTGATCGTGGGGTGCAATTTGTTTCCAAATTCTGGAGAGCTCTTTGTGGACATTTCAAAGTGAAGTTGGATATCTCATCCTCTCATCACCCCCAAACCAACTGCCAAGTGGAACACATTAACCAAGTCTTGAGGGAATATCTATGCCATTTTGTATCTTCTCGTCATGATGATTGGGCTGATCTTCCTTGGGCGGAATTCTCCTACAACTTCAGGAATTCCTCCGCCTCTAACAAGTCACCATTTTTCGTGGTCTACGGTCGACATCCTCTACCACCTCTGCCATTGTCTTCCTCTTCTTCTGTTCCTGCAGTCGATGAGCTCATCCAAGACTTTTCCTCCATTTGGCGAGAGACTCGCACCGCTCTTCTTAGAGCCTCTACCCGCATGAAATCCTAAGCGGACAAGAAACGCAGGGCTCCTCCAGTGTTTTCTCCTGGTGACAGAGTGTGGCTCTCGGCCAAATACATCCGTTTTAGGGTCCCAAGCTACAAACTGGAACCTCATTACTTGGAACCCTACAAGATTAAAAGAAAAATTAATGCTGTGGCTTACCAGCTTCATCTCCCCTCCACTCTTAGGATCCTAAACTAATTTCATGTCTCCCTCCTCAAGCCAGCTATCTTTAACCGGTTCTCCCTCAGGGTCACCACTCCTGGCCCAGTGGCCGGTACATCAGACATTTTCTCTGTCCAGGAGGTCCTGGCTTCAAAGTTAATCCGGGGGAGAAGATTTTTTTTTGGTTGACTGGGAGGGCTGAGGAGAGGTCTTGGGAGCCGGAGGAGAACATCTTGGACCGCAGTCTTATCCTCAGGTTCCTGGGCACCAAGAAGAGGGGGAGACCAAAAGGGGGGGTACTGTTACAGTGAGCGCTTCGGTCCCCGCTCCTGGACCGGAGCACTCGCTGCCTCTGTCCCGGCCCGCAGCGTCCCTGCGCGTTCCGGTCAGACACGCGTGCCTTGTGCCAAGAGAAAGCGTTCCATATTGTTATTGTGTTTCCCTGCCCGTTGCTGACCCGTTGCCCGTGACTACCGCCTCTGAACCTGTGCTGTCTGCCTTGACCTGTTGCTAGTGACTACCGCCTTTGATCCTGTGCCACCTGCCCTGACCTTTGCTACGTCTGACTACACTTCTGCCTATCCCTCCTGTACCGCGTCTATCTCAGCAACCAGAGGAGTTGAGTCGCTACCGGGTGGCACGACCTGGGGGCTACCTGCCACAGCAAGACCATCCCGCCTTGCGGCGGGCTCTGGTGAAGACCAGTAGCTCCTTAGATTCCGTTCTCCGGTACGGCCCACGCCATCACTCCTCTGGTCCAGTGGATCCACCTCCTGTCACCTATCCGGACCCTTACAGTTTGCGGTCCATCTGTACGTCGTATAAACACCAAAAAAGGCCCCCAGGGGATCCTAGGGCCAAATTATATGAAACACACTCCTTGGGGAAATATGCCCTCAGGGATAACCCTGACTAAAGACCCCCTTATATAGTATTAAAACTTAGCCTTTATTTCTATGATAAAAAATTGTGATTTAGTGCTCAATAGCCACTAAATGGCAGTGGTGTATTAAAATTACAACTCCTTTGTTCATTTACGTTCCACTAAATCAAACTACTTTCTGTCTGTATCACTGTAAAATGGAATTCTGGATGCATTTTATATACTGTCTACGGATATTTCCAGCAGTACATTTGTATCTCGGAACAATGACACAGTGTTGAGCTAAAATTTGTTTCCTACCTCCTAACGCTTCGCCAGTGACCTGACTTTTTCAAAGGCGCTAGACATGACAGGGATACTGGCTTCCGACTATTTATAGACTGGCTATTACCATATTTAATTTCTTGGCTTCCTGAACATCTCCGTTCGTAACAACATCAGTACATAACTTACTTTAAGCTGATTCGTACATGTGATCTACCTATCTACCTATATCACATCACCTGTGTAGTGCATGTCAGCGCATGGTTCTCCAGGTCCGTTCTGCGCATGATTTCTGTCTTCATGATTTAACCATCCTATTCCCAATGTCCGCGTATGTCTTCGGACTTAGTGTTTCTCATTAAGTGCGCTCCGATATCTGTGAATGTCTTGGGACTTAATGTTTTTTTTTTCTTTGCGCTCCAATCTTAAGACTTGAGCCACACAGTTTACAATTATCCACTATTAGAACTGTTGTCATTTATATTTATATGGGTTTGCTTATACTGTTCATTTCCACATCTATATAGATGTATAAAATTAGGGATATCATAGGAATATCATAAGACAATTCTGTATATTAATACTAAATCCGTAAGATCACTGTCTTTTACAGACAATAATGTTTGTACTATTTTAGAAGGATGTTATTCATTTTAGTTATTATATATGTGAAATTATTCACTATGAACTTTCCTATGTGAATCTATGCTAATATATCCCCCTTTAGTAACATAGTAACATAGTTCAGAAGGTTGAAAAAAGACCAGAGTCCATCAAGTTCAACCTATATCCCTAAGTCCCTATTGAGTTGATCCAGAGGAAAGCAAAAAACCCTCATACTAGAGGTAAAAATTCCTTCCCGACTCCAAATATGGCAGTCAGAATAAATCTTTATTTACTAAACATCAGAAACCATTACGTTCATGTTGATTACTGGCCCCTTCTTATTATTCCAATAATGTCATCCCGTTGTTCCTATGTAATAAATAATTCATTTATATTTTTTCCATAGGTGTTAATACAGTACTTCTATACCTGGATCTTCTTATGGTAAGTATGGTCCCAATTTTATAGTATAGAAATGTATAGGTATATTTTCAAAGTGGATAAATATTTAATAGTATGATGTCCAACATTCTGATTTCTTGGTAGATATAAGGTTAATATTAATATGTTAATCTATTATATCGTTTTATGGATGTTCATTATTGTCACTTATGTCTTTATTATTAAATTAAAACAGGTTTACTAGCCAATTAGTACCCTGATACTATTAACCACTGTCTGTTAAATTAGGTCTATTTCCTCATGAATAATATCATTTTATTCTAAGAATGCTGATAATGAAAAATCTTCGTTTAATCCATTTGGACTTCGACTGCCTAACCGATAAATCCAGCGCGTCTCTTCCTTTAACAGGATTTTATCAATGTCTCCTTTCCTTTCTCCAACTTTCATCCTCCTTAGGCCCCAAAACTTAATGGTGTATTTATCCTCTGAATGTACAGTATATATGTATATATTTCTACTCTGGTTCATTAGTGTGGTTTTGTGTCCTTGATTTTAATCGTTTTTATTCATTCAGTCTAACCTATTTTAATGTTTTTTTTTCCCCCCTCTTTTACCCACCCCCTTTCTTTTTATTTTTATTTTCTTTCTTCTTTTTTGCTCCCTTCCCCTTTTGGACTTATCAAACTTACTCCCTGAAGAAGCGTAAAGCGAAATGGCGTAGGGGTGGTCATAGTTCCGGGCATGTAAGTACAGCATATTGTTTACTCATAATGGTGCATGGGATCTGTATTGGTTGAGCTTGTAGCTGATGGTGGTTAGATGAGGCTCTACAATACTCTGTTTGAGCACACCTATTTGCCATCCCTATCCTATTTACCTCTCAGAGTTGACAATCTGATGTCTGATGTCTAAAAATTCACTGCTGCATATTATTATATGGTGTGTAGGATCTTTTTTTGTTCTGGTGTGATGTCCTGTTTATGTAATAGGCTTGACTTAGCCCTTCATTTTGCTGGACATTGAACTTTTTCCTGTCCATTTGCACCCAATATATACTATGATATATGCTTGGCACTATGACCTGTTTTTTCTAACTGCTGCTGGCCTATTTTATATTTATTCTTGTTTGTGTTTTTAACCCCTTAAGGACTCAGCCCATTTTGGCCTTAAGGACTTTAATTTTTACGTTTTCATTTTTTCCTCCTCGCCTTCTAAAAATCATAACTCTTTTATATTTTCATCCACAGACTAGTATGAGGGCTTGTTTTTTGCGCGACCAGTTGTCCTTTGTAATGACATCACTCATTATATCATAAAATGTAGGGCGCAACCAAAAAACACTATTTTTGTGGGGAAATTAAAACAAAAAACGCAATTTTGCTAATTTTGGAAGGTTTTGTTTTCACGCCGTACAATTTCTGGTAAAAATGACATGTGTTCTTTATTCTGAGGGTCAATACGATTAAAATGATACCCATTATTATATACTTTTATATTATTGTTGCGCTTAAAAAAAATCACAAACTTTTTAACCAAATTAGTACGTTTATAATCCCTTTATTTTGATGACCTATAACTTTTTTATTTTTCCGTATAAGCGGCGGTATGGGGGCTCATTTTTTGCGCCATGATCTGTACTTTTTTTTGATACCACATTTGTATATAAAAAACTTTTAATACATTTTTTATAATTTTTTTTTTTAATAAAATGTATTAAAAAAGTAGGAATTTTGGACTTTTTTAATTTTTTTTCGTTCACGCCGTTCACCGTACGGGATCATTAACATTTTATTTTAATAGTTCGGACATTTACGCACGCGGCGATACCAAATATGTCTATAAAAAAATGTTTTTTACGCTTTTTGGGGGTAAAATAGGAAAAAACGGACGTTTTACTTTTTTATTGGGGGAGGGGATTTTTCACTTTTTTTTTACTTTTACTTTTACATTTTTTTAAATTTTTTTTTACACTTGAATAGTCCCCATAGGGGACTATTCATAGCAATACCATGATTGCTAATACTGATCTGTTCTATGTATAGGACATAGAACAGATCAGTATTATCGGTCATCTCCTGCTCTGGTCTGCTCGATCACAGACCAGAGCAGGAGACGCCGGGAGCCGCACGGAGGAAGGTGAGGGGACCTCCGTGCGGCGTTATGAATGATCGGATCCCCGCAGCAGCGCTGCGGGCGATCCGATCGTTCATTTTAATCGCGAACTGCCGCAGATGCCGGGATCTGTATTGATCCCGGCACCTGAGGGGTTAATGGCGGACGCCCGCGAGATCGCGGGCGTCGGCCATTGCCGGCGGGTCCCTGGCTGCGATCAGCAGCCGGGATCAGCCGCGCATGACACGGGCATCGCTCCGATGCCCGCGGTTATGCTTAGGACGTAAATGTACGTCCTGGTGCGTTAAGTACCACCTCACCAGGACGTACATTTACGTCCTGCGTCCTTAAGGGGTTAAACATGTGTAATAATACAGACTGACTTTTATTCTATTTAGTTGTGTTCCTTGCTCTGATAGGTTTATATTCTAGTTATGCATGGGACACCCTTTACATGCTGCATAATACTTTGAGGTCCTTATATTGACTTACATGAAATATGTATGTACAATGAGAAGATCTTGGGGCAATGTGAGACTGAGTGCCCAGTTTGTGATTTAGGAGTTATAAGTTATCTGTTTTCAAAATCCATGCACGTAGGAGTACAACAAAATAAGGTGTCTAGTTGGCACCCCTGCAATGCAGTTACGGGGTGCATTACAGTTAAAATGGAAGCCAGATGCATTCTCTGAAAGCCTATACCTAAATAGTGATGTCGTGAACATAAAATTTTCCGTTCGCGAACGTCGAACGCGAATTTCAGCAAATGTTCGCAAACGTGCGCACCGCCATAGACTTCAATAGGCAGGCAAATTTTAAAACCCACAGGGACTCTTTCTGGCCACAATAGTGATGGAAAAGTTGTTTCAAGGGGACTAACACCTGGACTGTGGCATGCCGGAGGGGGATCCATGGCAAAACTCCCATGGAAAATTACATAGTTGATGCAGAGTCTGGTTTTAATCCATAAAGGGCACAAATCAACTAACATTCCTAAATTGTTTGGAATAACGTGCTTTAAAACATCAGGTATTATGTTTTATCTATCAGGTAGTGTAGGTCTCCAGCGCAACCCCCCGCTCCTCCAGCTGCTGGGACGGTGGGACTCTCATGCTGAGGAAGTGTCTTGGCTGCAGGACTTGCTGGAGCCTGAGTGGTGCTGACAGTTGATCCTGCTTCTGCTCCATTAACCCCCTCTCTGCTGGCTTGGGCTGAGACTTCAGCTCAACATCTCCACAGCGGAGGAGAGTGCCTCCCCTGGTTATGTGGTCAGCCTGGATATCTATAAGGCTTTTGATTCCGTTGAGTGGCACTATATTTGTTGCCTGATGCGTATCCGCTTTGGACCTGTTTTTTGGAAATGCCCTCCCCCCTTCCCACCGTTTGCAGGGCCATCACCCGGACTGTGTTTTGCTTCATCTGGGGCAAAATGGACAGAGTTAAACAGACTGTTATGTACAAGGAGCCCAGCAAGGGTGGGTAGGGGTTCCCGGATATCCCCACTCTGCTGCGGGCTTCTTTTGCATGTGTCAGCGTGCAGAGGACTTTGGTCGGAAACGCACACGTGTGAAGGAAACTGACTGCTATTATATTACAGTCAAAAAAATTTAGTTTTTTAAATGCAAGCTATTGTGACACCAGATAGGAGTGGTGTGTTAAGTAGTTCTATTCTTATCAGTTTAATCCCTGTTATATGCCTTTTTTTGGTTTGGTTTTTGAAGCCACAGTGCAGCACCAGAGGCCAGAAAAATTAGGCATGTACACAAGCCTGAAAAATTTGGTATTGTTACAGCCGCAGCGGCCAGAAAAATTTCTGTTTGTTTCCCAGGCAGAAAGTGCCCTAAAACATTGCGGCTTGAACCCTAGTTGGTGGCGGATAAGTCACGCAAGTCATCCGGCATTCAGAGGTAAAATACAGCAGCGTGTGGACCATTTTTAGCCCAAGGCCGCTCATCTGATCAGGCCTTGTTTAGTCAAATGTATCACCCACTATCAGTCCCTTCGGGATCCATCCCTCATTCATCTTAATAAAGGTGAGGTAATCTAGACTTTTTTGACCTAGGCGACTTCTCTTCTTAGTGACAATACCTCCTGCTGCACTGAAGGTCCTTTCTGACAGGACACTTGAAGCGGGACAGGCCAATAGTTCTAGCGCAAATTGGGATAGCTCAGGCCACAGGTCAAGCTGGCACACCCAGTAGTCAAGGGGTTCATCGCTCCTCAGAGTGTCGATATCTGCGGTTAAGGCCAGGTAGTCTGCTACCTGTTGGTCAAGTCGTTCTCTGAGGCTGGACCCCGATGGGCTGTGGCGATGCATAGGACTTAAAAAGCTCTGCATGTCCTACATCACCTACATGTCTGTAAAGCGTCCTGTCCTTGCCGGCGTGTTCGTGGGAGGAGTAGGATTACTTTCACCTCTTCCCCTGTTAGATTCCCATTGTGCTGTGACATGACCCTTATACGCTGTGTAAAGCATACTTTTTAAATTAATTTTGGACCTGCTGCATCCTTTCTGCCTTGCAGTAATGCGGTAACATGTTAGGCACTTTATCTTTATATCGGGGGTCTAGTAGCGTGGACACCCAGTACAGATCGTTCTCCTTCAGCCTTTTTATACGAGGGTCCCTCAAATGGCACGACAGCATGAAAGACCCCATTTGCACAAGGTTGGATGCCAAGCTACTCATGTCCCGTTCCTCGTCCTCAGTGATGTCACGGAAGGTATAATCTTCTTCCCCCCAGCCACGTACAACACCACGGGAACCAGATAGGTGACAACGAGCATCCTGGGATGCCTGTTGTGGTTGGTTTTCCTCCTCCTCCTCCTCAAAGCCACATTCCTCCTCTGACTCCTCACAATCTTCTTCCAGCGTTGCCGCAGGTCCAGCAAGCGATGCTGATAAGGCTGTTTCTGGTGGTGATGGTGACCACAACACTTCCTCTTCCTCTTCACGCTCATCTACTGCCTGATCCAGCACTCTTCGCAGGGCACACTCCAGGAAGAAAACAAATGGTATGATGTCGCTGAGGGTGCCTTCGGTGCGACTGACTAAGTTTGTCACCTCCTCTAAAGGACTCATGAGCCTACAGGCATTGCGCATGAGCGTCCAGTAACGTGGCAAAAAAATTCCCAGCTCCGCTGAGGATGTCCTAGCACCCCAGTCATACAAATATTCATTAACAGCTTTTTCTTGTTGGAGCAGGCGGTCGAACATTAGGAGTGCTGAATTCCAACGTGTCGGGCTGTCGCAAATCAAGCGCCTCACTGGCATGTTGTTTCGCCGCTGGATATCTGAAAAGTGCGCCATGGCCATGTAGGAACGCCTGAAATGGCCATACACCTTCCTGGCCTGCTTCAGGACATCCTGTAAGCCTAGGTACTTATGCACAAAGCGTTGTACAATCAGATTACACACATGTGCCATCCACGGCACGTGTCAACTTGCCCAAATTCAATGCCGCCAACAAATTAGTTGTCATTGTCAGAAACCACTTTGCTGATCTCCAGTTGGTGCGGAGTCAGCCACTGATCCACCTGTGCGTTCAGGGCGGACAGGAGTGCTGGTGCGGTGTGACTCTCTGCTTTCAGGCAAGTAAACCCCAAGATGGTGTGACATTGCCGTATCCGGGATGTGGAATAGCACCTGGGAGCTGGGGGGGTGCCGGTGATGTGGAGCAAGACGCAGCAGTGGAAGAGGACTCGGCCGAGGATGTTATGGAAGAGGATGGAGTAGGAGGCGTAGAGGAGGTGGCAGCAGGCCTGCCTGCAAGTTGTGGCGGTGTCACCAACTCCTCTGCAGAGCCACGCATTCCATGCTTGGCAGCCATCACCAGGTTTACCCAATGCAGGCCCAAAAACTGCCAAATGTTTTGTAAACTGACTGATTTTTTTTCAAATTTACACTACTGTTACACCAAATATGACTTGCACTAGTGTGACACAGAGCCCTGCAGGCCCAAAAACTCCCAAGTGTGAAGTGAACTGACTGATTTTATTTCACAGCCAAAAATTTTTTTTTTTTTGTCAAATTTACACTACTGTTACACCAAATATGACTTGCACTAGTGTGACACAGAGCCCTGCAGGCCCAAAAACTCCCAAGTGTGAAGTGAACTGACTGATTATATTTCCTAGCCAAAAAAGTTTTTATTTTCAAATTTACTCTACTGTTACACCAAATATGACTTGCACTAGTGTGACAATGAGCCCTGCATTCCCAAAAACACCCAAGTGTTTTGTAAACTGACTGATTTTATTTCACAGCCAAAAGAGTTTTTTTTTTTTTCAAATTTACACTACTGCTACACCATATATGAGTAGCACTGGTGTAACACTTTGCTCTTGCAGGCCCTGAAACGCACTTGTGTGATGGAAACTGACTGTTATTATTTCACAGTCAAAAAAGTGTTTTTGGGGGGAAAAAATGCAGACTGATGTTTGAGCCCTAAAAAGGGCTTTTTTGGGTGCTGTCCTTACAGCAGAGACCAGATGAGTCCTTCAGGACTTTTGTGAACACTGAATACTGTAGTTGCTTGAAAGCAAAAAAGTTTTCTACCAGAGTACCCCTTTTAACCAGTGGTTCCCAACCAGGGTGCCTCCAGCTGTTGCAAAACACACGTGTGAAAGAAACTGACTGCTATATTACTGCTATATTGCAAGCTATGGTGACAGCAGATATGAGTGGTGCCACTGGGCAAGTGGGCACAAAATACCCTGTGAGCCTGCCAATCACGCTGCCAGGCAGGCAAATGCTATTAGAGTACACAGGGGGAAAACAAAAAAATGCAGACTGATGTTTGAGCCCTAAAAAGAGCTTTTTTGGGTGCTTTCCTTACAGCAGAGATTAGATTAGTGCTTCAGGAGTGTAGTGGACCCTGAATAAAACAACTAGCTATCGCTTTCCCTATTAAATCAGGAGCAGGTTCACTATCCCTCCTCTCTCTAACCATGCAGCTTCAGAATGAAGCTAAAATAGAGTCCGCGCAGGAGGTGGGAGGGTCTGCTGCTGATTGGCTGTAATGTGTCTGCTGACTGTGACACACAGGGTCAAAGTTTACTGCAATGATGACGAATAGGGGGCGGATCGAACATCGCATATGTTCGCACGGCGCGGCAAACGTGAACAAGCTATGTTCGCAGGGAACCGTTCGCTGGCGAACAATTTGCGACATCTCTATACATAAAGGGGTACTCCCGTGGAAAACTTTTTTTTTTTTTTTTTTAAATCAACTGGTGCCAGAAAGTTAAAGGGGTACTCTGGTGCTTACACATCTTATCCCCTATCCAAAGGATAGGGGATAAGATGCCTGATCGCGGGAGTCCCGCAGCTGGGGACGCCCATGATCATACACGCGGCACCCCGTTTGTATTCAGTTCCCGGAGCGTGTTCGTTCCGGGTCTGATTACGGTCGACCCCAGGGCCTCGTGTGATGTCACGCCCCCGCCCCCGTGTGATGTCCCGCTCCGCCCCTCAATGCAAGCCTACGGGAGGGAGCGTGACAGCTATCATGCCCCCTCCCGTAGGATTGCATTGAGGGGCGGAGCATGACGTCACACGGGGGCGGGGCGTCACACGCCGCTGGCTCTGCGGTCGACCGTAATCAGACCCGGAGCCAACACGCTCCGGGGACTGAATACAAAAGGGGAGCCTCGTGCATGATCACGGGCGTCCCCAGCTCCGGGACTCCCGCGTTCATACATCTTATCCCCTATCCTTTGGATAGGGGATAAGATGTGTAAGCACCGGAGTACCCCTTTAAACAGATTTGTAAATCACTTCTATTAAAAAATCTTAATCCTTCCAGTAGTTTTTAGGGGCTGTATACTAAGGAGAAATCCAAAAAAGAAATGCATTTCCTCTGATGTCATGACCACAGTGCTCTCTGCTGACCTCTGCTGTCCATTTTAGGAACTGTCCAGAGCAGGAGAAAATCCCCATAGCAAACATATGCTGCTCTGTTCCTAAAATGGACAGCAGAGGTCAGCAGAGAGCACTGTGGTCATGACGTCAGAGGAAATGCATTTCTTTTTTTGATTTCTCTTTAGTATACAGCCCCTAAAAAGTACTGGAAGGATTAAGATGTTTTAGTAGAAGTGATTTACAAATCTGTTTAATTTTCTGGCACCAGCTGATTTAAAAAAAAAAAAAAAAAGTTTTCCACGGGAGTACCCCTTTAACCTCTTCAGGACATAGGGCGTATGGATACGCCCTGAATCCCGAGTCCTTAAGGACCGAGGGCGTATCCATACGCCCGTGGGAATTCCGGCCCCCACCGCTAGCCGGTTGGGGACCGGAGCCGGATGCCTGCTGAAATCGTTCAGCAGGCATCCCGGCATATCGCCCAGGGGGGTCATTATGCCCCCCCATGTCGGCGACAATTCAGTCCAGCGATCTGCGGCGATTCCGGGTCAATCGGGTCTCCAGTGACCCGATGACCCGGAATTACTGGCTGTTCGGGGCCGTCTCTGACGGCCCCGAACAGCCAGAGCCTGCAGGGGTGAGGTGGCACTGGTGCCACCTCACGATCGCCCTGATTCGTCGGCCGGATTACCGGCCGACCAATCAGGGCGCCTGCTGCGGGTGTCACTCCCGCACCCGCTCCGCCCCTCTTCTGGAGGACGTGAGCGGGTGCGGGACGTGCACCCCGGGTGCTGGGGACCCCGGTCCCCGGCGCCCCTGTTGGGATCGGGGCCCCAGGAGCAGCTGCGGCGGCGGGACTGACCTGCAGCGTCTGGATCGTTGGAGGTGAGTGACAGCCTCCTGCTGTTGCTTAGCAACAGCTCCCAGCATGCAAAAAGGGCATGCTGGGAGCTGTAGTTATGCAACAGCAGGAGGCAGACCACCACAACTCCCAGCATTCCCTTATGGGCATGCTGGGACTTATGGTTTTGCAACAGCTGGAGGCACATTCTTTCTATGGAAAAGTGTACCTTCAGCTGTTGTCTAACTACAACTCCCAGCTTGCACAAACAGCTAAAGTGCATGCTGGGAGTTGTAGTGGTGCATCTGCTGGTTGCATAACTACAACTCCCAGCATGCCCGTTGGCTGTCGGTGACTGCTGAGAGTTGTAGTTTTGCAACAGCTGAAGGCACACTGGTTGTGAAACTCAGTTTTTTTTACCTAACTCAGTGTTTCACGACCGGTGTGCCTCCAGCTGTTGCAAAACTACAACTCCCAGCATGTACGGTGCATGGTGTACGGTGACTGCTAAGAGCAACAGCTGGAGGCACACTGGTTGTGAAACACTGAGTTAGGTCACAAACTCAGTGATACATAACCAGTGTGCCTACAGTTGTTGCAAAACTGCAACTCTAAGCAGTCACCGACAGCCAACGGGCATGCTGGGAGTTGTAGTTATGCAACAGCTGGATGTCCCCCCCCCCCCAATGTGAACGTACAGGGTACACTCACATGGGCGGAGGATTACAGTAAGTATCTGGCTGCAAATTTGAGCTGCCGCAAACTTTCTGCTGCAGCTCAAATTGCCAGCGAGAAACTACTGTGAACCCCCGCCCGTGCGACTGTACCCTAAAAACACTACACTACACTACCACAAAAAATAAAATAAAAAGTAAAAAACACTACATATACACATACCCCTACACAGCCCCCCTCCCCTCCCCAATAAAAATGAAAAACGTCTGGTACGCCACTGTTTCCAGAACGGAGCCTCCAGCTGTTGCAAAACAACTCCCAGTATTGTCGGACAGCCGTTGACTGTCCAGGCATGCTGGGAGTTTTGCAACAGCTGGAGGCACCCTGTTTGGGAATCACTGGCGTAGAATACCCCTATGTCCACCCCTATGCAATCCCTAATTTAGGCCTCAAATGCGCATGGCGCTCTCACTTTGGAGCCCTGTCGTATTTCAAGGCAACAGTTTAGGGTCACATATGGGGTATCGCCGTACTCGGGAGAAATTGTGTTACAAATTTTGGGGGGTATTTTCTGCTTTTACCCTTTTTAAAAATGTAAATTTTTGGGGAAAACAAGCATTTTAGGTAAAAAAAAAATTTTTTTTTACATATGCAAAAGTCGTGAAACACCTGTGGGGTATAAAGGTTCACTTAACCCCTTGTTACGTTCCCCGAGGGGTCTAGTTTCCAAAATGGTATGCCATGTGGGGTTTTTTTTGCTATCCTGGCACCATAGGGGCTTCCTAAATGCGGCATGCCCCCAGAGAAAAATTTGCGTTCAAAAAGCCAAATGTGACTCCTTCTCTTCTGAGACCTGTAGTGCGCCAGCAGAGCACTTTTCACCCCCATATGGGGTGTTTTCTGAATCGGGAGAAATTGGGCTTCAAATTTTTAGGGGTATTTTCTGCTATTACCCTTTTTAAAAATAAAAATTTTTTGGGAAAACAAGCATTTTAGGTAAAATTTATTATTTTTTTTTTACATTTGCAAAATTCGTGAAACACCTGTGGGGTATTAAGGTTCACTTTATCCCATGTTACATTCCCCGAGGGGTCTAGTTTCCAAAATGGTATGCCATGTGGTTTTTTTTTGCTGTTCTGGCACCATAAGGGCTTCCTAAAGGTAACCATTTCAAAAACCATTTCAGAAAAACGTACTCTCCAAAATTCCCTTGTCGCTCCTTCCCTTCTGAGCCCTCTACTGCGTCCGCCGAACACTTTACATAGACATATGAGGTATGTGCTTACTCGAGAGAAATTGGGCTACAAATACAAGTAAAAATTTTGTCCTTTTACCCCTTGTAAAAATTCAAAAATTGGGTCTACAAGAACATGTGAGTGTAAAAAATGAAGATTGTGAATTTTCTCCTTCACTTTGCTGCTATTCGTGTGAAACACCTAAAGGGTTAAAACGCTGACTGAATGTCATTTTGAATACTTTGGGGGGTGTAGTTTTTATAATGGGGTCATTTATGGGGTATTTCTAATATGAAGACCCTTCAAATCCACTTCAAACCTGAACTGGTCCCTGAAAAATACTGAGTTTGAAAATTTTGTGAAAAATCGGAAAATTGCTGCTGACCGTTGAAGCCCTCTGATGTCTTCCAAAAGTAAAAACACGTCAATTTTATGATGCAAACATAAAGTAGACATATTGTATATGTGAACTAAAAAAAAATGTATTCGTAATATCCATTTTCCTTACAAGCAGAGGGCTTCAAAGTTAGAAAAATGCTAAATTTTCAAATTTTTCATCAAATTTACGGATTTTTCACCAAGAAAGGATGCAAGTATCGACAAAAATTTACCACTATTTTAAAGTAGAATATGTCACGAAAAAACAATCTCGGAATCAGAATGATAACTAAAAGCATTCCAGAGTTATTAATGTTTAAAGTGACAGTGGTCAGATGTGCAAAAAACGCTCCGGTCCTTAAGGCCAAAATGGGCTCCGTCCTGAAGGGGTTAAAGTCCCATAATCAATGCAATAGCATGAGTAAAAGCACAAAAAGAACCCCCTAAAAGCCCCTTAGACAGAGAAATAAAGTTGTTGAGGGCAATTATAGGAATATATATATATATATATATATATATATATATATATATATATAACTCATGTGGGAAGTATAGAACCAGGTGGCACTACTGTCACGGCAGGTAATGAGAGGGTCAATTACTGTATCAGTATTAGAAAGAATTGCGATAATGGAGACCTAGGAATAAGCAGTAAGTGGTCGGTGGTGCTAGGATGAAGTAAAGGATAGATGTCCGCACTCACCACAGGATTCGCGACTTGATACTCCTATATAGACCCGCCGGCTGCTCTATATAGGAGGATCAAGTCGCGAATCCTGCGGTGTGTGCGGATATCTTTTTTGTTTCTATAGACCATATATATATATATATATATATATATATATATATATACAGCAACAGAAGAATGCAGCAGCACACTGCCAGCACAAGGATATAGGTGTAACATGAATATGCAGTTAAAACATGGAGAGCTATACAGCTATGGTGTAATAGATGCAAATGTGAAACTATGAAATAGTGAGGCACTTAGCTCGCAAATTTGTCTCCGCCGGCGGTCAAATAGCTTGGACCGTCCCACCCATATATATTCTTTGTCTATATGTATATATATATATATATATATATATTTTTTTTTTTTTTTATGAAGCTGTAAAATAAGGCCAAATCCATATAAATTGCATCACTTTGTAGCTTCAATGACCTACTGACTAAAGATAGCCTGTCAGTATTTGCGCAAAATGCACTGGGCAAAAAAGAAACTGCCCAAAATGCATTTTGCATTTTGTTTCAATTTCACACCATAAAGTTGAGAGAGATATGGCTTTTAAAGGCGAGGACGAAACTAATTAAAACACAAAAATCAAAACTGTGTCCTTAAAAGGTTAATAAAATATTTAAAAAAAATAACCCCCCCCCCCCCCCCTACAAAAACGATAATAAAAATACACATTTTCCATTACAAAACATTTATTTTTCTGTTTCCTATCAGCTATATTGCATCTATGATCTCATTGTGTTGCATGTGGCTTGCAACATTCTCTCAGCACTGAACGTGGCTCATAAAGTAAGGAAGCTTGGAGATCACTAGTGTAGGTGTACCAGTATTTCAATAATAATAATTAAAAGTCTGATATTATTAAAGTGTAACTATCATTTCCTGGAGGTCCTACGGCAGCACATAACAGTATGGGTTAATGTTCCCTTCCCCTAGATACAATTAGCAATGTATCTTGATTACAAATTCAACACCTTATTAAAGAATCCAATGAGCACACTCTGAGTTTTTTTATCTTTTAGTATACACAAGAAGAGACAGTTTGGAACACACCGCTGTCTGTATTTTCTTTTTTCAAAAGTTTTATTTGTATATCTAACAGCATAAGGGGTTTAAGAGGGTGATTTCTGTTAATCCTTATGCTTGTGCTGCTTACCCAGCATACTATATTATAGGCTATATCATGTACAGTGAGTGTTCTCTGTCACAAGCCCTTTTTTGCATAGGTTTTTATGCAGGAGGTGACTGTCTGTTAACTTCATGCGTGCCGCCCGGTGTACAGTAAGTGATTGCTGATTCCGGGCTATGCCTAGATGAGTCCTTATTTGTTTTGTTGCTATGGGCGTGTCCGTGTGCCTCACTCCATTGCTGCTGGAGTCGCTTGGTGCCGGGAGACGCGAGGTGTCTTCCGGGTGTAGGGGGCGTGTCCTCCAGTTCGCGGCTTTCGGCGTCTCTAGCAGAGACGCGGTGTCGTGGGTCGTCTCGGCCGTGTCTGTCGTCACTTCCGGGTGGTGCATGTTCTCCTGTATGCAGCTCCAGTGTTCTGGGGCAGTGACGCAGTGTCATAGGTCCTTACGGCCGTTTCTCTTGTCACTTCCGCACGTAGCTCTTTTTAATGCGGCGAGGTTTGGTACTATGTCCAGACCCCGCTAGGAAGCTGAGCTCCTCAGAACTCACAGTAAGTCCTCTCCTAAGAGAGTGGAGCGCTGTCCCATTCTACATCTACTCTGCATTAAGTCTCTAATATCTTGTTTTCTTACAGATGTTCCGAGGTCCCTGCAGGAGGAAAAAGGACCAGGAAGTCAAGACATTGCACCTGCTTTAAATGTCAGAAGCCTCTCCCGGAGGAATATATGGGAGAAATATGTGAATTATGTCTTCCCAACATTAAGGCTGGGTTCACAACACGTTTCGTTAAATACGGTTCCCGTATACGGCTGGGAGGGGGGGCGGGGCTTAATCGCGGCGCCCGCACTCAGCTGTATTCGGGAACCCTATTTAATGCATGTCTATGAGCCGACTGGAGTGAACCGCAGCCTCCGGTCGGCTTCGTTTTAGGCCGTATGCGGTTTCCTGACCGCAGGCAAAAACATGGTCGACCGCGTTTTTGCCTACGGTCGGGAAACCGCATACGGCCGAAAACGAAGCCGACCGGAGGCTGCGGTTCACTCTGGTCGGCTCATAGACATGCATTAAATAGGGTTCCCGAATACAGCTGAGTGCGGGCGCCGCGATTAAGCCCCGTCCCCCTCCTCCCAGCCGTATACGGGAACCGTATTTAACAAAACATGGTGTGAACCCAGCCTAATGCTCCTAGTGGAGAGAAGTTTCAATCGAAAGCTTCTCAGTTCTTCTCCTGGTTTAAATCCCAGTTCACTGATGAAGCTGCCTGCTAAAAAGAAACGTGTCCAAAAGTCTTTACTCTCCTCCTGTCTCCTCATCTTCAGATTCAGATTCTTCTGCTGTTTCTGATGCAGGTCTACCAGAGGATTATTATCTTTTCCAAAAAGATGATATGGCTAAACTAATGAGACCTGTCAAAGCCTATCTGGAATCAGAAAGAGACATGCGGGGTAATGCCAAGAGAGAAGCACTCTATTACTTTCCTCCTGGTCAAGGGAAATTTTTTCCAGCTCATCCTTTGTTGAAATCCTGGTTTGAAGCTGAATAGATTGAACCAGATAAGAAAACTGATGTTGGTTGAAGATTTAAAGCAGTCTACAGCATTGATCCATCTCAATCTGTAGCATGGGAGTGTCCTCCTAAAATCGACTTACCTGTGGCAAAATTATCTAGAAAGTCGTTTATACCGTCAGAAGAATCCTTTTTACGTAAGAACCCAATGGAGAAGAAAATTGATTCCTGTTCTAAAAGAGCTTATACTGCATGTGCTGCTATGGCTAATTCAGCTATGGCCACTCTACCAGTAGCCAGATCCCTGCTTGTAGGTTTATCACAAATCACCAGATTTCTAGACGATGAAGTTTCAAGAGAACGAAAAATCACTGTGGAGGAGCACCGTGGTATAAGATATTCCATATCCAACTGGGTGCAAAGCTCCAGGATCAGACCAAGTCCTCAAATAATATCCCAAAAAATGTGGAAGCAGCACTCCAATAAATGGTGAAATCAAAAACGTTTATTCACACATCTGTAAAAAGCGACATTTCGGCTCCTCACTAGAGCCTTCAATTACATATTCAGATGAAAGGAGAATGTCATTCAAATGTCAAAACAAATAATGAAGATACTCAAATATCAGTGATCATACATGTACAAATCATAAAAATACATCCGTGAAGTACAGTGCATATGTCCTATACATCATACATTATGTCATAATGACCTGTGTATACAGTGGATCATAAATTCATATCATATTCCTTCAGGGTCAGGTTTCAGTAGGGCAGTGCTCACCTGTTATGGTAATTCAGAGCCAATGTACGTCCATATTCAGTTCTTCATAGTGTGTTTGTAAACAGACAAACTGCATAAGTCCGTCACGTCCGGTCACAGCCGGAAGTTGTTAGCAATTGAGTATGCGCACCGGCTCAATACAAGCCATTTCTCCCTGCAAAAAGGAATCAGCGCCTGCGCAGGCGCATAGTGTAATTCAGCGCCAGGATCGCCATTAGTGGCAGCGATCGTTGCGCAGAGACTTCAGACTTCATATAAATCAGTAAGAGTGACAATATATCTATAACAATATATCTATAATCTATATTGACATTTGAGTGACACCCCCCTCATCTGAATGTGTAATTGGGGGCCTATAAATATGTAATCCACTGCACAGAGTGTTATGCTTGAGAAAGGCTCTAGTGAGGAGCCGAAATGTCGCTTTATACAGATGTGTGAATAACTTGAGTTCACTGTTTATTGGAGTGCTGTTTCCACATTTTTTGGATATTGTTTGAGGACTTGGTCTGATCCTTGAGCTTTGCACCCAGTTGGATCTGGAATCCCTTATACCACAGTGCTCCTCTACAGTGATTATTCGTATTCTTCTAACCTGGAAGTGAGCATGTGAGTTATATATGAATTTGATTCAATATGGAAAACATATCGCATAATCTGTTTGTCTACACTGATAAAGCCATCAATAAGATGCTGAGTGGCCCATTGGGCGATAGTACCTTCCTGAGCATTCCTTCCAGAATAGTTTTAAAATGCACATATGAGGCAGAATCCAGAAGATTAATCTCTTTTACAACAGATGATTCCAAGAGGTTTGAGGCCACATCTCCATCCTAACCTTTTCCCTACCAATGATGATTTTTGCTGCAGATTTGTGGGACTGACCAAAAAATATGCTATGGACGTTATGTTATTGAATATTGATTTTCTCCAAAGAGAAATTGATAACACCAAGAAACAGATTGGAGAGTGTGAAGATAAGATGAAAGAACTTTTTGAGCCTGATGAATTTACTGCATATATGGTGAAGTCAAAGGGGATTTTCAACAGGTTTAAACAGGATCAGGAAGATAACAAGCGCAAAAAATGGCATCGGACCAAGAGAACTACAAGACAGGGCAAATCTACAATTGGCAGTTCCTTGATAAACAAGATAAGAAGACATGGGGATCTAAATCTACATTAGCACCAGGCAAGAAAGAGAAACCACAAGGAGGCAAGGCACCACAACAAAAAATTTTAGGAGTGGGCCAGGCAACCATGACGGATGGAAGAGGAGAAGAATCAGAAGGGGCGGTCACCGATGGCAACACCAAAAAGGAATCAAGTACACGAAGCAATGGAGGGAACAAGACAGCGCAGAACAGAACTTAATGGTAAATATTTCCTCTTATCCTCTCTCCACAGTAGAGACTAAGGTATTAAATAGAGGTTTATCATTTTACCCACCAGCGGGGGTGGATTGGCTTAAATTGCAGGTTGACTTAGCTTCTTTGTACAGGAACATTAATTTGAAAGTGTTGTTCACTTCAAATGTAAAAACTACAGAATCTAGAGTCACCAGTGAGTTAACACTCAACAAGTGGGGTTTGTATAACAAAAGTGATTTTATTCCCCAGATTTCACCACAGGCTGTTGCCACTTTCTCTGATCTTGTGAATAAAGATATTGAGACATTGAGGAATAAGCAGAGAGTTATTCTTAATTGGGGCCTACCTAATATCTCTAGAGTGGAGAGGGCAGCATTAGACTCATTGGTCCACAATGACGATTTGGTTATAAAACCTGATGATAAGAGTGAGCAATCGTCATTATGGATTGGTCTATGTGTGTGTGTGTGTGTGTGTGTATGTGTATATATGTATATATATATATATATATATATATATATATCAATATATATATATATAAATGTACTGGCGCAGACCTGAAAAATATGATTGTGAAACGTTTAAAAATTTTGGTTGATCATGCCTTTGCAGTTGATATAATTGATGGTGAATTTCATAAATTTCTGTTACCAACACACCTTGTAACACCTATCACGTATATCCTGCCAAAAATGTATAAGTGCCTGGAACGTCCCCCAGGACGCCCTATAGTGTCGGATTGGGAGTCGGTCCTCAGCTCTTCTATATTTTTTGTAGATAGGGTTCTGCGTTGTTTTGCCACCAGAGCAAAATCATAGGTACAGGACACAGCAGACATTTTAAATAAAATTGCTGAGTCTACTTTGCCGTCTGATGTAATTTTGACATTGTTTGATGTAACTAGTCTATACACTAGTATTGATCATGAGAGAGGGTTAAAGTGTGTTGCTAAGGCCCTGACTGAGACAAAATCTTCTGATGAATGCAGAGAGTTTATCTTGAGTCTTGTAGAAATCATTTTGACCTGTAATTATTTCCTATTTGATAATAAATATTACATCTAATTGAAAGGTACCGCCATGGGGTCCATTATGGCCCCCACTCATGCCAACATGGTGATGGCTGGTCTAGAAAAATCTAGCATCTATATATCCGACCACTTCAGCCATGTGCTAAAGTAGTGGAGGTATAGATGATGTTTTTGTGATCTGGTGTGGCAATGAGATCCAATTGTTTGAGTTCTTTGAATTTTTTGAGTACTGACCGGAACAGTCTTTTCCATTTTAATAGTTTACATCCTAAAAGAATGATTCGTTCCCTATCTCATAGTCAATTTCTTAGGGTAAAAAGAATTGTGGAGGATCCGGTGAGTCTTGAAAGAAGGCTCGAGGACATGAGTAAAAAATGTATCACTAGAGGGTACCCAAGAAAATTAGTTAGGGAACAACAGCTTAAAACATTAAGTAAAGAGAGATCACAATTGTTAAACTCATCTCCAAGGGACTAACAACAGAACAGAATACCCTTTATTTCCACTTTTAATGTGCAGAGTGCCTATGTGGCCAAAATTATACACAGACATTGAACAGTATTGTCACACACTTTAACTGATATTCCCGAGTTACTTACACCACCTCTTCTGTCATATCGAAGAGCAACCAGTCTGAGAGACAGACTGGTTAAATCTGACATCACCCCTAAATCAGTGGATTTGGCATCACAACTCAGAGAGGGGAGTTACCCCTGCTTGGGGTGTGATAATTGTGGTTTGTTGGATGAAAGAGATTTCTTCACACACCCAAAAATAACAATACAAGATACAACAACATTTGACATGTAAATCAGATTATGTGATCTATTGTCCATGCAACATGGTCTATGTAGGTGAAACTACCAATGAGTGTAGGATCCAAATGAATAATCACAAATCATCTATTAGGACTAAAAAAGTGGAATTACCTATTCCCTGACATTT
Source organism: Hyla sarda (assembly GCF_029499605.1). Classification (NCBI taxonomy): domain Eukaryota; kingdom Metazoa; phylum Chordata; class Amphibia; order Anura; family Hylidae; genus Hyla; species Hyla sarda. The sequence continues at coordinate 229,711,755 of NC_079189.1, read as the reverse complement.
TATCAACTAAGGTCACTCCAACAATCAATTGAGGTTTACCATAGTGGAACACATGCCTGTCCCTAAACGGGGAGGTGATAGAACTAGGATTCTCAAACAGAGAGAAGTACCATGGATTCATAAGTTAGGAGCTCTACATCCGGATGGTTTGAACATGGATTTCCCTCTGAGAGTGTTTATATAGGTAAGTCACCTTTTGGTCACATTTATTCCACGTGTATTCTGGATTTACTTGACCTAATGTGTACTACCAGGAACTGATGTCTATTCATGTTTAGTAGAAGTTCTGCATATTGTAAATAACTTTTAGCTGTATCACACTTATCTTTTGTCTTTTAGATAATCACATAATGGGCCAGATTAAGGTGGGTGCACTATATCCCTGAGTCAAGAAAGGCATCTATGTATGTCAAAAAAAATTCTCCATTTATGGGACATTTTGGTAGACACAGTATACACCAGAAGAGTGAAGAAGTTTGTTAAAACAGTAAGGCTTGCTTTTTACATGAAGTGAATACTTTGTGTGGGAGTTTTTTGGATCCAGAGAGGGGGAGAAACAGACATAGGTGGGGGCCATCCCAGTACAGGAGTCCTGAATTGGAACCATTGAAAGGAGGCCCTCCCAGAGATGGATCTGTCCCAGGTGGGAGCGCTTGAACCTATGGTGGATGCGGTTCCCTGATGGACCCCTGAAATATTGGACCCTTATACTAACAATGGCCCTATTATCCCCATCAAATTGAGACATACCACACACAGTAACTTTACTCAGTAATTATATTAATTTTTTATTAGGTTATTTAATAAATGGTTTACCTGCTTGTTATAGATATATTGTGACTCTTACTGATGTATATGAAGTCTGAAGTCTCTGCGCGATGATTGCTGCCCTTACTACTATGGCGATCCTGACGCTGAATTACACTATGCCCCTGCGGATGCGTTGGTCTCTTTTGACAGAGAACAAGAGGAAAATCCAGCTCCCAAGGTGCAAGTACAATAATACTTAATGTTTAATTCATCCAATTAAAAATAAAATTCCAAGGTAGAAGTGAGTGGTGACATGTCACTTTAAAATCAAAGTGAAACGCCGACGCATTTAGAGCATAAGCTCTTAGTCATGGCAGTGATATTACCATACTGAGGGGTTTAAATACACATGTAATGGTTTTTTTTCTTTCAAGTTACTGCTTGTTCTATGGGAGCTAAGTTCTTCCTGTCTTTGGCAAACCTCTTCATGGCATACTGGGAGGAGGAATGTCTGTACTCTGACATCAACCCATACCAATCTAACATCATATGGTACGGGAGATAAATAGACGACCTCCTCCTAGTATGCCATGGTTTGGAACAACACTTGGGTGATTTTATTTCTTTTTGTAATGATAATGACATGACTCTCCGTTTTACGTCTCACATAGAGAAAAACCAAATAGATTTTTTGGACGTCACCTTGATAGGAGATGGTGCCACGGGAAAAATAGATTCCAAGAGGTTTCCTAAAATCCACTGCCTGAAATAGCATTTTACATGCTAATAGTGGTCATCCTTTTCATACCTCAAGGAATCTCCCAATAGGAGAATATATAAGAGCAAAGCGGGCATCATCTAAAGATTCCTTCTATGGAAATGCCAGCATGGATATTACAAATAGATTAAAAAGAAGAGGTTATAGCAATTCTGTGTTAAAAAGGCCTAAATCAATTGCAGATGCTAAAACTAGAGAACAATATTTAGATGTCTCTGGCATCAAACAAAAACCATCTGAATCCACTTTTATTCCCACATTTACTACTCCATTCAGACGTAATTTTGACCAGATTAAAATAATTATTAAAAAACATATTACTGTTTTATTGCAGGATGATACGCTGGCTAAAATACTGAATGGTGGGATACAATGTGTGGCAAAGAAAGCGAAATCTCTGGGTAGCATGTTGTCGCCCAGTGACTTTCCGGCAGAAAATAAAACAGCTACATGGTTACATACTGTTGGAAACCACAAGTGTATTAACGGTGTAACATGTGTTCTATGATGTTGGTATCACGCCAAAGAGTATCCATGGCCACGGAGACAGCATACCCCATAAAAAGCGTCACCTGTCGCGATTGCAATTTACAGTATATCGGATGTACCAGCTGAAAACTCATAAGATGAATGTATGAACATCTTCGTCCCAATACAGAGTTTTCTAGCCAGTCCATGTCAGGCCTTACAAGACATATAACTGAAGTCCATGCAGGTAGCATCAACTCGTTGTATGTACAGGGTATTGAAAAGGTTCCCTGTCCAAAACGAGGGGGCGACTGGGCTCATGCCCTCTTCACAAGAGAAGCCATTTGGATCCTGAGAATGGAGACCAGAGCTCCCTCAGGATTAATCTACAGAAATGATCTGATGTATTTTTACTAACAAAATACATATATCGTTGTGTGTTTACATAGGTTTCATAACATCTATATAAGGTTCATAAACCTTGCGCATAATTAGTGTTTTGCATACTTATAATAGTCACTTACATATCATTTGTATATTTTTTTCATTATTCATATACCGTGTAAAAGTCTGTTTTCACCTTCATGAAATGCTAAAAAAAAATGTTTATTTAGGCACATGTTCACATGTTGCAACATGCAGAAATGAAAAATGCATTATGTGGCAGCATGTGAATAAGTTTTCCAAAGCTATTTATAATTCTTCGCCGAACTCGCATATGGATTGTGGGTCTCTTTTTGTGTGTATTTAGTGTAGCTTTTTGTTTGTTGTGCCGTTCCATTATGTTTTTTTTTTTCTGGTTGCTTTTTCTCTGTTCAAAATTTCTTTCATTCTAATCTTATTCATTGCTTGAACCATGTTCACACTGATAAGGAATACCGGCTTCCCTGTCTTAAATGAAGGTTTTATTTATTTATTTATTTGAAAGATACATGATAGATATCTCGATACATGAAAGAAATTACTGTTCAATCTTGTGAATTGTATTTATAATTTATTCAGTTTTTTAATGAAGAATCAGAGGTTTTTGAGTGAAGACTCAGCAAGCTGAAGTTTACAATAAACAAATGGAAACGTATATTAATGAAGGAATGTTTCATCATAGAGTTTATACCTTGGTGTGTGTTCACATTGTGCAGTCATTTTAAAAATGTGGTATTTATGCTGTGTATGTTTCTGGAGTTTTATTTTGTGTAACAAACTTTTGGGATATGCTTTGGCTTTATACTATAGAGAGAAATATGAAGTCCTGTGAATGTTTATACATATATATTTTTTAATGTGCATTCACATTGTACGTCAAGTAATTTTGTTTGGAATTCTTGTACGTATCTTGGTCATCCAACAGGATGGGAGAGTAAGTAATCATGCTGCACCTGTGAATGTTTGATTAAGGCACATGTTCACATGTTGCAGCATGCAGAAATTAAAAATGCGTTATGTGGCAGTATGTGAATACGTTTTTCAAAGCTATTTATAATTCCTGGCTGAATTTGCATATGGATTGTGGATTTCTTGTGTAGCTTTTTGTCTGTTGTGCCGTTCCATTCCTTTTTTTTTTTCCTGGTTGCTTTTTCTCTGTTCAAAATTTCTTTTGTTTGAATTTTATCTATTGTTTGAACCATATTCACACGGGGCGATAATATATACCGGCTTCCTTGTCCGTAATTAAGTTTTTTTCCGTATACATTGGGAGCATAGTATACTGAGTCTTTTTGTACATTTCTATCTCGATACATGAAAGAAATACATTTTCAATGTTGTGAATTGTATTAATAATTTATTCATTTTTTTATGAAGTATTGGAGGTCTGAGTGAGGTGCATAAGAAGACTGCACCTGTTTCGTCTTAGAGTTTACAATTTGGCGTGTGTTCACATTGTGCAGTAATTCAAATGCGGGTTTTTATGCTGTGAATGTTTCTGGAGTTTTATTTTGTGCAACAAACTTTTTGGATATGATTTGGCTTTATATTATAGAGAGAAATATGAAGTCCTGTGAACATTTATACATATATATTTTTTTTAAATGTGTCTTCACATTGTATGTCAAGTAACTTTGTTTGGAATTCTTGTACGTATCTTGGTTATTCAACAGGATGGGAGAGTAAGTAATCAGGCTGCACCTGTATTGGGAACTTGATGTCAGTTCCGGCTGCAGAGACCAGTGGACGTATCTGAAAGGAGGTTTGCGTTATTTGCAAATGTGTATTTAAAACCCTCAGTATGGTAATATCACTGCCATGACTAAGAGCTTATGCTCGAAACGCGTCGGCATTTCACTTCGATTTTAAAGTGACATGTCACTACTCACTTCCACCACAGAATTTTATTTTTAATTGGATGAAGTAAACGTTAAGTTTTTTGCACTTATACCTTGGGATCTGGATTTTCCTCTTCTTCTCTGCCTGAATGCTACGGGGATAGGCAGACCCCTGCATCCGTGCTTCCATAATATCATCCGTCTGTGTCTGGAGTCTCCAAGCGGTGAGCTGATCTATTTCCCTTCTGTAGCTGGTCCCTTTTGCAGTGAGAAACTGAAACGTGTCTTTTTGCAGATGTGCAAACATTTTTGATTTCACCGTTTATTGGAGTGATGCTTCCACATTTTTTGGATAGAGTTTTAAGAAGATATTCTCAAAAAAATTCCAGATTTAAAACTAGCTGCAGAGTTGTTATCAGATGCTCCTTTGGTATCCTCCACCTCTCATCTCAGTGTATGATGTCCAGCAATCTCTCCAGAAGAGCTCTTTGGATTAAACAGTGGAGTGGTGACAATGGCATCTAAGAACAATTTCTGTTCTTTGCCCTTTTAACCTCAGAGCCTGTTCGGTCCTGAGGTTAAAAGGGCAACTTTAGCAGATCCTTAAAAATCTTAATGAAGATAAAGGTGTCTCCTTTCCTGCAGCTCCAAAGGCTTCAAGTTCTCGGTCCTTTTGACCTAAGACCCATACCTTTACCAAGTTCAGAAGAAACTTTAGGTCGGGTAGACAGAGGTTCTAAGAGCCCAAACAGGGAAATTCCTCTTCTTTCTCCAAAAAGAGAAATGATTCTCCCAAAAAATCTTTGGTCCACCACAACTTCAAATTCTTGGGTCTTGTCTCTCCTCCACAGAAGTTATTCCATAGAGTTTAAGTCATTCCCTCAAGACATGTTTTTTCAGTCCATAAAATCCTCAGATATACAGATATATTCAGAGTTCATCGACAAAGGTGCTCTGGAACATGTATCTCCTCTTCAGCAAGGTATGGGAGTGTACTCAAGAGTGTTGATTGTCCCAAAAGCCAATGGCAAACTAAGGCTCGTAATAGACCTCACATACCTCAACAAGCATCTTCTAAAAAAAATCTTTTAAAATGGAGACAATGAAGTCTGTTATTGCAGTTCTTCAGAAAGACGATTTCCTTGCAACAACAGATTTAACAGATGCATACCTTCACGTGCCGATTCTACAATCACACAGAAAATTACCCAGAGTAGCTCTTCAAGGGGAGAAGAGAGTAATCCACCTTCAGTTCACCTTCATACCCTTCAGGCTGACATCCGCCCCAAGAGTCTTTACGAAAGTGGCAATAGTCCTAACAGCTTTTCTCGGTTTGCAAGGAATTTGCGTCATACCGTATTTAGACGACTGGTTGATCGTCTCCCATTCACTTCATCTGCTTCAAAGTCATCTGTGCATCACATTGAACATTCTAGAGACTCCTGGTTTCCTAGAATTAAACACAGCAAAGTCTCATCTCATCCCATGTCAGAAGATTCAGTTTCTAGGATTCCGAATTGAAGTACTGTATATACTCGAGTATAGGCCGAGTTTTTCAGCACGATTTTTCGTGCTGAAAACACCCCCCTCGGCTTATACTCGAGTGAACTCCCCCACCCGCAGTGGTCTTCAACCTGCGGACCTCCAGAGGTTTCAAAACTACAACTCCCAGCAAGCCCGGGCAGCCATCGGCTGTCCGGGCTTGCTGGGAGTTGTAGTTTTGAAACCTCCGGAGGTCCGCAGGTTGAAGACCACTGCGGCCTTCAACATCATCCAGCCCCCTCTCACCCCCTTTAGTTCTGAGTACTCACCTCCGCTCGGCGCTGGTCCGGTCCTGCAGGACTGTCCGGTGAGGAGGTGGTCCGGTGGGATACTGGTTCCAGGCTGCTATCTTCACCGGGGAGGCCTCTTCTAAGCGCTTCGGGCCCGGCCTCAGAATAGTCACGTTGCCGTGACAACGACGCATAGGTGCTTCTGCGTCATTGTCAAGGCAACGCCTCTATTCCGGGCCGGAAGCGCGGAGAAGAGGCGCCCCCGGTGAAGATAGCAGCCCGGACCACCTCCCCACCGGACCACCTCCTCACCGGACAGCCCTGCAGGACCGGACCAGCGCCGAGCGGAGGTGAGTACTCAGAACTAAAGGGGGGTGAGAGGGGGCTGGATGATGTTGAAGGCCGCAGTGGTCTTCAACCTGCGGACCTCCGGAGGTTTCAAAACTACAACTCCCAGCAAGCCCGGACAGCCGATGGCTGCCCGGGCTTGCTGGGAGTTGTAGTTTTGAAACCTCTGGAGGTCCGCAGGTTGAAGACCACTGAGGGCGAATGATGAGAAGAGGATGATGAAGGGGGGGTGTGGGGATGATGAAGGGGGGTGGGGATGATGAAGGGGGGGGTGTGGGATGATAAGGGGATGATGAAGGGGGGATGTGCGGGATGATAAGGGGATGATGAAGGGGGGATGTGTGGGATGATAAGGGGATGATGAAGGGGGGATGTGTGGGATGATGACAAGGGGATGATGAAGGGGGGGGTGTGGGATGATAAGGGGATGATGAAGGGGGGATGTGTGGGATGATGACAAGGAGATGATGAAGGGGGGGTGTGGGATGATAAGGGGATGATGAAGGGGGGATGTGTGGGATGATGACAAGGGGATGATGAAGGGGGGGGTGTGGGATGATAAGGGGATGATGAAGGGGGGATGTGCGGGATGATAAGGGGATGATGAAGGGGGGATGTGTGGGATGATAAGGGGATGATGAAGGGGGGATGTGCGGGATGATAAGGGGATGATGAAGGGGGGATGTGCGGGATGATAAGGGGATGATGAAGGGGGGATGTGTGGGATGATAAGGGGATGATGAAGGGGGGATGTGCGGGATGATAAGGGGATGATGAAGGGGGGATGTGCGGGATGATAAGGGGATGATGAAGGGGGGATGTGTGGGATGATGACAAGGGGATGATGAAGGGGGGATGTGTGGGATGATAAGGGGATGATGAAGGGGGGATGTGTGGGATGATAAGAGGATGATGAAGGGGGGATGTGTGGGATGATGACAAGGGGATGATGATGAGGATGTTAATGACGGGTCTGGATGATGACAGGGGGGGATGAGGTATTTCCCACCCTAGGCTTATACTCGAGTCAATAACTTTTCCTGGGATTTTGGGTTGAAATTAGGGGTCTCGGCTTATACTCGGGTCGGCTTATACTCGAGTATATACGGTATATCCTGAATCACCAGAGAAATCCCATCAGAAGAGCAATGAGTGCTTTAGGGAGTCTAACCTCCACTCTAGAGGCAGTCCAGTGGGGACATGCCCACATCAGAGCCCTCCAGACCAACATTCTGCAGTCCTGGGACAGGAATCAAGAATCCTTAGACTCCTGAATAGAAGTCTCATTTCAGACTTGTCAAGATGCTCGTTGGTGGCTTACTCTGAGTCGTCTGAGGAAGGGCAGAAGTCTAGTGCCTCATCTTACAACAGTAGTCACCACAGATGCTTCAGGCATGGATTGGGGTGCCCATCTGAATCAACATTGGGTTCAAGACAGATGGCCGACTTGGAGAAGAGCTCAGTCATCCAACTTAAAAGAATTAGTGGCTGTAAGACTAGCGTTGCTCCATTTCCAGAATCTCCTATATCATTGTCATGTTCTAGTACAGTCGGACAATATGGCTGTAGTATATTACCTGAACAAATGGGGGGGGGGGGGATGACCAGGAGTCCTCCCCTGATGGAGGAGTGCAGGCGAATTATGAATTGGGCTGAAAATGCAATCTGTTAAGTCTGTTGGAGGTACACATACAAGTGACTTTGAATACGCGAGCCGAGCTACTCAGCAGGTCAATAATCTGTCCATCAGATTGGTCACTCCACCAAGAAGTATTTCAAGAACTCTCCCTTGTCAATCAGGGAACCTTATTTCAGGGATCTAGGAGACAGTTTAGTCCTGCGTACTATGCCAGGTTTTCTCCCGAAGGTGGCATCATTTAAAAATCTAAACCAAGAAATTGTTCTTCCTTTGTTTGATTCAATCAGCTTAGTCCACCTTGAATGTCCGCAAAGTAGTCTTGCATTATGTCAATTGCTCCAAATGTTTAGGAAATCTGAGCATTTGTTCCTCCAATTCCAAGGCCCTCGGAAAGGGTTAGGAGCGACTAAGAACATCCTTTCAAGATGATTCACCAGTGTGATTTCTTTCTGCTATCAACAAGCTGGTCAAGAGGCACCCCTCAAAATTAAAGCTCATTCCACCAGAGCGACTGTAGCCTCATGGGCAAAGTTCGGGTACATCCCTCTTCAGCAGATTTGCCATGCAACGACGTGGGCAAGTTCTTCTAACTTCGTCAAGCATTACCGGTTAGACATTTCTGAGGGCTCACCCTTCTGCAAGCAGGTCTTGGAAAGTGCAGTTGTATCTATGCCCCCCTTTAAGTTTATATTGCTTTGCATATCCCATACTGTTATGTGCTGCCATAGGACCTCCAGGAAAGCCTTAAAGGGGTATTTCAGGAAAAAACTTTTTTTATATATCAACTGGCTCCAGAAAGTTAAACAGATTTGTAAATTACTTCTATAAAAAAAATTTACTCGTTCCAATAATAAACACGACTACAAGGTCGTTATCTAAGATGACAGGTAGGAAGTGCTCAAAACCAAAATGCGGATGTGCATTTATACTAAGGTAAAGCAAGTCCTACACTTGTGGTCCATTGCTATGGGCAATCCCCAGAAAAAAATGCATACAATGGAGGATGCCTGCAACCGACCGCAATTACCACAATGGCATCCTTACCCGATGATGGGTGTGGATATAAATCATATAAAGTACAGTAGTACAAAAACATAACAACTACAAATATAGGTGCACAATTGTGGTGGATGTAACAATGAAATTAGCTAACCCTCAAAACTGATATAAAATTGAGACATTAGCCAGTATATCCATATATGAAGGACATACCTGAGCCTGCACACCAACGCCAAGGTTTCTCAAATGGCACGGGACCTAACCTTAAACCTGCCTGTGCATGATAAGCAAAAAACAGGGGCCAGTGCGCAATTACAAAAGCTTTTGGGTCCGACTTACAGACTGCTCCTTCCAATAATAATCAGCGGCTGAATGTGAGTTGTTCTTTTCTGTCTGGCAACAGTGCTCTCTGCTGACATCTCTGCTTGTCTCGGGAACTGCACAGAGTAGAATAGGTTTGCTATGGGGATTTGCTTCTACTCTGGACAGTTCCCGAGACACGTGTCATCAGAGAGCACTTAGACAGAAAAGGACAATTCAACTTCAGCAGCTCATAAGTACAGAAAGGATTAAGATTTACAAATCTGTTTAACTCTCTGGAGTCAGTTGATATATAAAGAAAAGTTTTTTCCTGGATAACCCCTTTAAATTAGCTTACCTGAAATTTCATTTCCTAGAGGTCCGTAGGCAGCACAAATTACCCTCCCAATAAATTAGTATTATTGCTGCAAACAACTCAAAGTGTGTGTTTATTGGATCCTTATATAAGGTGTTGAATTTGTAATCAAGATACATTGCTAATTGTCTCTTCTAGTTGTATCTAGCCCCTTAAGGACCCAGCCATTTTACATCTTAGGACCCGGCCATTTTTTGAACATCTGACCACTGTCACTTTAAACATTAATAACTCTGGAATGCTTTTAGTTATCATTCTGATTCCGAGAATGTTTTTTCGTGACATATTCTACTTTAACTTAGTGGTAAAATTTTGTTGTAATTTGCATCCTTTCTTGGTGAAAAATCCCAAAATTTTATGAAAAATGTTGCATTTTTCTAACTTTGAAGCTCTCTGCTTGTAAGGAAAATGGATATTCCCAATAATTTTTTTTATTCACATCTCCAATATGTCTACTTTATGTTTGCATCGTAAAATTGACGTGTTTTTACTTTTGGAAGACACCAGAGGGCTTCAAAGTTCAGCATCAATTTTCCAATTTTTCACAACATTTTCAAACTCACTATTTTTCAGGGACCAGTTCAGGTTTGAAGTGGATTTGAAGGGTCTTAATATTAGAAATACCCCATAAATGACCCCATTATAAAAACTGCACCCCCCAAAGTATTCAAAATGACATTCAGTCAGCATTTTAACCCTTTAGGTGTTTCACAGGAATAGCAGCAAAGTGAAGGAGAAAATTCACAATCTTCATTTTTTACACTCGCATGTTCTTGTAGACCCAATTTTTTTATTTTTACAAGGGGTAAAAGGAGAAAATGTATACTTGTATTTGTAGATCAATTTCTTTCGAGTAAGCACATACCTCATATGTCTATGTAAAGTGTTCGGCGGGTGCAGTAGAGGGCTCAGAAGCGAAGGAGTGACAAGGGGATTTTGGAGAGCATGTTTTTCTGAAATGGTTTTTGGGGGGCATGTTGCATTTAGGAAGCCCCTATGGTGCCAGAACAGCAAAAAAAAAACACATGCCATACCATTTTGGAAACTAGACCCCTTGAGGAATGTAACAAGGAATTAAGTGAGCCTTAATACCCCACAGGTGTTTCACGACTTTTGCATATGTAAAAAAAAAAAAAATTTATTTCACTAAAATGTGTTTCCCCCCAAATTTCACATTTTTACAAGGGTTAATAGCAGAAAAGACCCCCCAAAATTTGTAACCCCATCTCTTCTGAGTATGGAGGTACCCCATAAGTTGACCTGAAGGGCACTGCGGTTGAACTACAATGCTCAGAAGAGAAGGAGTCATATTTGGCTTTTTGAGAGCAAATTTTGCTCGGGGGGCATGTCGCATTTAGGAAGCCCTTATGGTGCCAGAACAGCAAAAAAAAAAAAAACACATGGCATACCATTTTGGAAACTAGACCCCTTGAGGAATGTAACAAGGAATAAAGTGAGCCTTAATACCCCACAGGGGTTTCACGACTTTTGCATATGTAAAACATTTTTTTTTAAATTTCACTAAAATGTGTGTTTCCCCCCAAATTTCACATTTTTGCAAGGGTTAATAGCAGAAAAGACCCCCCAAAATTTGTAACCCCATCTCTTCTGAGTATGGAGGTACCCCATAAGTGGACGTCAAGTGCACTGCAGGGGTGCCACAATGCTCAGAAGAGGAGTCACATTTGCAAACTTTGCTGAAATAGGGGGGACATGTCGCATTTAGGAAGCCCCTATGGTGCCAGGACAGCAAAAAAAAAAAAACACATGGCATACCATTTTGGAATCTAGACCCCTTGAGGAATGTAACAAGGGGTAAAGTAAGCCTTAATACCCCACAAGGGTTTCACGACTTTTGCATATGTAAAAAAAATATATTTTTTCACAAAAATGTGTGTTTCTCCCCAAATTTTACATTTTTACAAGAGTTAATAGCAGAAAAGACCCCCCACAATTTGTAAATACATTTCTTTGGAGTAAGGACATACCTTATTTTTTGATGATTTTAGCTTGGCGGGTGCACAGCAGGTCTTGCTTGAGTGGGAACGCAGTCAGGGACCTTGAGCTTGATATGGAGCCAGGATGTGGGACCCCCCCTCAAGGAGCGTTAATGGGGCGAGCACTGAGCCCTAAAATAGGGGAACACTATGGGGGACAACGGACCGTAACTGGGGTAGACAGGTGGAGTACAGAGGCCCGTAATATGGGGTACAGTGTGCCAGAAAATTATAAAACATAATAAAATAGGATATGTTCCCAGAATGATGACCCAGAGCATAGCCAAAACTAAAAAAAAATATGCCCACCCCAAACCCTATGCTCTGAATCATCATTCTGGGAATGTGATGTGTGTGGCCGTCCCTAACCTGTTGCCTCAAATGCGCACCCGTTCAGGTGGAGAGAGAGCGCTGCGCATTTGACGCAACATAAAAAAAGTCCCCGATGATAGTGACTCAGTGACCTATGACCAATTTTTGAAAAAACACCCCCAGAGGTCTTATAATTTATTTTTTTTTTCAGGTTTTTTTGGGCAATTTAGTGATTTATGGGGGTTAAATTTTGTAATGTACTCTGGACTTGGTACATTGGTCAAATTATGGAAAATTTAACTGAAAAGGGAAAATGTAGGGCTCCATGGAAGTGTGATACTCCCTTTTAGTGTTAGTGTGTATGTGGTGCTTGGTGTATATAACGGTGTGTGATTATCAACCACACACCGTTATTATAAAAAAAAAAAAAAAAAAGCTGCGGCCCAAAAAAAAAGGGGGGGGGGGGCAAACGCAGCTCCCTGAACCCCTAATAGGACCCAGGGTAAGGGATCAGACCCTAAAAGGACCCTGGGGGACCTATTAGGGAGTCGGGGGGGGGGGGGGGGGGGTGGATTTTTTGACCCTTTTAATCAGGAGAAGAAAAAAAAAAGGATGGCGCACGCAGCTCCCTGAACCCCTAATAGGGCCCGGGGTCAGGGATCAAGCCCTAATAGGACCCTTGGGGACTTATTAGGGGGTCAGGGGGGTTACTTTTTTTTTTTTTTTTTTTTTTTAACTTTTGTTTACTTTTTTTTAAACTTTATTATACTTTATTACACCTACCTGTCCCTGCAAGCCTCTGTCCCTATTCTAATGGCTACTGAGGGGGCTCCAGAGCTCCGAGGGGGGGGGATCAACGGTCCCCTTCCTGCTGCTGCACCCGCTGACTGAACACAGAGAGCGGGTACAGTGGCGGGAAGGACCGTTAACTCCTCCTCTGCCGCTCTGCTATTGGCTGGTCGCTGGCCAGCCAATAGCAGCGTTGCTGGGGCGGTGACAGTATGGTCACCGCTCCCCAGCAACGGCAGGTGATTGGCATGTGTCCTTAAAGCCCAGGGTGCGGAGACGTATGCATACGTCATGGGTCCTTAAGGGGCTAGGGGAAGGGAACATTAACTCATACTGTTATGTGCTGCCTACGGACCTTCAGGAAATGAAAATTTCAGGTAAGCAAATTTAAGGCTTTCACAGAGATGTGCCAAGAGGTTTGATGAGTGGGTGCTAAAACAGAGAGTACATATCTGATAGGCTGACATTGGAAAGAAAAGCGAGCAATGTACCTACTGTATTGTTCTCCTCTAGGTAATAATGTTTCAAGGTTTTCTACCAATTATTTATTGAAGCATAACACATATCGAAGAGTAAATTTTACAATTTTTAACATATCCTTCCTATTTTAACAAAAATGAACAAAATAAAATTGTAATAGCAAACTCATACAACAATAACCAGTTAAAGGGTTTAGGAAACAAAAATTAAATCACATTACATTTCACCATTTTTATTTTTTACTATTTATCTATGATTTCTGAAGTGATGTTATTTTCTGGTCACTGCTTTGTTGCAAATGATAAGTGCTGCTGTATGTCAGTCCCATAGGCCTCCTCTGCTGTTCCCATACTATATTACTTCTTCTGTACAGAGATGTCAGCAGAGAGCAATGTGTTCCAAAAAGAAAATAATTTCCTCTGTAGTATTCAGCAGTTAATAAATACTGGAAGGATTAAGATTTTTTAATAGAAGTAATTTACAAATCTGTTTCTCTTTCTGGCACCAGTTGATAAAAAATAAAAATAAAATAAGAAATGTTAAAGTTTTCCACTGGAGTACCCCTTTAATCATTTTAGTGTTCTCATCCGTCATTCTAACAACTGTTTTGTTTCAGTACTGTTTATGCAAGGGATCAGATTTGTGATAAAAGTTAATTCCCCTGATGGTAAATTTGTCCTTATCTGTCATCATAGGAATAATTCCTTTGGAGATTAGCCTTCTTCTAGTATTGTGAGGAAAGTAGATTACACAAATCCCCCCAAACCATTCCCTTTCCCTTCAAGGCTTCTGGAAAGGCTTGGAATTTGACACTCATCGCCCCTAAATCTCTAGGGGGGACTTCCAAAAAGGACACCATTTCCCCTAAAAGATAATTATGACTTACAAATGCGAACACATAGTAACAAAAAATAATATTAAATAATTATATAAGCATGGCAGCCGGGACATCTGGCTGAAATCCATTCTCATCTTTGCATTATAGCTGCTGTTTGTGCCCTAAGGGTCCATATTTGAGAATAGAGAAGACTGCCAGGTCCTAGAGTTGTGATCTCTTTCACATTGTGAGAAAAAAGCAGGATCAAGACTCCTCTAAACTGCCACACATAGCTGTGATGGTGGATCACTACATCCAAGCCATCCCTTCTCAGTTCCAATGCGGCGTTTAGCATGGAGATCAAAAGGACACAGATCAACTTGTCAACCTGATAAAAAGGTTTCAGGTAACTGAGGACCACCTCTGTGACTTCTCCTAGTTTAATCTAGTTGAGGACTGTGGAAGAGCCAGAGGAAAAGGAGGTCTATGTGGTCATATATTCCTAGAAAGGCTACAGGGGACTCTCTACCCTTTAGATCAGGGTAAATCCAGTACTGTAGAAGCCAAAATAAAGGAATCATTTCTGTGAAGTGTTCTCTTACCTCTGGGCACATATTGTGTAATACTGTCTGACAATAGTTGCTGTCTGTGGAGCATTGAGACCCATACTACAAGTTTTTGCCAGCAGTGTGGGCAAAATTTATTGAAATATTGTTCATATCAGTATAAGTCTTTAAAATAACTTACGATTAGGTGCTTTCATAGCATTTTGCTTGCTTTATTTTTCATCATTTTGTTTTCATTACAGTAAGGAAAATTCATATTAACAAAGTTTACAAACATACCATGGTCTAAATATCACAGAGTTCACCTCCACGTTGTGGATGGGGACGACGACACGTTTTGATCAAAAAGTGCACTAAGAGTCTCCATTTTGTTGACCAAGTGTGCTGCTGCCATTTTCTTTTTTTATATGTGAAATATCAGAGGCTCACCAGGATCTGGGGTCCACCACTTTACTCATGCATACTAGATCCGATTACTGAGAACAATTTACCTACAGCCAGTTCTATCATTACCAAATCTCAACCCTATATTTAATATTTATCCCTATCATTTTAAATACATACATTTCATTTTATATATGCGTAAGCTTTTAAACTCCAAATTTTATTTAAACCTGATGGATATACACTCTAGTTCAAAGATCCAAAACGTCTCACCTTGTAAAACGCTTCTGTTATTTGTGGCTTTGTTCAGACATGCAGGTACCGTATTTATCGGGGTATAGCACGCACCAGCCTATAACACGCACCCTCATTTTACCAAGGATATTTGGGTAAAAAAAGTTTTTTACCCAAGTATCCTTAGTAAAATGAGGGTGCGTGTGTGTGCATGCGTATACCCCGATACACCCCCAGGAAAGGCAGGGGGAGAGGGGCCGTCGCTGCCCGCTTCTCTCCCCCTGCCTTTCCTGGGGTCTAGAGCCCTGCTGCTGCCGCTTCTCTCCCGCTGGCTATCTGCGCCGCTGCCCGTTCTCTCCCCCTATCGGTGCCAGCGCCCCATTGCCGGCGCCGATAGCCAGGGGGAGAGAAGGGGCAGCGGCACCCATTGCCGGCGCCCCTGCCCCATTGCCTCCCCCATCCCCGGTTGTATAATTACCTGTTGCCGGGGTCGGGTCCCCTGCATCGTTGCTATGCACTGCATGGCGCGGCGCAATGACAAGTGACGTCATTGCATCTCGCAGTGCATAGCAACGACGCAGGGGACGCACACTGGAGGCCTAAAGCAGCGCAGACCCGACCCCGGCAACATGTAATTATACAACCGGGAATGGGGGAGGCAACGGGGCAGCTGGCAATGGGTGCCGCTGCCCCTTCTCTCCCCCTGTCTGTCGGCGCCGCTGCCCCATTGCCGGCGGCGCTTCTCTCCCCCTGGCTATCGGCGCCGGCAATGGGGCACCGATAGTCAGGGGGAGAGAACGGGCAGCGGCACCGATAGCCAGGGGGAGAGAAGGGCCGGCAGCAGGGCTCTAGACCCCAGGACAGGCAGGGGCAGAGAAGCCGGCAGCGGTGGCGGTCTCTGCACCTGCAAAGCCGCTGCAGTTCATTGATTTAAAGCGCCCGCTTTAAATCATTGAACTGCAGCGGCTTATCGGCGTATAACACGCAGGTAGACTTTAGGCTAAAAATTTTAGCTTAAAAAGTGCGTGTTATACTTGCCATGTTAGTTCATTCAATGTGTGCCCATTTTTTCTAAAACATCGTTTCTCCATACTTAGTTGTTACCATATCCTGATGGCTACACTTTCTAGTTTATAAAACCTCTCTTATGAACGACTTGTGTTCTGTCAACCTCGTTCATATCATTCTACTAACCTCGTTCATATCATTCTACTTGTCTGACCAATGTACACACTGCCACATGGACATTTCAACAAATATATAAAAATTTTGACATCCAGGTAAAGAAACCTTTCAACAGGGTATTATACCTTTTAATCGTATGGACCTACAGAATAAAAAGGTGTCATTTTTACCGAAAAATGTACTAAGTAGAAACGGAAGCCCCCAAAAGTTACAAAACAGCATTTTTTTCAATTTTGTCTCACAATAATTGTTTTCCCGTTTCGCCGTAGATTTTTGGGCAAAATGACTGATATCATTACAAAATAGAATTGGTGGCACAAAAAATAAGCCATCATATGGATTTTTAGGTGCAAAATTGAAAGAGTTATGATTTTTTAAAGGCAAGGAGGACAAAACGAAAATGCAAAAACGGAAAAACCCTCGGTCCTTAAGGGGTTAAGCTTTCTTTTAGTGCCAATATCACCCTTCACTAATTTGTCATCAACAGTTTTTCCTTTATTGTGAACAAACATTGGAAATTCATGAACCAGGGTCCCATATTCAGGATCCAATCTCAGAAGAATCCAATATTTGTTCTGTATTTATTTTATCATGGATGTATGTCTATCGTAAGTCCCTGCATACATTATGCAATTTGTTTCTGTTTTCTTTTGGGTTTGTATTTTCTCAACTCATTAGTTTTGTTCGTTCAAGAGATGCAACTGCATCTCCTGTTTTTTTCTACTTCTTTACAATTGTAACCTCTGTCTGAAAAATGTAAAAAAAAAAAAATTTTATTATTCTTTTTATATTCTTCGTTTGTACTTGTAATTCTGCTTGCTTAAATGAATTGGCTTTTCGGGAGAACACATTTTTGGCACATCTAAGAAATGAATAGTATTAGCATCATATGTCAGTGTGAGTTTAATTCATGGTTGTACCTCATTTAACCCCTTAAGGACACATGACGTTCTCATACGTCTCCATTTCCGAGTCCTTAAGGACACATGACGTATGAGAACGTCATGTGTTTTACCGGCCCCCCACAACCATCTGGAGCGGAGCCGGTCCCCGATGCCTGCTGAAATCGTTCAGCAGGCATCGTGGCATATCGCCCAGGGGGGTCATTATGACCCCCCCATGTCGGCGATGGCCGCAGATCGCTGGACAATTCAGTCCAGCGATCTGCGGCGGATTCCGGGTCAATCCGGTCTCCAGTGACCCGGAATTATTGGCTGATCGGGGCCGTCAGAGACGGCCCCGAACAGCCAGAGCCAGCAGGGGTGAGGTGGCACTGGTGCCACCTCACGATCGCCCTGATTCGTCGGCCGGATTACCGGCCGACCAATCAGGGCACCTGCTGCGGGTGTGACTCCCGCAACCCGCTCCGCCCCTCTTCCGGAGGACGTGAGCGGGTGCGGGACGTGCACCCCGGGTGCTGGGGACCCCGATCCCCGGCGCCCTTGTTGGGATCGGGGCCCCAGGAGCAGCAGCAGCGGCGGCGGAGACGACGAGGGACTGACCCTCATGCGGCTGGATCGTTGGAGGTGAGTGACAGCCTCCTGCTGTTGCTTAGCAACAGCTCCCAGCATGCAAAAAGGGCATGCTGGGACTTGTAGTTTTGCAACAGCTGGAGGCACATTCTTTCTATGGAAAAGTGTACCTTCAGCTGTTGTGTAACTACAACTCCCAGCTTGCACAATCAGCTAAAGTGCATGCTGGGAGTTGTAGTGGTGCATCTGGTGGTTGCATAACTACAACTCCCAGCATGCCCGTTGGCTGTCAGTGACTGCTGAGAGTTGTAGTTTTGCAACAGCTGAAGGCACACTGAGTTAAGTAGCAAACCAGTGTGTCTCCAGCTGTTGCATAACTACAATCCCCAGCATCCCCAGCCAAAGTAGTATGCCTCCAGCTGTTGCATAACTACAACACCCAGCATGCCCTTCCGCTGTCCGTACATGCTGGGGGTTGTAGCTTTTGCAACAGCTGAAGGCACACTGGTTGCAAAACACTGAGTTTGTTACCAAACTCGGTGTTTCACAACCAGTGTGCCTCCAGCTGTTGCAAAACTACAACTCCCAGCACGCACTGATAGACCGTACATGCTGGGAGTTGTAGTTTTGCAACAGCTGGATGTTTCCCCCCCCCAATGTGAACGTACAGGGTACACTCACATGGGCGGAGGATTACAGTAAGTATCCGGCTGCAAGTTTGAGGTGCGGCAAAATTTCTGCCGCAGCTCAAACTGCCAGCGAGAAACTACTGTGAACCCCCCGCCCGTGTGACTGTACCCTAAAAACACTACACTACACTAACACACAATAAAATAAAAAGTAAAAAACACTACATATACACATACCCCTACACAGCCCCCCTCCCCTCCCCAATAAAAATGAAAAACGTCTGGTACGCCACTGTTTCCAAAACGGAGCCTCCAGCGGTTGCAAAACTACAACTCCCAGCATGCACTGATAGACCGTACATGCTGGGAGTTGTAGTTTTGCAACAGCTGGATTCCCCCCCCCCCCCCCCAATGTGAACGTACAGGGTACACTCACATGGGCGGAGGATTACAGTAAGTATCCGGCTGCAAGTTTGAGCTGCGTCAAATTTTCTGCCGTAGCTCAAACTGCCAGCGCGAAACTACTGTGAACCCCCGCCCGTGCGACTGTACCCTAAAAACACTACACTACACTAACACAAAATAAAATAAAAAGTAAAAAACACTACATATACACATACCCCTATAGAACCCCCCTCCCCAATAAAAATGAAAAACGTCTGGTACGCCACTGTTTCCAAAACGGAGCCTCCAGCTGTTGCAAAACAACTACTCCCAGTATTGCCAGATAGCCGTTGACTGTCCAGGCATGCTGGGAGTTTTACAACAACTGGAGGCACCCTGTTAGGGGTATTCTACGCCAGTGATTCCCAATGTCCACCCCTATGCAAGTCCCTAATTTAGGCCTCAAATGCGCATGGCGCTCTCACTTTGGAGCCCTGTCGTATTTCAAGGCAACAGTTTAGGGCCACATATGGGGTATCGCCGTACTCGGGAGAAATTGGGCTTCAAATTTTGGGGGGTATTTTCTGCTATTACCCTTTTAAAAAATGTAAAATTTTTGGGAAAACAAGCATTTTAGGTAAAAAAAATATATATTTTTTTACATATGCAAAAGTCGTGAAACACCTGTAGGGTATTAAGGTTCAAATTACCCCTTGTTACGTTCCCCGAGGGGTCTAGTTTCCAAAATGGTATGCCATGTGTTTTTTTTTGCTGTCCTGGCACCATAGGGGCTTCCTAAATGCGGCATGCCCCCAGAGCAAAATTCGCTTTCAAAAAGCCAAATGTGACTCCTTCTCTTCTGAGACCTGTAGTGCGCCAGCAGAGCACTTTTCACACCCATATGGGGTGTTTTCTGAATCGGGAGAAATTGGGCTTCAAATTTTGGGGGGTATTTTCCGCTATTACCCTTTTTAAAAATGTAAACATTTTGGGAAAACAAGCATTTTAGGTAAAAAAACATATATATTTTTTTTACATATGCAAAAGTCGTGAATCACCTGTAGGGTATTAAGGTTCACTTTACCCCTTGTTACGTTCCCTGAGGGGTCTAGTTTCCAAAATGGTATGCCATGTGTTTTTTTTTTGCTGTCCTGGCACCATAGGGGCTTCCTAAATGCGGCATGCCCCCCAAAAACCATTTGTCGCTCCTTCCCTTCTGAGCCCTCTACTGCGCCCGCCGAACAATTAACATAGACATATGAGGTATGTGCTTACTCGAGAGAAATTGGGTTTCAAATACAAGTAAAAATTTTCTCCTTTTTATCCCTTGCAAAAATTCAAAAATTGGGTCTACAAGAACATGCGAGTGTAAAAAATGAAGATTTTGAATTTTCTCCTTCACTTTGCTGCTATTCCTGTGAAACACCTAAAGGGTTAATACACTTACTGAATGTTTTTTTGAATACTTTAGGGGGTGTAGTTTTTATAATGGGGTCTTTTATGGGGTATTTCTAATATGAAGACCCTTCAAATCCACTTCAAAACTGAACTGGTCCCTGAAAAATAGTGAGTTTGAAAATTTTGTGAAAAATTTCAAAATTGCTGCTGAACTTTGAAGCCCTATGGTGTCTTCCAAAAGTAAAAACTCATAAATTTTATGATGCAAACATAAAGTAGACATATTGTATATGTGAACCCAAAAAAAATAGCTTCAAAGTTAGAAAAATGCAAAATTTTCATTTTTTTCATCAAATTTTGGGATTTTTCACCAAGAAAGGATGCAAGTTACCCTAAAATTTTACCACTAAGTTAAAGTAGAATATGTCACGAAAAAACAATCTCGGAATCAGAATGATAACTAAAAGCATTCCAGAGTTATTAATGTTTAAAGTGACAGTGGTCAGAATTGCAAAAAACGCTCCGGTCCTTAAGGTATAAAATGGCCTGGTCCTTTTTATACCTTAAGGACCGTATAAGCACTCGCGGGTCACATGATTTGGGGGGGAAAGAAATATTGTTATATACCGTGAAACCGCCATAAGTTACAAAAATACCGTGATAGACATATTTGGTCATACCGCCCAGCTCTATCATCCAGGGTGTGACTTTTTTTTAGAAATGGGGAAAAAAAAGTTAATTCTTTGAAAGGAGCTGGGCCCCTTCTTTTCTGATCATCTATCCTCAATTTTCCTCAAAAAAGGAGATTATACAATGTACACATTTATAGAAGGTTGAGGTTTTCTAAAATTCTTCATTCTGCACACTAAGATCTCTAAGAAAAGCCTTGGAGAGCCCATCAGGAACGAAAAAGGCACAGCACTTAGTAAGTGGTAAGAGTCTCAGCACCCAGACCCCCTCCATTCGTGTGTCACTACGACAAAAGTAGTAGTAGAGTCATAGGATTACACACTAATGGAGCAGTCAGAGAGGTGGGAAGAAAACCAGAGTTCATAAGACCAATGGAGTGGAGACTATGGAGAAGAATTTATGATCTAGAGTGTCAAATGCTGCAAAGAAATCTAGATAAATGAATGTCAGAGATTGCCTTCAGATGTGGTTGTTATGCACACATAAGTGACGTTGTTTAAGGCAGTTTCTGTGGAGTGTAAACCAGACTGTAAGGGGTCAATGACTGACTGGATAAACAGGAATATACAAAGTATTCAAGGATTTAAAAGACCAAACTGAGTGTTTCTTTAACTGCAAATTGTGCGCATAACACGAGATGATCCCATTGCCTACTTTAGTTGTCCATCTCTGTCATGACATTTACAGAGATAGGAAAGATTGCACATAGCACACACTTATCCCGACTTGCTCTAGTGACATGCGGACCCCCACCAATCACAACAATATCAGAAGTTTTTTAAAGTCCCAGTGCCCATTTAACCAGGAGGAGATCCTCCTCTTTTTAATCAAGATGTAGAGATTTTCAGAGATAACATTGTGTAGCACTGAAAGGGTGCTTATCTTTAGCTGGGTAAGCAAAATCCCAAGGATAGGGGCACATGTCAATAGAAGGAGCTGTGAAGATAAAACACAGAGAACAAAAATCAACAAAATTCAGGATGCCATCAAACCTGCCCAGACTTTGTCTGCAGTATATACAGTAAAAAAAATTTTTTTTATGAAACAACATTTGCTTGCAATGTACTATAGATCTGCACCACATTTTTAGAGTGAAATGTATACCATAAATTAGTCTTGATGTAGTCTAAAGACTCAGATCTGTATGGCGCTGTATGATGGTATAATCCATTGCCGCACGTCAAGGATACTCTACTCTAGATACAATAAAGAAAAGCACACATTTTTAAACATTTTTTTAACCCCTACAGGATCCATGACGTACCACTACGTCATGACACCCTGGGTCTGGAAACTACACCCCTCAAGGAACGTAACAAGGGGTACAGTGAGCTTTAAAACCACACAGATGTCTTCCAAAAGTAAAAACATGTCAACTTTATGATGCAAACATAAAGTAGACATATTGTATATGGGAATCAATATATAATTTATTTGGAATATTCATTTTCCTTACAAGCAGAGAGCTTCAAAGTTCGAAAAATGCTAAATTTTAAATTTTTTCATCAAATTTTGGAATTTTTCACCAAGAAATGATGCAAGTATCGACAAAAATTTACCACTAACATAAAGTAGAATATGTCACGAAAAAACAATCTCGGAATCAGAATGAAAAGTGAAAGCATCCCAGAGTTATTAATGCTTAAAGTGACAGTGGTCAGATGTGCAAAAAATGGCCGAGTCCTACAGGGAAAATTGGCTGGGTCCAGAAAGTCTGCATACGAATTTGCCGGTGGATGGTAATGAAGCATATTATATTGTATCTCTGTAATACAGCCATGTGCATGAATTATAAAGCTCCCCTTGTTCTGAGCATTTATGTGGATGTTGTGTATCTCTTCCATTAGTCTTCCCCTCATGTGCGTTAGTAAACAGATTTGAAGAAATTGCTACATATGCATTTCTAAACAGACTGCTGCAGTTGAGCATGTTTCAAATAGGGAGGAAAAACAAACAAAAAACACCTTATTTTTAATTTGGATCACATACTTTATTTTAGATGACACAATTTGGCAACCAAATCTTTTTTTTTTAAATGTGAACCATTAAAATTAAAAAATATATTTATGTATATATCCCTGGTCAAATATTTGATAGCATGATTCTGGAAACTCAACTGGCATGCGTTGTGAATAATCCATGAAATACAATAACGTTTAAGGAAGGTTTAAAAAAAAACAAAAAAAAAAAAAAACACTTTAGATAAAACAAACTTCTTAAACATAAAAACAAATGTTTGTGTTCTGGAAGTTTTAAAAACATGCTAGTCCTTGGTCCATCCTCTAATACAAAGGTGCAGAAGTGTTGGTTTCCTCTTTAAGAAATGGTGAAGGAAGTCTCTGAGTAAAGAGTTTACACTCCAAGTTTATTGGCCTGGGTAAGCACTACTTTGAGTACTGGCATGAAGGCAGATGTTTCACTAAAGTTACTGGTGCTCACTATGTGGGTATGGATGTTGAGACCTTCCATATAGTTTCGAGACTCAATACTTCTGGCAATGTTGTGTAACCCTGCAATAATTGCAGGAGATAGCTAGAAAATAAAAAAAATAAAAAACAGAAAAGGTTAGAAGCACAGCTACGCAGCATATGGAAATTATATGTGGTCTTACATGAGTGAATTGTGTAATATAGTAACTGCCTTATAGTACCAGGGTGGTACTACAAAAAAATATAAAAAAAAATATGTAAAAAGGTAAGGTTTGTTGGTCATTGTTTGGGCGCTTAGACCCCCACTAATCATCAGACCATACCAGGAGAACCACTTGGCTGAGCTCTTTCTTCCTCTCCCAATTTCACAGTATGGGCTCCATAGACTTACTACAGAAACAATCTTCTGCATCGATATTAGGGGTGTGTAGCGAGCTGGGTAGAAAAGCTCTCAACTGGGCATTTCTGGCTTGTTTTAGCAATTGAACACTCACATCCCAACTGATCAACACTTTGGATATGTTGCTATCATTTCAAATAACTTTGATATTCCATAGGAACGTTTTAAGCCTTGCAGCGTGAAATGCGTGGTCAATTGTATGAGAGTCCACATCTGTACAGTACTTTCAAACATTCACGAAACACATTCTAATGATCAATTACTCTGTTTTGCAAGACAGTAGTTTCCAAGCACAGTATACACTCTTGTATGTAGGTTAATGTGTTGTGACGATAAAACCTCACAGTGGTACTAGATTCTGAAAATTCTCCCTCTAATTGCAATTTTATGTCATTTGGATTCATGTAAGGTCCTAGAGACAATACAGCCCAGCAGAAAACAGAACAGAAAATATCCTCAGAACCTGGTAGGACTACAGCTGCAGCCATCACACCCCCTCCCATAGACATGAATGGAGGGGACGTGGCGTGACGTCACGTCCCCATTCCCGGAAACCCGGAGGTTTCCGAAACTGGAGACGCAGCTACCACATAGAATGCGGGTGCTGCAGGGAGATCGCTGGGGGTCCCAGCGGAGGGCCCCCCCGCGATCAGACATCTTATCTCCTATCCTTTGGATAGGGGTTAAAATTAAACTTTTTTATTTTTCCACAAACAGGGCGTTATGAGGGCTAATTTTTTGTGCCGGGTTCTGACATTTTTTGCGCTACCATTTTGTATTGATCGCACTTTTTGATCGCTTTTTATTCAATTTTTTTCATGATATAAAAAGTGACCAAAAATAAGCTATTTTGGAATTTGGAATTTTTTTGTGCCTACGCCATTGACCAAGCGGTTTAATTAATTATATATTTTTATAATTCGGACATTTCCGCATGCGGCAATACCACATTTATTTTCATTTACACTGTTTTGTTTTTTTTAAATGGGAAAAGGTGGGTGATTCAAACGCTTATTAGGGAAGGGGTTAAATGATCTTTATTAACTTTTTTTTTTTTGCAATGTTGTAGCCCCTATAGGGGACTATAACACTGCACACACTGATCTTTTACATTGATCATTGTTATCCTTGTGTCCTCCAGCTGTTCGGGACGCCACGACTTTGCCGCGGCAGTCTCAAACAGCCCACTGAGCTAGCCGGGAGTAGTTCACTTTCACTTTAGACGTGGCGATCAACTTTGAACACCGCGTTTAAAGGGTTAATAGTGCACGGCACCGCGATCAGTGCCGCACGCTATCGCCACAGGTCCCGGCCGTTGTTACAGGCCGGGCCAGACCCGCTATGACGATGATTTTTAAATCAACTGGTGACAGAAAGTTAAACAGATTTGTAAATGACTTCTATTAAAAATATTAATCCTTCCAGTACTTATCAGCTGCTGTATGTTCAAGAGGAAGTTCTTTTCTTTTTGAATTTCCTTTCTGCCTGACCACAGTGCTCTCTGCTGAAACCTCTGTCCATGTCAGGAAATGTCCAGAGCAGTATAGGATGGGGATTTTCTCCTGCTCTAGACAGTTCCTGAAATGGACAGAGGTGTCAGCAGAGAGCACTGTGGTTAGGCAGAACAGCACCACCCCTTCTCTACACAAGTTTTGATAAATCTCCCCCAAAGATACTTACCAGTCCTCGCTCTGTGCCTGTGTTTTGCAGTACATGAAGATGCAAGAAGTCTGTCAGAAGTGACCGTGCACGGGGAGCTTGGGAAGGCCACCTGTGCACCAAGGAGTTCATTTACATGTACTGAAGAACCAGGATTGTGGCAGAACAGAGGCACAAAGCGAGGACCTGTAAGTACCATTGTCATCAGTGTCACTTGCACTACAAGCCTGTACAACAGGTTAGTGTGGTTGATACTAATGGCAGATCCCCCTTAAAACACTTAGCCCCATCCACAGAATAAAGAGAAAGCATCCCAGTAGAACCTCCGTAATGTGGAGAAAAGGGACCTGAATCTCAATACGAAATAGAGTGGCGAGTTGCCTATGTGTGCCACCGCTCCACTCCGTCTATGGATCTCCCAGAAAAAGCAGGGCAGGGTGCTTGGCTTTCTACAGCAGCTCTATAGACAGTGAATGGAGCAGCAACGTGCATGAGTGACTTTGTCTCGGTTCTCCTAATTGGGGGGTGCTAATGACTGTTCTTCCTATGATCAGAAACTGACCTCCTATCCTATAGATAGTGGATGAGTATTTTAAGTTGGAATCATCCTTCAAGTAATTCCCATAGTGTGGCATTTGTTTGAGCATGTCCCATTTTTAACAGTTTCATTAGAAAAACTGAAAATTTACAGTCTGTATTCCTCCACACAAAATCTGACTAATTTGGAGGTACAACAGGGCTCCCTAGAGGTCAGTAAGTGCCCTATTAGGTCTCAGAGGCTGTACTTAAACTCAAGACTTTTGATTATATGACTGAAATGTATCCTTGAAATAAATGATAAAGTCTCTCCCTGAGCCATACTGGAAACTTTAGAATTTACCGTTTGCTCTCTTAGCTTGTCATACAAGGACTCCAGTCTCTTATTTGCGTCATCCAATTTCCTTTTGGTTTGCTGGGAAAAAAAAAAAAAAAAAAAAGAGAATAGATATATGTTTACATTATTGACTTATATTTGTAATTATTATATCAAAAGCCATTCTAATGGGCTGTAACTAATAACTATAACTAGCATGTGGAAAAAAAGAGCAAAAGCTCTCAGAATAGGGGACAAAAAAAAGTCCCCCTAAAGCATCAGTTTTGGGGAAAAACTTAGTGATGTAATCCTTTCTGAATGTTTGCAATACATAGGATATTAAAACATAATTTCTAATTGTATCTTAAAAAAAGAAAAAAACACCACCACATGGGTCCTCAGGTTGTATGTGGTATTGCAGCTCAGTTCCCTTGAAGTGAATTGAGCAAAGTTGTAATACCACACCCAACCTGAAGAAAGGTGTGGTGATGTTTTTGGAAGAAATTAGCTTTGTTTGTCATCTCCTTTAATATGGACTTTCCATAATGGTAGAAAATAGTATTAGTGTTCTAGTGTATTAGTGTTCTATTCTTAAGACTACATTCAAAACTCCATCATGGCTTCCAATTTATTTAAAAATCCATATAAACTGAAACTGGATCCTGTTCATTCTTTTATCATTTGGATTCCAAAAACAGTGTCGCAAGTTACACTTTCTTGCTGCCAAAGTAATGGAATTGCTGACAGATGTGCTATATGGCAGTGTCAACAGAGACCAATTTAAATGTATTATTAGAAGTATTACGTAAGGTGTAAACAAATTAATTGGTAACTAAATCCTATTAAAGGGAATATCCGTTTGGGGTGGGGGGGGAGGGGGAGTTTAAACTATGCCCGTTGTGTTAGATATAAAAAAAATAAACCTCTATCCACTTTCAGTGCTCCCACGGTGCCTTCGGTATCCTGCTGTGGTTCCTGGGCCCAATATGTCACATTGCCGCTCAGTATATCACTGTCCGAGAAGCTACACTGCTCCGGTCAGCAATTCGCTGAGCTTCAAGGTGATGTAATGGGTCCAAGAAGCAGGATAATGATTGCACCAGGAACTGAAGCAGAATACCTAAAACGCCGCAGGAGGGCTGGATATGAGTAGAAGTTTTTTTTTTTTTTATATCTGCGCATAGTTATAAACAAAAAACAAACAAAGAAAAACTCCTGCTGGAAAACAACTTCAATTCAATGAAACTCACGGGATCAATGGCTGATGATAAACATCTTTGGATGAGTGCCTCAAAAGTGGTTTTCAGGATCAGGTGCTCCTCTGGGATTGGGTTCTTGGTGATCTTCTCAGCAGGCAAACTGCGTATAGTCTGAGAAACGTTCAAATTCACAGATTCATTTCAGGAATAAATGGATGTTATGTAAAATCATTTACATGTAATTCCTTTAAAATATATTTATTTGATGGAGACCCATCCAAACGTCTACCATGTTTTATATAAACATACAAGAGCTTTGATAAATAAGCGCATAAAGTTTTGTTTCTCCAAAGACATCTTAAAATAACCTGCATGGTGTTGCCAATTGGTGCACCTGGAGCACCTTCTGTACTGGGCTTTGAGGAATCAAGGAGTACTCCTGGTTGTGGAATTGGCATGTGAGATGGCTGATATGGTACTGGTACTGATGCTGTAGGGGTAACAGGCAATGGAGCTGGCTGTTGTTGGGCCCGTGGGTCTGCCATAGGGTTCATTATTGGAGCTGTGATTGGTGGAGGAGGAAGGCGGTTTTCAACTACCTAAACAAAACACATGTAATTCATTCAGCAATGTTAATCTCCTCATTCTGTGTCTCGCTATTAATAAGGGATCTCCTATATAAATACAGAAAAGTAGGTAGACACTTTCTGTCACCAACCTTTTTCTTTGAAGTTCTACTGAGGGCAGGTGGGTCATTCCAGCCATTCTGAGGCCCTGAAAGAGAAGGATTTGATCAGCTTATACTACTGAAAGGACTTTACCTAGTAGAGCAGGAATTGTCACTGATTATTATAAGATTATAGTTAGCAAATTTGTTTTCAAGGATTTTACAGAATTCGCAAATTCCTGATGTTAGTAGAAGGACAAGGTCTACACATTTTCCCTACATTCTAGTGCTGGTCCTGGGGCTTGAGGAGCAAACAGAGTGGGGCAAAATGATATACAAGTACTGTAAATACTGTACATAGCTGACACTTATTATTCTGATATGGAGAATATTTATGGAACAACCTCCTAATTGTTATGGACTATTGTGATGTCCATGTTGTGGATCATGTAGTATAGGAAAAGGAAGTCTAACCAACACTTATCAGTTAATTCTTTTTTCATTTTATAATGCTTTATCTCTGTTTAGATGAGACCAGGAAGCCTTGTTTGAGGTATGATGGTAATTTAAGGAAAAAGAGTTGTATAATCCTGCTGTTCTGAGGTCAGCGGTTATGTATAGCTCCGGTGTGCCCTGTAGCTAATCGCCCAAAAGTAAAATGGCTGCAACTCCAACATGTTGGGAGTTGTAGTTTTTCAACAGCTGGTGGAACACAATTTGGAGAGCACAGCTCAATATGATGCTGTTTTTCAGGTTATTAGGCCAGGATTTACACCTGTATTATACTTGTGTGAAGCCGGCCTATAACATCTTCCTCACATAGTATTTGATCAGTATCATGTATTTTTAGCCAAGATCAGGAGTGGAACGGTCTAAGAATAAACAAAACAAAAACTATAATAGAAATATATACACATTCTTTTCTGCGTTTTGGACCAAAACCTGGTTTTGGATAAAAAAAACTGACTAAACACACTACAAGTGAGCCCTGTCTAAGGGTACGTTCACACTTGAGTGAATGGGTCTCCACGAGACCTGTTCACACTGAGGAATTTAAGCTGCAGACAATTCCGCCGCTGAAATTGTTCCGCTCAAAGAAAGAACATGTTCATTCTTTGCACGGATTATTCCGTGAGCACTGCATAGCCGTCAACGGGGACGGCTCAGTGCCCCATGGCCCTAGCGCTGAAGTATTTTCGGCGGCGGCCGCCAGACGGAGTCTCCGCTCGCTGAATGGAGATTCCGCAGCGAACGGAAATTCTTCAGTGTGAACGCACCCTAAAACTGCAAAACAATCAGGTAACCCTTCAAAAGTTAAAGTGGGACAACTCTCGGAGCACCACTGTTACATAGTTACATAGTTAGTACGGTCGAAAAAAGACATATGTCCATCAAGTTCAACCAGGGAATTAAGGGGTAGGGGTGTGGCGCGATATTGGGGAAGGGATGGGATTTTATATTTCTTCATAAGCATTAATGTTCTTTTGTTCCAGGAATGTATCTAATCCTGTTTTAAAGCTGTTAATTTTTCCTGCTGTGACCAGTTCCTGAGGTAGACTGTTCCATAAGTTCACAGTTCTCATGGTAAAGAAGGCGTGTCGCCCCTTGAGACTAAACTTTTTCTTCTCCAGACGGAGGGAGTGCCCCCTCGTCCTTTGGGGGGGGGTTTAACCTGGAACAGTTTTTCTCCATATTTTTTGTATGGGCCATTAATATACTTATATACGTTTATCATATCCCCCCTTAAACGTCTCTTCTCAAGACTAAACAATTGTAACTCTTTTAATCGCTCCTCATAGCTAAGATGTTCCATGCCCCAATTCCATGCCCCAATCCTGTGAATCCTTCTTTTTAGCCATTAGTTGTATTCAGGTCTCAAAGACCTGCACCAATGACCTGACAAAAAGGTGAGTTAAGGCAAGCTTTAAATTTAGTCCTTCCAATTTTTGGGCCAAATAGAAACAAGATGAGGAGGCACAAGAAATAAAGAGTAAGGGCGATTTTGTTTTGTCCACGTTTTTCTTTTAGGATTAATTGCGATTACTTAAAATTATCTTGCTATTGTATTATATTGACATGTAACACGCAAAGGCTATGTGGACTTGCAACATCTTTCTTATTTCTCCAGTGCAACAGAAAAAGGAGACTTTTTGTACTCACCGTAAAATCTCTTGATGGTGTATGGTATATGCTGCTGACACTAGGAAAATAAGTTGGCTCCTCCCTGGCAGGATATACCCGCCCACTTTAAGTGAGGTAATCAGTTTTGTCACAAAGCAGTAGGAAAAGCCAACAAAGAAATATGTCCGAAGGACCCTAGAAAAGAATCCCGGGTAAAAAAAAAAACAATAACCGGAAAAGAATATCCGTACAAAAACCTTAAGAAATAGGTGGGTGCGGTGTCCCCCAATGAAGGCTAAGAGAAAGATTTTACGGTTAGTACAAAAAAATCTCCTTTTCTCGGTCGCTCTTTAATGGGGGACATCTATACTGATGGGACGTACCAAAGCAGTCCCCTAGGGTGGGAATAACAACCACCAGAGAAAGGGAATCAGTCTCGAAACCGAACCCACTTGTCCGTAAGGCCTGCGGACGAGACTCCAGGCCAGAGAAAACAGAGGCCTAAAAACAGAGCTCCCGGAAGATCCCCCAGTCATGAAGATGAACTGGGCCGCCAAAAGGAAGGGACCGTCCTTCGCAGGGACTCTAAACCTACGGTCCTCATAGAGACCTGAAAAAGTCGACTAGGAAGCCAGAGGGGCCTGAACCATATCGGAAAGAGGTAAGAAATCAACTCTAGGGAACACAAAACTAGATAGAGGACTAGCCTGGCTGGGAAACAAAAATGGAAAATAGAAAGAAGAAATTGGGGCTCAGGGTCATGAATATTGAACCAAATTGTGTTTATTAATGTTTAAAAATATATTAAGGGCCCTTATGAGTCAGCAGGGACACAAGATAGCAATATAAGATAAAATAAAATAATAATATATAATGGCAAAAAAGCTAATACTTAATAAAATAATATGTAATAAAATATAATAAATAATAAAATGTGGCCACACATTTCCTGGATAAAATACTGTGCAGTATATTGTGCTTTTACTCTGTTTTTGAGTGTTCGCTCTTATCAGCTGTATATGTAGATAGTGGTGGTCACTGGGGTAATATACAGCTGCATATTACCCCAGTGACCACCATTATTAAGTATTTATTAAGTATTAGCTTTTTCTGCCATTATATATTATCTTATATTGCTATCTTGTGTCCCTGCTGAATCACAAGGGCCCTGTGAGTCACAGCACATAATGCTGATTAATATATTTTTTAAACAATAATAAAAACACAATTTGGTTCAATATTCATGACCCTGTGCCCCAATTTCTTCTTTCAATTTGCCTACTATTTCAACACCGTGGGTATAGGTGCCATATGGGAAACTCGGGTCCATAGGTTGCTAGTCTAACAAGAGCCTCTCAAACATTTTTATATAAAAATGGAAAATAGCACAACAAAAGAAAAAAGTAAACCGACTCTAGAAAGGCCTGGTGTGGAAGATCGAAGATCTGAACATCTGCAGACCCAAAACCCCTATCCAGGAGCCTGCCGCAAACACCCGGGAGGAGACATAGCTCAACTGGTGTAATCCGGATGACCAGAACGCCCTCCATTTCGAGAGAACATGGAAGGAAATAATGGCCAAGAAGAAGCAGAATGTCCAGAAAAGGGGCATCCCGGAACACCACAGAAACGGACATGGGAAATGGAGGTTCCTGAGTCACCTGGAAACGGAAGAATAAATGGCCAAGAAAGGAGTGGAAGACCCTGAAAAGGAGTATCCGGAACACAGGAGCAGCCAACATGGGAATTGGAGGTTTCCAAGTCTCCCGGAAGACTTACACTGGAAGGGTAAGGAAACCCAACGTCCACGCAATGCTCTAGGTGGCAAAGATCCGTGCAGAGACAAAAAAAAAATGCTGTACAGAAAGACCGCCCCATAAATGAGATTGCAGAGAAATCTGGGCAGGACCGCTACACATGCACAAGACCTCAACCATCACTAAGGCCCAAAGAACCAGGAGTGCCGACCTAGAGAAGAAGGCATGCCACAGCATCCCAGGATAGTGGCCAAGACAAGGAGACCAACCGGACCTGGGCCCCAGCGGTCCAGAGCACTCCGAACCAACAACGAGGAACGGGAACAGAGGGGGAACAAAAAGGGAAGCCGGCTGGGACCCCCCCCCCCCAGGCTCTGGGCACAGAAAGTTAACTCTGGAAAACCGTGGAGTCAGTGTAGCGCTGTTGACACCGTCAAGGGAAGGAGGAACACACCCTACCAGGGAGATTGTGCCAGGGGGGAGGAGAGCAATGGCAGGACCCAAACGACAGACAGAGGCTAGACCAGCTGTTGCCGAGCCACACATGATAACAGAAACTCCTCCGACAGAGGGGAGTGCCAAGGCTGTCTGAGCAGCAGTAGATAACCAAGAAACAGGAAGAGAGCCAGGCTGCAATAGTGGGCAGTAAGCACACAGGCAGAGATAGCGAAAAGCTCTACTGAATGCTCTAAGCGAAAAACAAGGGCCCAGCCAGATATCCCACCTATAAAGTGGAAAGAGAGAGATGACCCAGTGGAGGGGAAAACAAGGGGTGGTGGAGATGAAACTCAGGCACTGAAGAGGAAACTACGCAGAACACTGTCTGTGGTATTGGGTCCAGTCTATGTCCACGTAGGAACATGTGCTTGAATACCTCGAACTAGAAGTGGGAGATCCAGCACACTAGCCACAGATTCCGAAGACCATTAAGGACCTGTGGGTGAAAATTTATACCACTGCCGTTTCCCAGCACCCTCCAGGGAATACTGCAGAGTGCCCAGTCACCGCCGAGCACTGAGGAGTGGATATCATGCGTGCTGCGGGGAGATGCTGGAGCTGAATGATGGGCCCAGTCCTCCCACCGCTCGGCCTCTCTTCGCCCTGGGAACAAGGTGAGTGAGAGGGGCGGAGCATGAGAGGCACATAATGGCGCTGATGAAAGGAAAGTGAAAGTGCGGGCAGCAAAAAAGGCGGCCGGCAAAGGAGCAGAGCCGGCTGTCTATATACGTACAGTACCGCTGTGCGGCGAGAGAATGCGCCACCGCACAGCCCACCGAGCCCCCACACCAGAGAGCCCCAATAAAAAAGGTCAGTGATATCCCCTGACGACAACCCCCAATAATCCTTAGGATTAACCCCTGTCAGGGTAAAAGCGGAGGGCAGGTGGGCGTTGAGGATTGCTGCAGATGGGGCTGCCGGTAGCATGACCAGGAGGCCACAAGGTTAGCCCAGCACAGCAATGTGTAATGGCGGCTGAGGAGCTAGCGCTGGGGAAAAGGGACCTCAGGATGGAGACACCCTAACGGAGTACAGAAGGGGAGGGGAGAAGGGGGGGAGGATGTAAGACATACTCTCCAACAGACTCCATCTTCTCATACTCACCCAGGTGTCTTCACCCAGTTTATTGCCACGCTGCATCATACCAGGCTAAGATAGCGGGGCGAGTAGGGGCTGTGGGGGACCCGGATCCAGGGTTCAACCTCCATGTGATGGCCGTTGGCGAGAAGAGGTTGACAGTACATACTCTATGTCTGCGCCCCAATGTCGCATATGGGGAACAGGTAGTGCCATGCTCCTGAACCCCCACCTGAAAAAGGGAAACAAAAGGGAGAAAAAAAATACCTAACTAAACAGCCCTTACTAGAAAATAATAAAAAAGGACCAAGTCTGGGGAGCTCTCAGACCTGTGTTATGCCTCCTACTGTCACTAGCTAAAACTGATTACCTCACTTCCAGTGGGAGGGTATATCCTGCCAGGGAGGAGCAGACTTCTTTTCTTAGTGTCAGCGCCTCCTAGTGGCAAGAGCATATACCATTCAGTATAGGTGTCCCCGAATGAAGAGCAACCAAACGTTTTTTATTTTTAATGGAGACCATTTAGAAACATCTGTAAATGGTCACTAAACTTTCAACTAACTTTGCATAAATCAATAGTACAAGTGAACAAGAAACTTTGTAATCCTTAAGGTTGTTTCATTTTCTTTCTATTTTAGATACACTGGAGCAATAAAATGGTTGATCTTAAATCTTTAAAGAATTAGCATGATTAACATTTAATTTCCATTGTAATTTTTTTTTAATTATTGATCATCTCTACTATATTGTTAACCATTTTGTACATTAAATTTAGGCTAAAGCACAATAAATATATTGCATCAAAAACATTTTACATCTTCTATTAGATTTTTTTTATTGCACTTGTGCTACAGCATGCTGTTCACCTTGCAGGTAAGTTGTCATATCTTGAACTGTGGAATATTCTGCAGATAAGATGCAAAGATAACTTATTATGTAACAAAGTAGGTTTCTGGACAGTAATGTCATACATTTTTTTTTTATTAGGACTACATGTCAAACTCTTAGGACATGTTTACATTGAGTTTTTCTACATGGGACTCTGTGCTAAAATCTGCAGCCTATTGCTTTCCATACAAATCAGTGCTGTAGTTTTTATTATGCAGATTTGAAATTTGCTTTGTTTGTGTGTGTTTGGGGGGTTGGGATGGCGACGTGTCACTTCGTGACACACAATCCATAAAAGGTAGCCACAGGCAGATAAGCTCCATTTCCTTTGTATGGGTAGGGTCACACAAAACTGATCAGCAGCGTATTTTAAACTGTGGATCAGCTGGACCCTACAGGATGCCTCCAGCTGTGCCTGCTCGTAGTGTAGTGTACTTTGTGTACTTGCAGACACCGCGGCTGCTCTCAGCCTTGCTCAGGGAGAGCGGTCGCAATGTCTGCAAGTACACTACAAATTTGTGTGCCGCTCTTAGTGGTGGACTGCCACTACAAATAGGCAGGCACAGCTGGAGGCACAATGTATTTTACACTGCAGATCCTTTGCGTGTGACCCTACCCTATATCAAACTGTAAATCTGCATAGAATAACAGAGCACTCATGGGAACATAGGTTCCATATCACTAGGATGTGAGTGATGAAAAGGAAGCTGCCCCTGCGCTCTGCTATTCTATCAGAGAACTCACATGGGCACAAGCTTTACGTCATATGAAATGCTTGATGCTGCAGATTTCAATGTAAACTAAATGACTGAACACAGCGTCAAATCCTGTGCATCAAATCTGCGCAGGATGCTGTACGTGTAAATAGACCCTAAGGAAGGCATACAGCAAGGAATCTAGAAAAACGGACAAAAACCTGCCACCACTTGTACATGAATATACCATGAATGACGGAGCTGGTTAAATAGTAAAATATATTCTACTTGGACTACCTGAAAAGCTCTTAAGGTGAGGGTGAGTTCGAAACATCAGCTACTGTGAATGGTATATGCTATGTTAGCTATGCTCTGGTGTCAGATTTCACTGTAATCCTGTCTGCGATCAGGAAGACACTACTAGAAAGTGATCTGTACTGTACAGGGAATCTTAGCTGATTATTAAGCCTGGTGACCATGCTACAAAATGAATAACATGATTTTGGGACTATTGTATAAATAGTTAAATGGAAAATTAGGAAAAAAATCTGGTTAAAATAAAAAGTTGCACATATTACAAAGAGTGGAATGGGGCTCTAACTACATACATGCATTTTTGTAATAGTAGTTATTATAACAAACTAAAAAATTACGGTAAAAAATAAATAAATAAATAATAATAATATTATTATTATTATTATTAATAATAAAGCATAAACCTGTAAGCAAAAAAAACAAACAAAAAAAAACAAACACCAAAACAAAACACATGCATTTATGTTTAAAAAAATAAATAAATAACAAAATAAATAAAAAACTCCCATGCTCCCACCACCCCATTTCATGCTCAGACCTGTTCTCTGGGATGCAGGCAGCTCACTGGTAGCAGGCAGAGTACCTGTAGATCCAGGTGGAGGTATTGCATAAGAAGCAGAGGTAGCTGGCATTCCTGGCCTGGCATGCTGGAAAGATGGTCCAGGAGGAGGGAAAGAAGAAGATTGTGTTGGCACTGGAGGGTGTTGAGGCTGCACAGGATAGTGAGGTTGAGGAGCAGAGTGAGAAGAGACATAAGAATTATGGTAGGATGAGGCAGAGGGAATTGAGGCTGAGGGTTGAGGTTGATAGACAGCCGATCCCTCAGAACCATAATACTGTTGAGAAGGTGGATATGCTATACCAAAGAAAGAAGAGAAAAAAAAAATTAGTTTGCACATTTTAAGAAAGTAGTATCATGCAAATATTAAATACATTTAATAAGGATAGGTTTAAAATGAATAGTTAAAGCATATCCCCCACCTTTGAACAAATTTTACAGTTTGTGATATAATACAGTCTGTTTAGAACACAATCTGTTGGCAGTCTTGGCTACTGTCTCAAACAGAAACCAACAGAACTGTGAATGCAGCTCTGGACTAGTGACCCCCCCAACCTACGATGGCCCCGACATGCGATCATTTCAACATACGATGGCCTCTCAGAGGCCATCGCATGTTGAAGGCAGCATCAACATACGATGCTTTTGTATGTCGGGGCCATCGCATAAACGGCTATCCGGCAGCGCTGACTGCTTCAGCTGCCACCGGATAGCAGTTTACGGTGCCTCGTGTGCTCCGGTAATTGTCTCCTACCTGTCCTCGGGGCTCCGGAGAGTCCTCTTCGGGATCCCCTCCATCACTCTCCATCGTCATCATGACGTCGCTGCGCACGCCGTCCCCTTTATGCAATAGGAGCGGCGTGCGTAGTGACGTGATGACTGCGACGCGAGAGCGACGTTCCGGAGCTGCGGGGACATCACAGGGACGCGGCGACAGCGATGGAGGGCGACATCCAGGGCAGCGGTGACGGTCCAGAGCGGCGGGGATAGGTGAATACAACTTCCTATACTTTACATAGCACGGATCCCTCAACATACGATGGTTTCAACAAACGATGGTTCATTTGGAACGGATTACCATCGTATGTTGAGGGACCACTGTATAGTAAAGAGTAAAACTTAAGCTGGTCATACACACATGTGACATATGACAGAGGAACTTCATGTTTCGGAAGCTGGTCAACCATCTAATGTATATGGTAGTCTCTTCACTATCATTGGGGAAAAGAAAGATCAGGTATGTTGAACTGATTGATTCTTCTGATTTGGGGGGGGGGGGGGGGAAGACACCAACACCAGAGTCTGACTCCTGCTTTCTCCCCATTCAAAACATATGCACTGCAAACCCTTATATCGAATTCAACAGAAAAAGAAAGGTGAATAAGCAACAGCACTGTATCATATAGAGATTTGCTGCGTTCCTGCAACAGTCCAGGTGTTATGCAAAATTGTCTGTATGTATGAAAAACATATACAGTATAGAGACGACATACGCACATACACTTCTATCTGTATACATTCACATTTAACTGTGTGCAGATACATACTTTGGGGGTACGTTTGCCGTGCACCAATATTATACGGGTTGGCATTAGAATCCGGTGTAGGAGCGGAAGCTCCAGTAGGAGGTGGATACAAGTTACCAGGGATGTTGAAGCCTGGTGGGGGGGCATTTTCTCTCTGTAAAATTTAAAAAACAATCAATTTACATGCTACTATAACTATTAATTGTAGTATCTTGTTAATTAACTTTAGTAGGGGTTATTTGCTACAATCTCCAAGCTTACAAGTGAAATAGGTCTATCTTACCAAGAAACCTACATTACATTAAAATATCAGCGTGCCAAACAAATATATCTGAAGACTACCTGCTATATATATCCAACTTAAGGTCTCATGGAGATGTACCATAATCCAAGCAGATAAAGTATTTTTTGGGATATTTAGTGCTGCACAATATGGGATTTGCTGTGCAAGATCATAGCATGCCTGGCAAAGCTGCAAAGGAAAATAAGAGGCAAACCTTCCATGTACTGTAATGTTATACCTGTGTGTCAAAGGAAGAGGAGGCAGCAGGTGCAAGGCTGGTAAGGGCAGTAGGGTTTTTGTTACTCCAGGAAGTGACAGTAGGGGCAATTCTAGCCTGAAGTAAACAAAGAAATAAAAAAATCACTGAAAAAACTATGAGATAAGAACTAAATTGTGCCTTGGTCAAAGGGTGGACATTTTCCTTTTGGTTCTAGAGAGATAAATGCCACCAACTAAATCCTGTCTGATAGGTTTTATAGAGACTTCATGTGGGAAGAAAGGGCTGCCATAATACATGTAACAGTATAGTGTGAAAGGTGTTTGAAGGGGAATAGGAGAACAAAAGACGACTTCATTCAACTTTCTGTAGTATCATATTGGAGCAATGTAAAATAAAATTCAACAGGTTCAAACAATGTTACTATTACCTGGGAATAAAAATGGCACAAAGTATCTTCAACAATAGCAAACAATGAAATCCTACTTCAACACCACAGAGAATTGCAATACTTAGAGAATGATGCTATATGACTACATACTACTATGACGCATCGCATTCAAATCAGGTTTATTGAATTAAAACTTCTCACCACTTAAAGCATTACTGTCATGAAAAAAATAAAATAAGTCGAAAAGTTGTTGACTGCACAGGGTCTTACTCCTGAGACCCACTGTGATCATCAGAGATAAGCCGGGAAGCAGGCAGCAACGTGCTCCACTCCCCGGCTGGGTGGCACGTCAGATTTTTTTTATTTCTTTGAATAGACTTCAGGAGTTAGAGTCAGTGTAGTCACCAACTTTTGACATGTCTGAGTGACATATCAAAAGTTCTTTTTCATGACAGTATCACTTTAAGAGCTCTTTCAGCTGTCTGTGAGCAGGCACATTAAACAAACATATTCCAACCATCTTTACACAACAATAGCTTAAAACTAGATCAGTCAGACAGAGAATGTGCCAAATGTATCACAGGCTACAGCTCTTGATCTGGCACATCTTGCTACACTATTATGGTAGATCAATATTTTGTCCAAAATATCCCCTTTTCTCTGAAACACACAATTTTTTATAATCTGGTGTAATGCATGCATGCCATTTATATGGTGCAAACCGAGCCAGATTCTGTCACATTTTGCAGAATAAGCCTGCCCATTTATTTTTATTTTATATACACTGTATCCAGTCTAGGCTACATTTAGGCAAGTGGGATCCTGTAGTAGAAAATGTTGTGCTGTATTTTTCTTACCAACAGTAGATAAAATTGTGGAAAACTCTCGGTTATGAAAAGTATAAGATCTGCACAGTTATTTTTAGCCTTTTTACTGACAACAGCTGGTAAGAAAAGATGCATCATTTTCCAATACAAAAATGATGACATTCATGTTCACCTAATTCTAGAAAACAATGACACAATTTTTACCTGTGGGTAGTACTGGTTGTCTGGTGTTGGATTCTGGTGCGTCGTCATGCGCTGTGGCACCATTGGTGTTGTGCGGGATGCAGTCGTGTTTGTGGAAGGCAAGCCAGTCTCTCCTTGTGCTCGTGCCAATCTCTCCCGCAACTGAACTATATTTAGCTGGTGAAGGGAATTAAAGAGAAATATAAACCAGATTGCAATATGTATGTAACAAGGTGCATGGCAATTGGCACAATAGAGTAAAACTATATTGATGCATGACTTCTACTATTTGTGTTCTGAATGACTCAATTTGTGACTGAATAGCTCAATTTTAAAATGTTATCAAAAATAAACCAAATAAAATATTTTATCCAGCCAGCCTGATGAATAGGATAGATGCCTAACTGGGCTGTTCTTTATGTCAGTCTCTACTTGTCTCTAGCTCTGGATGAATAGGGAAGAATTCAATGTACAAAGAGTACTTTAAATGTGGCAGGTTAACCTTATTTTCATATTTCCCATCTTCCTACTTTTAGGGTGCAGTAACACGCAGTTCTTCCAGCCGTGGATAGCACTATATGTAAGAGTACCCTTAAAATTAATAACTTGTTCTAAGGACAGGCAATAAATATTAGAATCGCTTCATTGGATGCTACAAGTAGAGATGAGCGAACTTACAGTAAATTCGATTTGTCACAAACTTCTCGGCTCGGCAGTTGACTGCATAAATTAGTTCAGCTTTCAGGTGCTTCCGTGGTCTGGAAAAGGTGGATACAGTCCTAGGAGACTCTTTCCTAGGACTGTATCCACCTTTTCCAGCCCACCGCAGCACCTGAAAGCTGAACTCATTTATGCAGGAAAAGTCAGCAACCGCCGAGCCGAGAAGTTCGTGACTAATCGAATTTACTGTAAGTCCGCCCATCTCTAGCTACAAGCAAAGAAACAATAAAAAAAAGGTTGCAATGCTCGCCCAAATGCTATGGCTTCTTCCAACAGCTCATTGATTTAATATTATGGCCAGGCCATCAATCTTAAAAGCCTGTATAACCCCTTTAAACAGAAGCTTTTCTTTTAAACTACAAGGCAACTGTAGTATTACATGCAAGTTATTCAGATGAATCTCTGTCTAAGCAGTCCACCAAAACACCAAAATAGGAATTTCCACAAATTGGGAAAACTCCCTCTGTATTGTCAATATGACCTATTAGGGAACTACTGTGGCGAGTTATTAGTTGTGTTCCAATAACCTTCATATATTGTCATAAAAAAAACACAGTAGATAATAAATTCTGAGGTAGGAGAAGAGGGGGATTTAGACTTGTGCTTCAGTGACTGAGTATTGTTTTAGTTGAAATGTAATAGTCAGACTTCGTGACTGCCTACCCAGTTCCACTCACCTGATTGGTGCTGTTGGGTAAAAATGCCATAGCAGCTGCAAGACTTCCCTGTGCTGCCAGTAAGATGGCATATTGACTCATCTTATCTGCAAGGAGGATGCCAACATCTTGTGTGTCCACTGCTTGTGTGACTTGCACGGCTTTACGAAGTATAACAACTTTTTCTATAAGATCCTAGACAATACATACAAAAGAAAATAAAAACATTAAAATGAAAATAAAAAAAAATATTTAAGCATACTGCAAGATGGGATTTCAAGATGGGATTTGTTTGGGGAGCACGAAACAAGTTTTTTTTTATTTTTTAAGAACATAATTGATAGTGTATACTTTGGAAAGCTGCTGGAACAGGAGATAGAAGGACCTCACTGGGATTTGCCGACCCTTTACTAACTTAACACAGAACCGCTCTTGTCTGATACAATAAACCCAAGAGCTGCAAACACCATTGAATAGCTGATGGGGTAATAAAGCAAATTGTACCTTTCCTGGAGCAGATCGTAGTTGCCAAAATTATCTTTTTATATCTCAGTCAAGTTTCAATGAGGCAGGGCCAAGCTGCTCAAGTGCCAAAACTTGGCACGCCTCTTTGCTCACCTGTACCTCCTAGCCTTCCTACGTTAGAATTACATGTTTTCTTTCTTTTTAACTCCTTGGGGACGGAGCCCATTATAACCCTAGGGACGGGAGCATTTTTTGCAATTCTGACCACTGTCACTTCAAGCATTAATAACTCTGGGATGCTTTTACTTTTCATTCTGATTCCGAGATTGTTTTTTCGTGACATATTCTACTTCATGTTCGTGGTAAATTTTTGTCGATACTTGCATCATTTCTTGGTGAAGAATTCAAAAATTTTATGAAAAAATTGAAAATTTAGCATTTTTCTATATTTGAAGCTCTCTGCTTGTAAGGAAAATAGACATTCCAAATAAATTATATATTGATTCACAAATAAAATATGTCTACTTTGTGTTTGCACCATAAAGTTGACATGTTTTTACTTTTGGAAGACACCAGAGGGCTTCAAAGTATAGCAGCAATTTTCCAATTTTTCACGAAATTTTCAAATTCTGAATTTTTCAGGGACCAGTTCAGCTTTGAAGTGGATTTGAAGGGCCTTCATATTAGAAATACCCCATAAATGACCCCATTATAAAAACTGAACCCCTCAAAGTATTCAAAATGACATTCAGAAAGTTTGTTAACCCTTTAGGTGTTTCACAGGGATAGCAGCGAAGTGAAGGAGAAAATTCTAAATCTTCATTTTTTTTACACTCGCATGTTCTTGTAGATCCAGTTTTTGAATTTTTACAAGGGGTAATAGGAGAAAAAGCCCCCCAAAATTTGTAACCCAATTTCTCTCAAGTAAGGAAATACCTCATATGTGTATGTCAAGTGTTCGGCGGGCGCAGTAGAGGGCATAGATGGAAAGGAGCAACAATGGGATTTTGGAGAGTGAATTTCTCTGAAATGGTTTTTGGCGGGCATGTCACATTTAGGAAGCCCCTATGGTGCCAGAACAGCAAAAAAAAACAAAGCAAAAAAAAAAAAAAACACATGGCATACTATTTTGGAAACTACACCCCTCAAGGCACGTAACAAGGGGTCTAGTGAGCCTTAACACCCCACAGGTGTTTGACGACTTTTTGTTAAAGTCGGATGTGTAAATGAAAAAAAAAAAAAAATGTTTTCACTAAAGTGCAGTTTTTTCCCCCAAATTTACAAAGGGTAATGGGAGAAA
The DNA here is from genome assembly GCF_029499605.1 of Hyla sarda. Classification (NCBI taxonomy): domain Eukaryota; kingdom Metazoa; phylum Chordata; class Amphibia; order Anura; family Hylidae; genus Hyla; species Hyla sarda. The sequence goes on along the minus strand of NC_079189.1, from coordinate 229,669,042 downwards.
TGCCCCCCAAAATTTGGAACCCCATCTCTTCTGAGTATGGAAATACCCCATGTTAGGGCGTAAAATGCTCTGCTGGTGCACTACAATGCTCAGAAGTGAACGAGTCACATTTGGCTTTAGGAAAGCAAATTTTGCTGAAATGGTTTTTGGGGGGCATGTCGCATTTAGGAAGCCCCTTTGGTGCCAGAACAGCAAAAAATACCCACATGGCATACTATTTTGGAAACTACACCCCTCAAGGCACGTAACAAGGGGTACAGTGAGCCTTAACACCCCACAGGTGATTGACGAACTTTCGTTAAAGTAGGATGTGAAAATGAAAAATTTGATTTTTAACACTGAAATGCTGGTGTTACCCCAAACTTTTCATTTTCACAAGGAGTAATAGGAGAAAAGGTCCCACAAAATTTGTAACCCCATTTCTCTCGAGTAAGAAAATACCTCATATGTGGATGTAAAGTGCTCTGTGGGTGCACTAGAGGGCTCAGAAGGGAAGGAGCAACATTGGGCTTTTGGAGAGCGAATTTTGCTGAAATGGTTTTTGGGGGCATGTCACATTTAGGAAGCCCCCATGATGCCAGAACAGTAAAAAAAAAACAAAAAACAAAAAACACATGGCATACTATTTTGGAAACTACACCCCTCACAGAACTTAATAAGGGGTGCAGTGAGCATTTATACCCCCACTGGCATTTGACAGATCTTTGGAACAGTGGGCTGTGCAAATAAAAAATAAAATTTTTCATTTTTACGGACGACTGTTCAAAAAATCTGTCAGACACCTGTGGGGCGTAAATGCTCACTGTACCCCTTGTTACATTCCGTGAGGGGTGTAGTTTCCAAAATCAGCCACCCCTGTGCAAATTTACCAATTTAGGCCTCAAATGTACATGGCACTCTCTCACCTCTGAGCCATGTAGTTCGTCCGCATAGCATTTTACACCCACATATGGGGTATTTCCGTACTCAGAAGATATTGTGTTACAATTTTTGGGGGTCATTTACTCTTTTTATTGGGGGGGGGGGGGGAACGTGTAAGGGGGTGTATATGTAGGGTTTTACTTTCTATTATTTGTTAGTGTAGTGTAGTGTTTTTAGAGTACATTCACACAGGCGGGGGTTCACAGTAAGTTTTCCGCTGGGAGTTTGAGCTGTGGTGGAAAATTTGCTGTGGCTCAAACTTTTCGAAGGAAACCCACCCGAGTGAATGTACCCTGTACATTCACATGGGGGGGGGGGGCGCCCCAAACCTTCAGCTGTGGCAAAATGACAACTCCCAGAATGCACTGACAGACCGTACATGCTGGGAGTTGTAGTTTTACAACAGCTGTAGGCACACTGGTGGGGAACCACCGAGTTAGAAAACAGACTCTAGCTCAGTGATTCCAACCAATGTTCCTCCAGCTGTTGCAAAACTACAACTCCCAGCATGTAGTGTCTGTCAGTGCATTCTGGGAGTTGTAGTTTTGCAATAGCTGGAGCCACACGGGTTGGAATCACTGAGTTAGGAAACAAGCTCTAGCTCAGTGTTTCCCAACCAGTGTGCCTACAGCTGTTGCAAAACTACAATTCCCAGCATGGCCAGACAGTCAGGGATGCTGGGCGTGTAGTTCTGCAATATCTGTCCCTTCAGATGTTGCAGAACTACAACTCCCAGCATGCCTGGACAGTCTGGGCATGCTAGGAGTTGTAGTTATGCAACAACTGGGGAAGAACAGTTTGGAGACCGCTAAGTAGTGGTCTCCAAACTGTAGCCCTCCAGATGTTGCAAAACTACATTTCCAAGCATGCCCAAACTGTCCAGGCATGCTGGGAGTTGTAGTTCTGCAACATAAGAAGGGCCAGATATTGCAGAACTACATGCCCAGCATCCCTGACTGTCTGGCCATGCTGGGAAATGTAGTTTTGCAACATCTGGAGGGCTACAGTTTGGAGACCACCTTCTCTGCCGCACTTTCCGGCCGCTCCACCTGTGTCGATGCCGCCGCTGTTCCAGGATGCCTCTGCCAGTCCGGGTAAGCCGGGCCATACTCCCCCCTCACCGCCCGTGTTCCCCCCCCTCTGCCCCGACTTCGATCGGTGGGCAGAGCGGGGGAAATGAACTCTAACCCCCCCCGTCCCCCTCCTGCCATTAGTGGTCAGCCTGACCGACCAATGGCAGGGGATAGGATGGGGTGGCAACACTGCCACCTCGCTCCTATCCTTTAGGATGGTCGGAGCTCCGATCATTCTGATTTTCCGGGCGATCGGGTCAACAGTGACCCAATTAGCCCGGATCACGGGCAAATCGCTGGTCTGAATTGACCAACGATTTGCCGTGATCGCTGACATGGGGGGCGGTCTCAGGACCCCCCTAGGCATTGCCACGGGATGCATGCTCATCGTTATCAGCAGTCATCCTGGTCCGCTCGGCGAGCGGCGGTAAACGGAAATGCCGACAGCGTATGGATACGCCCTTCGTCCCCAAGGAGTTAAGCAATTTGTGTACTGACAAGTGCATTTCCATAGGCTTTCATAGAGCACATTAATAGATTAAAAATAGAGCCTTTTTAATACCTAATTTATGGCTGTATTTTTCTTTTACAATGTGTAAACCTAGCATAAATCCCATTAAATTCACAACACTGCAGCACCAAACAATGAACTAAATTGTTTTAAATGGAATTTATTTTATGTATTATTGTATGCTGCCTAGACAAGGATTCAAAGGGATTGTCTTACTTTACACAGAAAGATGTGTACTTGCTTTACCCCAAACTACAGACTCCACACAAGCAAGATCTCAAATAACAATGGCCCAAAAAAAGGATAAACCATTCCTATAAAAAATAAAAAAATAAATAAAGGAGATTTTTGTACTTACTGTAAAATCTCTTTCTCAAAGGATCCATTAGGGGGACACAGACCATGGGTATGCTGCCGTCACTAGGAGGCTTGACACTATGGCAACAAGAAAAGTTGGCCCCTCCCAGCAGGGTATACCCACCTACATGCACCTGAGTTAATCAGTTTTAGTCCCAGAGCAGTAGGAGAGGACCGACAGGTCAGAAAAAAAACATGAACCGTCCAAGGAAACCACAGAATACAAATTAACTGAACACACCCTCGGACAGGTAACCAAACCAGGAATACCAGAGAAAAAGAGGGCGGGTGCTGTGTCCCCCAATGGATCCTTCGAGAAAGAGATTTTAAGGTAAGTACAAAAATCTCCTTTTCTCTATCAGCTCCATTGGGGGACACAGACCATGGGACATACCAAAGCAGTTCCTAGGGTGGGCACAGTAAAAACTGTCAGGCGGAAGGCTGGACCACAGCCGCCTGCAACACTTTGCATCCCAGACTAGCATCAGCGGATGCAAAGGTATGAACCTGGTGGAACTTTGTGAAGGTGTGAAAAGACAACAAAGTGGCCGCAGCATTGTTGCGGAGAGCCCAGGATGCTCCGACAGAATGAGTGGAATGAGTCGAAACCCTGAAGGGTGGAGCCTTCCCCTTGCAGCGGTAGGCTTCTGAGATAGCAGATCGGATACACCGAGAAAAGGTGGCCTTAAAAGCAGGTTGTCCTTTACGGCGACCTTCCGTAAGAACAAAAAAAAGGAGTCACTCTGCCAAAAGGAAGAAGTGACTGAGAGATAGGTCCGAACAGCCCTCACCACATTCAGTTTGTGGAGCAAACGTTCCTTGGGATGAGATGGAGCCGGACAAAAGGACGGAAGGACTATGTCCTCATTAATATGGAAAGCAGAAACAACCTTTGTAAGAAAGACAGAACCGGACGAAAGACAACTTTGTCCTGGCGTATGATCAGGAAGGGAGAACAGCAGGAGAGAGCAGCCAGCTCTGAAACTCTCCTAATAGAGGTAATAACGATAAGGAATGCCACCTTCCAGGAAAGAGAGAAGAAAGAAGAAAAGGGAGGGCAGCGCCTCGTATAATCCTGCGACTGTATGGGAAAGGGGTGAGCAGCTTTCTAGGAGACTCTCACCTGATATGTGCAGGTAACAGTCACGTAACCCCTGGTAACGGGGTGGTCTTTAGGGAATAGCAGGCCGATGGAGTTTAGACTGGAGACTCTGGCAGGAGGTCCGGTGAAATAATGTGCAGAAAGGGGAAAAAAAAGACTCCAAGCAAGGGCGCTAATCCTTAGAATTTGTGGTAGGTGAATCAGCAAATAAAAGTATAGAAATTAATTTAAATAGAGCTAAATAATAAAAAATAAAAGGTAAATAAAATAAAATATAAAAAATTATATATTAAAATAAAATAAATGGATGACTCAATGGATATAGCAGAACTTATACTTTATTTTCATAAAAGAGGTCTGCATGTACATCCATGGGCAAGACGCGTTTCGGGTAGAACATTACCCTTTCTCAATTGCAGATATGGGTAATGTTCTACCCGAAACGCGTCTTGCCCATGGATGTACATGCAGACCTCTTTTTATGAAAATAAAGTATAAGTTCTGCTATATCCATTGAGTCAACCATTTCTTTTAATACATCATTTTTTATATTTTATTTACTTTTATTTTTTATTATTTATCTCTATTTAAATTCATCCCTATACTTTTATTTGCTCATTCACCTACCGCAAATTCTAAGGATTAGCGCCCTTGCTTGGAATCGTTTTTCTGTTTCTGCACCTTCCAGCAAAGGAGGCGAAAACGAATGTCCCTGAGGGGTTCGAAGGGAGTACCCTGCAGGGCACAAAGAACTAAGTTCAAGTCCCAAGGCGGTGTAGGGGACCTGTAAGGAGGGACCGCGTGGGCCACTCCCTGAAGAAAAGTGGGGATCGGACGCTATAGGACGCTGAAAAAGAATGGGAAGGGCCAAAATATGACCCTTAAGAGAACTGAGAGAGCTAACTGTTGTTCCAGCCCTGACTGCAAAAAAGTAAGGAGTCGAGGGAGAGAGAACATAACAGGAGAAAAGGAGCGAGATTCACACCAACAAAAATAAGAACAAAAAGTAAGGTAGTAACTCTTCGCAGAGGAGGGCTTGCATGCCCTGAACAAAGTGCAAATCACCTCTGGAGAGAAACCCCAAGCCCTCAAAACCGCCGTCTCAACCACTACGACATCAAATGCAGCGACAGTAAATTGGGGTGGCAAAGAGGACCGCGAGAGAGAAGGTCCGAAAGAAGAGGAAGGCGCAACGGAACGTCGTCCAGAAGTCAGACCACGTCGGTGTTCCACGCCCTCCTGGGCCAGTCCGTAGCCATGAGAATGGCCGGAACGCCCTCTGCTTTGAGTTTCCTCAGGACCCTGGGAAGGAGGGGAAGAGGAGGGAAAAGATAAGGTAGGGCAAAGTCCGACCAAGGAATGACCACCAGGGCATCCGCGGCCAGAGCCAAGGGATCCCGGGTCTTCGCCACGAAGAGGGGGACCTTCTGGTTGTGGAGTGATGCGAATAGGTCCACGTCTGGAATGCCCCATTAGTTGCAGATCTCTGCAAACACTTCCGCATGAAGAGACCACTCGCCTGGGTCGGCGGAGGATCAGCTGAGAAAGTAAGCTTCTCAAATGTTTACTCCCGGAATGTGTATTGTTAAGATGGCCGCCACTTTCAGTTCCGCCCAGAGAAGAATCTTGGACACCTCAGCCATCGCGGCCAAGCTGAAAGTGCCACCCTGGCGATTGATATAGGCCACAGCAGTGGAGTTGTCCGACTGGACACGAACAGGACAGTCCCTCAGAAGGATCTCACAATGTCAGAGACAAAGATAGATTGCCATCATGAAGCCACCACAGAAGGGACTGGCGAGACCTCCTAGGCAGAATGATCCTGCGATCGAGGGACAATGGAGATCTGTCCCACCAGGATAGAAGAGCAAGTTGGATCGGACAGTAATGGAACTGGGTAAATGGAACAGCCTCCATGGCCGTCACCATCTGACCCAGAGCCTTCATGCAAAAGCGAATGGACACTGCAGCAGGGTTCAGAAGCATCTGAACTCCTGACAAGAGGACCAGCCGTTTGTCCGGTGGAAGCTGAATCCGGGCGGACGTGGTGTTGAACTGGAGTCCCAGAAAAATTTGAGACTGAGTGGGAGTTAGGTTGGACTTGTCCTGATTGACCATCCAAGCAAAACGAGACAAGGTTTGAAGGGTGAGACTGAGGCTCTCCCGATTCAGGGTTCTGGTTGGGGCCTTGATCAGGAGGTCATCCAGGTATGTAATCACTGAGATACCTCTTGACCCGTAAGAGGGCAATCACAGGAGCCAGGACCTTGATGAAGATTCTTGGAGCAGTGGTCAGACCGAAAGGAAGGGCAACAAACTGAAAATGGCCCCCCGGAGATACCGCTGATGTCCTGGAAAAATTGGAATGTGGAGATAGGCATCCCGAATGTCCACTGAGGAAAGAAAATCTCCTTGATCCATGGATGCCACGACCGAAAGGAGAGACTCCATGCGGAAATGGTGGAGAAGATATTGGTTGAGGTGCTTCAGATCTAGGATTGGGAACACAGAACCCCCTTTCTTGGGGACCACAAAGAGTTTGGAATAAAAACCCATAAAATGTTCTTCTGGAGGAACCAGGACAATAACTCCCTGAATGGGGAGGTACTGGAGAGCGCTCCCCGAAAGGCCCTCGCCAGAGAGGGGGACCGGGGAGCCCTGGAAAGAAAAAAGCGGTCCTTGGAAGGGAGGCAAATTCCATCAGGTATCCATTGGACACCACGTCCCTGACCCAGGAGTCCTGCAAGTGTGCGGACCAAGTGTCCCGGAAGAGAAGCAGACGACCACCCACCCGAGAAAAAAAAACGCGGGTGTGGGCGTCCCTTCAGGCAGAGGTAGGCTTGCGGTTGCCCGCTTTGGCCGAGAAACGACCAAAACAGTTATTCGATTTCCAGGAGGAACGGGTTTAGAAGGAGGGAGCCTTCTTGTCCCGCGAGGGCACCGGTCTGGACGTCGCACTGGAACCAAACACACGAAAGGAGGTCGACTTTCAATGAAAGGTAGTGCTGCGAGCTTTATTTTGGGGTAACAAGGAACTTTTACCACCTGTCGCCTCTGAGATAATCTCATCTAGGCGCTTGCCAAACAGATGAGAACCAGTAAAAGGAAGCTCCGTCAGAGACTTCTTAGAAGCGGCATCGGCGTTCCAGGCCTTGCGCCACATAGAACGTCGAAGGGCCACCAAGTTGCCTGTGGCAAAGGCCGCACAACGGGCTAATTGCATAGAAGCAGTACAGAGAGTCTCCAGTCCTGGATAGTTGAAGAGCTAAATCAGCCAATTCCTCTGCAAGGGATCCAGAAAGAATACCCTGGCGGAGTTGAGAAGCCCAGACAGAGAGCTTTTGACACCCAGGTGCCCAGGCCTGAGTAGAAATACCAGGAGGGTCGGGCGGTGCGGTGGTGCAGGCGGAACAAGTTGGTTCAGCGGAACCAGACATTTTTGTATTGCGGGCCTTGCAAGTGTAATAGATGACCAGGGCCCCAGTTAGCTGTCTAGAAAGAGGGACAGTTCTGGGTTCGGACATAGCAAATCAAAACAGCCTCACCCAGTGTGTGTCCCCAGTAAGGTAGCAGCTGTGAGGAGAATTCGGTCCGCAGCTGAGGAAAGAGAGAGGGGGGAATACTGGACCAATGAGAAGAGAGGGGCCAGCTTAACAAAAGGCGCCTCTCATTGGCCCTGGTAACACCTCTGCGCACGCACAGCGCTCATTGACTAGAATGTGTGGCCACACATTAAAGAAAGATATTCCCGCTGGCCACGGTTCGGCGGGGCTAATAGCAGACAGGAGTCGCGGTCGAGGAGAGAAATATGCTCGGCTATAATGGCACCCGATAGCTCTATATGAGGGAGCGTGGAAACTCCGCCGGCAGCCCGCAGGATGAGGAGAATGATGCTCCGGGCGCCTCTGCAAGCGACACGGCCGGAGCTAAAAGCTGGCGCTTGCAGTGTGGGGAGCTGCTAGCAGCGCGCGGGCGCCGAAATGAGAGTAAAATGACCGCTGAGGTGCCAGCGTTAGTTCACCTTGCAGCGGTAGCAGACGCTTAGGGGAGAAGGAAAGGGAATACAGTCCTACACCTCTGACTAAAGATCCCCAGAGCCCAGAAGTAGATAGGGGATGCCCAGTTTATATTTCTCAGCACTAATAAAGAGCAGTGTGCTTAAAACAGAGGGTCTCCAGAGGCTGAAATTCCCTAAAACGTGGAAGAATAAGGCAGGAAAATACTCACCTCAGTCAGAAGAACTTACCTAATGAAGTCTTCAGTCATCTTTTGTCACCTGCATTATGCCGGGCTGTAACAGCGAGATGAGAAGGGAGATAGGGGGACCCGGACCCGTGAGGTACAACCCCAGGCGCTGACCGTTGGCGAGAGGGGGTTGACAGTACATCCACGATGTCTGTGCCCCCACAATCGCAAATGGGGAAACAGTGAACGCTATGTTCCTGAGTCCCCACCTAAAACAGGAAAAGAAAAGGGAAATAAAAATCTAAAACGTCCCTAATCTGGAAAATAAAAAATGTTTGACCTGGTCTGCCTCCTACAGCACTAAACTAAAACTAATTAACTCAGGTGCCTGTAAGGCGGTTATACCCTGCTGGGAGGGGCCAACTTTTCTTGTTGCCATAGTGTCAAGCCTCCTAGTAACAGCAGCATATACCCATGGTCTGTATCCCCCAATGGAGCCGATAGAGAAATGGACATTATAATCAATGCCCATACAAGGAGGAAGCGGCACTGCACACGTCCAAGTCAGGAAAAGTGTTCTTTATTCACCCATCTGTTACAAGTATCTATGTTACGGCTTCACAATAGAGCCTTTGTAGGTCCTGGAGCTGAGTACCCCCGCTTGGATTATAAATCCTTAATTTGAAGTCCCAGCATGGATCCTAACTTATTTTTTGGTAGACAATAATCAATGCCAACATATCATAAAGGAGATATATAATGCTCAAAAATGTATCCCCTATGGGAGAGCTATTCAGCTAGCTTCACCTCTGCCATAGAGATATATGGAGGGGGCACGTTAGCCGACGCTTCGTGCGGGTGTTGTCACAATCCGTTCCTGAGGAGATCTTGGGCCCTATACAGGAGATCGCAGGGGGTCTAAAACTTATCCCCAATCCGCTTAGTTTTTGGGCAGGATACTTCTCCTTTAAACTATGAGGAACGTTAAAAAAAATGAAAAGCATAATCTCTAGAGAACTGTAGATAAAGATTTCTTAATATTCACCTGAAGAGAGAGAGAGCTGACTCCATCTTGGGCTTTGGTCCAGCAAGCCACCAGTTTCTCTACATTCCCTGCACAGATGTAGCACAGACAAGCTTGTGCCTGAAGAGACAAATCACGCTCCTTTTCAAGTCTGGAGCCCAAGAGGTCTGTAATCACAGGGTTTAATCATGATCAGTCTTCCTAAACTACTAATTATTTTTACTAAACAAACTTGCTGAAGTTGATATTACACATGATAACATGATCTCTATTGCAATTCCTAACATTACAGCAGGTAAACTAGTCACATCTTTATATAACACTAATTTAATGCAATTTCTCACCTTATCTGAAAAATGATAGACACTAGCCTCACTAATCTTACCCATAACTACAAAAAAAGATCTCATTTTTAATTATTTCTTGGCTATATTGGATCCAAGCAAATAGGTTGAACATTAAATGTACAATGGCAATGACATATATCCTTAAATAATGTGCCACAAGATCAAACTATAGTATCAATGACAATAGTAATTTATAGATACCGTATATACTCGAGTATAAGCCGACCCGAATATAAGCCGAGGCCCCTAATTTCACCCCAAAAACCCAGGAAAAGTTATTGACTCGACTATAAGCCTAGGGTGGGAAATACATCATCCCCCATGTCATCATCCAGACCCCCGTCATTAACACCCACATCATCATCACCCTGTCATCATCCCCCCTTCATCATTACCCTGTCATCATCCCACACACCCCCTTCATCATCACCGCCTGTCATCATCCCCCCCGTCATTATCCCCCCCCTTCATCATCACCCCTTCATCATCATCGCCTGTCATTCTCCCACACCCCCCCTCCATCACCACCGCCTGTCATCAGCCCACCCACCCCCCTTCATCATCACCGCTTGTCAATGTCTGATTTACAGTGGTCTTCAACCTGCGGACCTCCAGATGTTCCAAAACTACAACTCCCAGCATGCCCGGACAGCCATTGCCTGTCCGGGCATGCTGGGAGTTGTAGTTTTGAAACATCTGGAGGTCCGCAGGTTGAAGACCATTGCGGCCTTCGACATCATCCAGACCCCCCCCCCCCTCACCCCCTTTAGTTTTGTACTCACCTCCGCTCGGCGGGACGTTAGGGTGAGCTGGTCCGGGCCATCTGTGCTGCAGCGACCCTCCGGTGAGGAGGGATAGTCGTTCCGGGCTGTCCATCTTCACCGGGGAGGGGGGCCTCTTCTCCGCACTTCGGGCCCGGAATAGAGATGTTGCCTTGACGACGACACGCGTTGCTCATGAACGTCCCTGTGCATTGTCGTCAAGGCAACGTCACTATTCTGGGGCCGGGCCCGAAGCGCGGAAAAGAGGCCTCCCCGGTAAAGATGGACAGCCCGGAATGACTATACCTCCCCACCAGACGGTCCCTGCAGCACAGATGGCCCGGACCAGCTCACCCTAACGTCCCGCCGAGCGGAGGTGAGTACAAAACTAAAGGGGGTGAGGGGGGGGTCTGGATGATGTCGAAGGCTGCAGTGGTCTTCAACCTGGGGACCTCCAGATGTTTCAAAACTACAACTCCGGGCTTGCTGGGAGTTGTAGTTTTGAGACATCTGGAGGTCCGCAGGTTGAAGACCACTGAGGGCGGAGAGTTCACTCGAGTATAAGCCGAGGGGGGTGTTTTCAGCACGAAAAACTCGGCTCATACTCGAGTATATACGGTATTGCAAACAGAAAGGTTTAACTTAAAAATAATACAAATGGAAGAAAAAAAAAAAAACACATTCCTACCACATAAAGAAGCAAATTCTTCAGGCCTTGCATAGGTCAGTACTGCAGCGAGTGCCTCTCTCCAATTTTTAAGATCGCATGATTCAACAATATCACTCCAGTTCTTGGTAACAACAGCCGTGATCAACTATATTAAAACACAAAAAGCAGCCATCAGTGTCTAAACTGAAAAAATCTAAGCCTTACAAGAGCATAAATATATGCAGTATATTGACATCTGAACGGCAGGTAGAGGAAGGAACCTATTTGTTATCTGCGCTAATTCACTTGAGGTAAGTTTATTATCTGGCATAGTCTTATCAGAAAGTTGCCAAGTGAGTTTGCCGTATTTATAGACAGGACACCATTGCGGTAAATGACTGGCTGAGCAAGCAGTTCCTGCTTCGGGCTTGTCTCAGTAGCAGGAAACATAGAAAACAGGAGCTCCAGCAGGACCTGCAAGGGGATTGGCGGTTGGCAAGTACAGCCCTAGCAATATAATGAGTGGGCTACCAGGCCTACAAACTGCTTTGTTCCCTACTGTTTGAATTTTGAACAGCATGTATAGCCAAAATACAAGGTAATGCATTATTTAATGTCATTTACACAAATATACACAGAACAAAAAGGAGAAATGCACATACCCTTGTTATTTTGCTTTGTGATTTAGCAAAGTATTTTGTTTGTGTTCTGGCCAATAGATCAGGTCCTCCAGCAATGGCAAGAATGATTGCATCAGCCATACGATTATCATGCAAACAAAGATCAACTGCACTTTCAAAGTTACCCGTCAGCAAAGCTTGGGTGATAAGTCCATCAACATCTAGAACCATAAAGTAAATGTATCAGTAAGGATAAGAACTGATGCAATATTAAAATGCTTTTTAGTACATAGCTTTGAAAAGGTCAGCCTGACTAAAGACAAACTAGAAAACATTCAATTCAGATATACACTGCCATACACAAATGGCTATGAAAGGTAGTGTAATGACTAGGATGTCTACCAAGACATACAGGACGGAATACGTCACCTCAGGTGGCTTTGCAAAAATGCTTATAGTTCCAGGCTTTTTCCTGCCTGTTCAGATCAACTTGTAATACCAAGAACATGCCCATTGGATGCTGTGCATTGCCAAGTTTATGCTTATCACATTTATAAATATAGTCAACTTTGCTAGATACTAAATTAGTGAGCAGACAGGAATTGAGTGCACTCAGTTTAAAACAATTAATGTGCTAACAAATGTACATGCAAACAGAAGCCAAGAGAACTTCAAATTTGAGGAATAGAGGTCATCATGTTTTCAGGTTTTCCTTAGTATTGCAGCAGTGATAGGTCTACGGTCTCAGTAGTAAAGAAAACCTATCACACTGAAAACACAGCCAATCTGCAGGCAGCATGGTAAACAGCAGTAGAAGCTGAGCAGATATTTATATTTTCATCTAAACCTCTGCTCCTTCTGGGCCAAGTGAGTGGTCCTACATAATGAATGACTGCTATATGTATAAATATACATGCACATAGAGCTAAAGGTAGATAGACAATCTGGATAAGGATGACTTGGCGGGGTTCCTCTTTTTCCATAAAAATTCGACTTATGGCTTGCGGCGCATCACCCGAGGACACAGTGATGGTGAGAACAATGTGTCATTTATTAAGTATACAAGAACACGTTTCAAAGGACTCTTCCTTCTTCCTAAGGTCCGTGTACAAGGACCTGAGGAAGGAGGAAGAGTCCTTTGAAACGCCTTGTCCACAAAACTGTTTTGTACACTCACTGTGTCCTCGTTTGATGCGCTGCAAGCCATAAGTCAAATTTATATGGAAAAAGGGGAACCCCGTCAAGTCATCCTTATCCAGATTGTCTACCCATATCCCGCACTGTTATGACAACGGCATCGACAGCCGGCTGCCTCCCAACATCTGTATATTCAAAAGCGCTTCACAGTGTTGTGCCTGATAGCGCAACACTCCAAGGTTAGCAGATTCATCCTTCTGCTGTATTTATGGTTATCCACCAAAAATCATTGCACTATATAGCGCCGTCTCTGTTCCCTTGTTCTTTCTTATTCACATTACACAGAACGCTGTCACAGTCAGTAGGACTACTCACCTGAGTGCTTATCTCAGAATGGGAAGTTGTACTGAATATTTTCCCATAAACTTATGTATTAAGCTGCTCAGGCCCCTACTCTTTAAAATGATCCCTGCAGTTTTGACTACATTTTCAATGTGACAGGCTTCCTTTAGGAACTGTAAAAAGGTGTATAAAAGGTACATTTAACACTTGTTGGGGAAAACCACGTCTCAACAACTGAATTTTGTGCCGTTGCACATAGATTCAGTTAAAGCAGCAGCCATGAAACACCAGTGTTTCTGGTTTATAGTCTGTTACTCATACGTTGTCACTCTGGTGACATGAATCCAAACATGAATGTATACACTAACACAAAAGATATCCTAAAATCCCCAAAACATTGTCAGGACTTAAATAGCTTTCTGAAAATAAGTGTCAGTATAAGTCATGCACTGTATTGGTAATGAATTTACCTCCGCTCACTGATATATTAAATGTTTCACCTGACGGGATGGAGACACCACCTTCTCCTTTCTCTTGGTTTACACTCTAGGAAACAGTAAGAAAAACATAAAATTCAGGGTCCGCACTGAACATGAGATGACATGGAAGGTATAGTAACACAGTTCTGGACGATGTTCTCAGCAACTAAAGAGCAAAGCAGTTACACAAATTTTAGTAAAATTATTAGTAGAAACAATTTCAACAACACGCAACCCCAGAGAGATGTTTCAATAAGTATTTGATTGTTAAGTATCTTGCAAGCAGGGCAGCTGGGACAATACAGTGATGAACAGCACGGAGACCACAGGACAGGGCACAATAGCATTAAAGAAGGTAAAAAGTACCTCCCCCAAGATCAGTTCCTCTGCTGCTTCACTTTCGTCCTCATCATTCACTACAGCCTGGTCAGTTTCTTTGACAGTCTTATGAAAATATAGTAAGAAATGCAAAACAAAGGACGGAAGAATTAAAGACTAGAAGAAAAATCAAGTGGATAAGATAGAAATCACTGAGGAGATGAAGTTCATGGTGGGTCATGTGATCATGGAAACAAACAGGATTTCTAGGTCTGTGTAATAAAGTTTACTTATTGCCCAATGAAAAGATAGATTTTACATTTATATATTTTTAATGGTGATGCACAACATTAAAGTGTTGCACATATTCTCATTCAATAATTTGCAAAAATGTTTTATATAATGAAGATAACATTATAGAAATTCATAATATACCTTTATTAAAAGAATATATATTTTTGGTGAAAAAACGCTGTCTTTTCTCTGAAGCTATTGTCAGTTTGTCTTGGCTGGGACAAAATAAGGGGCTCTGCGCACCGAGGACAAGCGGGGGCTCTGCGCACCGAGGACAAGCGGGGGCTCTGCGCACCGAGGACAAGCGGGGGCTCTGCGCACCGAGGACAAGCGGGGGCTCTGCGCACCGAGGACAAGCGGGGGCTCTGCGCACCGAGGACAAGCGGGGGCTCTGCGCACCGAGGACAAGCGGGGGCTCTGCGCACCGAGGACAAGCTGGGCTCTGTACACTAAGGGGGAGATTTATCAAAACGCATCCAGAGGAAAAGTTGCCCATAGCAACCAATCAGATTGCCGTTTTCATTTTTAACAAGGCCTCTGAAAAATGAAAGAAGCAATCTGATTGGTTGCTATGGGCAACTTTTCCTCTGGACAGGTTTTGATAAATCTCCCCCTAAGGCTTTATGACATGCCCCCAACACACACAGCAGGCTGATTGACAAATCAGGAGCCTGCACAGAGTCCTGCTTGTCCCACCCCCACACTTCCTGTATTTTCTCTCTGCACAGAGAGATACACAGGTAATAGCTGCAGGAACAAGACAGCATTTGTTGACCCAAAAAAATACACATTTTCTAACTAATATATATATTACAAATATACATATGTCATTATCTACATTATATAAAAGTTTTTTTGCAAATGACAGGTACACTAAGTTTTATTTACATATGGGTGGAAACCCCATTTAAAAGGAAGAGGACTTAAAAATTAAAAACAAAATAACCCAACATGAACTGTTAAGGGCTTAAACTAATGGATGTGATTTCTCATTTGTAGAAAAGAAACAAAGTAATGGACAGTACAGAATGCAGAGACTAGAAAATGTACCCATCTTTACTAGACAGACACAAGAGTAAGTGCACTGTCCTATCTCAGTAGCTGAACTTAGTCTTAAACGTTGTTCACACTGGGAAGTATATCATTATGTTCTGTCCCTTTCCTTGATATCACAATAATAGTTGTACGGTACAAATGCCCTAAAAGCCATTGCTATCAGCAAGGACATTTACATTAGGTTTGCCTGATCGTCTCAAAAGAGAAAACTCACTCCAAATAATTGTAGTGACAGAAAATGTCTTGAGATTCTCAGAAGGATTTTTCAGAATGCTGTTCATCATTGGTTTAAAAAAAACTCTTTCAGTTTATTCAGACATCTTTCAACCTATATATTATAAACACCGGCTGGGGTGGACACCGGACAGTGGCATCCATCACTGAAAGACTATTATAGGAACCATTGTAGCCTGTGGATGATGGTTGCCACTGAGAGAGATTTACTGGATCAGACGCATATGCACTAGAATAGCAAACATTTTGAAAAATCATGAATGATATTGTTAGAGCAATAGCTCTTGTATAAGGATGGAATGCATACTTTGTATAACTTAGAGCCCTTTAACAACGAACAAATAAAGTTGAACAGGCAATCCGCCTAAACTGCTTGTTTGTCAGCTGATCACAATGTTTTGACCTGTCAGAAAATCCTCTGCTATAAATCCCACATCATGTATTAAGGGATGCACATCTGGCAAAAAATAAGGGGTGCATGAAAAATTCAGCGGAAAAAAAAGATTTTCAAGATTATTAAAAACTGAGAAAGCTGAATGAATTTTCTTATTAATTAATGCAATTTTATGCCATGACAATTTGGTGCCCAGTGAGGGCATATCTTAAACTACAGTGCTATAGTTTGTAATTCAGCATGCATGTAATAAATCCACTGGGAAGGCTAAAAAGGCATATCATGCTTCCAGAGATATGTTTATTAGCAATCAGCGCGAATAGTGAATGCTTTAGACAAGAGCCATTTTAATTCATGATAGCTTAAAGACTTCATTACATAATAAACAATGGCATTACTTGAGTAAATTATAGCCATTTAATTAGAAAAGGACAGATGGGGGGTCTTACTTGGTCCCCCATGCTTTGCACCTCAACACATGCAGTTCTCCACATACAGCAGAGCCCCCCACCCCCACATTCTTTTGTCCCTTGAGAGCGATATTCAACTTTAAGTGATTGATCAAAACCATATTAATCTTGAAATTGAATAGTAAGGAGGAATAGGAAATCATACTTCAAGGTGAAATTTAACACTAGCATTATACCATGCAAAAGTACACAGTTTAATGGTTGTGACATTTCTGCAGTAATGTCAATTGCCAGTGTGTATGATCTTAACTTGGGATGGCTACAACAAGCCACTAGTTGGGGACTAATACTGTGAAAGATTCCCTAGTGCAAAAAACAGAGGAACATTATTTTTACCTACTGCGGCAGTACCTTCATTTTAAGGGGTTCCTTTGGTTTGCCTCTTATCTATCTGGCATTACATACACACACACACCTGCTAGAGAGGTCATCAGTTATCAACTTTGGTAAGAAACCTCACTAATTAAGATTTAAAGGAGGTTATGAAACCTATTTTGTAATGGTTCAATAAATGAACAAATATTGGTAAAATTATGCTTTTCTCTGCTTCTGAAGCCAACTGATGTCTCTGTTGTCTCCTTTATCTTATGTACATCCTGTTCCTGCTGGACACTGTAGCCAGCAATTCAGCCAATTGGGCATAGTTATAGTCAAGAAGGTATAGTGAGAGGGAGATTAGGTCGGCTGCATTCCCAACTAGACAGTACAACAGAAAGTAAAGCTTATAAAAAAAAAAAAAAAACTGAGTTTGAGTTTAAAGCAGAAGAAAAACATAAAAGATGAAATTCAGCAGACTAGTTTCAGAAGTGTTTTCTGTAAAGGTTACAATTATATATTGACTGCCAGATGTAGAAGATTCCTGTTACACTCTGGTAAAAACTTTCCCACTTTGTAACTAAACCCACAATTTTACACTTACCTGATCTGTTCCATCAACCTGGCTTAAAACGGATGCAATCTGTAAGGAAAAAAAAAAAAAAAACCACTGTAAAAAAAAAAATTACTGTAAGTACTAAAATTTCTCTTTACCTAGGCATATTGGTTTCACCTGATACCTTCCCATAAAAGGAACATTAGGGCAAGCGCAGTTAAATTTTTTTGGCCACAATTATAGTCCATTATTCCAGGTGTTTTTAATTAGCAGGAGACTGCATAAGGGTTTCCTCCCAACATTCTCCCAGCCCTCTGGTAGGGAGTACATGGTAGGTGTGAACACTAGTGTGATGCTCTATGGCGGTCATTGTTTCTTTGATGCTTTGTTTGTGGGGTGGTGCGGCCCAGAGCCAGGGGCTTAGTTGGGCAGCAGTGGTGCTGCCTGGCCACTGGGCCCCCCCCCCCCCCTGTGGGCATGGTGTCTTGGAGGCAGTGGTCGCCGCCTGGCACTATGCCAGAGTTCTGTTAGGGACCCACTCTGACTAGGTGGCTTTGACGTGGCGAGTGGGCTTGTACTTTTTGAACAAAATGTATACTATCAACCTGTTAGTTTTTGAAATTATGCTGAGAAGCAAGTAGATAAAATACAAATGGTGGATGTGCGGCTATGTTTCTCTATTTATGTTGTACAATTATAGTCAATGATGCCACAAGAAAAATGCCTGGGCCAGACACTTAAAATTAACTAAGAAAATCAGCTTCAGAAAAAGTGGAAAAGGCTTCAGAACAAGCAAAAGAGGTTAATCCAAAAAAGTATATCAGTGACGTATTGTGTGACATTCATTTTTTTGTTTTTCGTTTTACAGTTACATACACAAAAAATGCATACAAATGGATACAAAAATGTATGCAACACTGAGCCAAATTGGTCTTATTTTGGTAAGTTTGTTTGTAGTATACCACAAACAGATGTGTAGTATAGATGTAAATGTTCCCTAAGCAGGTTACTTGTCATGATAGGATGCAAGCAGTCAGCAAAACAACTGGACAATAGTAGCCAGAGAGAAAAAAATTTAGAAAGAAAACAGGAAGTAGAAACGCAACTTTCATCCACAGCTGTTGTTACCTTTGCCCCAAGATCTTCCTTTCTGAATCCTAGAAGCTCAAGATACTTGCCCCGAGAATCCTCTTCAAAATTTACCTGAGAACACAAAGTTCAAGTGAAACTAAGAATTTTAAGCTTCATCAGCGACAGCACCCTACACATTCGCTCCACTGCACACTAAAAGGGCAAAATAATATACCATTGAATTGCTGAGGATTTTCAGTGCAGTACAATATATGTGGATGGGGGTTTAACAATCCCAAGCACAAAATACTTCTTAAAGTAAAAGCATGATGAGCATTAACTAATCCCCAGCCTGTCAATTCTGTTTCTGCAATGCATAGGGTAAAATGTGCTCTGAAGAATGAATGGAACATGGAAACCATAAAATACAATGACAAATGGAAATTATAAACTAACCTTTAGGAATGACCAGACATTTTTCTCAAAGTCATTCTTTGAATCGTCAATCTTTTTCTGGCAGTACTCCAGGAATGCACCTGTGCTGACCACATCTTGAAGTTTGTTAGAGCGCTTCAAGAACTCTTCCTCAGTGACCACTTGACTGACATAAATGTGAAACCGTTCAGTTTGTGGATGCTGTGGGGTTGGTTGAGACTTCTCAGCTCCAAATGTAACCAATTTTCCTCCAAACTAAACAAAAACAAAAAAAAACATGGAGGATTTGTTTTTTAAGGGACAAGTGTTGCTTTTTAGCAATACTAAAATCAAATGTTTTGTGCAGTTTTTTGGGGGTTTTCAGTAGTTTGGCACAATAGCAACTTTTAATTCAATTCATTAACTAAATAAATCAATAACTTCAAGACCTATAACAATTTTTTTTATGGAGCTAGGTGGGGTTTTTTTCAGTGAAAAAACGTAAAATTTCTATTGGTATTATTTTCAGGTACTTTTTGATTGCTATCCTTTCCATTCTTTGGCAGGCTAACAAAAATACTGCCTTTTTTGTTTTCCAGCATTCACCTTACAAGACAAATAATGATATATTTTTATAGTGTTGGTCGTTATGTAACAATACCAAATATGTATAGTTCTTTTTTAATTATCTTGTATTTTATACAAAAATATTTTAAAGTAGTTATTCGGTGAAAAATATTTTTTTCAGCCTTGCATAGTAACATATATTTTACATCAATAACACAGCAGCACCCTTGCAATGCATTATAGCTGTAAGCATTATGAAACCAGGCAACGTATAGAGCCATGCTTTTGGTACAGCTGCATTTTGGCACATACATGGAAGGCATTGGGAACCTCTGGCTGTCATGGATACCCACCGGGATGCTGATTGGTTCATTGTGTTTACAGTCCCAGGATGAGTCCTGTCAATTAATTTAGGACATGGGAGGGGCCTGGAACTTAAGCATGAGGCTTTTGACCTAAATAGGCAGTGGCCCAGCCCAAAAACCCATTAGTAACCACCGTAAAAACTGGCATTTATAGAAAGATGACTCCCTATACCCCATCAAAGCCAGTAAGGCAGGAAGAAGCTGCTGGGGACCATCCCCAATAACTCATGGTTCAGGAAGTATAATGACAATATTAGTGATGAAAGGTTAACTTTACTATATTCAATACAATTCATAAGAACTAAAAATAGGATACTACACCTTACGGGCAAAGAAATACAATGCCTGATCGTGGGGGTCCGGGTGCTGGGAAACCCCGCTTTCTCCAGCACGGTACCCCAGTCATCCGATGCACGGAGCGAACTACAGCCGCCACCCCTCCATTTGTGTCTATGGGAGGAGGTGTAACAGATATGTAATACAAGCTACGCCCCATCCCATAGACATGAATAGAGGGAGTGTGCTGTGACGTCACGGACACGGAAGCTTCAAGCTTCTGTGTTCAGAACGCCGCCGTGCCGGTCCAGAGATCATAGGCGGTCTGGCCACTGGATAGGGGATCAGATGTCTAGGGGCAAAGAACCCCTTTAAGGGATTTTTAAACATTTACTGCATTTACACCAGCTGGCGATCACTTACAGAAAATGAAGCTCCAACTGGTCGTCGCAACCATTTTGGTGGTTTTTTCAAAGGTTGAACACTGCTCTGCTGTGTGGTCTGCTGAGGAAGCTGCAGAGGAGGGAGGGGCTGTCCAGTTCCAAATGGGTCCAAGTTCCCAAAAGATGAAGAAAGCTACACAGAAAACAATCCATAACCAAATGCACTACATTCACTTGTACAGACAAAAAGGCTTTAACAAAAAAGCAGTAGAAATATTAAGTAGCTTTGTGATACAATGAAAACCTGGGTTAAAAGCACAATTTACCTTATCCGCCTGTTTCTGATTAAGATTGTCATTGCCTCCACCCATAATGGAATATACACTGATGCGTCCATCAAAAGACGCTGCAGAAAGCACGGCCGGATTCCGTGGACACCACTGAATATCAAAACACCATTGTGTATTTGTTGGAAGCTCATATAAAACCTAGAAGGATATGAAAAAAAAAAGTTTATTCTACACAATACCTAAGAGAATGTATTACTGTTCCAAGAATAGGACTCTATCTCACTTCTTAATAAATGTGTCCCATCTGCGGCTGTCCACCCGCCATAAATAAAAATCTAAGGCTGGAATTCCACAGTTTTTTTGGGGGGGAAAACAACAACAAAAACGACAATTCTGCAACATGGTGTTTTTTCGGCCAAAAACCGCTGCGGCCAGATGTTCGCTGTAAATCAATGAGAAATCGCAAAATTCTTTTTGAATCCTTTTGCAAAATTGCAGCACGTTGAGCCTATGGCATTTTTCTCCTATAGAAGTCTTACGGGAGTGAAACGCCATGTGGGTTTTAACTTTGGCGTTTTTTCAGGCGTTTTTTATTCTCTTTTGTACTTTAGCGATCCAAAAAAGTGCTGGAGATACCGTTTTTAATAAAATTTCGTAGGGTACCATTAAAAATAATAATAAAAAAGATACAGTAGTGATGGAAAAAATAGTATTTAACGAAATTTCTTTTTTATAACAACATTTTTATTCATTTTTAAACACGGATCAATTTATGTGTGTGGGTAGGGCACTAAAAATGTAGCAGACAATTAAAATGTAGTGTGTTTTTCACTTTTTTTTCTTAATTTTAAGGTGGTACTACTACTCCCAGCATGGAACACACTGTTCCATGATGGTAGTAGTAGTTCCTGTACTAATTGACAGGTCGCCCGGGTTCCGTTGCAATCCTTCTGTATAATGTATAGATGCGGCGGCCGCTCTTCTATGGTCCCTTGCACTGCCGTATATACAGGTTCTTCTCAAAAAATTTGCATATTGTGCTAAAGTTCCTTATTTTCCATAATGTAATGATAAAAATTAAACTTTCATATATTTTAGATTCATTGCACACCAACTGAAATATTTCAGGTCTTTTATTGTTTTAATACTGATGATTTTGGCATACAGCTCATGAAAACCCAAAATTCCTATCTCAAAAAATTTGCATATCATGAAAAGGTTCTCTAAACGAGCTATTGACCTAATCATCTGAATCAACTAATTAACTCTAAACACCTGCAAAAGATTCCTGAGGCTTTTAAAAACTTCCAGCCTGGTTCATTACTCAAAACCGCAATCATTGGTAAGACTGCCGACCTGACTGCTGTCCAGAAGGCCATCATTGACACCCTCAAGCAAGAGGGTAAGACGCAGAAAGAAATTTCTGAACAAATAGGCTGTTCCCAGAGTGCTGTATCAAGGCACCTCAATGGGAAGTCTGTGGGAAGGAAAAAATGTGGCAGAAAACGATCCACAATGAGAAGAGGTGACCGGACCCTGAGGAAGATTGTGGAGAAGGACCGATTCCAGATCTTGGGGGACCTGCGGAAGCAGTGGACTGAGTCTGGAGTAGAAACATCCAGAGCCACCGTGCACAGGCGTGTGCAGGAAATGGGCTACAGGTGCCGCATTCCCCAGGTCAAGCCACTTTTGAACCAGAAACAGCGGCAGAAGTGCCTGACCTGGGCTACAGAGAAGCAGCACTGGACTGTTGCTCAGTGGTCCAAAGTACTTTTTCCGAATGAAAGCTAATTTTGCATGTCATTCGGAAATCAAGGTGCCAGAGTCTGGAGGAAGACTGGGGAGAAGGAAATGCCAAAATGCCTGAAGTCCAGTGTCAAGTACCCACAGTCAGTGATGGTCTGGGGTGCCATGTCAGCTGCTGGTGTTGGTCCACTGTGTTTTATCAAGGGCAGGGTCAATGCAGCTAGCTATCTCAGGAGATTTGGGGAGCACTTCATGCTTCCATCTGCTGAAAAACTTTATGGAGATGAAGAATTCATTTTTCAGCATGACCTGGCACCTGCTCACAGTGCCAAAACCACTGGTAAATGGTTTACTGACCATGGTATTACTGTGCTCAATTGGCCTGCCAACTCTCCTGACCTGAACCCCATAGAGAATCTGTGGGATATTGTGAAGAGAAAGTTGAGAGACCCAAGACCCAACACTCTGGATGAGCTTAAGGCTGCTATCGAAGCATCCTGGGCCTCCATAACACCTCAGCAGTGCCACAGGCTGATTGCCTCCATGCCACGCCGCATTGAAGCAGTTATTTCTGCAAAAGGATTCCCGACCGAGTATTGAGTGCAAAACTGAACATAATTATTTGAAGGTTGACTTTTTTTGTATTAAAAACACTTTTCTTTTATTGGTCGGATTAAATATGCTAATTTTTTTAGATAGGAATTTTGGGTTTTCATGAGCTGTATGCCAAAATAATCAGTATTAAAACAATAAAAGACCTGAAATATTTCAGTTGGTGTGCAATGAATCTAAAATATATGAAAGTTTAATTTTTATCATTACATTATGGAAAATAATGAACTTTAGCACAATATGCTAATTTTTTATAGAAGAACCTGTATACACCTATTCATATTTCCCGCAGAGAGTTGTGATTGGCCAGATGGTTCCAGCCAATCACAACTCTCTGTGGGAACTATGAATATATTATATATATATATATATATATATATATATATATATATATATATATATATATATACACACACACACACACACACGTCAGTGCAGGGGACCATAGAAGAGCAGCCGCCCGCATCTATACATTATACAGGAGGATCACAGTAGGTGTCAGGAGTGACATCCGCTGTGATCTTTCCTTAACTGCAGGTACTACTACTCCCAACATGAAGCACACTCTGCTCAATGCTGGGAGCTGTAGTACCTGCATTAATAGACCGATCGTAACAGGTGTCGGAAGTTACACTCGCTGTGATCTGTCTATTAATGCAGGTACTACAGCTCCTAGCATGGAGCAGAGTGTGTTCCATGATGGGAGTAGTAGTACCTGCAGTTAAGGAAAGATCACAGCGAGTTTCACTCCTGACATCTGCTTTGATCGTCCTATCTATTGCAGAGTCCTATCTATCTGCACTATACTCCGACCAGTGATGTGAATAGAACATCCCTCATTCATATTTCCCTCTGAGAGCGGTGATTGGCTGCAACCATCCGGCCAATCCCCACTCTGGGCGGAAAATATGAATGAGTGATGTTCTATTCACATCACTGGCCAGAATAGTGCAGAGATGTGAGTGCTGTATAGAGCCGCTCCGCATCTCTGCTATATTATGGCAATATGTCTATTAGTACAGGTACTACTACTCCCATCATGGAAGTCTGTTCCATGCTAGAAGTAGTAGTACTACCAAAAAAATTTAACAAAAATAAAAATAAAGTGAAACACACATACACACTTTATTAAAAATTTATTAAAAGTTCATTATAAAAAATAAAAATTTCCTTAATTGCACTTGAGTTCTTTCTGGCATTTTTTTCTGTGAAAAAAAACGCAAGAAAAAAAAAACCAAGTGGAATCTTAGCCTAAAGCAACAATGAGGTGGTGTAGCTTACCGCTATAATTTACCTCAATTTATGGTTTTAATTGTAATAAATTGGTTGAGTACTTGAAGGTCCCACTCTCACCCTCCTAAAGCTTGGCTGATTTCAAAACTAAAATGTATGACTAAAAAATGACAGTTTACTATAAGTCCTGTTTCAAATGATGCCAGAGGCTAAGAAGCAGGTACGCATGGCAACCTTATGTTGTGAAAATACACTTCCCCATGCTCTGTTATTATTCTAAAAGTTAGATACTGGTAAAGATTATTACAGTCCAAACTGAAGCTCTATTAAATCATTAACCAATCTAAAATGTGTACACGCTCTATTATTAGTATTAAATATTTTATCACACACAATCAGTGTCCTAAATATATGTTTAGAATAAACTATAATCAACATTTGAACAATGCACTATTTTTACTATTTTTTATAGCCACTTACTTCTCCAGTGTTTGGATTTGAGCAGAGTATTTTTGAGTCCTTCCCACTGCTCAATAACAGTTCAGAGTCTGCCATACTCCAAGCAATAGCCAAAATGCCCCTAAAAGGTCAAAGCATATAGCTCAGAAAATACACTCAATTATACAATAAAAAAATAAAATAAAATAAGTAAATAAAATAAATAAATAATAATAATCAGTAAGCTTCTAAAAATGTTCATGGCCCAAAGAAACAAGATGTAAGATGCAGATGCAACAATTCCAAACTTCTGACCTTATTGCTGTGTCTAGATAACGGATGATTTACATACCTTGTATGGTTTTCCATTACTCGTAATGGTGAAGAGGCAAATCTAAGATCCCATATTTGTATTACAGGCAAGCGATCATCCTCTGAAGACAAGACCATTTGTGTAGCAACATCAGGATGCCAAGCCATGCCAGAACAATGCATCTACAAAGGGATTGGAGCAAGATGATTTTTTTATTTAAAAGGGTTATTTGGTGGATATTATTTCAATTTACAAGATAGGGGTGTTGGGAAACTTATATTTTTATACCTATGTTCCCTGTATTTTTATGTGTGACTTCTAGTTAAAATTGTGTTAGCTGGTTTTTCCTTGTTCTGGCCAGCGCCCAGCTTAAAACTATGGAACGGACCTTGAGTAGAAGAATAACAAGCTTTTGCTATATTAGGAAATACCTGTAAGAGGGGCACTGTGATTGGCAATAAAGCTACTTATGCACAATTAGCCACCAGTGTGCCTTTAGCCAATCAGCTAGCACTCAAACTATTATTTTTCCTGACCTTGGAAGTGACTCTGCTGCTCCTTTGCTTGGCTGTAAGAGTCCACCCGTTTGTATATACACCTGTAATAAATCTGTCTTCTAATCCAGACGACTGGAGTTGACTGATAACTGGGAGTTAAGAGATTCCAACAAGGTGGTAACTAGCTGATTAAACAGGGTACAACTGCTGGGAATGATCACAAAAAAACAACAACAAAAAACAAAAACCCCTTGTTCCAAGTGAATGAAGCAGCAGCACGCATGCTCAAGCATAGCTCCACGCACTCTGTGTGGGACTTCTAAACATAGCCGAGCGATGTGCTTCAGTATGTTTGGAAGTCCCTTAGACACAGTGAATAGAAAAATGCCTGAGTAGGTGGAGGTCAATGCTCTGTTTTAGCGATTGACCAAGTGGTTAGATCCCCACTAATCAGATAGTTTTCCCCTATACTGTATTTAGCACTGTTCTTTTAGATGCTGTTGTGACTGGTATTACAGCTCAGCGAGTGGCCCTTCAAAAAGCTGATCAGCAGAGGTATTGCAAAACAGCCCCCAATAATAATGACAAAACATCAACTTAAAAGTCCCAGATAACTCCTTTAATAACACATGCATCATTTAAGAATTACAACATTAGAGTTGTGTGTTTACTATACCCTATTGCTGTGGTCGCTGACTTTAAGAATTGGTTCATTTTTCCGTAGGTCCCATACTGTGGCCCGACCACTGGGGCTAGCAGAAGCCAGAATGTGTTGAACCTGTCTGTTCCATGAAATGCAGCTGATGTCCTCTAGAGGCTAAAATGTAAAAATTATAGGTTACAAACATGCCAACGTCAAGAAATTCCTCTATTAACGTCAAAAGTATTTATAATAAAAAGATGCCCCCGTTCTGGTGAACTCAAGTTGTCCTTGTATTACACGGGACTGTTTCTAATGTGCGAATCACTTAAAGTGGTTGCAGAAAAAAATACTCCTCAATCGCATTGAAAACAGAAGGCCAGGCACACTAAAAGGTGGCCATACACATTAAAAGGGTAGTCCAGTGGTGAAAAACGTATCCCCTATCCCAGCGGTCGGACCCCCCGCGATCTGTCTGTACGGGGCCCCGGCTCGCTGGCCAGATAGCGCGTGTTGACCACCGCATGAAGCGGCGGCTGACACACCAAAGGCAGCGCTCCGGCTCTGCCATAGAGTTTTATTGAGTGGGCGTGTCAGCCGCCACTTCGTGCGGTGGTCAACAGCAGTGATGTTCATTCTAGACATTCAGAACACATACACGCTTGGTCAAACCTAAACACAGCATTTCAGAGAATTCACAATTTAATGAGGACCTGGGACAGGGATGGAAAATATATAGGGAGAGATCTGTCAATAAAGCCCAGCAGGGCAGGAAGGAGCAGATGGAGAGTCACCTCCTTGACTTTATGCCTAGTCCAGTCAGTAAATCTGCAGTAGCTGCTTTATTTATTCTCTGTCTGCTCTTCTGTATTTGGCATTGTTTGGCACAAAGCAGCATGCTGTAAAGACAACAAATCTTTCCTTTAATGTCCCAATAAGGAAATATATGTATGTGTGCCTTTGACGGCAGGGGGTTGTTTAAGTAGGACCTAGGGGCTGGTCAGAAGTGATGACCTCACTCAGATGGCAGGGCTAGAGCACAGAGGCGAGATCATGCCCAGCCTTCTGAGGCAG
Organism: Hyla sarda; assembly: GCF_029499605.1. NCBI lineage: Eukaryota > Metazoa > Chordata > Amphibia > Anura > Hylidae > Hyla > Hyla sarda. Next base: position 229,641,978 of record NC_079189.1, on the reverse strand, counting down.
CAGAGGATGACATGTCATCTGGGTAGAGAGGGAGGAGCTGGGGAGCTGCTGAGACAAGCCTCACTAACAATGACAGGACTACATAACTTTCTGTCAGGGGTGAATCAAGCAAAAGCATGTTCAAGCCAGTATAATTTGCGATAAGACTGTGTTAGTGAGTTATAATACTTGAGATGAAGATTCTCTGATGCTGGAATACCTTTTAAAAAGGGGGTTGTCCTAGCTAGCTCCTTCTGGCTTTCTCCGACTCCTACAGCCTGTTCACAGCAGCTGGAGTCTGTCGGGAAAGTCGAATGCAGCCGAATTGGGGAAGTTACACAATTTGTGTAACTCCAATTGAATTTAATGGGAGTTGCATTAAGAGGCGTAGCCTCAAGGGATACTGTTTACTCCGGGAGTTACACAAACAGTGTCGCTCACAAGCTACACCATTTGCGAAAATCCCCTTTAATTGGGGGTATTAACCAAACAGCGTTCTTGCCCAACTTCAGGGGTCTAGGCAATGAAGTCTATAAATTAGCCACTCATGTGAAATCAAAAGATAATCACACATATAACCAAAGAAAAAAAATGGTACAAGCAGCCAGCCCCGCAACAGTAAAATCTTATTTATGAGACAGACATTCTTAACATTCCATAGAAAAGGCAACTGTAGAAAACATGGACATATGTATGGTACAGGTATACACCAACGCGTTTCAGGTCAAAAACCCTTAGTCATGACATGACTAAAAATCTTTGACCTGAAACGTGTCAGTGTTGCTAGTGTTTGCACACAAGCAAGGGTGCTATTAATAATCTATTGTACCTAATTCCTTATGTTTATTTTAATGTAATATTTTATACTTTTATCAGCTGTTTGTATCTACTTTGTATTCCCACCAGCAAGGGCCCTGCTGGTGCATGCGAGTTATGCTGCCATTGCATCTTTTAATACATTTTGTTCATCAATGTATGCGAGTTGTCCTGTATCTATTAGGTCTTGAGCACTAGTTTTTTTAATTTTTCTTTGCTAGGGATGAGCCAGGTGAGCTGGAAACTGTTTTCTATTTTTACAAGCATATTACCCCACAAATATGAGGGTACCAAGAGAGGAGATGCTGCAAACCCAGGGATCAGAAAAGGAAGTACAATCGTGTAGCACAATCCAAATGGAAAGAATGACCCTGTGGGGGAAACTTCAAAGATTTTTCTTTTTTTAGAATGCTGAATGTGACTTTGTTGATAACAGTGAAACATCTCTATAGCAGTGATGTATTTTGGGTTGCACTCAATCTGAGGAAGGGAGAGGGAATCGTAAACATGTCATTGGTGTAGAAATGTTTTATTGTTTTTATCAATAAAGTCACATCATTCAGCATTGAAAGAAAAATCTTTTTCTAAAGTTTTTTTCCACGAGTCTGCAGCACTGGCTACAAAGGGTCGTTTTTTCTTCCATTTGTTTCAGGTGCAGACAGAATCCTGCAGACTGACATTAAAGGAAACTTTCATTTGGTGTACCTTTAAACATGCAATAAGCACAGACAGGAATATAAATGAGTACAAAGGAATTCACTTCACCTTACCTGCGATTTAGCACCAGGTGTCATGGGCACAGCTAAATTATTACAATCCCAAATGTAAATTTCAGATTCATTGGCACCAGATGCAAAAAGGTTAATCTGTAAAGTAGGAGAAGAGCACAAATACCTAACGGATATTGATAAAGAACAAACAAAAGTACATACAGAATACATAAACTACAATTTTTTATATATGTGCCAGGTAATGCCAACCTATAGGGAAATGGATGTTACAAATTAAGTTTTACAGACGCAAATAACAATGAATGTTAAGAGACCTTACCTGGAATGGGTTTACATCCAAAGCTCTAACTGGTCCAGTATGCTTATCCTGCTGAGAGATCACCACGTTATTATCACCAGCCAAAATCTTAGCTGGGTCATAAAGAATTACATTTCCATTCTCTCCTCCAGCAATGAGAACACCTGAAATGCTGCTTTCAGAGTTTACGATATGTGGTCCCCAAATAAGCTTATGGTACCTGAAAAGTAAAAAAAAAAACACATTGTAATGTAAAAAAACACACATACATTAAAAGGCCAAAGCAATAGTCACTTACTGCAGAAAAATAACAGTTATATCCCTGTTGTCATTTTACCCCTTAAAAGGGGTACTCCGCTGCTCACCGTTTGGAACAAACTGTTCCGAACGCTGGAGCTGGGAGCTCGTGACATCATAGCCCCGCCCCTTAATGTCACACATTGCCCCCTCAATGCAAGTCTATCAGAGGGGGCGTGACAGGCGCCACTCCACCTCCCAAAGACTTGCATTGAGGGGGCGGGGCGTGACGTCATGAGGGGGCAGGAGCTCCCAGTGGTTAGTGGAGCACAATTTCAGATATGCATGCCAAGCAGAATCATCCTACTGTCAATGGCTGCCAGTCCAGAGCTGAGCAAAATCCTTCAGTGGAACTGCTTTCTCCAAGACTCAATGTGCAAAGTTCATATTGCACATAAAATACAGTCATGACTGGATGACACCTCAACTAAATGAACAGATATGGTAACTGTGGTCTGTGAGACACAATAAAAAAAAAAAAAAAAGTATAAATACCGATGAGAGGACACAAAGGAAGCACATGACTTCATATCCAGAGATGGCTCATCCAAATCCAGTTCAAAAATCTCCAAAGATGCATTAGTACTAAAAGTGGCATCAAGCTGCTGGGCAGAGGTGCCTAGAAATAAAGTAAAATATACAGTCTTAGCTATATTAGTGATCATCATAAAAAAAGATTTTCCAAAGCACACTTGTGGCACTATATACACACACACACACACACACACACAAAACACTATAGACCATTTTAAGCACAGCTGCCAACAACTATAGGAGTCTGGCAGCTTATGAAGTGGCAGTGGTGTAGTTTTGTGCCCATCACCATCAAGGGTTGTGAACACGCTATACAAAATTAAAATATACTAAAAAAAGGCTACAAAATGCCTATATTATGGAAAAGCTGGGTAGAACCTTTTCAGGAACAGAATCTCCATGTACTGTTACTGTTAGAAACGACTGCTGAAATATCAAATAGACAGATCAAAAGTTGTCAATTGCACGGGGTCTCACTCCTGAGACCCAATGTGATCGTGAGTAATAAGCCTTTAGTTATATGCCTTCTCTGCATAGAGAAATGTACTAATGTACTAATGTCTCAGCGGGCCGGGGAGTGGAGCACAATGCCACCTGCTTCCTGGCTTATTACTTGCATGGCGGGTCTCAGGAGTCTGATCGATATATGTCAAGTTGTCAACAGTTGTTTTTAATGATGGTAAATGCTTGAAAGCTTTTTCTAAGATGGCATTTAGGCAGCTGTAAGAATTTTTTGTAAATAAGCTGTATACTTTGTGTTAGGTATGGGACAGAATTCAGTCATGACAATGAAAGTTTATCTTTTTCAAACAAAACCACTGACAGAATAGAATCCATTTAAGAACGGTGTAGTAGGGGTTCTTGTTAGAGCCACATACAAACATCGTAAGTCGAATTCTTGCAACACAATAGAAAATACAAGACTATGGCATTAAAATTATTAAAAATATAATAAACCCCTTGGTGCTAGTTACCATACATTCATAGCACTGGCCGCAGATTCATGAATGCTTTATTGTCAAAAAATTATGTTTACATAATTAAAATTTTTACTGTCAAAAGTAAGTAGCTTGAAATTGCTTTAATAGTATCAACCTATGGCAATGTGACATTATTTATACTGATAACATTATACTGTGAATTTCAGAAAAAGAAAAATATAAACAACAAGTCCTGAAGTTTTTTCCCCCAATGCCATTAAAAATATAGAACTCATCCTGCAAAAAAAACAAAACAAAAAAAAAAAACACACTGACATGGATACATTAACAAAACAATTAAAAAGTTATGTATTTCGAAAGCAGTGACTCAAAAAGGAAAATTAACCTGTTGCCTTAAGGCCAAAATAGCTCAATCCTAAGGCTGGGATTCCAGTTGGCAGCAGGAGGAACTTATATGCTATCTTCTGTACTGGGCCTTCATGGCACCCTCTCCTAAGCAACCTCCACTGCATTGCCTGGGACTAAGCTTCCCACCCACCTTACCCCTTATGATGGAGGCAGGCTCCCTCCTGGCTTCTCTGTTTTCTGCACATCGATCACAGGCCAGGGGAAGACAACTGTGCAGTTCTTTCAGTGACCAGGCAGAAAGCTTTAGAGAAGCTTTCCCCATCATAAAGAACTCCGGGAAGTCAGGCTACGTGGGCTAATAGACGCTGGGACTTTTTAGCAACATTTTTTCTTGCTAAAAAGTAGGGATGTCCCGTACTGATACTTTAATTCTAGTACTCGCCGATACCAAGTACGAGTACTTATATTTTAAAGGGAATCTGACAGCAGGGTGATGCGGTTTCTGGCGCCTTTTACCGTGCTGGTATGTGGGTTCCTTGTTGTGCACAATGGAGGCGGCTGCTGTAGTATGAGCCAAGATTTCTCTCTTCTCCATTGGGCACAACAGGGAATTTGCATTGGTAGCGAGACCGATGACCACATGATAAGCAGCGGTAGAAACTGGGTCACCTGCACTATCTACTTATATATTCAAGTTAGTGCAGGTGACTGCTGTAAGATTGCCTTTAATAGTAGGTAGTGTCCCCTTACAGACATTAGCAGCAGCGCCCCCCCCCCCCATAGACTGCAGCCCCCCTATAGACAGGGGCTTCCCGTTTAGACATTAAAAGCAGCACACAGCTCACCTGCGGCTGTCCTCCGTCGGGTGCTACCGCTCCACTGCCCTGTTCTTCCGTCCTCCCGGTCCTACAGTCCGCATCATGGCGTCCTATGCAGGAACGCTTCCTCCGTAGCGTTACGCTGGGCGCAGGGGAGGAGGCGGAGTGGCGTTGTGTCACATGCTCCTCCATGGAAGACTATGAAGCGGACTGTAGGACCGGAGAACAGGGCAACGGAGGGGCAGCGGAGCGGCAGCAGGTATGGACATGGTATTGGGGACATTAAACGAGTCCCCGATACCATGTAAATGGCTAGTATCGGGACATCCCTACTAAAAAGTGGGTCTTAGTAGTCTGAAAAATACAGTAAATTATTTACATTTTTAATCCAGAATAGAAAATCTGAATTATAATCAGCAAACCCTATTCCTTACTAAGGGAGTTATGCTTAGGAATTGCCCCTTAAACTACTACAATCTTATTTTATCATAAAAGGGGAGGAGACACAACATACATTTTCTCTGTACAATAATGAATTTTACAATAGAACTTCCCCAGATTTATTGTGAAACACGTGTGCATATTAGAAATCAGGTAGGAAAATAGCTAAAGAGGAACCTGTGAAGAGCCGTATGCAGCCCAAAAAGAGGCAGGCTCTCATTACAACCATCTATGATTTACTCTAAAGTAAGGCTGGGTCCACACTACGTTTTGTCCCATACGGGAGCGCATACGGCAGGAGGGAGCTAAAACCTCGCGCTCCCGTATGTGACCGTATGCGCTCCCGTATGTCATTCACTTCAATGAGCCGACCGGAGTGAAACGTTCGGTCCGGTCGGCTCATTTTTGCGTCGTATGCGCTTTTACAACCGGACCTTAAACAGTGGTCAACCACGGTTTTAGGTCCGGTTGTAAAAGCGCATACGGCGCAAAAATGAGCCGACCGGACCGAACGTTTCACTCCGGTCGGCTCATTGAAGTGAATGGCATACGGGAGCGCATACGGTCCCATACGGGAGCGCAAGGTTTTAGCTCCCTCCTGCCGTATGCGCTCCCGTATGGGACAAAACGTAGTGTGGACCCAGCCTAAGCCTGTTGGGGTCATCAGACCTGTGGTCAGACAGGGACTTGTGGGCAGAATACTGACTTTAAAGAGAACCTGTCACCAAATAAAACTTGAATATAATGTTCCTTGTGTAAGTATCAGACACTTACCCATTCACTTGCTTTTAAAATTATCAACATAAATATGTTTAAAATTTAATATAAAAACGGCCACTAGGTGGCTCTGTTCTGTTCCATGCTACAATTAATACAGTGAGTTTGGTCTCCTCCTGGCCTGGCAGGAGACCAAACTCAGGAAGTGTTTCTCTGCACTGAGCTTGATTGACAGCTGCACAGAAAGTGAAAGCTCCACAGATTCTCACAGAAAGCTGCACAGACTGACAGTTGCAGGAGAGCCTCACTGATAGCAACACAGACTGAAACATGCACAGAGCCTTAGGTCTTCTATTCATCACAGCACTGCAACCATGTGAAGGTTGAAGTGGTACCCCAGCAGGCTTCAGTGATGTCATGCCTGCTGGGAAATGCCCACTTTCTCCTGCTAGGAGAAACATATGATACAGAGCTTTTTAAAGCTCTGAAATAGTTTTTAAGGGCAGGAGGGGTGTTAGGAGTAGTTAGGGAACATAGCCTGGGGTAGTTTAGAACTATTTATTTGGTGACAGGTACTTTTTAAATAGTCTTCATATCATGTAAATGTAAAACTGGTCCCGCTGTAGAGCTATAGAGAAATTTGAATAAAAAAATTAGTAAGGAATAGAGGAGAGTATTTAGCTGGGACTCCCTGTGAGCTTCACTCTACCTCATTAGGCTTTATTGACAGGTGTTTCCTATACACAGTGACATGTCTATCAAGCCCAGAGAGGTAGGGGGAAGCTCTGATAACTATTCTTCCCATTCCCAGCTAAGTTTTAAAGTATGACTTCTCTGAAATGCCAGGGCATTCCTCAGAAAATAATGTTGGATAGTGTAATGAGGGAGTATGTGCCTGCTTCATGCTTCCTGTGGTTCAGCAACATAATGCTCCCGATAGGTTCCTACAATGCTTTGGAGCACACAACAGCACTTACCGGTTGCCAGATATATGGGATGTTGCTGAGAGGGGCTCCAGGCCTGCATGGCAGTACGGTCAATTTCTTTTAGCTTCATTCTACATAAAAACAAGTGGGGAAAAAAATCATGAGGACAATTTCTACATGCACTGGTTAGCTGTCTTCACAGGATTGTCCATGCCTTTATATGTACATTTGGATTAAGCAGACTTCTTAATTTATGATTATCAGTCATCTGTAGAAGAATATGAAGGTTAGGATAGTTTCTACCTTTTCCCAATGTTCTGCTAGAACACTAGAATACCAAATACTCTAACTATGGAGCTTTCCTTACACATGTATCATTTACAATTTTACACTATGCTTTTCAATATGACATCCCTAGGTTAACAACATATTCACTGGCTGCTAGATGAAAACATATGATAAAAATAAGTACAACAAACACAGCCGTTTTCCTGTAAGGCCACGTTCACACGACTGAAATTCTGCATTAACTTTAATGGGATTCCACAATGTCATTCACACAGCAGAATTTCAGTATGCGGAATTCCGCTGCTGAAATACTGCATTCCACGCTCCAGAAAATATAAGTCTGGTCTTCTATTTTTCTGGACTTCGGCTGTGGAATCCCAATGAAGTCAATGGGGCTTGATTTCTGCTGAATTTGTGCGGAATGCATGCCAAATCCACACAAACTATTGAATTAAATAAAATCTATCTTTTTCCTGAGATGCGGAATCTGTGCGGAAACTTCTGCACGGATTCTGCTCCGATTCCACATGCTTTTAAAAACTACATAATTCTGCACCGAACCAATGTGGATGCAGAATTCATGCAGATAGGCGGAATTTCTGTTGTGAGAATGCAGCACAGCGTTGTTTCATGAATCTCCCTTGCCCTGCTTTCACTGAATGACATACAGGGCTCCATGTTGGAACCCAAACCCATGCAGGACATGGAAAAGAGAGGGGGTGGCAGGAGGCGTGCTGCTGCAACATTTAACCGCCTCTATGACACTTCAACATTACAAAACAACGATTTTATAACCTTACTAACCGCTATCAGAACAGGTACAGTTAGTTTTATCTCACTAAGACCATTCTGTTGCTGTCTTCTGCTCCTTGTACAGAGCTGAAAGATTCCATTCCAATCAATTTCCATATATAGAAAATAGTAACTGGGCACCGTCTGTATTTATTCAGTCTGTGACACTCCTTGCTCAGCAGAGTCCAAGCCACTAGATCCGGCAATGCATCTAGGTCTGGGGTGCTCACGGATACACAGAGTCCATACAATCACCATCAGGTACGAAAAATCGGAGCACTAACCTCAGACAGCATAGGATGCAAAAAACTTCTTTTATTGAAGAAGAAACGACATTGCAGGGAGGTAGGAGGTGATGCAGGAACGGGGATGTGTGCTGCCGGTGGGCGATGGTCCGTTATCGTGCGTATCGCGCTTCGTCAGGTGATAACGGACCGTCACCCACCAGCAGCACACATCCCCGTTCCCGCATCACCTCCTACCTCCCTGCAATGTCATTTCTTCTTCAATAGAAGAAGTTTATTTGCATCCTATGCTGTCTGAGGTTAGTGCTCCGATTTTTCTTACCTGATGGTGATTCCATTCCAATCTGATTTTTTTTTTTTTTTTTAGATAAATTTAAACAATTGTATGAGACAAACACACAAAAAAACAACAACCACCCTCTCACACCTTTCTGCCAGATTCCAACAATAGTTGAAATAAAAATCATGCCCTGTATTATAGCCGATTTAGTTATGAGCTCTCTTGATACCCATTTCCTCAATTATACAGCTCATATTCTGTTACACAACCAATATAATTCACACTTTCTGTCTAAAGAAGGCTGCCTCATTCTGCGTTTAGGAAACAAAGCAACATTAAAATAATAAAAAATAAATACACACATTCAGTGTAAATGATTTGAGAAAAACATAATGTTGCGTTTTGAAGGTAAATATTGCAATCTCAATGTCATATAATAAATAGTGAAATCCTCTCCGTTTCATGTCCCATCCACCCATTTCATATCCCACCTGTGCTCTGCCCCATTTCAACTCCCCCCAATTCATATGCCATTAGCAAATATGGGATTATGCCAAATATAATAGGATGCTGGGGCATGGGGAAACATAACCTATTGCTTACCTATCTCCGGACCTTCCCGCTGAGCCAATCAATAGCCAAGAAAGCACACTGCTGCGGTCAGTGAGTGGCTGAGCCGCGAGGTCCTGCAACCAGCTGCTTGTCTCAGAAGAAGGAAATACAGACACCGGAACACCCTCAAAGGAGAGCGTTGGCAAACCAATAGGGGACTAGGCTAGGCAAGGATCAGGCTTGACATCGGAGACACACGGGAGTCTTTTTTTAAGTGTGAAAAAGGTATTGGTAAATATTTAATGGTCCTAAACAATTAAATTCCTATTTACATGCATGGGGCAAGACATAAGCATGTTGGGAATTAGTCTACCCAAAAGAGAGATCCAGTGGTAGAGGAACAGAGGTGTCCCAGTGGTTGGATCTCTACTGATCTAACAGTTAACATCCATCCTATAACTAAGTCTAAAAAAGACTGCATATCATACTGACAAAATCTATACAGAAAACTAATATATGCAAGAGGAAAAAGAAAGCCCTAACCAAATGTGCTTAGGAAGAACAGATTTATTCTTTAGGTTTCTTAGATACCATTTGTATGACAGGAAAGCATTGCAGGTAAAATGCTTCTAGTTCCTCACCGTGGACATGCCCTAAAGCATAAACTGCTTGCACTTTGGACCTTATATGCTATATGTCTACAGCAGACCTTATCAGTAAGTAAGCATATTTAGAAATGCCAACAAGCAAGAGATGTTCGGCACTGCGGTAATGTAGGAGAGGGTGTAGGGGTATACAGGTTGATCTCGCTGACAAGATGTATGGCAGTGCTCTGACTGCAGTTAAAGTACATCAACAGGCATACCTTATTTTTTGCCGTATAAGACGCACTTTTTCTTCCCCAAACTGGGAGGGAAAAGTTGGTGCGTCTTATACGGCGAATACACCCCTATCGTGGCGGTCCCTGTGGCCATCAACGGCCGGGACCCGTGGCTAATACAGGACATCACCGATCGCGGTGATGCCCTGCATTAACCCTTCAGACACGGCGATCAAAGCTGACCGCCGCGTCTGAAGGGAAAGTGACACTAACCCGGCTGTTCAGTCGGGCTGTTCGGGACCACCGCGATTTCACCGCGGCGGTCCCGAACACCCCGACTGAACAGCCGGGTTAGTGCTTACAGGACACCGGGGAGGGACCTTACCTGCCTCCTCAGTGTCTGCTCCGTGCCGGGATCCCCTGTATGGCCGGCGCTCTCCTTCCTCGTCATCACGTCGTCACGCACGTGCGGCGGCGATGGAGAGCGAGGATACCCGGCCGGCAGCAGAGACGTTCCGGAGCGACGGGGACACGGCGACAGCGATTGAGCGACATCCAGGGCAGCGGTGACGGGTCCGGAGCGGCGGGGACACGTGAGTATTACCTCCTATCCAGTGGTCTTCAACCTGCGGACCTCCAGATGTTGCAAAACTACAACTCCCAGCATGCCCGGACAGCCAACATGGGCAGAAATAAAAAGGGATTGGGACGTAAAAAAGCCACATGGGCAGAATATGGCGTACACCATTTTTTTTTTTAGCAACACGTGATTAATTCATTCACTGTATGATGGATAGATCTTATCCTTAGATTTTTAGTTGTCATATTGTATTTACAGAAGTTACAATTTTTACATTTTAGATTCCCTTTTGGTATAAGATCTCCTAACCAGGTCCTCTTAGATTTGTTTTCTATTCTTTCTCTCCCGTAACGCTCAGTGTGTCCCCTATTGTTTTGTTGCGTTTATATGAAATTAGGGGTTTCCTACTTGCAAAGTTTTTTTTAATCCTCGTCCGTCTCGACTACATACCAGTTGCACCTTATAGCCATTTCTATAGTTTTATTCATTGGGGAAATTCTCAAATTCAAACGCAAAGTGTCTCTCATGGCTCTGTCTAGGTTTAGAAGAAAGGAGTTTCTGTCTCTCTCTTTCATTGGCTCGATCTGCTTCTCTTAATCAATCCCTCTGGATACAATCTTTCTTTAAATCTCATTTCTAGCTCATCTGCTTGCTGATGATACGATTCTACCTTTGTGTTGTTTCTTTTTAGTCTAATGAACGGCCCGTGGGTATTTCTTTTTTAACTGTAAACTGATGGGAACTGTTATAGTGGAGCAGGGTATTCCTAGCAACCTCCTTTCTATAGCCTTCTGTAATAAGAACATTGTCACAAGACATCAACTTCCCATCTAAAAATTCTAAAGCATCTTTCCTGAAATGATGTGTAAAAGCCATATTAACAGTATTTCTATTGTTAAACTAGGTGGCAAAATCTATAAATTGTTGTTCTGATCCTGAACATATAACTTGGATGTCATCCACACACCTAGCATAGGTCTTTATATATTGTAAGTAAGGGTTATGGGAGGTATAGATGTATTGCTTCTCAAAGACTGCCAGAAGATTAGCATACGTTCAGGAAACCGGGGTCCCCATAGGTGTCTCCTGCCTGTACCATTGTTCAGCAAATACAAATATATTATTAGAAAGTATGAATTGTAAACCTTTGCAAACAAAATCTATGAATGTATATGACCTATCAGTATGCTGCAAAAACTCTCTCACAGTCTGTACAACCGCATCATGAGGGATGCAGGTGTACAGGTTGACTACATCCACAGAGCACAATTTATAACCTTCCTCCCACTGAAAATCTTTGACCATTTGCAGTAAATGCCTTGTATTCAAGAAATGCACTTAACTGAAAAGAAAAGTCACTCATGGTTTGTATCGAGACAGAAAAAAAAATATTTATTTAGGGGAAAATTGGTTTATTACGTTGTACTACATGAGGCCTTTTAACTAATCTAAGCAAGTGCAACTGAATCCACAGTGTTCCCTCCACAAGGCTACTTTCACACTACCGTTGTGCCCAATCATTAAACGGCCATTAGGCTCCTTTCTTCAGCCTTTAAAAGGGGTACTCCGGCCCTAAGACACCTTATCCCCTTACCAAAGGATAGGTGATAAGATGTCTGATCGCAGGGGTCCCGCCGTTGGGGACCCCCGCAATCTCACATACATCTTAGCACTGCAGCCTCCGTGTCACGACTACGGGGCCGGAGTATCATGACATCACAACTCCGCCCCCGTGTGTGGTCACGTCTCTCCCCCCCAATGCAAGTCTATGGGAGACTTGTATTGCGGAGGCAGGGTGTGACGTCACACGGGGGTGGAGTCGTGACGTCCCAATCCCTTTTTATTTATTTTTTTGGGACGGGCACAACAGGCAATAACAGGTCCCGATGGATCCCATTTATTAAAACGGGGTCCTTCGGGCGCCGTTATTTTGTAGCGGGACTAGTGGGAGAAAAAGACTGCATATGCACATGTCCTAACGGCAGTGTGAAAGAAGCCTAATGGATGGATACTAGTCACAAAAAAACATTAAAGTGTACCTGTCAGAACCAACTAAAATTTTTTTTTAATATATCACTCAGGACCTAATCCTGAACATGTACATCGGATTTTTATGTGTCTAGCTCCTTCATTTATTTTATTATTATTTTTTTTTACACTTTTAATTTAGCTCTAGTCTGAATTCCTCTCAAAGGGATGGGACGTGGCCTCGCTGTGCATGTCTCCGCCCCCTCCCCGAGTATGCTGTCTGCTCACATCTCCCCAAGAATTGGCAAAACTACAACAACCAGCTTGTCCTCACTGACAGTAGCGGAACACAAGCTGACAGTGGGAGGATTTTTCCTCCAGCTGTGAGCCCTGCACTCACAGCTGTCAATCAAGGAAGTGTGTCCATGACATAGGTGATGATGCATGGACACAGCAGGACTAGTATGTGTCCAAGCAGACAGGGGGGCAGTTGTTTGACTGGGTTTTTCAGTATGAAATACTGAAAACTTTCTAATGAGACCAAATGCAAAACCTATTGGTTATACATGCTTTGCAACATATCAAAAGTTTTTGTATCTGACAGTGCCCATTTAAGGTTAGCTTTTAGCTTCATGAGGCATTGAATAGATTCCCTCATCTGGGGCCCCATCTGTGTGGCATCTGGGATCTCTTTGAACTGACAATTCACCTAGAGGATCAGAGATTTTTTGGGAACCTAGAGACAGCTGAAATGACAGGTCATAGAAAACCACAACAATGATTATATTTACCTCCATATTGGATAAAGTCAGTCATTTAACAAAACTGCCCTCCCTGGTGGCAGCTGTTGGGCTACTTTGTATAAAAATGTATAAACCTCACTGAAGAGATGATGTAAGTTAAGTTATGTTGGAGGATAGAGGATTTATATTTCTGGGAGGAGAAATGGACACACTGTGACATTACATGGCCCAGGAACAATGTAGCAGTCACCTACCTCTGAGAAGCATACTGTATATGAACACAGACATATCAGCATACTTTCCTAGAATAGAAAAACGTATCTATGCAGCGAAGGTTTAAGATTGTCAACACTAATGGGTAACAGGTTCTATTCTTTGAGTATGTTCACACATTTTTTTGCTGTGGATCTGCTGCAGATTTTGCTGCCTATTGACTTCAATGGGCAGCAACATTTGCTACAACAAATATGCAGCAGAAAATATGCACGTGTGAAGGTATCCTCGGTCATTAAAGAAGTGTTCAACATGAACTACCACACCAGGGTGACTTGGAAGCTGTCTAGAGATTTCTGGTTCACAGATACAGCACTGATGTCGGTGTGTAGTTACTGCTCGTGCTCTAGTCTAGACCAATGGTCCCCAACTAGTATTAATGTGGGGCCCCTTGCAAGGGACTCTCCACCTTTTGTTAGCACTAGACCCTATTAAGCACTAGACACGTCATAACATTTTTAGATCGTAGTAATGGGTCAAAACCATACTACTGGCATTTAACACTAGAATTAAAGCTATATTGCTGAGCATATATTTAATTGAGCACTGTCAGAATCCAAAACTTTTTATATGTTGTACATCTTGGCAAAACATTAACCATGCTAATATACTTAACTCCTTAAGGACGCAGGTCATTTTCACCTTAAAGGAGAACTCCGGAATATAAAAATTGTGGCCCATACTGCCGGCAGTAAAAAAATAAAGATGTACATACCTTCCTCCGCTCCCCCGGGGCCTCCAGTAACCGCCTCCGCCGCAATCCCCGGAGGCCCCGGGGGAGCGGAGAAAGGTATGTACATCTTTATTTTTTTTTACTGCCGGCAGTATGGGCCACAATTTTTATATTCCGGAGTTCTCCTTTAAGGATGCAGCCCTTTTTTGCACATCTAACCACTGTCACTTTATATATATTAATAACTTTGAGATGCTTTTACCTTTCATTCTGATTCCGAGATTGCTCAGAAGAGGAGCAAAATTTGGCTTTTTGGAAGAGAATTTTGCTGAAATGGTTTTTTTGGGGGGAATGTTGCATTTAGCAAAAAAAAATAAAAATTACTACACGTGGCACACTATTTGGGAAACTACACCCCTCAAGGAATGCAACAAGGGGTATAATGAGCCTTAACACCTCACCCTCGGTGGGTTTGCGTTGAACTTGGACGAGAAAGTAAAAAATTAGATTTTTAACACTAAAACACTCAACACATTTTTACCTGGTGTAATAGGAGAAAATGGACCCTAAAATTTGAAGCCCAATTTCTCCCGATTAAGAAAATGTCCCATATGTGGACGTTAAGTGCTCTGCTGGCGCACTACAGGTCTCAGAACAGAAGGAGCGCCATTGGACTTTTGGAGAGAGAATTTTGCTGGAATTGAAGTCGGGGCCATGTGCATATACAAACCTCCCATGGAGCCAGAAGAGCAGAAACCCCCATATGTGACACCATTTTGGAAACTACACCCCTCCAGGAACATAACAAGGGTTACAGTGAATACTTACACCTCACAGGTTTTTTGAACAGTGGGCCATAAAAGTGTAAAATTTTATTTTTCGCACTATATTGATAGTGTTACCCCAAATGTTTCATTTTCACAGGGGGTAATAGGACCCCAAAATGTTTAGTGCAATTTCGCATGAGAAAGAAAATACCCCATATGTGGATGTAAAGTGGTCTGCAGGCGCACTGCAATGCTCAGAATAGAAGGAATGCCATTGGGCTTTTGGAATGAAAAGCTTGATGGAATTTAAGTCGGGGGCAATGTGTGTTTACAAAGCCCCCATTGTGCAAGAACAGCAGAGACCCCACACATGTGACACCATTTTAGAAACTACACCCCTCAAGGAACGTAACAAGGGTTATAGTGAGTACTTACACCTCACTTTTTTTTTTTTTTTTTTTGAACAGTGGGCTGTAAAAGTTAAAGAATTGTTTTTTTTAACACTGAATTGCTGGTATTAACCAAACATTTTTTTTGTTTCACAAGTAGTAAGAGAATAAAAGCTCCTCAAAATTTGTAGCCCAATCTCTCCAGAATAAGGATATACCCCATATATGGCGGTAAAGCACTATACGGGGGCAACACAGGGCTTAGGAGTGAGAGCACCGATTAGATTTGAGAATGGGAGATATTGGGTTACAAATTTTGGAGGGTTTTTTCTCCCGAGGGTTTTTTTTTATGGAAATACATCCACATATGGGGTAACGTGTTGGGCGGGCACACAACAAGGCTCAGAACTCATAGAGGTCTGTTTGCATTTGAGGCCTATGGTATATCAGTAGCTGACTATTACATTCAGAGGAAAATACAAAAATGAAACACCCACATGTGACACCATTACAGAAAGTACCCACCCTGAGGAATGGGTATAGGGGTAAAGAGGACATTTTGAATGCACAGGTGTTTCTTAAATTTATTTTCCAGGAATGGATGAAGGGTAGATTTTGAAAATTGCAATTTTCAACCTATACTCTGCTTCATCTTTCTGGGAACAACTAACATGTGACTCCGAATTGTTGCCTGGAAATATGACAGAGCTCAGCGAGAACTCTTCGCGTTTGAGGCCGAGGTTTCTTACTTACCTAACAGTTACATACATGAGCTTATTACAAACAGTACACCCCTAGGGAAGGAGTATCGGGGTGAAGTGGAGATTTGGAACAGACGGGTGTTCCCTAAATTTATTTTCCAGGACTGGATGAAGTGTACTATGGGGGTGGAATTAAAAGTAAAAATGGTGCCCACCCCAAACCCTATGCTCTTAATCATCATTCTGGGAATATGATGTGTGTGGCCGTCCCTATTCTGTTACCTCAAATTCGCATCCCGCTCAGGTGGGGAGATCGCTGCGCATTTGAGACAACTTGCAAACACCCAATGCTCCAATGCTGTTGACTCTGTGTCCCATGACCAATTTTTTGGGGGGGAAAAAAATAAATAAAAAGATGTTGGGGGTATTGGGAAAGAGGTTTTTGGGGTTTTTATTGGGGGTGGGGGGTGCTTTGGTTTAAAATTTGGAAGACAATGTACTCTGCACTGGTACATTGGAGTTGAATTCTGGGGAATTAAAATTAGGGAAAAGGATTAAAAATGTACAACTCCAGGGAGTTATGATACTCCCAGAAGCAATCCTTAAAGGGGTACTCTGGCCCTAAGACATCTTATCCCCTATCCAATGATAGGGCATACAGTGCCTGATCGCAAGGGTCCCACCGGTGGGGACCCCCCGCAATCTTTCATGCAGCACCCCGCGAACATCGCTCCGGGTCTGGTGAATCACGATCACGGGGCCCCTGTGTGACATCACGCTCCGCCCCTTCAATGAAAGCCTATGGGAGGAGGCGTGGCAGCTACATTGAGGGGGCGGAGCATGCATTGGCTTGCATTGAGGGGGCGGAGTGTGATGTCACATGGAGGCGGGCCGTGACATCACAATACTCAGGCCTTGTGATCGTGATTCATCAGATGTTTGCTCCGAAGGCTGATGATAGCGGGGTGCTGCATGAAAGATTGCGGGGGTCCCAAGTGGTGGGACCCCCGTGATCAGGCATCTTATCCCCTATCCTTTGGATAGGGGATAAGATGTCTTATGGTCGGAGTACCCCTTTAATGCAGAGGCTTAGACGATCGGGGAAAGTGTCGCAATGAGTGGTGGTGTCCTTCCGTATCCCCCTCTTGCGACACAAACTGCATTTTTTCTGGGATCGTCCCTTCCTTTTTTTTTGTGTGGTGGACCTCACCTGGAAAGTGTTGGCCCTGGGATGCCAGTACAGTAAGGAGGGTGATTGGTGGTGTATATTACACCACTGGTCACCCTCCTTGTCCGGGTCATCTGGGTCACATGACCCTAATGAACCGGAACAGATCGCCGGTTTGTATTTAGCTGATATAGGGGGAGTGGGGGTGTTGCGATGAGCCGGGATGCCTGCTCAATGATTTCAGCAGGCATCCCGGTCTGGTCCCCCCCACGATCAGCTGCTTATCCTCTATCCTGTTGATGGGGGGATAATTTTACTTTCGCCTGAATTCTTTAATAGGTTTGGTTTGTTTACTTTCACCATTAAATTTGTCTTTGTTTAGCATCAGCTGTTAGTGTGGCTTCCAACCTAAAAAAGGTAGTTAACCACTGTTCTAGAACATGCCAACAAGGTATTGAAAGATACGGGTTTGGAAAACTATGGCTTGTGCCAAACTGTTCTAGACTTAAAAGGAGATATCCAGTGCTGAAAAACGTATCGCCTATCCTAAGGATAGGGGATAAGTTTCAGATTGCGGGGAGTCCGACCATTGGGGCCCCCCGCGATCTCCTGTACGGGGCCCCGGCAGCCTTCGGGAAGGGGGCGTGTTGACCACCACACTAAGTGGCGGCTGACACTCCCCCTCAATACAACTCTATGGCAGAGCCGAAGCGCTGCCTTCGGCAATCTCCGCCTCTGTCATAGCGATGTATTGAGGGGGCGTGTCAGCCGCCGCTTCCTGCGGTGGTCAACACCCGCTATCTCGCCAGCGTTCGGACAAACAAGTTTGTCTGATCTCAGATAAGTTTGTCAGGACTGGACTACCCCTTTAATGTAGGTCCATTTCATTTTTATACTGTCCCTCAATTTAACAGTTAGTGAATAACATGCTAATGACCCAATCAGACGTATAACAATCATATCGGTGCCCGTCTGACAGATGGGATGCCCACTTATTAAATGAGTAGTGGACCTAAGTCCAAACCCAGTCCCACGTGCATCTTTCCCTATATGTTTTATACAGATTGTGTGGGTACCCATGATTTTATATTGACATAGGTGCTGGACCCCACCACTGTGACTTTTAGGGTATGTGCACACAGAATATTTTTCCAAATGTCTGTAAAATATGCTGTGATTTCTGTCATGTACCGGTATTTGACTTTTGATACTTATTTTTTTTGTCAATAACTGCAGGTTAGGCCTAATCGACATCCTGTATTTCGGAGGCACTTTTAGCAGGGACTGCTCTTAGAATAAGTGACATGACAGGCTGCCTGCTTAAACAAAAAAAGAAAAATGTACTTACCTCCTTTACTTTCCCGTAATCTCCAGTCTTGTAGCAAAGACTGCAGCATTGTCGCATTGTCCTGGTGCTATGGACAGTTAATTGCATTGCCGCTTTGCCAATCACTGAGGTGGATCTCCACTGCAGTCAGTGATTGGCTAAGCGACAATATGACGTATTGACCCTCAGCAATAGGAAGTAGAGCATGAAAGGAATGGGTGCTGCTATACCACAGCCTATGGGGAGCGAGGGAAGTAAGCATAGTTATTTCTTTATTTTTATAGCAGACTACCTGGTAATATTTATTTTAAAAAAAAAAGGGGGGGGGGGGCTTCATCAGGAGGAGACTTTGCTTCTGAATTTTTTTTATTTTTAGGACATATTCACATGTGGCTTATTTGTTGCCGAACTTTTTCCTAATCATCATCAGTTCCACTTATATGAATGGGGTTGTTTTAGCGGCATTTGCCTGGTTTGCTGAAAGCTCCATTCAGATGAATGTTGGGTTGTTTTCATTCCGACTCCAGGTTTAGGCTGGGAGATATGCTGCTCATAACGTCATAGTTTGTTGCTAGGCACCAACTGGCTATGGCTGGATGTACAGATGTTGGGTGATACATGTAATGCAGGATTTAACACATTTCTTATAAATCTAGCAGCCAGCAAATAAATAAAAGAAGTGTTAGAATAGAGCCAGGATGCCGCACATCACGTCACTACACAATGTGACATCATATGATCAGTCATTAGTGTCCCCTCATCTCCTGTGTCCCCTCATCTCATCTCTCTGGTGTCAAGTGACTGTCGCAACCAATCAGCAGCCTCGACAATGACGCTCCGTACTGCTTAGGAACACTGGAACGCCAAGGCAGAAATGGGGAAAAGCACAGGAACGGAAGAAAGTCATTTACATATAGTCAATCATTATTGGAAGGGGCTGACAAAATACATGATCTCCAAAGCCTTCATGTAATGCCAGCTGGACTATCACACACATACTGTGCCTGGATAGAATACCTGTTGGCACCCCATAACACCCTGCTAGGTTGGTATTGGTGACGTTGGTCCAGATGTTTTGTGTGACTGCAACGTCTACAAACGAGACCAAGTAGGAAAGAAAGTAAGAATTAGAAGGCTGCCCATATGTGACTATAATAGGATGGGCAGTGCCATCAACTTGCCAGGACACCTAGGCACTGAGCCTAGACCCAGCCTGGTGACATACCCTGTATAATCTGCCAGCAGGGCAGCTGACATCTTCTTATCACTAGTGCCCCTCCTCTGAGGTGCCAGCTGGGCATACAGCTAATGCCCACCTAAGCCCCGCACTCACCTGTCTCTAGGGCAGGGAACCAGCCTGTTCCACACGTAGGCAGTAGGGCTACTCCTGCTAAAGCCGGTCCACAGGATAGAAGCTGGCACAGGAAATGTCCTCCAACCCGGGCACAACGCAAGCTGCCAAAGCAATGCCCTAGGCAATGGTGAATGTGGCTCTCTCCGGGTCTCTGGGCTGCTCTGGAGCTTCCGTACCTTCGGCCTCAGGCCGGCTCTTCAGGTCGCAGAACCTCCCCTCCACGTCCAGCTCAACGTGGCAACCAGAGCTCCGCCCACACCGGTCACTACAGTAATAACTGTACAGGAGCAGCACCGACGCGCATGCGCCCTCTCATAAGGCTATTGCTCAATTTTACTCTTCCGTTATATATTTTCTTTAATCCGCAATATCTTACACCCGTCACTGTTCATTCACTTACAAAACACAACCTGAGAACTGTCATAAACTTCCAAAACCAGAAACAAATATGGCTGCCATGTACGCGCCGGAAGTGACGTATGCGCAACGACTTCCGTCTATGTAAAAATCTGGCAGAGACGTGCCACACGTGACCTATTCACGTAAATACGATATAACCTCGTGGGCTACGACAGTTCGGCCATTTCCTCCTTGAGCTTTGTGGAGGTGAGTACTTGCGGTCCTGTTCTTGGCTGATTTTTCCCTATGGGAAAGGGTTTTTCTGAACGTTTAGGTTGAGACTCCCTTTCTTACTATGTGATCTCTTAAATGATGCTCAGTTTAAGGGGAGCGATCCGTGATCCTAGATATTCTAATTATATTGCGATATAGAGGTGACGCATCGTGTAGACAGACGTATACTGCATGCGGTATTAAGGTGCAGAAATAACTGATGCTGAGCCCTTACCTTCGAAATGGCGGGAAAACATCTCCTTTCAGAGCTTACAAATTTACTTCTAGACTAGTGGTATTTAAACCGTAATCCTCCATATATTGTAAAACTACAACTCCCAGCATGCTCGGAAAGCTGGCTGTTTGGAGTTGTAGTTTTGCAGCTTTAAAAGGGCTTGAGCTACATCACAACTCATCACTTGGTGAAGGCATGCTGGGATTTGTAGTTAAACAGTAAATTCCAAACAGCATGCCTCCTGCTGTTACAAAACTACAATTCCCAGCATGCCTGGACAGCCTTTGGCTGTCCAGGCATGCTGGGATTTGTAGTTTTGTTACAGCTGGAGTCTCTATAGAAGCATACTGTCTGTTGCTGATACATTGTAACTTCAGGGTATAGCACCAATATGCCTTGTGGCATTGTTAGGCGATCCACATGGATTGTAATGGCTTTTACTTAGCGTAAGGATTATCTTATCAGCAATGTAAATCTACGAGTCTCCAGGTCTTATTGTGTAACTCTGCCTGTGCCTTCATGTTCCACATCCAATGATTTAAATATCTTTCTGCTGTTCACATCATGATGGCTGTGATTAGATGTATAGATGATGAGGATGTGCGCGGCAGAGTATCCCCTTATACATCCAGTGACCATCACTAACACATCTCTACTATTTCAGATGCATTGGAGACCTGTGCCGGGAAAGAATGCGGGTGAATTATACAAGCCTCCATGAGGGGGTCTGGCCCCTGACTTGAAGTCAAGACGAAGTGAGTATGTCACATTATAAGGTTTTAAGGAATATTTCCTATAATCGTAGTGGAGGTGCCAATGACATCCAGTGATGAAGCCTTTTTACTGCTGTTCACATCATGACTTATCTGTGATTAGCAAATGACTGGCTGAGGATGGCGATGTGGTACCACATTCACATAACGGGTTACACCACCGTAAAACATAGCGGTAGATATTGCCACTGCTCTCATACAGTGCATGGAGAGCGTGCGGACACATCACTTCATGCGGACAGGTCTCTGTTCTGGAGACTGTTACCATCCCAGAGGGCACTTTATTCCTATCCTGTAAAGTACCTCTGTGTAGCTAGAGATTATTTTGCTGAAAAGTTACAAACTTAAACTTTGTTTTAAAGAGGTATTCCAGGGATGGCAGATGTCACTTTTGCTTAGGGATCAACCGATATCGTGTTATTTTTTTTTTTTTGGGCCGATAATCTGTCACCTTTTCATGCTGATAACTTATACCAGAATATCAGTATAAATTATCGGCTATTTCACCCACGATGGGGCGGCGGTATGTTTGCAGAGGATGGGGGGAGGCAATGGGGCAGCGGCGGTGACGCTTATCTCTGGCTGGGGGGTGGGGCATTATCGGCAAGTTAATTGCTGATACAGATGTCCAAAATCATGATTATCGGCAAAACCGATAATCGGTCAATCCCTACTTTTGATGACAGCGGAGTGTCAGATACACGGAGAATTTGGCCTCTGTTTCATGTGTATAAACCGGTCGGCATGAAGTGCATCAGAACTGGATGGTTAGCCTGATATGGTGCCATGTGGCGGCAGGGCAGCTATTTAGCCTTGATGTGCGAATATTCCTTATGTTGGAACATTTGTGGTTGGGGGTTGCTGTCGGGAAAACTGATGTCTGATTAATGGCGGAAGGTTTTTCCTTGGTCAACTTAGAAAACTATTTTAGTAGACTGATATAAAACCAGTGCAGATACATTAGGTTGGATTTTCACTTGTTTTTCTTTTCTCCCACTTCTGCCAGGACATTATTGATGAATTGACACAAGTCATAAGGACTGGATTCTCTGAACAGGTAGGATCTCCAAATGAGGCCGGGTCCACTCTGCCTTCTTGTAGCACTGCTGGTTGACTCTATAAAAAAAACTCTGGGATTTTTTTTCTTTGCCCATATCATGCACAAGTCTTACAGTGCCATTTGGTTTATTCTAGCAAAGCTTCATCCATGCATTTCACTGACAGGGTCATGTAATCACCAGTCTGGCCCACAGAAAATCAGTGCTTAATGTGTCGGAGGAAATGGTCTGTTCTGGGTCAAGTGACCTCCTCCTGTGAACTACTGGATGACACTCATCAGCTCCCGCTTGTTCCTTGCTGCCTCCCATCTTTGTATAGGTCAAATCACCTTGCCTTATGGCAGGATTTTGCCAAAACGTGTCAAAACTGCACATAATGGGGAGATTCATCATAATCTGTGTAGAGGAAAAGTGGTGCAGTTGCCCATAACAACCAGATTGCATTTTTCACAGGCCTCTTTAAAAAAAGTGAGCTTATAAGTTGCTATGGGCAACTGCACCACTCTTCCTCTGTGCTGGTTTTGATAAATCTCCCCCAATGAGACCTGACTCCAGTCCACTTAAAGGGTACTCCAGTGGAAAACTTATTTTATTTTTTTAAATCAACTGGTGCTGGAAAGTTAGCTTTGTAAATTACTTCTATTAAAAAAATCTTTATCCTTCCAGTACTTAAGAGCTTCTGTATGGTCCCAGGAAGTTTCTTCTTTAATTTCTTGTCTGACCAGTGCTCTCTGACACCCCTGTCCATGTCAGGAACTGTCCAGAGCAATAGCAAATCCCCATAGCAAACCTCCTGTTCTGGACAGTTCCTGACATGGACAAAGGTGTCAGCAGAGAGCACTGGTCATGCTTCCTGTGGAGCACACAGCAAAGTACTGGAAGGATTAAGATTTTTAAATTTAAGTAATTTACAAATCTGTTAAACTTTTTAGCACCAGTTGATTTAAAAAAAAATCACCAGAGTACCTCTCTAAGTCTGAGGTCACCTGGCTGAACTACAGCACCAGTAGCCAGGTTAGATGACTAGGTGCAGTGATAAGACTCCACCATTCTGCAAAGCCAGAGCAATTATGGGAAATGGAGTCGGCATTAGAAAATGTTACTGAATAAATTGCGACTAGTATTGCTGTAAACTCATGCCTGCCACATCAGGAATTTTAGCTTATTTTATATGGAGTGCTTCTTTAACTACCAGCCACAAGATGACATGTTACACAAGTGATTGCTTTGGACTACAGCTTTAAGAGACATCAGCCCCAGCCTGACTTCTAACAGAACTGTCTTGACCGATGATGATTTTGCCATCTGATGCACCGCATGTGCTGAAAACTAGAGGCTGTTTCTGAGTGGTTAGACAGAATTACGGTTAGAACTAGGATTCTACAGATTTAGTAAATTGCTTTGCCTAATGTTGAGTATTGCTGTCTGAGAATGTAGCGGCTCAATAAATAGCTTTACTTTCATAATTATTGCTGGTGGCCATAAACCATGGTTGTCTGGCCAGCATCTTTCCCTCTAAACATTCATGTGTTCTGAATGGAGAAGGGCAAGGTGCTGCCAGACTGCTTGAGCTTACATCTCAAAGAACAATATCTTTCTCCTGGCATGTGGGTGGAAAATTGAATAGCATATTTAACTACACTCCAGTGTATAGGGAATAAGTTTGATACTGTGAAACTCCAACTTGGTGGTGGTTACAGTAGAAGATAAAAAAAACTAGCAATATATCTAAAGCAGATACTTAAAGGAGAACTCCGGAATATAAATTGTCGCCCATAGTGCCGGCAGTAAAAAATAAAGTTGTACATGCCTTACTCCGGTCTCCGCCGCGATCCCCTTCCTGGTTGCCGGTGGTCGGATGAATCATACTGCACTCAGCCTATCACCAGCCGCAGCACAGTCTGACTCGGCTGGCGATAGGCTGAGCGGCAGTGTGAAAACAATTCAGGACACAATTCTTCACTACAGCGGCACCTGTGACCGGGGCCGAAAACATCACACTGCCACTCAGCCTATTGCTGGCCGAGTCGAGACTTCACTGCGGCCGGTGATTGGCTGAGTGCAGTAAGATTCTCAACCACCGGCAATCGGGAAGGGGATCACGGAGGAGGCTGGAGCCGGTTACCAGAGGCCCCGGGGGAGCGCGTAGGAAGGTATGTACATCTTTATTTTTTTTACTGTCGGCATTATGGGTGACAATTTTTATATTCAGAGTTCTCCTTTAAAGGAGTATATGAACATCTTTGAGTTTAACTGCATCATACATTGAGTACAATTTGTCAGTTTCTCCTACATGTGTATATGTATAGTAAAGGTTGTTCTGTTGTAAGAACTGCCTGACTGCTCTTCCCAGTTCAGCTTTTCAACTGCAACATGGAGATAAAATATGAACTGTAAACAAATATATGAATAAAGTACAGTAGATTATATAATGCCTGAAATAGGCACTGTAAGATTCAAAAACTTTTAATGTAAATCTGGGTAAAACATTAACCTTGAATTCATGGCTTTGTCCATGCCTGTGCTTCATCTTGGACAAAGTCCAGTGAGGGTGGGCTAGCACTCCTGTCTGATAGGACAGAGGAGTGCTATCAGACAGCCGAGAGCCCCCACAGGAGTGCTAGCCCACCCTCACTTACTGCACTTTGTCCATGCCTGTGCTTCAGCTTGGGCAAAGCCATGATTTCTATAAAAAGGAAATAACCTTTTCTTATGAAGTATATTAGAAAGGTTAATGTTTTGCTAAGATGTAGAACATGTAAAGCTTTTGTATCAGACAGTGACCATTTAAGGTGTCCATAGCCTATAAAATTATGATCAGTACTTTCAGGGTGTTTAGCATGCCATATGCACTTTTTAGTATCTGTTGGCTATTTTAATGTAAGTGTCGGTATGTTAAACTAGTAATGTTCCCTTAGCAAGAAATGGATATTTCTGCTATATAGTACTTTATATACTAAAATCCCCCTTTTTTCCCCTTAGGCTTCTATGTGTGCTGGTCCGTTATAAAGATGAGGTTGCATTTACTAGGGAACTTGACAAAGGTAACAAAACATCTTGCTTGTGGCTATTTTTACATATATTTGGAGAGGTTTGTCAACCTGTATAGAGGAAATGCTGACTAGTTGCTGCTGATGGCAACCAATCAGATTGCTTTTATTCACAGGTCATTTTAAAAATTAAAGCAATTTTGTTGCCATAGGCAACTGCTCCAATTCATCTGCACAGGTCTCGATAAACCTCCCAATAGTGCCTCCTTTACATCTATGTCCAGTGATTAAAACCTTCTACTGCTGTTCACATTATGATGCACATGATTATTATTTTTACATATGAGGACATAGAAACAAGTGTGTTCATGTATGCAGCTTTCCATTTTAGATTAGTAACTTTGCTATGTTTATAGGGTGAAAAAGGAGCATCCCAGAATATTCCACAGCCGCAACTAAAGGTAAGGTTTGTAGGATCCTTCAGTAGTAGTCTTGGAACCGCCATGTGACTTTCCAGCTGGGTTATGTCTATGGGCAGTAGATGCTGCAGACTTTCCACCCAGAAAATCTGCAGCTTTCACAGCTGTAAAAACAAAGTAGATTATGCTTTAAAAATAGAATTCCTGTGCAGAATTTAGGCTTATTTTCTGCAGATGAGATAGATGCTAGAGATTTTAGGCATTGTGCCTACCATAAGATTGAATTCATGTATTAATGAGGTCACTTTACTAGGCAAGCCCAACATGACTGTTATGAAACCTTATGCACGTGGCTGGTTATGACATCAATCACAAAATGGACTGCTGAGACAAGAATAGTTTGAGAAACTAAAGCTGAACAGATCTCTGCCATTGGCTCTACATTTAGCACATATAAGGTTTATGCATTTCTTTGGACTACACTCAGCTCCATCAGACAGTTTAGAGCCCGAAAGGGTAGGAAGTCCCAAACACTTATTACTGGAAGGTATAACCATCCTTGTTGCATTTTTTTTTTTTTCTCCTACAAATGATTATTTTCCTTCAGCTTAGTCCATCTAGTAGACCACTTATCCCACTTACATTTTCAAGTGGGATGTTTTCCTCTACTAAGCTTTTTTTTTTTCTTTTAAATTTACTGAAAATTAACGACACAGGACGTATATTTACGTCCTGCACGGCTCCCACGATATGAAGCGGGGTCACGCTGCGACCCCGCATCACATCGCGTCAGTCCCGGTGCTCATCAACGGCCGGGACCCGCGGCTAATACCACACATCGCCGATCGCGGCAATGTGCGGTATTAACCCTTTAGAAGCGGTGGTCAAAGCTGACCGCCACTTCTAAAGTGAAACTATCTCGGCTAGTCAGTCGGGCTGTTCGGGACTGCCGCGGTGAAATTGCGGCATCCCCAACAGCTTACAGGACACCGGGAGAGCCCTTACCTGCCTCCTCAGTGTCCGATCGATGAATGACTGCTCCGTGCCTGAGATCCAGGCAGGAGCAGTCAAGTGCCAATAACACTGACCACAGGCGTGTTAATACACACCAGTGATCCGCATGAGAGATCAGTGTGTGCAGTGTTATAGGTCCCTATGGGACCTATAACACTGCAGGAAAAAAGTGTTAAAGGTCATTTAACCCCCTGCCCTAATAAGTTTGAATCACCCCCCCCCCTTTTCCCATAAAAAATAAAACAGTGTAAATAAAAAAATAAACATATGTGGTATCGCCCCGCATGCGTAAATGTCTGAACTATATAAAAATAGATCATTAATTAAACCGCACGGTCAATGGCGTACGCGCAAAAAATTCAAAAGTAGCATATTTTTGGTCACTTTTATACCATTAAAAAATTAATAAAAATGATCAAGTCCAATCAAAACAAAAATGGTACCGATAAAAACTTCAGATCACAGTGCAAAACATGAGTCCTCATACCGCCCTGTACGTGGAAAAATAGTTATAGGGGTCAGAAGACATTTTTTAAACGTATAAATTTTCCTGCATGATTTTTTCCAGAAGTACGACAAAATCAAACATATATAAGTAGGGTATCACTTTAACCGTATGGACCTACAGAATAAGGTGTAATTTTTAATATGTACTGCATAGAAACGGAAGCCCCAAAAGTTACAAAATGGCGTTTTTTTACTTTGCTTTTGTAGCACAATTTTTTTTTCCAGAATTGGTGACGCAAAAAATAAGCCATAATATGGATTTTTAGGTGGAAAATTGAAAGGGTTATGATTTTTAAAAGGTAAGGAGGAAAAAACGAAAGTGCAAAAACGGAAAAACCCTGAGTCCTTAAGGGGTTAAATGTGTATTTGGATATTGCTGTTACCTGTTAGGTGGATGTTCTCAGTGGGAATAAAAAAAAGCAACTCCTGCCCTAATGCGCTCAGTAGAGATGAGTGAAGTTAGTGATTCGAAACAAACCTTGCGGCTCGGCAATTGATGACTTTTCCTGCATAAATGAGTTCAGCTTTCAGGTGCTCCAGTGAGCTGGAAAAGGTGGATACAGTCCTAGGAGAATCTCCAGCCCACCGGAGCACCTGAAAGCTGAACTAATTTATGCAGGATAAAGTCAGCAACAGCCAAGCCGCAAGGTTTGTTTCGAATCACTAACTTCACTCATCTCTAGCGTTCAGTGCTCTGGAGGACTGTTCCTAGTGCGCTGATTCTTTTGAGCAGAGCTGCACAATGGCATGAATTGCTTTTATTAGAGTTAATCTACAGAGAATGGGATACATTAGTTTTATAAAGCAAAAGAATATTGGGTGCCATAATTAAAATGTAGCGGCACTAATTTTAGGAAATGTCCTTTTTCACTTTGCTAAACCTTATTTTATTTTTTTCCCACACAGATTACATGTCTATGCAGACACTCCAGCCAAGCAATCTGTTTTGAGTCTTCAGTTTCATACTTTAGTTATAATAATCTGTATATATTGTACTGGTTATTTGTCATTAGGCATTTACTAATAAAATTCTACTTTTAAATAACTTAATTCCTGGTCCTCACCATAAGTAAACCTTGAAAGCCATACTACTTATACAGATAACAGACTACACTACTTTATGCAAAGTGTTATTGCAAAGCCACTGTTCTCAATTACAGCTACAATAAAAAAAACTGTACAAGCTGAGGGCAGACCTTTCAGCAAAAAACGGGGACGTAAATACAACTATGAAGAGCATAAGGCTAGTCATTCAGACTTTTCAAAACCTTTGCTCTGGGCAACTAGGAGACTCTGCAATCAGTCAGAGCCCTTATATCTTTGACAAGGCCTCAGCAAAATGAGATAAGCGATCTGGTTGCTATGGACCATATTTCCTCTGCCCAGGTTTTGATATATCTCCCCCATGATTTTTATTTTACTGTTGCCTCTGACCTTTCCCAGCATTCCTTGCAGTCTGAGACAATGTCACAAGCCACTTGGTCTTCAGGGGGCATGGCTTTGCTGCAGTGGGTGGAAGGGATTTACTGAAGTAATGACACTCGCCCACTGAAGCATAGGTACACCCTTTAAATATTGAGATTTAGCAAAACCTGTGCAGCAGAAAATGTAATGTAGTTGTCCTTAGCAATCAGATTGGTGTTTCAACTTGGAGGATTTACAAAAATGTAAGCAATTTGGTTGCTATGGGCAACTGCCCTTCCCCCCCCCCCCTCTACAGGGTTAAGACTACAGCACTGCCGTGTGGGGGCACTGTGAATTAAAGACAAAGCGTCATACAGAGGTGTTGAAGCATATTATACAGTATAACTTGGCATCATGGGCTCAAATAATGAAGAAAAACCCTGAAATTTGTTAATGAGGCTCAAAAGCCCAGGAGGTGTTCCCCAGCACCGGAAGAGATGGCGTAAATCAAGTACACGTCCTCCCATATCACTGTCACATCCAGGATATGAACTGGGGGTCTCATGGGTAACATCTGTTTTTAGATGTTGTAGCAACATTCTTGCTGTATTTTGTAGAACAGTGACTCATTGACGTGCAGATTTGGGCACTTGAAGGCTGTGGATTGAAAAGGGTTAAATGGCCACTTTAAACAACACTGGCTTTAGGAGTCAAAATGAATTGTCCTGTTAGAGCTGTTTCCCAACCAGGGTGCCTCCAGCCAAAGACTGTCATGGCATGCTGGTAGTTGTAGTCTTGTAACAGCTGGAGGCACCCTGGTTGGGAAACACGGTTAGAGAAGTCTCAAACTCGCACACTGTCCCTGGACTAAGTTTGCCTGTTATGACAAGCCTTTAACCTCTTAAGGACCCAGGACGTACGGGGACGTCCCCGCACCCTGGGCCTTAAGGACCCAGGACGTCCCCGTACGTCCTGGCGTTTTCCGGTCCCTGCCGCGCGCCGGGCAGAGATCGGAACTGGATGCCTGCTGAAATCCTTCAGCAGGCATCCAGGGCAAACGCCGAGGGGGGCCATGTAGGCCCCCCATGTCGGCGATCGCCGCAAATCGCAAGGGAAATCGCCCTTGCGATCTGCGGCGATACCGGGCTGATCGGGTCTCTGGGACCCGACCGCCCGGTAATTTCGCATGATCCCGGCTGTCACAGACAGCCAGGACCATGCTGAAGTATCGGCGCGAGGTGGCAAGCCTGGCACCTCCTCCGATCCCCTGCGATCCGTCGGTTAGTGAACCGACCAATCGCAGGAGGGGGGGCGGTTACTTCCTCCCGTCCTGCCCGGCCCCTGAAAGTCCGGAGAGGACGGGAGGAAGACCGGAGGACGCGGCGGGGGACGGGGGAGTGCTGGGGACCAGCCCCGGTACTTACCTCGTCCCTGAAGACCCGGATCCCGGCGGTGAAGATGGCGGCGGCGGCGACAGGTGAGTAAATCTTCAGCCGCGGTCGGGCCCTTTACAGCAATGCACGTCGCCGTAAAGCGACATGCATTGCTGTAATAGGACCCTGTAAACTACAACTCCCAGCATGCCCAGACAGCCCTTGGCGTCTGGGCATGCTGGGAGTTGCAGTTTTGCAACATCTGGAGGTCCACAGTTTGGAGACCACTGTGCCCTTCCAGATGTTGCAAAACTACACATCCTCAACATGCCCTTACTGTCCAGGCATGCTGGGAGTTGTAGTTCTGTAACATCTGGCCCTTCAGATGTTGCAGAACTACAACTCCCAGCATGCCTGGACAGTTTTGGCATACTGGGAGTTGTAGTTTTGCAACATCTGGAAGGGCACAGATTGGGAACCACTGTATTAGTGGTCTGCAAACTGTAGTCCTCCAGATGTTGCAAAACTACAACTCCAAGCATGCTGGGAGTTGTAGTTCGGCAACATCTGGCTCTAAAGATGTTGCCGAACTACTACTCCCAGCATGCCTGAGAATGTTTGGGAGTTGTGGTTTTGCAACAGCTGGAGGCACACTGGTTGGGAAACATTGTTTCCTAACTCAGTGTTTCCCAACCCGTGTGCCTCCAGCTGTTGCAAAACCAACTCCCAAACATTCTCAGGCATGCTGGGAGTAGTAGTTTTGCAACAGCTGGAGGTCCCCCCCCTGTGAATGTACAGGGTACATTCACATGGGCAGGGGCTTACAGTGAGTATCGGGCTGCAAGTTTGCAATGCAGCAAATTTTGCGCAGCAGCTCAAACTCGCTGTAATCCCCCCTGCCCATGTGACTGTACCCTAAAAACACTACACTAACACAAAATAAAATAAAAAGTAAAAAACACTACATATACACATACCCCTACACAGCCCCCCTCCCTCCCCAATAAAAATGAAAAACGCCTGGTACGCCACTCTTTCCAAAATGGAGCCTCCAGCTGTTGCAAAACAACAACTCCCAGTATTGCCGGACAGCCGTTGACTGTCCAGGCATGCTGGGAGTTTTGCAACAGCTGGAGGCACCCTGTTTGGGAATCACTGGTGTAGAATACCCCTATGTCCACCCCTATGCAAATCCCTAATTCAGGCCTCAAATGCGCATGGCGCTCTCACTATGGAGCCCTGTCGTATTTCAGGGCAACAGTTTAGGGCCACATATGGGGTATCGCTGTACTCGGGAGAAATTGACTAACAAATCTTGGGGGGCTTTTTCTCCTTTCACCCCTTATGAAAAGGTGAAGTTGGGGTCTACACCAGCATGTTAGTGTAAAAAAAATAAACTTTTTACACTAACATGCTGGTGTTGCCCTATACTTTTCATTTTGACAAGAGGTAAAGGGGAAAAAAGCCCCACAAAATTTGTAACACAATTTCTCCCTAGTACGGAGATACCCCATAAGTGGGCGTAAAGTGTTCTGGGGGCGCACAACAAGGCCCAGAAGGGAGAGTGCGCCATGTACATTTGAGGTGATTTGCACAGGGGTGGCTGATTGTTACAGCGGTTTTGACAAACGCAAAATAAAAAAAAACACATGTGACCCCATTTCGGAAACTACACCCCTAACGGAATGTAATGAGGGGTGCAGTGAGAATTTACACCCCACTGGTGTCTGACAGATCTTTGGAAGAGTGGGCTGTGCAAATAAAAAATGTTGTACAGCCCACTGTTCCAAAGATATGACAGACACCAGTGGGGGGTAAATGCTCACTTTACGCCTTCTTACGTTCCTCAAGGGGTCTAGTTTCCAAAATGGTATGCCATGTGGAGGTTATTTTGCTGTCCTGGCACCATAGGGGCTTCCTAAATGCGACATGCCCCCCGAGAAAAATTTGCTCTCAAAAAGCGAAATATGACTCCTTCTCTTCTGAGCATTGTAGTTCGCCCGTAGTGCACTTCAGGTCAACTTTTGGGGTACCTCCATACTCAGAAGAGATGTGGTTACAAATTTTGGGGGGTATTTTCTGCTATTAACCCTTGCAAAAATGTGAAATTTGGGGGGGAAACACACCTTTTAGTGATTTTTTTTATTTTTTTTTTACGTATGCAAAAGTCGTGAAACCCCTGTGGGGTATTAAGGCTCACTTTATTTCTTGTTACGTTCCCCGAGGGGTCTAGTTTCCAAAATGGTATGCCATGTGTTTTTTTTTTTTGCTGTCCTGGCACCATAGGGGCTTCCTAAATGCGACATGCCCCCGAGCAAAATTTGCTCTCAAAAAGCCAAATATGACTCCTTCTCTTCTGAGCATTGTAGTTCACCCATAGTACACCTCAGGTCAACATATGGGGTACCTTCATACTCAGAAGAGATGGGGTTACAATGTTTGGGGGGTATTTTCTGCTATTAACCCTTGCAAAAATGTGAAATTTGGGGGGAAACACACATTTTAGTGAAATTTTATTTTTATTTTTTTACATATGCAAAAGTCGTGAAACACCTGTGGGGTATTAAGGCTCACTTTATTCCTTGTTACGTACCTCAAGGGGTCTAGTTTCCAAAATGGTATGCCATGTGGGGGATTTTTGCTATTCTGGCACCATAGGGGCTTCCTAAATGCAACATGCCCCCCAAAAACCATTTCAAAAAAACGTACTCTCCAAAATCCCCTTGTCGCTCCTTCTTTCTGAGCCCTCTACTGCGCCCGCCGAACACTTTACATAGACATATGAGGTATGTGCTTACTCGAGAGAAATTGGGCTACAAATATAAGTATACATTTTCTCCTTTTTCCCCTTGTAAAAATTCAAAAATTGGGTCTACAAGAACATGCGAGTGTAAAAAATGGAGATTGTGAATTTTCTCCTTCACTTTGCTGTTATTCCTGTGAAACACCTAAAGGGTTAAAACGTGGACTGAATGTCATTTTCAATACTTTGGGGGGTGCAGTTTTTATAATGGGGTCATTTGTGGGGTATTTCTAAAATGAAGACCCTTCAAATCCACTTCAAACCTGAACTGGTCCATGAAAAATTGTGAGTTTGGAAATTTTGTGAAAAATTGGAAAATTGCTGCTGAACTTTGAAGCCCTCTAGTGTCTTCCAAAAGTAAAAACACGTCAATTTTATGATGCAAATATAAAGTAGACATATTGTATATGTGAATAAAAAAAAAAATTATTCGGAATATCCATTTTCCTTACAAGCAGAGAGCTTCAAAGTTAGAAAAATGCAAAATTTTCAAATTTTTCATAAAATTTGGGGATTTTTCACCAAGAAAGGATGCAAGTTACCACAAAATTTTACCACTAAGTTAAAGTAGAATATGTCACGAAAAAACAATCTCGGAATCAGAATGATAACTAAAAGCATTCCAGAGTTATTAATGTTTAAAATGACAGTGGTCAGATGTGCAAAAAAAGGCCGGGTCCTGAGGTGTAAAATGGCTGGGTCCTTAAGGGGTTAAAGAGGAACTCCGGTACTTAAAGGAGAAATATGGCCCAAAACATTTTTGTAGCCTGGGCACAGGGAAACTAACTCTCCTTCCGACATTCCTCCGGCACTGCTCAGAACATCACACTGCACTCAGCGTATCGCCTGCTGCAGCAATGTCCAGCCGGAGGAACAGGATGCCGAGACTGGTGGCACGTAGGAAGGAGAGTTTGTTTTTACAGCCCGGGCACAGGGAAACTTAAGTTTTTAGGGTGCATTTCTACTTAAATTCTTGTCCCCGGGTTAAGTGTCTGATCGTGGGGGGTTCGACTGACTCATGCACGGAGTGGTTTTCAACCCTTCCCCTCCAGGAATATGGGTGAGCCAAAGATAAATAAGTACAGTGTGACTGCTGCTACTCTGTGCACAAGAGCCAAAGTTCTGAACATATATCTAACACTGGGGCAGTGGCAAGAGATTGCAGCGGTCCCAGCGGTTGGATCAGACACTCCTCCCCTAGCCTGTGGCTAAGGGAAAAGTTAAGTATGGATGTTGCCCTTTAATAGTTATAAAATTCAGCACACTTTTTAGCAGAAGTATAACCTATGCCCAGTTGTGTTGATTGCCAAATCAGAATAAAACGGTCTTGAACTTTAAAATAACCTTCATTCTAGTCCAGTGTTTCCCAACCAGGGTGCCTCCAGCTGCTGCAAACTACAACTCCCAGCATGCCCGGACAGCTAAAGGATGCCCAGGCATGCTGGGAGTTGTAGTTTTGCAGCAGCTTGAGGCATCTTGGTGGGGAAACACTATTCTAGTCCCTTTTATTTTCCTTCATGCTATAAGCCTCCACCTGTCACACTTCCCAGGCCCCAGCAGCTCACATACTACCCCAGACATTTGGTTTTTTCACATGCACAGCTGCAGCCAGATAAAATTTCTTCACTTCTAGAGTGATTTCTTTCCAGTCACTTTAGCAGACTCCTCATCCTTGCAAAAAAGACGTGCACTGTGCTCTTCAGTCCAGCCGGCCACTCTGTGGTGATGCAGTGCTGTTGACAGAGCCAAGAACAAGGGCACCTGGAGGAGGGTTCAAAAGGGCAGGGGTTGAGCCCCCATCACTGCTTTTTACTAGTGACATTTGGTAATGTTTATTAAATCAGGATCGCTGCAAAGTCAGAAAATATTACAACCATAAGTAAAAATGACACTCAAAATTGCATTGTTAAAGCCATGCTGATAGGATAAAAATATATGCAAAAAAATAAAAGGCTACTGTAAAATTAAATGAGCAACATAGTCCTTTGTGGGCTGCTGTGACTTCTTCTGCCGGGGAGTGGGTTGAGTGGTGCGACGGGGTTGTGGGCTGTGTGGCGGGGAGCGGTATGTGCGGCCATCATAGATCCGGTGGTCACCTAGACAGGGTGCTTCCAGTTGTTTCCCCACTACAACTCCCAGCATGCCCTGACAGCCAATAGATGTCAGGGCAAGCTGGGAGTTGCAGTGGGGAAACAGCTGGAGGCACCCTGTATAGGTGAACTATGGGCAGAAGTGTTGGCCTGAGTAGGCATCAGTGACGTGGCGTGAGCACACTGCCAGGCAGACAAAAGGCATTTTTAATATGTAAAAAAAAAATTTATTAAAGGCAGGGAGGGGGTTAGGGATAGATGGGTAATAGGCAGGGGGGGGAAGTGATGGTGGGAGCTATCCTTTAAGGGAACCCATCAGGATAAGGGTTATACAACTACTGTACGGCCAGTGTGTAAGTGCCTGAATGAGAATTTATAATCCTGAATGTGGTCTATTCTACTGAACAGCAAGTAGTTCCTGGGCGATGTGGAACTTGGCCCGGCTCTTAAGTCTCAGCAACATGTGACAGGCTTCTCTGCTTGTTTTACACTACAATGGGATCTAGAGAGAAGCAAAGGCCTCCATTGTGGAGTATCACTGATACAATGGTGAGCATTTGCTTACCACTACTGGTTGTGTACCTGCATACACAACAATGGATAAAGTGTTAGATTATACTTTGTCCCTTCTGTAGCCTTCCTGATGTGTAGAGTGGATCTGTATAAAAGCTTCAAGGATTCACAGAATCAGACTTGGCGCTGACCGGGATAGAGGGAACAGGAGTCACAGTTAGAGATGAGCAAATTTACAGTAAATTTGATTAGTCACGAACTTCTCGGCTCGGCAGTTGATGACTTATCCTGCATAAATTAGTTCAGCTTTCCGGTGGGCTGCAAAAGGTGGATACAGTCCTAGGAAAGAGTCTCCTAGGACTGTATCCACCTTTTCCAGCCAACGGGAGCGCCTGAAAGCTGAACCAATTTATGCAGGATAAGTCATCAACTGCCGAGCCGAGAAGTTCGTGACTAATCGAATTTACTGTAAATTCACTCATCTCTAGTTGCAGTACTTCAAATGAGTGACTTTATTCTGACCAAGATGCAATGCATTTCGCTGCCATGTGCAGCTTCTGCAGACATGCCAAGCCCTCTGGATTATATACCAGAGGGTGTTAAACCCTTAAAGTACAGACTCACAATAAACTACACATATATCATAAAAACATTTTAAAATAACATTTAAACAAACAATACATATATACACTGCTCAAAAAACTAAAGATAACACATCCTTGATGTGGATGAATGAACTAATCATAAGAAATATTTTCATCTTTACATAGTTGAATATGCTGACAACAAAATCACACAAATTATCAATGGAAATCAAATTTATCAACCCATGGAGGTCTGGATATGGAGTCACACTCAAAATCAAAGTGGAAAACCACATTACAGGCTGATCCAACTTTGATGTAATGTCCTTAAAACAAGTCAAAATGAGACTCAGTAGTGTGTGTGGCCTCCACGTGCCTGTATGACCTCCCTACAATTCCTGGGCATTCCTGGTCCTCCCAGACTTAGAGTAAAGCTTCTGCCACTTCTAATGGCAGTCAGGCTACCTGGCAAGCACATGGAGGGCTGTGCGGCCCCCCCAAAGAAATGCCACCCCACAACATTACTGACCCACCGCCAAACCGGTCATGCTGGAGGATGTTGCAGGCAGCAGAACGTTCTCCATGGCGTCTCCAGACTGTCACATCTGCTCAGCGTGAACCTGCTTTCATCTGTGAAGAACACAGGGCACCAGTGTCAAATTTGCCAATCTTGGTGTTCTCTGGCAAATGCCAAATGTCCTGCACGGTATTGGGCTGTAAGCACAACCCCCACCTGTGAATGTTGGGCCCTCAAAGCACCCTCATGGAGTCTGTTTCTGACCGTTCGAGTGGACACATGCACATTTGTGGCCTGCTGGAGGTCATTTAGCAGGGCTCTGGCAGTTCTCCTTGCACAAAGGCAGAGGAAGCGGTCCTGCTGCTGGGTTGTTGCCCTTCTAAGGTCATCTCCTGATGTACTGGCCTGTCTCCTGGTAGCGCCTCCATGCTCTGGCCACTACGCTGACAGACACAGCAAACCTTCTTGCCACAGCTCGCATTGATGTGCCATCCTGGATGAGCTGCACTACCAGAGCCGTGTGGGTTGTAGACTCTGTCTCATGCTACCACTAGAGTGAAAGCACCGCCAGCATTCAAAAGTGACAAAAACATCAGCCAGGAAGCATAGGAACTGAGAAGTGGCCTGTGGTCACCACCTGCAGAGCCACTCCTTTATTGGGGGTGTCTTGCTAATTACCTATAATTTCCACCTGTTGTCTGTTCTATTTACACAACAGCATATGAAATTGATTGTCAATCAGTGTTGCTTCCTGAGTGGACAATGTGATTTCATAGAAGTGTGATTGCCTTGGAGTTACCGTATATACTCGAATATAAGCCGAGGCCCCTAATTTCACCCCAAAAACCCAGGAAACGTTATTGACTCGACTATAAGCCTAGGGTGGGAAATACATCATCCCCCCCCTATCATCCCACACCACCTCCTTCATCATCACCGCTTGTCAATGTCTGATTTAATAGTGGTCTTGAACCTGCGGACCTCCAGATGCTCCAAAACTACAACTCCCAGCATGCCCGGACAGCCATCCGCTGTCCGGGCATGCTGGGAGTTGTAGTTTTGAAACATCTGGAGGTCCGCAGGTTGAAGACCACTGCCCGGGCCTTCGTCATCATCCAGACCCCCTCCCTCCCCCCTTTAGTTTGGTACTCCACTCGGCGGGACGTTAGGGTGAGCTGTGCTGCAGGGACCGTCCGGTGGGGAGGGATAGTCGTTCCGGGCTGTCCATCTTCACTGGGGGGGGCCTCTTCTCCGCTCCCGGCCCCGGAGTAATGACGTTGCCTCGACGACGACGCACAGGGACGTTCAAGAGCAACGTCCCTGTGCGTCATCGTCAAGGCGGAGAAGAGGCCCCCCCGGTGGAGATGGACAGCCCGGAATGACTATCCCTCCCCACCAGACGGTCCCTGAAGTACAGCTGGCCCGGACCAGCTCACCCTAACGTCCCGCCGAGCGGAGGTGAGTACAAAACAAAAGGGGGGGGGGGGGGGTTGGATGATGACAAAGGCCCGGGCAGTGGTCTTCAACCTGCGGACCTCCAGATGTTTCAAAACTACAACTCCCAGCATGCTGGGAGTTGTAGTTTTGAAACATCTGGAGGTCCGCAGATTGAAGACCACTGAGGGCGGAGGGTTCACTCGAGTATAAGCTGAGGGGGGTGTTTTCAGCACGAAAAATCGTGCTGAAAAACTCGGCTTATACTCAAGTATATACGGTACATTGTGTTGTTTAAGTGTTCCCTTTATTTTATTTTTTTGAGCAGTGTATCTAGCCTAGCTAACACAATATATTACCTTAAATAGCAACACATAAACATAATTATATGTATCACAAAAAGACGCATCAATAACACTAGTACTTGTTAACAAATTTTATGTATAAAAATCTTATAAAAAAACTAAATATAGAACACAATATGCAAATTATCTAGAAAAACAAAAAAAATGTATAATAATCATTATATACACACTAACACATACATATACACTAAAAAGCAGAGCCAAAAATATCAGTAGTGTTCCCTTATCGTACATTTTCAATGGTTTCATTTAAACCATGCAGAACCAATGTCATCAACTTATGCATCTAAAAGGATTCACCGTTGATGATACATTGGTATCTATTCGGAGTATCTATAGGAATGGATTCCAATATAATTAAATTAAGAAAATCTAATCTGAATTCTGATGGATCATTGTAAAGTGTCTTGAGACCAACTTGTCATGCCTGAAGAATCTGCGCATGCGCAGCAAAACGCATTGCATCTTGGTCAGAATAAAGTCACTCATTTGAAGTACTGCGACTCCTGTTTCCTCTCTCCTGGTCAGCGCCAAGACTACAAGGAGATGGTAGGAAACAGTTATTGTATTTGCTACACACTAGCCATAGTTGTAAAACCCTAATCCTGATGACAAGTTCCCTTTAACTACGGGTATGTGCAGAACAAAGAGCGCACCTGGGATATGTACCTTCAATCCATGAGCTGGTCTTCGTCCTCCAGAGGACCCACACTCTGATCACATAGCACCTTGCAAACTGTAAAAGATCTCCCAGCAAAGTGCCAGCCTGTACAGTCTGGTTAACAGGAGAAAACACCTCACAATTTGTTATGTCATTTTTCTTGCAAATGGTAATATACCAAATTTATGTTGGCCAATCGGGGAGGGGTTAACAAAACAAATATCAGTGTCAGTACTGAGTATCCAATAATGATGTTAGAAACGACACAGAATTACAGAATAGTATAAATGTTTATTTTTTTTCTGTGATTTCTTTAGCTTTTTACAATATAGAAAGTATCTTTGATTAGTTCTAGTAAATATAAATTTGTCTGTTATTCTATTTTCAGATGTACACAGAACTAGAAAAAGTACAAGGTTTTTAAAAAAAAATATTCAAAGCAGGAAGAACAATGACATACAATTCCAGGCAGACTAATGTGATAACGTTTAAAATAAAGACCAAACAAGCTTTGAATTCTTGGCTACATCGATCTGTAGTGCTTATGCTTGCAGAGGACACGCCATTCAAGAGTCCATAAATTCTCGGCTGTTACTAGTAAATGTTGCAATCACTATTTATTACACTTAAAAAAAAAAAAAAAAACTGTCCAATATTTCCCATTTTATAAATTGATTTTTCCATGGGAAAATTATTTTTTTTTTATTGTAGGAAATAGTGATATTTTTGGATGGATGCTCAGAGATGAGCGAATTTACAGTAAAGTCGATTCGTCACGAACTTCTCGGCTCGGCAGTTGATGACTTATTCTGCGTAAATTAGTTCAGCCTTCAACCGGTGGGGTGGAAAAGGTGGATTCATTCCTAGGAAAGAGTCTCCTAGGACTGTATCCACCTTTTCCAGCCCACCTGAAAGCTGAACTAATTTATGCAGGAAAAGTCATCAACTGCCGAGCCGAGAAGTTCGTGACGAATCGAATTTACTGTAAGTTCGCTCATCTCTAATGCTCATAGTAGGGGAAATCTCTACATCTTGGCCAGCTTTAGTGTCACATATCTACATAGTTCTTAATAGATCAGTGTGATATTACAGGCTGATACGTCCATCTTACAGAAATCTTTGCATTAGGGAGACTTAGTCTGAATGTAGCATGCCAATCCATTATATTTTGTGCAAACAAGCCCCATAGGTCACCTTATCAACGCAATTGTGCCTCCCTTTGTATTTAGTTTTCTTTAACAAGAGTAGGATTGAATCACTAGATTTCATTTTCGTGCCACAACACTGTTTCTTGAACATCAGCGCAGATTTTTATGTCATCCTTTATCTTGCGATTTACCCATTCATAAATTGCTCTCTGAACAGTTCATCTCTACATCAACCTCAGCCACTTACTGACATGTCATATGCATAATCACATCAGGTAATGATGAATGAAAGGATGGGTTCACATATATTTTTGTCAGTAATACCAGTAGCGGGTCCAAAACAGAGAAAAGTGTTATTCATCAGGCAATTTTTTTATACCAGTTAATTTGCAACTCACAAAACGGACCAAAAACTGCTAAAAAAATATAAAAATAAAAAAATAATAATTCTATATCTTTTTTTGGAAAATCCACTGGTAATTCAGTGAACTTTTATGGTCATAAAACTAACTGTAAAGCCTTTCTTCAGCCATTTAGATGGCCTAAAATTTTTGAACAAAGAAAACAAACAAATCAAAAGCATTGGCTGTAGCTAATAAAAATGCCTGATAAAAATGTTTTCAAAATAGCCAAAACACAAAATAGACCAAATGACATAAAACATGTCTGAAATTTCCAGAATTTTCCTCAGTGAAAAAAATATGTTTTTGGGCAGAAAATATTTGCCAAAGATTTATGTGAGCACATAAAGTAACAGAGTGCATCTGCAGTGTATTTCACGCTGCAGATACACTGATGGCAGTCACAAGAGGAAAGGTAGGGTTAGCTGCAGGGTAGCTCTGTGTATCCGCTCATAGCGGCAGATTTCTAAAGCAGAAAATCCACCACTACAGCTACCCGGCAGCTTGTTCTGCAGTCCCTCTTTCAACTGCCGATGACGCATACGCAGGGTGAAATATGCTGCGGATACGTCCCGTGTGACCCTACCGAATAGTGTCTCTATATTGGTTCCACTCCTTGTTTTGGTAAAAATATTGACCAAAATGAGTTTCAAATACTGGCCAAAATACTGTGTGTGAAACCAGCCCTTTGGTACCATGTAAGTCACTCTTTACAGCACATTTATTTTTCTGTCATCAGAATTGTACACTGAAAAACCTTCATATAGGAAGGCTTTGTTAACACACTGTAAAAAGTGTAATGTGCTAAAGTCTATAGAAAAGCATCAGTGCACAAGATTGTTTAATGGAGAAAAGCAAACAACTGTAATTCCATTTTTTTTTAAATAAACAATAAGAGGAATTTATCAAATCCTGTGCAGAGGAAAGTTTGACCAGTTGCCCATAGCAACCAATAAGAATTCTTCTTTTATTGTTAAAGAGGGCTCTGAAAAATAAAAGGAGCAATCTGAATGGCTGTTATGGGCAACTGGTCAAACTTTTCTTCTGCACAGGTTTTGATAAATCTTCCCCAATATTTGCACCGACAACTGCGTTTCCAAAGACTTTAATAAAACACATTATCAAAGAAGGCAGATTTTTATACCTATTTTATAGTCTTTTTTTAACTATGATTTTCAGTATGGACATAGCCGAAGATGAGAGACAGGTCTGCATGACGTGACAATGAATGGGTTTGGAATTCTTTCGCCTTCACACACTTTTAAAGAAGCTGAAAAAAATAAAAA
Organism: Hyla sarda; assembly: GCF_029499605.1. NCBI lineage: Eukaryota > Metazoa > Chordata > Amphibia > Anura > Hylidae > Hyla > Hyla sarda. Next base: position 229,600,025 of record NC_079189.1, on the reverse strand, counting down.
TCATAAAGGCCATGTTCACACTGTGGAATCCACCTGAAAAATTTGCCTCAGAAATTCTGCTGTAGCAGTGTCCCATTGATTTCAATGGAATTCTGATTTCAATGGAATTCTGCTGCACTGTGTACACGGCGGGACTTTACTGCTGTGAAAATCCTCATTTCGGCCGCCGCAAAAAACAATGAACAGGTTCATTGTTTCTGCAGATGCCGCACAGAAATGCATTGCCATCTAATAGACAACCCATTTCCAAGCAGTCCTAGCGCTAGTGGAACATGCAAATGTGCAAAATTATGCCAGTATGTTCTGGTGGACATTCTGTACATTTTCCTCTATGTGAACATAGCCTGAAAGGGAACCTGTCATCAGATTCATATCTACTGCAGCGTGATTGACACCTCCAACATCATCTTACGCAGGTCCAGAAGCATCTCTATGGCAACTTCTGGGCTCGCAAGATTCAATGTGTAGAGGGGGAAGATTGGTGACATCGGAGGCGCTAAAGCTGTAAATCAAGCCAGAGTAGGAGTGAATGCCCAAGGAAGAAGAACACCCCTAGGATTACTTAGGTCAGATAAGCATAGAGCATGTGACAACTTTTAGTCTCCTTTCTTTCACTATTGCTGCCGCCCCTGAAGACAATGTGGCATGGTAAGCAAGCTGCTTTTACCCTATATAACCTGTTACCAGAGGTTATATAAGGTAAAAGCTGATGACAGGTTCCCTTTAAGGGTAGGGTAACATGTTGCGTATTTTGCTGTATATTTTCTGCAGCTGATTTTTGCTACCAATTGACTTAAATGGGTAAAAAAAATATGTAGCAGCAAATAAGAAGCAAACTAGGACATGTGTGACCCTACCCTTAAAGGGGTACTCCACCCCTAGACCTCTTATCCCCTATTCAAAAGGATAGGGCATAAGATGTCTGATGGCGGGGGTCCTGCCGCTGGGGACCCCTGCAATATCTCTGCTGCACCCGGCATTCGTTTAGAGAGTTGGTGCAGCACCGGAGGCTCGTGACGTCACGGCCACGCTCCCTCAATGAAAGTCTATGGGAGGGGGCGTGGCCCTGACGTCACCAGCCTCCGCCTCGCCAGACATCCGGCAAGGAGTGAAGTTCGCTCTGTACACCGGATGTCTGGGTTGCCGCAGCCAAGATCATGTGGGTCCCCAGGGACGGGAACCCTGTGATCAGACATCTTATCCCCTATCCTTTGGATAGGGGATAAGATGTCTGGGGCGGAGTACCCCTTTAAGCTTGTGTAGTAGTTTTATGACATAATAGCCACACATTTTTGTGCAATCCTCTACTTTTCATTTTTTTTTCTTCTCTAATTAGGCATGGTTTAATAGGCGATGGCGGCGCTTCCAGTGACACAGTGGGATTTAATATAATTTACACTAAATTTTTTTATAAATTATGCCAGAAATCAACACTTGCTTGTGGAAAATTTACTAAGAGGCTTTCAGCTCTAAATAATTTTGGTGCATCTTAATATAGTGCACTTGTCAAGATTAGGGTTTGCTGAATTCCAGTGTCTCTCTGTTGTTTTTTTAAGACCGTTTTTCATGTGTTCCTAGTGGAGCTCTTATTTGCAAACTTTAATAAAATGCCACTGTTTAAGTCCAATAGAGAAGCCTATGGGGAGGGAAATGACATACTCTGAGCATGCTATATTTTGGAAAAAAAAATAAATAAAAAAACCAGCTGACCCAAAAATGGCACCAAATCAAGCCAACGAAAACACAGCAAAAAATGCTGCTAAACATGGTGTGTGAACCAAACCTGAAAATAGGAACCAGACAAATTGTACAATATAATGGAGGTGTTCTCAAACATGGCACTCATCACTGTAGATTAAAAAGACAGCTATATTATTTGCAGTAGTTATTAATCCAATCAGAGAGCTTGAAACATAAACCCCTTAAAATGATTGGGCTTTGTTCCAAGAAAAAAAAAAAAAGAAAGAAAAGAAAAACAATATAATTATTTAATATATAATTATTTTAGGGAAAATAAACACTAGGAAAAGCATTAGTTGCACCTTAATTTCACAAGCCAAAAAAGTCAGTATACATAATCTACAACTGCATTTTAAAATTCACATTTTCTGCGCAAGGTATAAATACACATCACAAAATAGGTGCAAAAGTGGGAGTTAAGCACAGACTATGTACAATACTAATAGTTGTTGCCCTACAAAACACATACACATTGCAAAATCCATCCGGAAATCTACATATTAATTTACATTTATACATTTTCAATAAACATAGAAAGTTAATACACGACAGGATGAGAGAAATAAGAAATTTACCATTTTACATTTCCCTTTAACTTCCCAGGAAGGTGGTGTCAAGTGTCTGAGCAAAGAAGCAGAATATACAGGTACCAAGGTTGAGGTTTCTGGACAAAAAGGTCTTAAACATCTGATCTGTGAATAATTCTTAAAGCTAGGTTACAAAAGAAATTACATATATAATATTGTATACCTCCATTTTTTCTCCTCCAAACTATGTAACTGTGTTTATACAAGATTTAAAATTGGAAACACTCAGAAGACATAAGACAGAACTGCAGTCACTGTTTCCGAGTTAATACTTTTTTTCAGGACATCAGCAGAAAGAATAAAGAATTTTAAGAATTTAAGCTGCTATTATTTACAACCCCATTTATTATTCTGAAACCAGCGTCATTTCCAAACACCATTCGGTATCATGACCAATCTGAAACTACGCGGGTTCATGCTTTAGGGATAATCACACGCAGCAGAATTGTTGCAAAAAGTTCTAACCGTTTCAACCATCTGGATTGGGCCTGCAGAAATAACCGCATACAGTTAAACGGAACTGACGCCGGTCCCTGAATTTTCTGCAACAAAGCTACTGCTTGTGAATGTACCCTAAAAAGTCCAGACTGTGTGTGGGCATCTGATAACCCAGCTGGTAGTGCAGGGGATTACTTAGGGCAATGTTTATTTTAATACTCCAGTTAGTTAAAGGAGATATGCAGTGGAAAAATGTATCACTTATCCACAGGATAGGGGATAAAAGTCTGATCGTGGGGGTCAGACCACTGGGGCTCCCCATGATCTTCTGTAGGGAGCCCCACCTCTGCTCCTCTAATGCACATGTCGTACCCAGCACGGAAGCTGGACGAAACACGCCCTCCTCCATTCATCTCTATGGGAGATATATGTTCCTGTGTCTCTGCCTCTCTCATAGAGAGGAGTGGAGAGGGCAAGTTCCCACCAGCTGACGTGCTGGTTGTGACATGTCATTACAGTAGCAGAGCCGGAGCCTCAAATGGGAGATCACGGGGGAGGGGGGGGGGGGGGGTCTCAGTAGTCAGACCCGACGCGATCAACCACTTATCCCTTATCCTGCAGATCGGTACTACTTTTTTTTTTTACCACTGCATACCTCCTTTAATATTTTTAAGGTTATCAAAAATGGTGTGTGTGTATTTATTTACTTGTTTAAAGGGAACCAATCATCAGATTTTACCCTATATAACGCTTGGCAAAGCGTTATATAGGGTAAAATCTTTATTTTCACCATTCCCGGGGGATGCTCCTGCCCCAAGGGATGGTGAAGATATGAAGTTATAAACTAGTCACCGCCGCAAGTAGTCACCTGGGCGGGGAGCTCTTCTCATCTACTCCCGTTCTTCGGCTGGGAGCGACGCCCCCTCCGCTTGATTGATGGGCCGCGCCATTGCTCTGCTCCGTCTGTTCAGTGAGCAGAACGATGATGGGGCCCATCAATCAAGCGGAGGGGGCGTCGCTGCCGGCCGAAGAACGGGAGTAGATGAGAAGAGCTCCCCGCCCAGGTGACTACTTACGGCGGCGGCGACTAGTTTATAACTTCATATCTTCACCATCCTTGGGGGCAGGAGCGTCCCCCGGGAATGGTGAAAATAAAGATTTTACCCTATATAACGCTTTGCCAAGCGTTATATAGGGTAAAATCTGATGATTGGTTCTCTTTAAAGGAACATAGATCCTGCAGTTTAACTTAAATGACCTTTACTTCAAACAACCTCCATTTGATAGCCTATGTGAGCTGTAAAATATTTATAAATAACTTACTCAATTTACCCGAAATGCCTCCTTACCTAAGAAAAAATTATCTAACATCTTGACCACTAGGTGGCTCCCTTCCCTGCAATCTGCTATTCACTACCTATTGTTAGGTTCAGTCTGTTTCTAGTAACAGAGAGATCAGTACAGAACACAATAGGTGGGAGCAGGGCTTAGCTACTACTTTGTGCAAAAGAGAGCCTGGGCTATGTATCAACAATCTGCAAGCCTGTGTCTAAAATGTAAATAAAGGCTTCTCGTCTAAGCAGCATCAGCTCAGGGGTTAGTGTAACCACTTCCTTGCAGTGTTTCTGACGTTTCTTTTTTTTCTTTCTGCTTTCACAGCTCCTTGCAAAGCTGGTAACCCCTCCATCCCCACCTGCCATTTATAGTGGAGTACTGATAATCATCCCCCAGCACCGAGCAGCCTGAACAATCCACTGCACTTTCACCAGCACTATGTCATGGCAAAAACAGTTAGGACTAGGTGCTGTGCTTGGCCAGAAAGGGAAAATGTGGGTGCAGTACTGACAAACAGCACAAACAGGACACTGGTCCTTTCTCCGGAAACGGAAATGTAAAATAACTGTGCATCATGGAGGGGACCCTCAGGGGCTCAATGAGAGCACTAAAATGTCCTTGTGAACACTCTAAAGGGTTAATCTAGCAAAACAAAGAACATTTTTAACAATCTTTTAAAATGACAGGTATATGCGTCAAAGAAATAAAACTAAAAAATGTAAATGAAAACCCCTGCTCTGAGAGGAGTAACTCACCCCATCCTTAGGGTGCGTTCCCACAGGGCGTATACGCAGTGTATTTACGGCAGCAGCGGGAAATACGCTGCGTATCCCTTGCTCACTATACACACAGGGCTTTCCGGCGGCAGCCCTATGTGTGTAGTGAGTTTTGGAGGCGGGGCCGCGTGTCAGACACGCCGGCACATGGCCCTGCCTCCAAAACTCACTACACACCTAGGGCTGCTGCCGGAAAGCCCTGTGTGTATAGTGAGCAAGGGATACGCAGCGTAAAATTTGCGCAGCGTCAAATACGTGGCGTATACGCACTGTGGGAACGCACCCTTAAAGTAATAACTATCTGGTACATGAACCTTGCAGAAGTCTGAAGAAGTGTCAAGCAAGAAAACATATTGGATCAATTACATATAACCTTAGAAATAGGCGCTTCTACATTTGCATGTTATGAATCAAATAATCGTTCCTAGAATGTTATAGCAGGCTGTTGGTGCAATTCAGAGAAAAAAAACAAAACTTTTATTCTCTTGCGCATCACAAGTAAATTACTAGGCATCGGGGCAGAGTCAAGGCAGAAACTAGTCATGACTGTTTGCCTGTGATCAAGCTTTGGCAGGCGTGATTGACAAGCAAGTAGCCATGAAATCTCAAGGAAGTCTGCACGTGATTTCTCTGGCTGTGGCAAGCTCCTTGCTTATTAATCACGCCTGATCACAGGCAAACAGTCTTGACTAGTTTCAGCCTTGACTCCGCCCTGATGTTCACCTAATTGTAATTTGCATACGGCACACAATAAAAGTAATTTTTCTCTGGGTTACACCAATTGCATGATATGACATGGAAATTAATATTTATTGGCACATAACTTGATATGAGCAGTATAACAGGGTAAAATCTAGTAACAGATTTCCTTTAAGTTTCACTCTTAAGCTTGGATCATCTTTCCAGAGATTGTTGAATGCTTTCGACGTACACAATATATACCCAAGAGCATATATGTGCTACAGGCAATTCAGATCAAATAAAGAAAGCATTAGTGGTGATGTAAAAAATAAAAAATCTTTTAATCTTATACAGAAGATAGCCAGCGTGGATTTTCAAAATACAGAGTCCAGTTTATTAGAGTAAAAGTTAGAAGGCACACAAAGTGAACACAGATGACGCATTTTGTGTTCACTTCATGTGTCTTCTGACTTATTCTAATAAACGGGACTCTGCATTATGAAAATCCACGCTGGCTATCTTCTGTATTTGCTATTGGGCTTCGGTGTTGCCATACACCTGCCGTGCTGTGGATGGGACCAACCTGTGGTGAGCTGGCCTATATCCTCTAACTTTTAATCTACCTCACTCTGCTATATAGAACCCCCTTGTGTTTCAGATGCTGTAGGATGAACATTTTTGTGTGCATCCAGATTGATGCCTTGTGGTTGTCCTTGGATCTAATAAGTCCTATACTTGCTTCACTCCATGGCACATGCTGACACAGCCCAATAGTTTTCCTCCTGCTTAAAGGGGGCGGAAACAACCCCATTAACATTGTGCAACTAGTGGCCACTGCATGCCATCATGATTTTGCCCGCATGCATCAGTCACAACATTGTACATGCCCTGGGAACAACGCCCATCCTGTCAGCACAGCACATAACTTCTTAGATCCCAGAACCCCCCCTTTAAAGAGGACCTGTGGCGAACCCTTAAAAAAGGAGGTTCATTATCATTTAATAGTTTGGTGTGCCTGGATCACACATCTTTTTACAGTTTCTTGATGTGTCCTTCTGTTCCTGAGACATGAGGGTTTATAGTTTGTCTGACAATCAGTCAGATGGGTGTGGACTTTATTTTAGTAATGGGACTGATCATCAGGTAATGGGCAAGATTATATAGTCAGGGTGAGTGTATTAGACATACATGCACCTCAATGAACAACATTCACAACCCCTGACTGTATATTAACTCCTATTTTTAAAATAAGGTTCACACCCATCTGACTGATTCCCTGAATTGTAAGACAAACTATAAACTTACTTATCACTGGAACAGAAGGGCATATCAAGAAACTGTAAAAAGGAGTGTGATTAGGACACCCTAAGTTATTTAATGACCGTAAAATCTCTATTTATTTGGGTTGACTACAAGTCCTCTTTAAGAAGTCCTCCCATAATTGATATTTATTACCTATCCACAGGATAGATAGCAAGTGTCTGATTGTAGGGGTCCCATTGCTGGGACAGCCCAAAATACCAAGAATAGATGTGTTCACATGAAGCTGTTCAGCATGCATGCTGCCATTCCATTTAAAGTTTTGGGGACTGAACGAGATGAGTAAGCACTGTACTCTGCTAGCTCGGTCAGTCCCATAGACTTGAGATGGAGCAGCAGCGCAAACACTGCCGAATTCATACACTTTCTCCTCAAGAACATGCAGTAAGGAGGAATGGGGACCTATGGTCTTGTGGTTTTTGAGGGTCCCAGCAATCAAACATCTATCTATCTTATGGCCAGGATATAAATGTCATTTTTTGTAAAAAATAATACTTGAAATATTTAATGGTCACCCAGATATCTTTAGAATGTGTTTCACTTGATGTAATGCCAAAGAACACACACAACAGTATCTAAATTAACATAATGCTGTAGAAAAAACAGATGACAGCAATTACCAGATTTAACACAAACGTTATCCTTATGTTCCTGTTCAGTAGATAAACACTACGGAGGAAAACATGTACCATATTCAATTCCTTGTGCTTCTTCCATGGAATCGGCAACATGAAAGAACGCAGCAAGCTCTACTTACATCACTGATATTTTGTCACCCACAGTAGCGTAACACTTTTTACGCCAACTTTCACCAAGTCTTTTTTTTTTTTTTTTTTTTTTTTTAACTACATGTCCATTAAGATCCTGTTGAAGCATTTACAGGAGCACAGCAATCCGCAGAGCACTTTGCACTTACCACTCCAGAATGAAAAAAAAAATGAAATTCTGTCTATCATAAGACACATGGTGATTGAAAACAAACATTAAAATACTTGATCAAATAAGGAAAACACGACAAGGAAACAAGCAAAACAATTCTGCATTCCCAGTGGGATATCGTCTATACAGGGTTTAAGAGAAAAGTCAACAGCAAGAGTTAAAAGTATTGTTTGTCATAAAATCTATTTTTCTGTTGCTATGTACATTTTAAATGTCAATATCAAAGCCTGGATATTAGTACTCAGGTTCTTCCATGGATTGTGGGCTGAGACTTCAGTACTTTGGGTCAGAGATCTCCATGCATTCCCAGAAAGCACTCTCTCTCTCCCTTTCATTGCCACAATAACTGGTCTCTCATGCCAGTCCATATGCCTTAAGTTTAACAGCTCATAGGGCAAGGGTCACTTTTGGCTTTTCCTGCAGAGTTAATTACCCTCATTAAACAGCGGCCAAACTCCTCTAAGATCATCCGCTCTGTGGCAGCTTTGGACTTTGAGAGCTTTTCCCCTTCCTCAGCTTGGGCTAGAAGACATGCACATGTAGCCTCCGCAACTTCTTTTGTGACAAATGTGAACGGTAGCCTTAAAAGAATACAAGGCTTGTTGTAAGCAGAACAATTTATGAGGACTAGCAATGTAAATCTCTACTGCATTTAAAACAAAAGAACGGCATGACCATATAACTAAATCCTTTAAAGTGAAATTGGATCAGTGTACTTGTGACTTAAGAACATTTGACATGTCCCTAGGACATGTCAAAGACATTTTTTTGGGGTGTGTTACGAGTGTTCACGCCTCGACTGATGAGGAGAATGAATGGGGAGAAAAGCAGGCAGCCATGCGCTCTTCTGCCCACTTCGTATCAAGGATACCTGAACAGTCCACTTATTCTGACTATGTCACATGACACAGAGCCAGCGCCAAGTACGGACTTCTCCCCGCTCCTTCTCATGATCGGCTGGGGTCTAAACATTCAGTCCCCAACCAACAGAAACTTGGAAAACTATCACCCGTTCAACCACACTAAATATACATTGGGTTATAGTGTGTGGGTGAACAGGAGACCGGTGCAGGTTTTCTGACCTATATACGTACCTGCATTCCGGCGCCCGGTCTATCAAGCAGGCACAAGTGCTCACGTGACCAGAGCCCAAGAATATTCAAATCTAGCCGGCAGACCCGCCTGCAGCGTGCAATTCATTGCTAGAAGAAGCCGAACTTTAAAAAGGACCGGGCACCGGAATGCAGGCACGTATATAGGTCAGAAACCCTGCACCGGTCTCCTATTCACCCACATTATGACCCGGTGTATCGGGTATAGTGTGGGTGAACGGGTGACAGTTTTCCTTTAATATATTTCATCAACATATCAAAAACATTTTTCAAATTACAGGTATACTTAAAGTTAAAGCTTTATGATTGAGGACATTTAATGAGTTCACTAAGATGGCTGTCAGCAGAAAGCATTTATGATTCTAAAAGAACATGGGGGATGCCATATTGCCGGAGACTTCTGCCCAGCATTTAGAGATATGATTTACAGCAACAAATAGATTGAAGCTGACCCTGTTGGGAGAGTTTTCTAGACATGCTCTATGATGCGTGAAGAGGTCAGGATGCAGTAAGAGGGGGGATTCCCTATCTACTTTTTTCACCTTGCACTATAATACTGCCTGTGAAGATACGGAGGATACTGCTGAAAAGTTTTCTACATGGAACAGAAAGCTTCAGCTTATTATAAGGTTTTAAGTGCATAATAAAAACTCCCAAGATTTTAGTATTTTTTCATACTGATAGTAACATGAAAAAATCACCAAATACTAACAAAAAAAACATAAAAACTTGATTTAAATAATAAGTCATTTTCTGATGACACCTTCCATTTTAAGGAAGCCTGTCATCACATTTGTAGGCACTAAATCACTGGCAAATTTTTATGCAGCTGGGGTTTAGTGTCTCAAAGCTGTCTGCATTAATACAACTGTTTCTGTGTTCTAACATTTATTTTACTTAAGATTAGTCCTGGACTCATCTTCAGAGACCTTGAGTGCATGTGCATTATGCCAATAAAGTCCAGGACAGTACACCTTGCATGAGTAGGCAAGTGAGGTGTACTGTCTTCAGCTTCAGTGGTGCAATGGGCATGTGCCCGAAGGTGCAGAATCTAATCTGAATAGCTTTAGGTTATGTCCAGACATAGCAGTGTGGAACCTTTTCCATTATATAATTCATCTAGAAAGAGAATGAAGCAGTCGACAACTAACCAATCCTCGGTTCGTGGTAAGTTACCGAGGATTGGTGAGTTGCCGACTGCTTCATTCTCTTTCTACATGAATTGTTTGGATTTACCTATTCATCAGTCTGAGCACCACACATACCTCACTGCCATACCCGCTATTGAGCTATATAGTCCAGAGGATCAGAAGTAAGCTGTGCCGAATTGCTCGGTCTTTCTTCAGTGATTAGATCTTTTCCATTATATGTTGACAGGTTTGCATAACCCCATCCACGTGTATTGCAATGTAATTTAGTGGTCTGCAACTTTGTAGTGTCTGAGCCTTTATTTCCTGCCTTGTAAACAAGTGGACACGTGTATCTCATCCTTTTGATAAATAAGCATATTCTAATCCTGCATCTAATAGTGATACCAAAATAAATCAGTATAAAAAGACACATAGTTACTTACTTTCCTCCTCCACTTGTAAGCGATGGTGCAGGTCTTGTAAGCAAGTCAGAGATCTGAGAAGACAATTTCGTTTTGGCTGCAGTTTGCTGTTGTACCCTCACTTCTGCAGCATCAGCCAGGTGCATTAAAGTCTTGCGCTCCGGGCTCTCCTCAAAATTTTTGCAGCCTATGCACTTGCATATTGAGGAACACATAATTTTGGCCTATGGGGAAAATTAACAACTTAAAAAGACTTAACCATCAACTGATAACTACAATGTATTCTTGTCTAGTTAGCACAGGACTTTATTCTGGCTTTTGTATCATGACTGTGTGTAGGGGCAATAGAGGAGATTTTTCAAAAAAAAGCCTCTGAAAAATGAAAGAAAAACTGTCAACTTTGTCCCCCCGCACTAACTAGCGGTACTGGCTGGTAGTGCGGGGGACGCTGAACAGTTTGATGCTTACATTGCCTGGACCCGCCGCGCCGTTCGGCCCTAATCTTCTATTTTTGGGATATGTTAATGAGGTGCTAACTGGCACAGGCAGGGCTAACTGGCACTCTGACGTCAGTGCCGCCGGCCACAGTGCCACCCAGTTCATCAATATTCCTACCCCTCCCTCCGCCTCTCCCACTTCTCCCCACTCTGTAATTAAGAGAGAGGGGAGGAATATTGATGAGCTGGGTGGCGCTGCGGCCAGCGGCACTGATGTCAGAGTGCCAGTTAGCCCAACCGGTGCCAGTTAGAACCTCATTAACATATCCCGAAAATGGAAAATTAGGGCCAAATGGCACGGCGGATCCGGGCACGGTAAGCATTAGACTGATCAGCGTCCCCCGCGCTACCAGCCATTACCACTGGTTAGTGTGGGGGGAGAAAGCTGACAGTTTTCCTTTAAAGGCTAACTGGTTGCCTCTATGCCAGAAAGCTGTCAAAAAAGGAAGTGGATGCAGAGTCTGATGTGCCTATTGACTTTAATAGGCTTAACAGAGTCAGCACCACATAGGTGAAAATGTTCGGTAAATGGACCAGAGTCACAATTGGGCTGCGTTCACACACTGAGGTTTTAAATACAAAAAGTCTGGAATGGATTGGAAAACAGTAGAAGTCTCAGTCTTTCCTCTATGCATGTCCTTAATTTATTATCTGGCCCAGATTTGTATTCAATAATTGCAATTAAAAACCTGAACATACATTTAAACACCATTTGGCCCATTAAAGTCGAAAGATTCTAAGTTAGCTTGCTGTTTTGACATCCATGTGATATAAAGCCTACCATAGTCTAATGGAAAGGTAAAAACATGATGTGAATGTCCACCAATACAAAAAAAAATTCCTGCTGTAAGACAAAAAAAAACCCACAATATATCTGTACAGTACCAAATATGAATTGCCAGACTGCGGTTATTGTTTTCTCATCTGGCTTGCTATTACCCTGTGAGCCCCAATGGTGGACATGGACGGATTAATGTACTGACAATCACTGTTGACACTAGATAAACAATAAGGAATTATGATTAAAAAAAAATAATATATATATATATATATATATATGTACATAATTATATTAACCCCTTAAGGACAAGTCCAATTTACGGTTCTACACTTTTTAACAGTCTGGGGCGAAACAAAAAAACTGGCTTCCGTTTCTATGCAGTGCACTTTTTCGGTAAAAATGACACCTTATCTGTATTCTGTAGGTCCATACGATTACAAGGATACCCAATTTATATAGGTGTTTTTATTTTACTACATAAAAAAAATTATAACTACATGCACTAAAAAGGAGATTTTTTTTGTGCTCACCGTAAAATCTTTCTCGTAGCCTTCATTGGGGGACACCTTACAGATGGGTAAATATGCTCTTGCCACTAGGAGGCACTGACAATAGGAAGAAAAAAGTCAGCTGTTCCCTGGCAGGATATACCCGTACACTGGAAGTGAGGTAATCAGTTTTGTCACAAAGCAGTAGGAGAAGCCAACAAGAAATGTCCGATGAACCCCAGAAAGGAATCCCAGATAAACAACCCAAGAACCGGAAAAAGTAATCCGGAAAAAAAGATGAAGAAATGGGTGGGTGTGGTGTCCCCCAATGAAGGCTACAAGAAAGATTTTACAGCGAGCACAAAAAAAAAAAAAATTTTTCTCGATCGCTCTTCATTGGGGGACATCTTACAGATGGGACGTACCAAAGCAGTCCCCTAGGGTGGGAAAAAACCAACCACCAGAGAAAAAAAGAGTCCGTCCCGAGACTAAACTCCCATGTCCACAAGGCCTGCGGACGAGCCCCCAGGCCAGAGACAAACTAGGCCCAGAAATCGAGCTCCCAGAAGATCACTCGTCCATGGAGATGGACTAGGACGCCAAAGGAAGGGACCGTCCTTTGTAGACTCAAGACACCTGGACCGTCCTTACTCAAGACACCCGTTCCCTATAGAGAGACCAGAAAGGGTCGACCAGAAAGCCAGATGGGGCGAAACCATCCCAGAAGCAGATAGGAAAAAGTCCCAGGAACACAACAGGGAGATCAGTGTACGCCTGATCTCCACAGGAGGGGGAGACCAGAAACCACAGGAATAAACAAAAGACGGAATCAGCACTGGAGAGGTCTGGTGCAGAGAACAAAGAACAGAACAGCTGCAGACCCAATAACTCCTGACCCAGGGCCCCGCCATGAGCACCCGGAAGGCAACAGTAGCTGCACTGGTGTAATCCGGATGACCTGAACGCTCTGTAACTCAGGAGGACCTGGACCTCGAAGGAAAAAAAGGAGTGGAAGGCCCTGAAAAGGGGGAATCCCAGATATCGGAGAGAGAGACCTGGAAACTGGAGATGTCTGAGACATCTGGAAGACAGATCCGTAATGGAAGTCTCACCTGAACAGACATCCGCAAGAAACTCTTCGGACGACAAAGTTCCATGTCGAAACAGGAAGAAGTGAAGGAGTGCTGTACAGAAAGACCGCCCCACCTAATGGGATCGCAGAGGAGTCACTACACATGCGCGAGACCTTAACCATCACCAAGGCCCAAAGAACCGTCTGAAAGGAAGGCACGCCACAGCATCCTAGGACAGAAAGCCAAGGAGATCAATTGGTGTTGGACCCCAGAGGTCCGAGCGGACCACAGCACTCTGAAGAAATATCCCGCCAGAACGGAAACGGAGGGGGAAACAAATAAGAACCCAGCTGGCACTCTCAGGTCCTGGGCACAGGAAGGTTACTCCAGAAGACTATAGAGTCAGTGCAGTACAAACTGACACAGACAAGAGGGAAGGAAGAACACACCCTTCCAGGGAGATTGCTCCGAGGGAGGAGAAGAGCAATGGTAGGACCTGAACAACAGACGGTGGCTAGACCAGCTGACAACGGCAATACAAAAGTACATAAACTCCTCCCACCAGAGGAGAGAGCCAAGGCTGCGTGAGCAGCAGCAGATAACCATAAAACAGAGAGCCAGGCTGCAATTTATGGACCGTAAGTACACAAGCCTAGACAGCAAAAAGCTCTGTTGATTGCTCTCAACAAAAACCAAGGGCCCAGTCCGATACCCCACCTATATAGTGAAAACAGCGAGATGGCAACATCTTGGTGAAAGAAAAAACAACAAAATAGTCCCCCTAGAGGAGGGAAAACAAGGGTGGACGAGAGAAAACTTAGGTTCCAAGCACCCTGATCCCCATACCCCATGTAGAAAGGGGACTGGCAAAGTGCGCCAGGCACTGTAGGAGCAAGAAAATGCTGCCCCACAGTCACGGAACAAATACTGGGTGGACGTAGCCCCTAGGTGTAGCAGGAAACATGCAGACACAGTCTCTGCCTTACAGGTAGAAGTAGTCCCAAGAACCCACAGATACACACATTGCTGGTCTACACCATGAAAGAGAGACACCGGACTACAGCAGCGGCAGAAACCGGGGAGGTGACCTGGTGGATTAGAAAACCATGCAGAGACAGATTGGCTTTGCGGCATAGGGACCATGGCCACGCCGTATCCAGCATACTGAAACACACAGTGAAGTGAGATTCCAGCCTACAGATAAAGTAGAAGGCACGCAGAGAGGGGCCCAGGAAGCAGCACGGGGTAACACACTCAAAACTACCCTTGGCAGTGGGTTACCTGAACTACCGTCCACGGTGTGGAAAATGTATGGTAGTTGACCCGACGTAGTAGTAAGCCATGCGGACAACCGTCTGGCCAACCAGAATAGGAGTCTTGAGCGCACAAGGTCACTCCATGCAAACTCCCACAGAAAGCAGGGTACCAGAGTGCGGCCTATCCAACAGGCGACCTGATGGTGTACAAGACCCAACAGATGAAGGACTGTCCGACTGGCATCAATCCCGCATACCTGTAGGGACGCTCCTCCAGATCCCTCACCTAGCAGTGAGGTACGGGAAACTTGGCTATGTCCTCGGCAGCCCTGAGGTCAGAGACCGATGGCTGCGGAAACCGTGCAGACAACAGTCTGGCTGAACAAAAACACCTCTAGGTGCTTGGTAAAAATGAAACCGTCAGATAGGCAATAACTGTGCCCCTTTGTCATAGGTGGGAGATAGAGGGAGGCAGAAGAGCTGTGAAATGCATCCCTGTCATCCTGTATAGGGTCCGTAGGACATTCTGGGTCAGTTCTACGTATACCGCACACAACAGTGGGGTACCGGAACTCCAGCTGTAGATACATCAGCCGCGTGACTTGTGACAGGCGGCAGAGGAAGCCATGCAGACCACTGTCTGGCTTACTGGTATGGATCCATAGTAGACAAAAAGTCATTCCGTCAGGCACCTCGCACAGTAGTGAGGTACCGGAACTCCAGCCGCAGATACATCAGCCGTGTGATGTGTGACAGGCGGTGTAGGAAACCATGCAGACCACTGTCTGGCTTACTGGAGTGGGTCCATAGTCGACAACGAGTCATTCCATCAGCACCTCACACAGGAGAAAGGTACCGGAACTCCAGCCGCAGATGCATTAGCTGTGTGATGAGAGAGAGGCGGCAGAGAAAAACCATGCAGACCACTGTCTGGCTTACTGGTATGGGTCCATAGTATAAACCGGGTCATCCTTCGGATACCTCGCACCAGTAGTGGGGTACCGGCGTGCCTGAAGAGTGACAGGCAAGACTAGCATAATAATATATCGGATCCAATCCATGCCCCCGCTGGAATATTCCCATGGAGACCTTGCGCTGGATGTGGGGATCCAGAGCACAAGCGCGGATGCGGCAGCCTGTGGGGAAGGGAATCATATAGCATTGACATGCCAAGGACACCCTCAGGATGGGTGGCTGTTAGACCTGACAGATGAGGAATCTCAAAAAAAAAACGGAGCCTCTGTCAGGAATGCAAAAGAGCTTGCACATTGTTTGGCACAGTGGTAGGAGAGAACAGTTTGCTTTAAAATATCCCCCGGTAGTTTCCCAGGGAAAGTGAATCCCCGGCAACAACCCGCCACGGCGGATTACATATGCTTGTCTGTGAATAGTAGGTCACCTGCCAGGGAGAGTGAAACAAATAAAGCAGCCATGAGAGAACAGATATGCCCGGCAGGCTTCAATAGATATTAGAGTACAATACAATTATTGGCCACAAGAGGGTGCCAAACCACCACAAATAGCATGAGTGACCAAGGAATACATGTGTGTGTTTGTTTCGTAGCTGAAATGGAGCATGGGGCGGCCGGGTGCCTTGCAAAGTGCTGCCTGCTGAATCTATAAAACTATCATGCAGGCAAAGAAGAATCACCTGGAGCAGGGACGGCTCATAGCAGCATGCTATAGAAGCACCTGCTATAACAGTCGCAAGCTTCGAGGTAGGGGATATTAGCTCCATTATAATGAGCTCCCTGCAGTCTACTGGCTAGGGAGCAAAAGAACTTCACTAACGGGGCGCTGCCGGCCCCTGCAGCGTGGAGGGCGGAGCTAGATGCCATAGACACGGCCCCTAGCAGCGCGCGAGCTGAAGAGGAGGAACTGCCGGACCTCCCTGCTCGCGGGAAGAAGGCCGGAGCTACTAGCCGCCATGGTTAACCCCCCGCCGGCTGAGCACCTTGGAGCGCACCCCTGCCGAGTCCGCACAGCAGACCCAGCGCAGAGGTGAGGAGGTGAAAAAAAACTCCCGGCAGGGAAAAGTTAGCGCATCTCCCTTTTAACCCCCCACTATAGACGCTGCACACCGTAGATGCAGCCGAGGTTGCATGAATAAAATAGCAAGGGTTAACACCTCACTGTTCGGACCCCCCAAAACAGTCCCAGAAATAGGGGCCTAACACCACTGCCCTACGACAAGGGGAGGGGGGGATGTGTACTCACCTCAGTTGCCACATACTCACCCAAGATGTCTTCAACCAGCTTTTTAGTCACCTGCATCACGTCATGCTGCGACAGTGGGACGAGCAGGGAAAATAGGGGGACCTGGACCCAAGGTGCAACCCCAGACGCTGGCCTTTGGCGGGAAGGGGTTAACAGTGCATACTCTGCCGCCCCGTGCCCCTCAGCCGCATATGGGGTAGGGATCGACTGATATTGATTTTTTTAGGGCCTATACCGATAATCTGTAGCCTTTCAGGCCGATAGCCGATAACTTATATCGATATCCGGTATAAGTTATCGGCTATTTCTCCACCCCCCAGGCCCCCAAGAAGCCGCTGCAGATCATTGATTTAAAGCGGGTGCTTTAAATCAATGAACTGCAGTGGCTTTTGCTGGGCCATAGAACGCTGCCACCCGCTTCTCTCCCCCTGCCTGTCCGGGGGTCCTCCCAAACAACCGCCGCTGACCCCCACCCCCCACTGCACACCGCTGCCCCATTGCCTCCCCCACCGCCGCTGCCCCATTGCCTCCCCATCCCCGGTTTAATAATTACCTGTTCCCGGGTTCCGCGCTACTTTTGGCTCCTGTCCTGCGCTGTCACTGTATGCACTGATGGTGACGTCGCGTGAGGACGTCACTCGTCATTGTGCTGCGCAGCGTATCGCAGGACGCAGCAGGAGCCAGAAGTAGTGCGGGCCCCAGACCCCGGGAACAGGTAATTATAAAACCGGGGATGGGGGAGGCAATGGGGCAGCGGCGGTGGGGGCGGCGTGCGGTGCATTATCGGATTATCGGCAAGGTAATTGCAGAAACAGATAACGAAAATCGTGAATATCGGCCAAACCGATAATCGTCGATCCCTAATATGGGGGGAACAGGAAGTGCCATGCTCCTGAACCCCCACCTGAAAAGGGAAACAAAAGGGAGTAAAGAATCTAACTAAACAGCCCTTACTAGAAAATAATAAAAAATACCAGGTCTGGGGAGCTCCCAGACCTGTGTCTTGCCTCCTGCTGACACTAGCTAAAATTGGATTACCTCACTTCCAGTGGGTGGGTATATCCTTCCTTGGAGGAGCCGACTTTTTTCTTCCTAGTGTCAGCCCCTCCTAGTGGCAAGAGCATATACCCATCTGTAAGGTGTCCCTCAATGAAGAGCGACCGAGAAATTCGTTTTTAAAATTTTCATCTTTTGACCTCTATAACTTTTTACATTTTTCCACATACAGGGATCATTTTTTACGCTGTGGTCTTTAGTTTTTATTGGTGAAATTTTTTTTTGATGGGACTCTGTGATCACTTTTTATTAATTTTTTATGGTATATGGACTTCGGCATTTTTTTTATCAGACCGTCTGGTTTAACTAACCTTATATTTTAATAGTTAAGACATTTATGCACACGGCGATACCACATATTTATTTTTTATTACATTTTTTTATTTAAAAAAATGGGAAATTGGGGTGATTCAAACTTTTATTAGGGGAGGGGCTTAGTCACATTTATCAACTTTTTTTTAGTCCCCATAGAGGCTATACCATGCAATCTTTAGTTTGATTACACTGATTAATGTTGCTCCATAGAACAACATTGATCAGTGTTATAGGTGCTCTGCTGCTCCAGACTCCAGAGCCTGGCTGGGGACATCAGAGCACCGATCAGACGGCAAGGAGACAGGTAAGGGCCGTCCCACCGTCCTCTCAGCTGATCGAGACATCGCAATTTCACAGCGACTGTCCCTATCAGTTCTTCTGACCTGTGTTTTTTATTAAAACATTTTAGACGATACTATCAACTTTGATTGTGGCATCTAAAGGGTTAATGCCAGGCATCGGCCTGATTGGTAATGTCCGGCATTAACCCTGGGTACTGGCTGCTGATAGCAGTCAGGACCCACAGTGTATGAAGCACACTCAGCTCAAGAGCAAGCTTCAAGCATTGGTAACGGGATCGGGGCATACAGGTACGCCCTGCGTCCTTGATTAACAGGGTAACGGTGTTAATCTAACTTTGTTAATCTAAAAAGAGTCTAAAATTTTTTTTTTTTTTTACCTCATAGCATTCACAGTAGTTCTTTAAGCATCCAGACCGTTTGCAATTGCAGCCTTTACTGTGTCGTCGGTCAGATTCCCCTTCCTTTCCTTTGCCAATTTTTGGTTTGAATGCTTCCGGATTTCTGTCTAAGCACGCCTGTACCCAGAAGAAAGCATAGGTGAAACATAAAAAAAAAAAAACAACAACAACAACAAAATAACACACACACTTATATTGTTTTTACATACTATAGGGACATTAGTTTTGGTAGCTGTGCTTCAAATTACGGAAAAAAGGAGATTTTTTCTTTTGTACTCATTGTAAAATCACTTTTTCATAGCCTTCATTGGGGGAAACAGAGACCATGGGTATATATACTTGCCCCTAGGAGGTGCTGACACTAGGGGAAAAAAGTCGGCTCCTCCCTGGCAGGATATACCCACCCACTGGAAGTGAGGTAATCTGTTTTATCACAAAGCAGTAGGAGAAGCCAACCAAGAGACAAGTCCGAAGGACCCTAGAAAGGAATCCCGAAGAAACACTCAAGAACCGGAAAAGGCTATCCGGACAACAATGAAGACATGGGTGGGTGCTGTGTCCCCCAATGAAGGCTACAAGAAAGAGATTTTATTGTGAGTACAAAAAAAATCTCCTTTTCTCAGTCGCTTTTTATTGGGGTACACAGAGACCAAGGGACGTACCAAAGCAGTCCCTGGGGTGGGAAGAACACCACCAGAGGAAGAGAGTCAGTCCAGAGAACCCCAGCCGGCCGTAAGACTCACAGACGAGACCCTGGGCTAAAAGGGGAAAAATGCCTGGAACTGAGCTTCCGGCAGTTCCCACTGTCCATGGAGATGGCCTAGGATGCCAAGGAAGGGACCATCCTTAGAAGAGACTCAAAACCAACAGGCCACAGAGAGAGACAAGAAGGGGCGATGCAGAGACCCGATGGGCCGAACCAACCTGGAAGGAGGTAGGAAACCAACTCCAAGAAGCACAGAACCAGACAGAGGGAGAGCCTGGTTGGGAACAAAAAAGGAAAAGGGAATGACAAGAGAACCCCATACAGAGAACCAACCGAAACCATAGAACCTGGTGAGAAAACGCCAGGGAGAGCAGAAGGCGGGTCAGTCAAGGTGAAGAGAGAGAGACAGGAACCGTCTCCGGAGAGGCATAGTGCAGAAGATCCGAACCAAAAAGCTGTAGGCGCCAAAAAACATTGTCCCAGGGGCACAACATGAGCACCCGGGGAGAAGAGCTGACTCAGAGAGGATGCCACACAGGCTGAACAGCGGGAAGAAATTACAGCCATGCTGCAGCAGAAAAATGGCTGGACTGGAACAATCCAGTAGACAGACGTGCCGTCCAACCCCGGAGTAAATGGACCCCAAAGGAGGAAAAGGAAAGTAAAGAGTAACCCGGAAAGCCGGAACGGCGACATGGAACTGGAGACTCTCGCGACACCGGGAGGTGCCCCACCTGTAGGAGGAGCAAAACCAACAACTGCAAAACACTCCGGGAAATATACTGCTATGTCGGGACAAGAAGAGCAGTACAGAATGACTGCCCCACAATGGAATCGTGGAGAACTTTATGCCCTTTATGTGCCCGGGACCACAATCATCACGAAGGCCCGAAGGACTAGGAGGACTGACCCAGAAAATAAGGTACACCACAGCAGCCTAGGAGAGAGCCCAAAACAAGGATTAATTAGTCTTGGACGCAGCGGTCAGAGCAAACCAGAGCACTCCCAGCAACGTCTCGTCAGGACGGAAATGGAGGGAAGAGCAAAAGGAGACCCAGCTGGGACTTCCAGGCTCGGAGCACAAGAAAGTTACTCCAAAAGATTGGAGTGGCAGAGTAGCACCACCGACACTGGCAAAGGGAAGGATGAGCACACCCTTCCTGGATATTGGCCAAGGAAGGAAGAGAGCAATGGCAGACTGACTGTGGCTGAGCTATACACGATTGCATAAACACCTCCTACAAGGAAAATGCCCTAGCTGCATGAGCAGCAGTAGACAACCAGAAACAGGAGGAGAGCCAGGCTGCAATAGTGAGCAGTAAGCCCACAAGCAGAGCCCGCAGAAAGCACTTCCGATTGCTCCCAGCAAAAAAACGAAGGCCCAGCAAGGTACCCCACCATGTAGGGGGAAGTGCGACATGACTCCATCTTGGCAGAAGAAAGTGCTCAGTGAAATATTCCCCCTAGTGGAGGGGAAAAAAAGGAGGTGAAGACTAAACTCAGGCACTGACCGTGCCAAGCTTCCTGATCCCAGTACCCCCTGTGGAAAGGAATTTCCCAAGAGCGCCATGTACTGTAGGAGCAAGGAGATGCCGCCCTACGGTAACTGATCAAAGCACTGGGTGGACGTAGCCCCCAGGAATCCTGCGAAAACATACCAAGGCACGGAGGAGCCATGTTGTGTCCCCAGAGGGATTTGAATCCTGGACACTGGAGCTGGGAGATACAAAGACATAACTATGAATGCAAGTCAGACGCACACGTAGTAACCTACAGCATTGGGAGGAAACAACCCATTGGGGCGAAACCTTGGACCCTGCAACTGCAAAAAAAAGGGAGGAGGGCAGATGGTGCAGCCACGGAGCCATCCTGGCTGATTAATAATGCAACAGAACAGGCTCCTGAGCCACACCATACAGGAACCCAGAAAGATACCTGGTGGCAGGGGTGCTGCAGAACCGGCCATTGCCCCAGCAGGCCCCATGCTCGAACAGAGGTGCTTTACCGCCACAGACCTGTGGAAACAATTACAGAGGAAGGCCTGAGGTACACCCCAAAGAAAAGGAGAGGAGGAAGGCTCTACATGAGCAGGGTGTCCAGAGCATATCTAGGGACACAGACATAGGTACCTCATGATAGTAGAGGGGTACCAAGACTGCCACCACGAAGGGAACCACAGACATCCAAATGTCCAGAAGCATGGAAACTAGACTTAGCACTCAATCTCGTGCCACAATCATGCCCTGAGAAGACTAACGTTACGCTGTTAGAAAGGGGAACCAAGAGTGCTGTTGCTGCGAGGTCCATAGAACTTGCAGGAAACGCCCACACCCCATCTCTTAATGGTGCTACACACCAGAACTGCAGTCGCAGACTAAAGAGATGAAGGACAAATGAGGTGCAGGAAATATGCAGACAGTCTGACTTATTGGTAGAAAGGTCCAATGAATCCACAGAGCCACATCTTCAGAACTTCAAACTGAAAGTGAGTCACCGGACATCTGCCGCTGGAGCGTCAGGAATGGGGAAGGTGACCTGGTGGATGAAAAAACCTTGCAGACAGTCTGGCTAATTGACATAAGGACCATAGTCACACCGGTCCCGTCTTCAGAACCACACACTGAAAGTGGCTTACCGGCATTTATCCGTGATAGCAGTAGGCCTGTGGAAAGGGACCTGGGAAAGTAGGAAACCTGCGAACCACTACGTGGTGCATTGTGAGAGGCCCATGGAGCAACATGGGGTCCCTCGCTCAGAACTACACCTCGGCAGTTGGATACCTGAACTTCCGCCAAGATGTGGGAAGTGTATGGTAGGTGACCAAACGTAGTAGTAAACCACGCAGACCACCGTCTGGTTGACTGGTATAGAGTTCCTGAACGCACAGAGTCACCCTCCCACCGAAAGTGGGGTACTGGAGTGCGGCCGATCTGATGGGCGACCCTCAAGCAGAAGAAAGTCTGACTGACTGACCTGCAGGGGACCCTCTTCCAGATTTCTCCCAACAGCAGTGAGGTACTGGAAACCACAGCCATGCACGCGGCAGCCCAGGCATGGGAGACAGACTGCGTCAAAAACTGTGCAGACAACAGTCTGGCTGAACGAGTACACCTCCAGGTGCTGGCGAAAAAGGAACAACAGTCATATTGCAGATCACTGTGCCCCCTTGGTCGCAGGTGGGAGGAGGGGGAGGCCTAGGAGCCATGGATAGAATCCCCGCCACCCTGGGAGATCGGGGGAGGCTGAGGAGCTTCTTCGTACAACGCGCACTGGTACCGAAACTTCAGCCGCAGAGACATCAGGCATGTGAAAAATGACAGGCGGTGGAGGAACCACGCAGACTACTGTCTGGCTTACTGGTATGGGTCCATAGTATGCAACAGGTCACTCCGTCGGACACCTTGCACTGGAAGAGGGGTACCGGAATATTAACAGCGGATGCGGTAGATATGAGATCGGTGATCTGTGGAGGAGGGAATCATAGTGTATGCACACGCTAAGAATCCTCCCGATGGATGACCGGAGGAAGAACCCCGAAAAGGCCCTAGGCGTCCGTCAGGAATGCAAAAGCCCTGTAAGGGCACCGGACCGCAGCCGTGCCCCGATAGGGAGGGACTAGGACTGGCCGTGGGCACAGTAAACATGGCATGGTATGCAGCATAAGGGGAAAGCAGGCACAGAATGTAATCCCGGAACCTCCAGGGACAGCATATCGTAACCACCACGGTTGGCATATGCTCCCTCACAGAGCAAGAATAAGGCTAAGTGTCAACTTGTTTTTTGGGGGGAAAAACGCCAAGAAAAATGCCAATTCTGCCGCATGGCGTTTTTTCGGGCAAAAAACGCTGCGGCCAGATGTTAGCTGTATATCAATGAGAAATCGCAAAATTCTTATTCCACGCATTTTTCACTTTGGCGTTTTTTTAAAATCCTTTTGGTGTTTTTTCACTCTTTTTTGGCGTTTTTCAACTCCTTGGCGGTTTTCCAAAGTCACAGCATGTTGAGCCACTGGCAATTTTTTGGGCAAAATCGTGGCGTTTTTCTTCCATAAGTCTATGGGAGTGAAAAACGCAAAAAAAAAACGATATGTGGGTTTTAACTTTGGCATTTTTGCAGGCGGTTTTTATTCTTTTTTGGACTTTAGCGATCCAAAAAAGTGATGGGAGATTATATGTCTTATATATACACCTATTCATATTTCCCGGAGAGAGCTGTGATTGGCCAGATGGTTCCAGCCAATCACAGCTCTCTGTGGGAAATATGAATATGTGTATATATACGTCAGTGCAGGGGACCATAGAAGAGTGGCCAGCCGCATCTATACATTATACAGGAGGATCACAGCGGGTGTCAGGAGTGACATCCGCTGTGATCTTTCCTTAACTGCAGGTTCTACTACTCCCAACACGGAGCACACACTGCTCCATGCTGGGAGCTGTAGTACCTGCATTAATAGACAGATCGCAACAGGTGTCAGAAGTTACACTTGCTGCGATCTGTCTATTAATGCAGGTACTAAAGCTCCCGGCATGGAGCAGAGTGTAGAGATCGACCGATATAGTTTTTTTAGGGCCGATACCGATAATCAGTGGAGGTAAGGGCCGATAACTTATACCGATATTCAGGTATAAGTTATCGGCTATTTACCCCCGCGACACCGCTGCAGATCATTGATTTAAAGCGGGCGCTTTAAATCAATGAACTGCAGTGGCTTTTGCGGTGCCATAGACCGCCGCCGCCACCCGCTACTCTACCCCTGCCTGTCCGGGGGTCATGAGTCCTGCAATTTCCACACAAATGAAAAAACACCAGAAAAAAACGCCAGACGCAGGAAATTGCACTGGCGTTTTTTCAGGCGTTTTTATCAAACCAAAAAACGCAGGACAAAAAAACAAGTAGAAACTTAGCCTTAGGTATGGCAGAGGCATAGGGCAAAAACCATTGTGCCGATAGTGCTACATGGAAAAAGGCGAACCCCATATACAGTCCCAGAAAAGGACCCAGCAGATATTAATCAGATAAAAACAGATATTACGGGCAAAAAACTGTAATAGCTATGAGCTACCACAGAGGGAGCCACAAAAAACACAATACCATTAACAGCCGCTAGAGGGCGTTTTCCAGTCAAAGAGACCAAAGGAAGACAATTTTTTTTTTAAAAAGAACCTGGCAAATTCCTGGCATTAACCCCTGAGCCCAAGCCTGGACGTACTATGGGGGGGGGGGGGGGAGGAGAGGGGCAGAGCTAAACTCCGTCTGAGAAAGGCGCAAAATTGCACCGATCCTTGCCCGTCAGGACGGGAGAAGAGAGGAACTACGGGTGTCCTGTGAGACACCCTGGGAAAAGGGCCGGTGCCTAAACAGTAAATCGTGTGCCCCGGCAAGTCGCTGCACAGCTGCACTAAGCCAGCAGTTGTGTACAGCCAGCGGCGACTGTGAGCGCAGGGAGCTGCAAACTAAACAGGAGCGGTGATGCAGCGTGCTGTAGGAGCGCTTGCCACTCCGAGGCCAGGGGGTGACAGCGGTGCGTGGCTAGACAGGCTTCCGCTGAGCTGGATGATAAATGGCCCTGAACCAGAGAGTCAGAAGAGGGCGACAGCCTCTGACATCTGTGGTAGCATGAACAGCTACTGCAGCGCCGTAAGCATGGAGGGCTCGCTGTGGGAGGAGGGGCGGAGCTAACCTCCGTTCATGAGAGGTGCAGAAAAGGGCTGGGCTTTTCGTGTCCGGCGCTCCCAAGACAGCACCGACAGAGGGGGAGAGTCCTCCCTCAGTCTCCAGATTCCCGCACCGAGCACGACGAGAAGGGGGGTCCCGCTGGCCAGCAAGCGCCGGAGGAGATCCGACCAGCTGAAGTGAAGAAAATCAGCGGCCGCAGAAACTACAGGGAGCCGCTGCTGTAACTGTGAGTCCACTGGCGGGCGGGCGGGAGTTATATTCTCACCCACGGTCTTCATATACTCACCCAGACGGCTTCAAGCAGCTTATGGCCAAGCTGCATCATACCAGGCTAAGATAGCGGGGCGAGCAGGGGCCGTGGGTGACCCGGACACTGTGTACAACCTCCAGGCGCTGGCGAGAAATGGTTAACAGTACATACTCTATGTCTGTGCCCCTTTGTCGCATATGGGGAAACAGGTAGCGCCAAGCTCCTGAATCCCCACCTGAAAATGGGAAACAAAAGGGAGGAAAAAACCTGAACTAAACAGCCCTTACTAGACAATAATAAAAAAAAAAAAGACCAGGTCTGGGGAGCTCCCAGACCTGTGTCTTGCCTCCTACTGACACTAGCTAAAACTGATCACCTCACTTCCAGTGGGGGGGTATATCCTGCCAGGGAAGAGCAGACTTTTTCCTAGTGTCAGCGCCTCCTAGTGGCAAGAGCATATACCCATGGTCTGTGTGTCCCCCAATGAAGACTGACCGAGAAACACTATTTATTTTTCTAACCTTAATAGCTTTTTGCCGTTCATTCTCATGCTCGAGGTTGTTGTAACAGTTCGTACAATTGCAGTTGTTGCAAAACTCTCCATTGGCAAAACAGTCACAATATCTGAAAGAGACAGAAAGTAATGAATGACAAGTGTCCCATGAGACAGTAGAAATTGGTGTTACAATTGGTGTAGCAGTCCCATAGCATCATAATTATTTGAAGATCTACAAAGGGAACATATTTATCTATGGCAATATCAACAAGCTTCTTTACAATCTCTACATAAACAAGCATTCAAAATTACACATGTGATTAAAAATATGTTATAATGATGTCATAATAGTTAAAAATCTACTTACAGTTTCAAGCATAGTGACTTTGTGCAGTTGCATGGCTTTCTTGGGCGATTTGTTGCTTCAGAAGGCATTATGCTTAAAAAAATATATATATTCTCTTTTAATGCATTTTAACAAAAGAAAGTGTAGATTAATTCTTGTCACAACTAATGAAATTATGGAAACTACTACTTAGCATACAATACTGAGCTAAGAAAGGAAGCTAAGTGGGAGAGGAAGATTAAGTTTTTTGGGAAAAGATGCTTACATTTCATTCACTATGGGGGAGATTTATCAAAATGTATGGAGAGGCAAAGTTGCCCAATTGCCCATAGCAACCAATCAGATCGCTTCTTTCATTCTTAACAAGGCCTGTGAAAAATGAAAGAAGCGATCTGATTGGTTGCTATGGGCAACTGGTCAACTTTGCCTGTCCACTGGTTTTGAGAAATCTTTCCGTGTCCATTTTATATGCCAGCTATTTCTATAAGACACTAAGGCTATGTTCACACAGCTGGATTTCCGTCGGATTCTGCAGTCCCATTCAGGAAGTGGACTTTATTCCACCGTGGAAATTCCACATTCCGCAAAAAGATAATATCTGTCTTATTTTTGCGGAATTCTGAGGCAGAAGTCAATGGGGCTTGAATATCTGCAGAATTTGGTGTTTTAAGAACACAGAACTTCCGCTAAGCAAGCTTTGCTAAATGGAATTTGTGCGGAATTGCAGAAATTCCACCGTGTGAACAGCCTTATACAGGGAAGGCTGTCACTCAATGAGTGGCCTCTAAAGAGCAGCATAAGTTAATGTAGCAGCTGTTGCCTATGCTATGCCCATATATATGGGCCATCTGCAAACTTGGCTTCCTCTTCTCCTCTGACATCCTTTCCTCTGCTACATTTTCCATTATAACTCTGGCTTTCCAGAGTAGAGGAGGCAGTGTCGCATCACACTGCACTTACTATGTAGGTCCATAGGACAAGAAACAATACAGCTCAGTGAGGAGGTCCTCAGAATAAAATAAAAAAATATCACATTTACATTGGAAACATTTTACTTACCCATTCAGTGGTGCCCGAGCTTGATTCTGTGAATTTTGTGTCCCAGATATTCCTGCATTACTGGCAATAGATACATAAGACGACTGCTGCAACTATATCAAAGAAAAGAAAATATTGGGAGACTAACAATGTGTAAAGTTTATAGACATAAAATACGACAACATGAAAACTCATAAGCTTTATATATGTGAACACCCTCTATGAGACTAATTTAAAGGAACTGCTGTGATTTGTAGCTGACTAAATAGTAGCTTGCTATTTCTGGATGTATGAAAAGACTTTATAAACCTCCACAACTAGCATGCTACTAAAAATTTTTTTTTTTTTTTTTATAATTGTGCTCAGACAGAATGTAAGGGGGAAAAAAAAATACTTACCTTCCTCACTCCCTCGGTATAGCTGCGCAGCAATTCCAGGGTAGGGAACAGCACACACAATTGCTCACTCAACCAATCCGTGGCTAAGGCAGGACACTGCTGCAGCCACTTATTGAGCGGGCAATATTGCGTACCTACCATAAGGCTGCGTAGTGAGACAAGGATTCTTTGAGAACATCGTCAGATGGAGATTAACCCCTTCCCGCAAAATCAGGTACATGTACTTGATGATTAGGGATGACTTCCTGCATCACCGCGTACATGTACCTGACGAGAATAAACTGTCACAGTGCCGCCGGGCGCTGCAACAGTTTATTGAGCTCGGCTGTGCTGCAGTTCGCGAGCCTCAGTACAGACGGACCAATAGCAGGGATCTGGTGCGGGTCTCCTCCTTCCCCCCTCTCCTCCGTCGCTTCACTTTGTGAAGCGATCGGTGGTGAGGGGGGCCCCATCAGAGGAGGCCACCCATGGGCACTCAGGATCGGAACTGTGTTCCGATCCTGGGTTAACCCTGTAGACGCTGCGGTCATTAAGACCTCAGCGTCTATTCGGGTAACAGAGGGAGGGAACTCCTTCTGTCACTGATCGGCATCCGGCAAAGAAAAGGCAGAGCGCCGATGGTTGCCATGGCAACCGGAGGCCTTACGCTGGCCCCCGTTGTCATGGCAACATGAGCGCTCAGTCCCTACCTAAGGTACTGACAGACATAGGCATAATTCAATGGGGTACAGATGTGTACTCCATTGAATTATGTGTATAATAGTAAAAAAACAAGTGGAAAAAAAGTGGAAAAATAAAGTGAAAACAAATTTGGAAAAAATTTAATAACAAAGATTTTATTTATTTTTTAAATATAGAAAAATAAAATTAGTTACATATGTGTATAATACACCCACAAAAATAGTCCCCCCAAATACATCAACATGTCCCGCAAAAAAAAAAAAAAAAAAAAAAAAAAAAAAAAGATTCCTCACACAATTGCGTCAGTGAAAAAATAAAAAGTTACAGCTCACAGAATGCGGCGACTTACAAACATGATTTTTTTTTTTAAAGAAAATTGATTTAATGCCATAAATGAACTATATATATATATATATATATATATATATATATATATATATATATATATATATATATCCCTACCCAGAATGCTCGCGGAGTGCTTAATGGCCTTTTGAAGCTCCGTTACACCAGAAGTGGTGGCCGCGCCCCGAGGTAAATACTCAGCCCCTTTAGCTGCTCTCAGGCCTCTTACCCCAGCCAAGCCAGATCACCCTGCTCTGTACTGACGAGTGGCAAAAACCATGAAACAGCTGTCTGCAGATGGGTAGAAACTTCCCTTTTGGGAAGTAGTCTGGCTTGGCATAAAATCCCGACCAGCCTTTTATATTCCTTAACAGGAGCTAATCTGATACCAGGGAACTTTACCTGAATAAGGTGATGTAATGAGCTGCTTTGCATATTCCCCTACCCAGAATGCCCGCGGAGTGCTTAATGGCCTTCTGAAGCTCCGTTACACCAGGAGTGGTGGCCTTGCCCTGAGGTAAATACTCAGCCCCTTTATATATATATATATATATATATATATATATATATATATATATATATATAAATTTGGTATCGCCGTAATCTTATCAACCTGCAGTGCAACGTAAAGATCTCAGTTAAACCGCATGACGAAGGACCTAAAAAAAATAAATAAAACAGCAGCAGAAAAGTTTTTTTTTATGTATACCACCTCATAAAAAATAAAAAAAAGAGGGTCACATGTACCCCAGAATGGTACCAATGAAAGCGTCAACTTGTCTCCCAAAAATAGTTTTGCACCCCAAGGCCCCTGTAATTTTATATGATGCCAACAAAATATCCTAAACTAAAAGGATGCCCCAGAATCCACACAGCACGCCTTCAAGTCTGAGGCCTATGTGAGAGACACGTAGTGCACAAAGGCCACATATGGGATATTTTTAAGTATGTCAGTATTCGGGGAATAAATCTTGAGTTTTATTTCTTTGTCAACACCCACTGTGTTACAGAAAAAAAATGGATTAAAGTGAAAAATCTACAAAAAGATTTGAAAAAATTTAATTCCGCCTCCACTTTGCTTTTATTTCTGTGAAACGCCTAAAGGGTTAATAAACTTCTTTAATGTCATTCTGACTACATTAAGGGGTGCAGTTTATAAAATGGGGTGATTTATGGGGGTAACATACAGGCCCCTCAATTCCACTTCAGAACTGAACTGGTCCTTGAAAAATCTGATTTTGCAATTTTCTTGAAAATCTGGAAAATTGATACTAAATTTATAAACCCTCTAACATTCTAAAAAGTTAAAGAATGTTTATCAAATAATGGGAACATAGGGGGAGATTTATCAAAAACTGTGCAGAGGAAGAGTGATGCAGTTGCCCATAGCAACCAATCAGATCGCTTCTTTAATTTTTAACAAGCCCTTTGTAAAATGAAAGAAGCAATCTGATTGGTTGCTATGGGCAACTGGGCAACTTTTACTTTGCACAGGTTTTGATAAATCTCCCCCATAAAGTAGACATATTGTAGATGTGAATTAATCATTAATTTGGTGCAGCATGGCTATTTGTCGTATGAGCAGAAAATATAAAAATCTAGAAAAATGCAATTTTAAATTTTTTTTTTACAAAAATAACTAAATATATCAATCAAAATTTACCACTAAGGTAAAGTACAATATGTCACGAAAAAACTATCTCAGAATTGCTTTCATAAGTGAAAGCGTTTCAAAGTTATTATCAAATAAGTAGATGAATGTCAGATCGACAGCTGAGGTAGCCTGAGGGCTTACCTCTCTTCCTGTGGCTGCTCTGGCGCTCAGAATGAGAAAGCCTGGCAGGACCAGGCTTTCTCAATCGAGCGCAGAGCACACAGATCAATGTGGTTTTATGGAACCACATTGATCTGTATGAGGAACCAAATGATTCCTCCTCAAAGTCCCCTAAGGGGATTAAAAGTGTTACAAAAGTAAAAAAAAACAAAAAAAAAAATAAAGTTTAACACACACACACACACATATTAACCCCTTCCTTATTAAAAGTTTAAGTCACTTTTTATACCATAAAAAAAATGAATAAAAAGCGATCAAAAAGTCAGACCAAAACAAAAATGGTAACAATAAAAACTTCAGACCATGTCGCAAAATATGAGCCCTCATACAGCCTCGTACGCAAAAAAATTAAGTTATAGGGATCAGAAGATAACAATTTTAAACATATTAATTTTCGTGCATGTAGTTATGATTTTTTTCCACAAGTACGGCAAAATCAAACCTACATAAGTAGGGTATCATTTTAATCATATGGACCCTCAGAATAAAACGTAAGGTGTAATTTTACCGAAAAATGTACTGCGTAGAAATGGAAGCCCCCAAAATTTACAAAATGGCTTTTTTTGTCAATTTTGTCATACAATTTTTTTTTTTTCCGTTTCACCGTAGATTTTTGGGAAAAATGACTGATGTCATTACAAAGTAGAATTGGTGGCGCAAAAAAAAAAAAAAGCCCTGGTATGGTTTTTTTTAAGGTGCAAAATTGAAAGGGTTATGATTTTTAAAAGGTAAAAATGAAAGTGCAAAAAACAGAAAAACGCTTTGTCCTTAACCTGTTGGGGACATAGGATGTTTGGGAACGTCCTCGGTCTAGAGTAGTTAAGGACCGAGGATGTTCTCAGACGTCCTAGCAAAAACAGATCACTGCCGCGGCGCCTGGCAGTGATCTGAGGGGAATGCCTGCTGTAATCATTCAGCAGGCATTCCCTGACATCGCCGAGGGGGGTCCTGAGACCCCCCCATGTCGGCGATCACCACAAATCGCAGGTGAAATCGCACCTGCGATTTGCGGCTATTCCGGGCTAATCGAGTCTATTGTGACCCGACCAGCCCGGAAAATGGCGATGATCGGGGTTGTCATAGACAACCCCGATCATCCTAACTGATAGGAGCAAGGTGACACACCGCTCCTATCACCTGTGATAGGCCGTTCTCTTGTGAATGGCCTATCGCAGGCCTCAGACCGGGGTCAGGGTTAACTTCCCCTGGTCTCCCCGCCCCTAGGCGTGCGGGGAGACCAGGGGAAGAAAGAAGATGGCGGTGGGGACCAGAGGGACCGCGGTACCTGGATCTCTGGAGGAGCAGCTGCGGCGGGGACCGGAGGAGCAGAGGACCAGGAGCGGCTGCGGGTCGTTGGTGGGTAAGTGGACGTCGGCGGCGTTGTTAGTAGCAACAGTGAAGATCCGGTGATCTTCACTGTTGCTGCTAACAGTTTGAAAACTACAACTCCCAGCATGCCTAGGCAGCCTTTGGCTGTCTGGGCAGGCTGGGAGTTGTGGTTTTGCAACATTTGGAGGGCCTCAGTTTGAAGACCACTGTATAATGGTCTTCAATCTGTGCTTTTCCAGATGTTGCAAAACTACACATCTCAGCCTGCCCAGCCATGCTGGGAGTAGTAGTTCTCTAACATCTGGCCTTTCAGATGTTGCAGAACTACAACTCCCAGCATGCCTGGACAGTCTCAGCAGGCTGGGAGTTGTAGTTTCGCAACAACTAGAGAGACACTGGTTGGGAAACATTGTCTGTTTCCTAACTCAGTGTTTCCCAACCCGTGTGCCTCCAGCTGTTGCAAAACTATAACTCCCAGCATGCACTGATAGTCCATACATGCTATGAGTTGTAGTTTTGCAGCAGCTGGAGTTCCAACTACAACTCCCAGCATGCCCTTGGGTAGTCTGATCATGCTGGGAGTTGTAGCTTTGCAACAGCTGTATGCACATTTTTTCATAGAAAAAATTAGGGTCACATATGGGGTATCGCCGTACTCGGGAGAAATTGCCTTACAAATTTTGGGGGGGCTTTTTCTCCTTTAACCCCTTATGAAAAGGTGAAGTTGGGGTCTACACCAGTATGTTCGTTTAAAAAAATCTAATTTTTTACACTAACATGCTGGTGTTGCCCTATACTTTTCATTTTCACAAGCAGTAAAAGGGAAAAAAGCCCCACAAAATTTGTAACGCAATTTCTCCTGAGTACCGAGATACCCCATATGTGGGCACAAAGTGCTCTGCGGGAGCACAACAAGGCTCAGAAGGGAGAGCGCACCATGTACATTTGAGGTGATTTGCACAGGGGTGGCTGATTGTTACTGCGGTTCGGACAAAAGCATAAAAAAAAAAAAAACACCTACATGTGACCCCATTTTGGAAACTACACCCCTCACGGAATGTAATGAGGGGTGCAGTGAGAATTTAAACCCCACAGGTGTCTGACAGAGCTTTGGAAAAGTGATCTGTGAAAATGAAAAATTTAATTTTTCATTTGCACAGCCCACTGTTCCAAAGATCTGTCAAACACCAGTGGGGTGTAAATGCTCACTGTACCCCTCGTAACGTTCCTCAAGGGGTCTAGTTTCCAAAATGGTATGCCATGTGTTTTTTTTTTTTTTGCTGTCCTGGCACCATAGGGGTTTCCTAAATGCGACATGCCCCCCGAGCAAAATTTGCTATCAAAAAGCCAAATATGAGTCCTTCTCTTCTCAGCATTGTAGTTCGCCCGTAGTGCACTTCAGGTCCACTCATGGGGTACCTCCATACTCAGAAGAGATGGGGTTACAAATTTTGGGGGGGAGGGGGGTATTTTCTGCTATTAACCCTTGCAAAAATGTGAAATTTTGGGGAAAACCAACATTTTAGTGAAATTTTTTTTTTTTTTACATATGCAAAAGTCGTGAAACCCCTGTAGGGTATTAAGGCTCACTTTATTCCTTGTTACGTTCCTCAAGGGGTCTAGTTTCCAAAATGGTATGCCATGTGTTTTTTTTTTTTTTGCTGTCCTGGCACCATAGGGGCTTTCTAAATGCGACATGCCCCCCAAAAACCATTTCAGAAAAACGTACTCTCTAAAATCTCCTTGTCGCTCCTTCCCTTCTGAGCCCTCTACTGCGCCTGCCGAACACTTAACATAGACATACGAGGTATGTGCTTACTCAAGAGAAATTGGGCTACAAATACAAGTAAAAATTTTCTCCTTTTCTCCTTTTACCCCTTGTAAAAATTCAAAAATTGGGTCTATAAGAACATGCAAGTGTAAAAAATGAAGATTGTGAATTTCCTCCTTCACTTTGCTGCTACTCCTGTGAAACACCTAAAGAGTTAAAACACTGATTGAATGTCATTTTGAATACTTCAGGGGGGGGGGGGGGGGGTGCAGTTTTTATAATTGGGTCTATTATGGGGTATTTCTAATATGAAGACCCTTCAAATCCACTACAAAACTGAACTGGTCCCTGAAAAATAGTGAGTTTGAAAATTTTTAGAAAAATTGGAAAATTGCTGCTCTGATGTCTCCCAAAAGTAAAAACACGTAAATTTTATGATCCAAACAAAATAGACATATTGTATCTGTGAATAAAAGAAAATGTATGCGGAATATCCATTTTCCTTACAAGCAGAGAACTTCAAAGTTAGGAAAATGCTAAATCTTCAAATTTTTCATCAAATTTTGGGATTTTTCACCAAGAAATGATGCAAGTTACCACAAAAATTTACCACTATGTTAAAGTAGAATATGTCACGAAAAAACAATCTCTGAATCAGAATGATAAGTAAAAGCATTCCAGAGTTATTAATGTTTAAAGTGACAGTGGTCAGATGTGCAAAAAACGCTCTGGTCCTTAGGGTCATAATGGGCTCGGTCCCCAAGGGGTTAATGGCACAATTTAACATACCATGTAATGTATTGTAAAACTCCTTTTGCAATATTGCAGATGTGAAAAAAAGAGACACCCATACCTGGTAAGAAACTTTATTTTACCCTAAGTAACGTGTTGCCACCAGTTATATAGGGTAAACCTGGTGACAGTTATCCTTTAAAATATATATATATATATATATATATATATATATATATATATATATATATATATATATATAACTCAATGGGGGGAATTTATCATTGTATATAGAGCTGTTTTTTGTAAAAAATTTTGCGCAAGTGTTTTTTTGAGTCTTTTTTTGCACAAATTTTGATAGAATTTTTCATCCCCTTGTCTATGGTTAAGTTTACCAGAGAGCACTTTCTACTGCAGAATCGAATTTACTAAATGCATTTTGTTTGTTTTTTTTAGCAAAAAAAAAAAAAGCATTTTCTTGCGCAAATATAACCACCTCGGAGAAGTGTCTATTTTGACAGAGCAAGGACTGCTAGTTGTAGTCCAGGGGCTGAGGTGCAGATCGCAGCAGGTCATTCTCCAGAGATCCGCTGCAATCCGCATTTATTACCTATACAAGTCGGCGGTACATGCGGCTATACTGCGCTGCCCGCCGCTCCTGTATACACTATCATAATTCATAATACCTGCCGCCGGAACACGGGAGCTCTGATAGTTATCCACCAACCAGAGCTCCCTCTTCCGGCGGGGATTATGAATTATAAGAACTGTATATAGGAGCCCGCGGGCAGCCGCGGCTTGTATAGTTAATAAATGCGGATCGCAGGAGAGTGATCTGCCCCTCTGCCCTTGGACTACTACTCCTATTAGGGCTGAGCGGTATGAGCAAAAGCGTGTATCACAGTACTTTTTTAAGTGACGGTGGTTTCACGGTATATAACGATATTTCCCCCCCCCCCCCCATGTGAACTGGGCGTCGCTTCTCTCCCAACAGCCCCCCCCCCCCCCTCACAATTAATTATCAGCTGCACTGTCCCCACATCTGTCCCCACATCATGTCACCCGCGTGCGCTCCTCTGCTCATCCTCCTATGAGTTGCGGGCCGCCAGCGCTAGAAATCTGTACTACAAATAACGTTTCCCGGGCTGCAAAAATAAACAAAATAAACTTTAACTAACCTGCCTACGTTCCCTCGTTGCTCTGCTACCGTCTTCACTGTCCTGCGCTGTGGTCCTCTTGCTGTTACCTTGGGACGGGAAAGTCACAGAGCCAGCCTATCATCAGCCGGGGCGGGACATCGCTGTGGCCGGTGATAGGCTGAGCGCGCTGTCACGTATGCTCCTTACATGACAGTGGGCTCAGCCTATCAGCGGCCGAGGGGGGACATCGCTGCGGCTGGTGATAGGCTAACGGCTCTGTGACGTTCCCATCCTCAGGACCGCAGCGGAGGGGCCATGAGGAGGGACCACGTCGGAAGGTAAGTTAATGTTTGTTTTGTTTATTTTTGCAGCGTTATTTGTTGTAGAGATTTCTAGCGCTAGCGGCCCGCAGAGGAGCGCACGCGGGTGACATGATGTGGGAAAAGATTATCTGCGCTGATAATTCGGGGGGGGGGGGTCGGGTAAGCAGAACAGCGCTCGCGGGTCAAATATGATTAGTTCCCCAATGTGGGGACAGCGCGCTGCGGCGGATAATTCACTCATTTGAGGGGTGGAGGGGCCCAACCGGTATTGCGGTATGGGCAAAATTCATATCGTGAGGGGAAAAAAAAAATTATGCAGAGACCCGCTGCGATCCGCATTTATTAACATAACAAGCCGGCGGCACATGCGACTACACCGGCTGCCGCCGGCTTTTTAACTTAAATACAGATCGCAGCAGATCATTCTCTGGACATCTGTTGCAATCCGCATTTATTAATTATACAAACCAGCGGTACATGTGTCTATACTGCGCTGCTGCCGGCTTCTATATACACTGTAATAATTCATAATCCCCACCGCCGGGAGAGGGGAGCTCTGATTGGTCAATAGCTATCCACCAATCAGAGCTCCCTTGTCCCGGCGGGGATTATGAATTATTAGTGTATATAGAAGCCGGTGGCAGCGCAGTATAGACACATGTACCGCTGGTTTGTATAATTAATAAATGCGGATTGCAACAGATCTCCAGAGAATGATCTGCTGCGATCCGTATTTAAGTTAAAAAGCCGGCGGCAGCCGGGGTAGTCGCATGTGCCGCCGGCTTGTTATCTTAATAAATGCGGATCGCAGCGGGTCTCTGCAGAATGACCCAGTGCGATCTGCACCTCAGCCCCTGAACTATAACTCCCATATTGAGCAGAGTCTGTCCATGATGGGAGTAGTAGTCCTAAAAGTACCGCAGCGGGGGATGTGCTAGTGCCATCCCTCAGCAGCGCCGTGGTACTACAACTACTCCCATCATGGGACAGGTTCTGTCCCATGATAGGAGTAGTAGTCCAAGGGCAGAGGGACAGATCTCTGTTCAAATTTTTTGCACACGTTTTGCATAATGGGAACAGAGCCTTTCTGGCATTGTGTTCCCAAACAGAGAGACTCCAGCTGTTGCTTAACTACAGCCCCCCATGATGGGAGTTGTAGTTAAGCAACAATTGGAGGCTCCATGTTTAGGAACACGCTGCATTATGTGCGCTCTTCCCAGGGGAGAGCAAAAAATGTACTAACCCATATTTCTTGTTTTTCTTTTTTTCTCATTTCAGATACGTGAATGTGGAGGACTATGTCAGATTCGGTGGAATGCGATTATGACCAGCGTTTTTTTTTATTTCAATAAAATGGTTAACGAGGGCTGTGGAGGAGTATTTTTTTTAAATAAATTTTTTTTTCAATGTGTCTTTTTTTTATAATTGAATTTTCAGGGTTAGTAGTGGAAACTGTCATATAGATGGAATCCATTACTAAGCCAGGGCTTAGCATTAGCCCCAAAATCAGCTAACACTAACCTCTAATTATTACCCCGGTACCCACCGCCCCAGGGGTGCTGGGAAGAGCCGGTACCAACAGGCCCGGTGCGTCAAAAATGTCGCTCCTGGGCCTAGGCGGTAACAGGCTGGCGTTATTTAGGCAGGGGAGGACCGGTAACGTCAGGCTTTTACTGCTTGGCTGGCATCTGGCTGATACTAAAAATAGGGGGAACCCTATGCGTTTTTTTTTTTTTATAAATAAAAAAAAAAAAAAAGTGTGTGGTTCCCTAATTTTTTCAGTATCAGCCAAATGCCAACCAAGCAGCAACAGCCTGACGTTACCAGGGTGGGCGAGGACCATTGTTACTGGCCCTCCCCAGCCTAAATAACGCTAGCCTGTTACCGCCTAGGCCCTGGAGCACCATTTTTGACGCTCCGGGCCTGTTGGTACTAGCTCTTCCTGGAACCCCTGTGGCGGTGGGTACTGGGGTAATAATTGGGGTTTAGCGCTAGCTGATTTGGGGGCCCCAGCTTAGTAACGGATTCTGTCTACAAGACACCTTCCACTACTAAACCTGAAAATTCAATTATAAAAAAACACAACACATTGAAAAAAAAAACACTTCCCCCCACAAAAAAACTGACAAAACGCAGGAAAAAGCTGGGACAGTTTTTCTGGCGCTTTTTATGATGACCAAAAAACCTCAATGGCATTCCGGCCTCAAAGCAATCGAACAAAATCCCTACGTCCACTTTTCCTGTGAGGTAGAGAAGGAGTCTACGGTAAAGCGAGGGGGGCGTTTCTATATTTGCACAAGATTTATCAAAGGAGTGTACAGCCTTAGTAAATTCTGAGCAAGAGTGTACAATAGACAAGCAGTGTAAAGGGGTAGAGCTCTGTCTACAATAGACACATAATGATAAATCTCCCCCAATGTGTGTGTGTGTGTTTGTGTGTAAGTTCCAGCATCACGTCCGAACGACTAAATATAATAACATGAAACTTGGTAAACATGTTACTTATATGTCAACAACAAACCTAGGATAGGTGATTTAACCCTTACTCACCCCCATTTGCCAGGGTCAGGGTTTTTGTTTAAAGTCCCATACAAGTTTATGGGAAATATATGTTACTGCATAACTTCCAAACGGCTGGAGATATTTCGATAATACTTGGTCACATGTTACTTATATGTCCACTTAAAATATAGGATAATTTAACCCTTAACTACCCCCATTTGTCAGGGTCAGGGTTTTTGTTTCAAGTCCCATGCAAGTATATGGGACTTCCAGTACCTTACTCCACAAGCTCCACTCTGCATCTCCTGTTGAATGTGTCAGTCCGGCTTTCAAGCCACACCCTCCTCGCATGCCACAGCCCATCTCACAAAGACACACCCACTGTTTAAGCCCCACCCCTTTTATTCTCTGCCCTTTTTGTGCATTGTTCTGGCTTGCAAATCACGCCCGGTCCCACAAAGCCATTTCCTCTTATTTTTTTAGCTTACAATGTCTTCATCACAAATCAGTCATGATCAGGGACATTGGGACGGGACAAGAAGTCAAAAGCTTCCTCCTTTGTGGATTTTCCTCCCAAACAAGGATTAGGAAGGAAAAACTGGGCAACGCTAGTATGTAATAAGCGACACCAGCCTTAACATGTTTGGAAAGCAGTGATAAAATGCAGTAGGGGTTATGTAGAACTCAAAGATGCAAGTCACCAAATAGTCATTTACTAACCTGGGTAACATACTGAGCAGGCAGGACAGCATAACCCATATTTCCTGTGCCTGGAGCAGGTGTCAAGACAGGAAGATTTGTGAGGTTCGGCTGGATCTGTGCGAGTGGCGTAGCAGGCATAAGAAGTCGCTGCTGTGGTTGGCTTGTAGTCACAATAGGTGCATTTACTGGTTTTGGCGCAACCTAAGCATAGAATTAATCATGGAATGATTACATACAATGTAAACACACATACGTTTAAAAACATAAAATAAATCAACATACCAGAAAGAATATAAGGGCGGAGAATTTTTGTATATAAACAGTGAAAATATGAAGGCTGGTATCAAAAAGAAATTATACAATTCTTATATCAAATGAGGAATCAATTAATCTTATATTGTCTAACCTTCCCTAGTATCAGGCAATGAGGCCAGATTTTCATATTGAAAAAATTCTTATTAAGGCAGTTGGTGATTTCAGACCTTTTTACTCACTTGTTTTACAGTCTGTGCTGGAACTATTGGAACAGACATCCGTACGGGAGTTGCATTTACCACCATTGGTTTAGCTGAAACAAATACAAAATGTGACAATGACTACTATACATCATGACTTACCACAGGGGAAAAAAAAAACTTTAAACACTGTCAGGGACATTTATCATTGTTGCTTTGGTAAGCGAGTTCTGAAGGCATTTTTTTCTTGCTTTTGTTTTTTCTGATGTGTGACATATTTATCATACTATCACAAGGGGTTGACAAATTTGGCTTACATAAGCAAAAAACAAAAAATCACTTTTGAATACCATTTTTTTTAGCACACATAAGCAAAAACCAATAAATGACTTCAGAACATCAATTTTTAACCCCAGCTCAAGTCGCACACATTATATATATAATCTGTTTGTGTGTGTTTTTATTTTAAAAAAATGTACCACTTTTTCCCCCCTTACTGTACTAACCCATTTTTTGTTTGTTTTCTTTCTTCTCATTTCAGATCCATGTATCCTGTGGACTACGTCGGATTTGGTGGAGTACGATGACGAGCGTTTTTGAATGTGTTGTGTTTTTTTCTTTTTATTTGACAGGCTTAGTACTGGAAGCAGTCTTATAGACGGAAACCATTACGAAGCCGGGCTTAGCGTTCGTCCCAAAAACAGAAAGCGCTAACCCCCAATTATTACTCCAGTACCTGGGAAGGGCCTGTACCAACAGGTCCGGAGCGTCAAAAATAGTGCTCCTGGGCCTAGCTTGTGTTATTTAGGCTGGGAAGGGCCAGTAACAATGGTCCTCGCCCACCCTGGTAACGTCAGGTTGTTGCTGCTTGGTTGGTATCTGGCTAAGAAAATATGGGTAACCACACTTTGTTTCATAAACAATTAAATATAAAAAACGCGTAGGGTTCCCCATATTTTCATTCTCAGCCAAATACCAACCAAGCAGCAACAGCCTGACGTTATCAGGGTGGGCGAGGACGATTGTTACTGGCCCTCCCCAGCCTAAATAACGCCTAGGCCCAGGAGAGCCATTTTTGACACTCCGGGCCTGTTGGTACCTGCTCTTCCTGGCACCCCTGTGGTGGTGGGTACCAGGTTAATAATTGGGGGTTAACACTAGCTGTTCTTGGTGCTCATGCTAAGCCCTGGCTTAGTAATGGACTCAGTCTATAAGACACTTCCACTACTAAGCCTGTAAAGTAAATAAAATTAAAAAAAGACACCACACGTTTAATAAAACTTTTATTCCAAAAACACACTCCCCCACAAGCCCTCGTTAACCATTTTATTAACATTAAACAAAACAAAAAAATGCTGATCGTCAACGTAGTCCACAGGATATATATGGATCTGAAATGTGGAGAAAAAAAAACCCCATGGAAAATAGGCTAGTACATTTATTGTCACCTGCTCGCACATCTCCCGCCCTTGCCGCACGACTACAACTCCCAACATGTCCTCACTATAAGGGCATGCTGGGAGTTGTAGTCATGCAACAGCAGGTTGGTGGGAGATATGCAGGTGGGTGACAAGCAAGCCAGAGAAGCTTGTCACCTGCTCACACATCTTCTGCCACCTGCGCCGCATGACTACAACTCCTAGCATACCCTTGCAGTAAGAACATGCTGGGAGTTGGAGTCGTGCAGCACGGACAGGAGATGTGCGGGCGGGTGACAAGCTTGTCACCTGCCCCTGCAGCACGAATACAACTCCCAGCATGCTCTTGCAGTAAGGACATGCTGGGAGTTGTAGTTGTGCTACGCGGGCAGGTGACAGGTTTGTCACCCGCCCCTGCCGCAGGACTACACCTCCCAGCATGTCCTTACTGGGCATGCTGGGAGTTGTAGTCGTACGACGGGGGCAAGTGACAAGCTTGTCACCTTCCCCTGCAGCATGACCACAACTCCCAGCATGCTCTTGCAGTAAGAAATGCTGGGAGTTGTAGTGGTACTGCGTGGGCGGGAGACAAGCTTGTCACCCGCCCGCACATCTTCCGCCTGCCTGCGACACACCACTACAACTCCCAGCATGTAATTACTATAAGGGCATGCTGGGAGTTGTAGTAGTGCGGTACAGGCAGGTGACAGGGAAGCCAGGGAAGTGTGCAGCTTGTGCTCTGCTCCCTGGCTTCCCAGCGGGGAAATTGAAGTTACGGCACTGTAATTTCATATTCCTCCCTGGCAGCTGTAATTGGACAGGAGGTCTGGACCAATCACAGGTCTTCCCGGGAAATATGAAATTACAGTGCTGTCATTTCATATTCCTGTTGGCCGGCTCCACTCCCCATCCACCCACCAAATCTATCACCTGCCCGCTAGGTATTGCACAACTACAACTCCCAGCATGTCCTCACTGTAAGGGCATGCTGGGAGTTTTAGTTCTGCAAAGCCTAGCGAACGGGTGATAGATGCGGGCGGATGGCCGGGGAGCGGAGCTTTACAAAAAGTTTTGTAACTCTCCTCTCCCCGGCCAACCGCCCGCATCTACCACCCATCCGCTAGCTATTGCAAGACTACAACTCCCAGCATGCCCTTACAGTGAGGACATTAGGGATTGACCGATATCGTTTTTTTTAGGGCCGATACCAATAATCGGCGGAGGTTAGGGCCGATAGCCGAT
Organism: Hyla sarda; assembly: GCF_029499605.1. Lineage (NCBI taxonomy): Eukaryota > Metazoa > Chordata > Amphibia > Anura > Hylidae > Hyla > Hyla sarda. Next base: position 229,557,776 of record NC_079189.1, on the reverse strand, counting down.
AACTTATACCAATATTCCGGTATAAGTTATCGGCTATTTATCCCCCCGCGACACCGCTGCAGATCATTGATTTAAAGCGGGCGCTTTAAATCAATGCACTGCATTGGCTTTTGCGGTGCCATAGGCCGCCGCAGCCACCACCCGCTTCTCTCCCCCTACCTGTCAGGGTGGTCCGGGCCATCCATCCTTCCTGTAGTGTCCGGCAGCATTCCGGGTGGAGGGTGAACTGGTCCGGGCTGTCCTTTTTCTCCGGGGGTGCTCTTCTCCACTCCGGGCAGGCTCCGGCCTAGTAACGCAGCATAGACGCTGCTGCGCAGTGACGCCCGTGCGCAGCGACGCACCTGACGTCACGGCGTAGCGGCGTCTATGCAGCGTACTAGGCCGGAGCCTGCCTGGAGTGGAGAAGAGCACCCCCGGAGAAGAAGGACAGCCCGGACCGGTTCACCCTCCACCTGGAATGCCGCCGGACTCTACAGGAAGGATGGATGGCCTGGACCACGCCCATAACGGGTAATTTTTTTTTATTGACTCGGAGGGTGGGGGAGGGGCCTGACCGGTATAGCGGTATCGGCAAAAATCCATACCGTGGGAGAAAAAAAAACGGTATCCGGTTCATACCGGTATACCGCCCAGCACTACAGTGGGGGGTGCGACGCGGTGCGGTGGGTCGGGGGGGGCGTTCGCGGTGCGGTGGGGGCGGTGCGGGGGCTGGACATTATCGGCAAGGTAATTGCTGATACCGATAATGCCCAAAATTGTGATTATCGGCCAATAATATCAGCCATACCGATAATCGGTCGATCCCTAGAGGACATGCTGGGAGTTGTAGTCCCAACAGCTTGCTGGCAGGTGGGTAGTTGTGAGCGGGTGCCAGGGAGTGGAGCTGTGCAAAAAGTCACACAAAAAGTCGCAACAGCGACTTTTTTGCGTAACTTTTTAAAAATGCCGTCAAAGGCAAGTTTGAAAGCCAGGTGTGACCTTTGCTTACCCACAAAAGTCGCACAAAAATTTGGTTAGGTGCACGTGCAACTTTTTGTGCGACTTCTGTAAGCAAAATAAACTGCTTAAATCCCTTGATAAATCTCCCTCTGTTTAACACAGTGTGCATATTAAATACACTTCTTAACTAGCCCTGTGGGCTCTACCCCTTCAATTTGCTTGTTTGGAATCTCTGATTAACTCTTAAGAACATAGCAATTTTAATTTTAGCATTTTGATTTTTTTCTCCTCGCCTACTAAAAGCCATATACACACAAAATGTGATTGCGACATGGATGATGGACACATCTTCTAGGATAATTTCCCCTAGTTACAAGCAATGCAAATAACTTACTTCATGTCCTTTTATCTATCCTTACTGCGCAACTGCCGATTTGAAAGGAAAAATGGATGCAGTGTGATGTATTGGTAGTTGAGTTCGGTGAGTACTTGAAAAAAGCTATGCGTACTGTGTCTTTAGAAAAAAACGGCATTAAGATTTCCTTAAAAAATAAAAATGACAAGCAGAAAAAGCATACCTTGCTGTGTGCTGGTACTGGGGTTCTGAGTGGAAGGTATGGAACTGTTTGCAGTAGAAGTAGTCACAAGCCGGACATAATGAAACTTGCTTCCAGGAACCTGAATTTGTTGTACATTAGGAGCGGCTGAAAGGGGTATAATTGTTTTAAACTGAGGTGTGTTGACCCCACCAACTGCTATAGTCTGAACTGTTGGTTTCATGCTCTGGAAGAACAAAAATAGTTTATTGTTTAAGTCATAAGTTTCGATAGGATAGGGTCACACGTAGCGCATCTGCAGCATATTTGACACTGCGGATGTGCCTTCTTCTGTGCCTGTGTTTCCTGCTTTGGTCTGCTTGTTGCAGCAATCCGACTCTACGAGCAGATACACAGAGTCTTACGCGTGCATGTGCAGTGTACTCACACACATCAAGGTCACTCTCCTGCTCCCTGAGCTAGGCTGAGAGCGGCCACGATGTCCGTGAGTACACTGCGCATGAATGTGCGACTGGCAGATCACCGTGTGTCTGCTCATAGCACCGGATTGCTGCTAAAAGCAGAACACATGGGCACAGCAGGAGGCACACTCTAGGGACGTCAGTAGCACATCCGCAGAATCAAATATGCTGCGGATGTGCTTTGTGTGACCCTACCATTATGTAAGATCACTACATAAGTCATAACTTTTCTTCCACTTAAACTTCTTGTCAAGAAACTTTAGTGTAAGCAAGTTATTTATGATATCTACATAACAAGCAATATTTCCATCAAATGTTTACATACAAATGATTTTATTTATAATTCCCTATAACAAAATTCTAGTGGGCAAGTCTAGTCCAGGTAGTCTGTGCATTTAAATAGCTTCAAAAAATTATAGAAAATTATGTGATCGCTTTAGAAGCTTCTGATAATTTTCTGGCTCATTTAAATCATGTGGAGTAATTGGAGGTGTATATTTGGAAGTATGTTCACATGATAGATAAAAGCAAAAAATACACACCCGAAATGAGTGTTTTACACAGATTTTACAAGCATTTTTTTTTATTTTGCAAGCGTCTGCCTCTAAGCTTATTTTTATGCTTTTATTTTATTTATAACAATGCAGACCACTACAATATGCATACACATAAGAATACATAGAATTAATTAATAAAAACAAAAATGCATGTGTAACAGAGGCTATTCCCAATTAATTCAATGCAGTTAGTAGGTGATGCATTACGAGAGTAAAAAGTATTTTAAGTATAATATAAATACATGATACAAAAAGGCTAACTTGGCATCACTAGAAAAGACAATCAACCAAGATATCAGAAAAAGAATTGTGGACCCCCATAAGTCTGGTACATCCTCGGGAGCAATTTCTGATCAACTAAAAAGTTCCCACATTCATCTGTTCAAATGATATGTAAAATTAAACCCTTTGGGACCGTGCACCCATCACACCATGTGGTTGTCTTCAGAGAGGTTTAAGTGCAATAAAATGCAAATCAATTTAAGAACAGTAAGTTGGTGGAGTTTTGGACATTCTTCCTGACAAAATAGGTGTGAGTGTATGTTTACATCATGCTTTCTGTTGCACAGGCACATCGGCATCCTGTCAAAATGGGAATTAGACATATCCTTGCATGGAGAGACATAGGTTCCAAAAGACTTTAATGTTTCAAACCTAGGCAGCTAATAAGTACATTCAGGTCATTTCCCAAGTTTTTGTCTAGAACCCAAAAATGTGGTTTGATGCACTTGAGGGTCCAAGTCTAAACATGTATATGTTGGGAATATGATCCAAAGGTGGTCACTAGATCACTGTGTTCTGACCATTGAAATCTATGAGACCTGTGCCTCTCTATGTACGGATAAATAGCACGCCATTTATTATCCCCTATCCGAAGGGGGGTCCGAGTGCTGGGGGCCCCCCCGAGATCTCCTGTTTAGAGCCCCGGCTCGCCTATACAGCGGCATATCAGGACCCCCGCCCGAAGCTATAGCCGCCACGCACCCCCTATATAGTTTTATGGGAGAGACGAGGATTGCTGAACGGCTCTCCCATAGAGCTATATGGAGGGGGCGTGGTGGTCCCCACTTCAGGTGGGGGTCGTGACGTGCCGCTGTACAGGTGAGGCGGGGCTCTAAACAGGAGATCGCGGGGGGCCCCCAGAGAGAGCACAGAGGAGTCCTATCAGACAGGAGAGAGCACAGAGGAGTCCTATCAGACAGGAGAGAGCACAGAGGAGTCCTATCAGACAGGAGAGAGCACAGAGGAGTCCTATCAGACAGGAGAGAGCACAAAGGAGTCCTATCAGACAGGAGAGAGCACAGAGGAGTAATTTGAATTTGACAGTGCCCATGTAACTGTAACATGTTTTTATTTGCAGTTTTGAGCATTGTCTTCTTCCTTGCTCAGCGGCCCGTCAGGTCTTGTCAACATAGGACACATTTTACTGTCAAAATAGATATTTTTACACCAGTGTCCTTCAGCATCTTCACAAAGCCCTTTGCTGTTGTCCTTGGACTGCCCAAAGTCTGTCTGTTCGCCCTTTAGGGAGATGGAAAGCATTGCCTTCCTGAGCAGTATGGTATGAGGCATGGGCCCATAGTGGTTACACTTAAATATTTATAATGGTGTAAATGGTGCCTTCATGTGTTTGAAAATTGCTCCTAAGTATGTGCCAGACTTGTGTAGGTTGACTATTCTTTTTCCGACGTCTTGGCTGATTCCTCATGTCAGGCCAAGATTCAAAAAGGCTTTAAAAAAGGAGATTTTTTATGCTTATCGTAAAATCTCTTTCTCGAAGGATCCATTGGGGGACACAGACAATGGGTGTATGCTGCTGTCACTAGGAGGCTTGACACTATGGCAACAAGAAAAGTCGGCTCCTCCCAGCAGGGTATACCCACCCACTGGCACCTGAGGTAATCAGTTTTAGTCCCATTGCAATAGGAGAAGACTGACAGGTCAAGAGAAAACCACAAACTGTCCGAGCAATCAGAAGAAAAGGCAACTGAACACACCTTCGGACAGATAACTGAAATAGGAACACCAGAAAAAAGGGTGGGAGCTGTGTCCCCCAATGGATCCTTCGAGAAAGAGATTTTACGGTAAGCATAAAAAATCAAATTTTCTCTATCGGCTCCATTGGGGGACACAGTCAATGGGACGTACCAAAGCCATCCTTTGGGTGGTTAAGGAAGGAGACAGGTGGACGGTGGGACCACTGCCGTCTGCAACATCTTACAGCCCAGAGTAGCATCAACTGATGCAAAGGTATGAATCTGGTAGTACCTTGAGAAAGAGTGCAAAGACGACCATGCGGACGTCTTACAGAACTGCAAGGCCGAAGCCACGTAGCGGAGGGCCCAGGATGCCCCGAAAAACGGGTGGAATGAAGGGTGGGATCTTCCCCTTGCAGCGGTAAGCTCCCAAAATGGTTCTCTTGTCCAACGACCACAACAGGTTGTGGAACAAACGCTTCCAGGGATGAGAAGGGGCCGGACAAAAGGACGGTAGGATGATGTTCTCATTAAGATGAAAAAGCCAAAACCATAATCAGGTACCAAGGACGGACCTGGACGGAAAACATAACTTGTCCTAGTATACAACCAGGAAGGGAGAACGGCAGGAGAGAGCTGCCAGCTTTGACACCCTCCTAACAGAGGGAAGAGCAATAAGGAACGCCACCTTCCGGGGAAGGAGGCGAACAGAAATGTCCCTGAGAGGTTCAAAAGGCGGGCCTTGCAGGGCATCTAAGACCAAGTGCAAGTCCCAAGGGAAAAAAGGGGACTAATAAGGAGGGGCAGCTTGTGCCACGCCCTGAACTAGGTTCGTACATGATAATTGAACGCCAGAGGACGTTGAAAAAGAATGGAAACGGCCGAAACTTTGACCCCTAAGGGAGCTCAAAGCCAACCACGACCGAAGAAAAAGGCAGAGTTTCACACCAACAGAAATAAGACCGCCAGGTATGATGGTAAATCTTTGAAGAGGAAGGCTTGTAAGCCTTCAGCATGGTGCTAACCACTTGGGAAGAGAAACCGCGGGTCCTCAGAACCACTGTCTCAACCGCCACGCCATCGAAAGCAGAGACGGCAAATAGGGGAGCGCCCCCGAAAAAGCAGGGGGGAAACAAAGCCATCATAGAAGGGACCGACAAGACTGTCGAGAGAGAACGATCTTGCGGTCAAGAGACAATGGAGACCTGTCCCACCGGAAGAGAATCACCAGTTGAAGAGGTCGGTGATTAAACTGGGCAAATGGCACGGCCTCCACGGCCGCCGCTAACCGACCCAGGACATCCATGCAAAAGCGAATGGAAACTGGAGCAGGGTGCCGAAGTCATCAGACTCCTGATAAGAGAGTCAGCCGATTGGTCGGTGGAGTCGAAGCGGGCAGAGGCCGCGTCGAACTGGAGCCCCAGGAGAGCAGTTGGACTTGTCCCGATTGACCATCCAACCGAAGTGAGACAAGGTCTGGAGGTTGAGACTAAGACTCTCCAGGATCTGGGCCCTGGCTGGAGCTCGTCCAGGAGGTCGTCCAGGTAAGGAATTACGGAAACAACTGTTGTCCGTAAAAGGGCTATCACAGGCGCCAGGACTTTGGTAAAGGTCCGTGGAGAAGTGGTCAGACCGAAATGGAGAGCCACAATAGAAAATGACCGTCCAGAACTGCAAAGCGGAGGTACCGCTGAGAAACTCCATTCGGGATGGGAAAGCAGAAGATGCTGGCTGAGATACTGGAGAACCAAGATTGGGCAAACAGAAACGCCTTTCTTGGGGACCACAAAGAGGTTGGAATAAACCTCAAAAACGTTCCCCTGAAGGAACCGGGACATTTACTGCCTGGATAAAAAAGGAGCTGGATCCTGAATGTGCATGGTTCAGGCATCCCAGAAGAGGCGACCAACCACCCAAGAAAGGTCGGTGGGTGGGGGCGACCCTTCAGACCGAGAAAGGCCTGCGGGTGTCTGATGGGGCCACAAAACGGGAGGAACAGGTCCGGAAGGAGGGAGCCCTCTTCCCGTGAAGGCGCCCAGCTGGACCCTTTGTTGGTACCCTTTGGTGGCAGCAAAGGTCCTTACAACGGAAAGCGGTTCTGTGAGCCTTATCCAGAGGTAATAAAGAACTCTTTTCCGCTCTTCGCCTCACATTCTGAAGTCGGCGTCCACATTCCAGTCTTTAAGCCACATGGAGGGACGGTGGCTACCAGGTAGCTTGTGGCAAAGGCAGCACAGTCGCTGCGCATGGAAGCAGAACATAGAAAATCTCCAGCTGCGGAGCATCGGAGAGCTAGATTAAATACATTCTCCAGAGGGATCTTGAAAACTACCCTGGCGGAGATGGGAGACCATACTGAAAGGGCCCTTGACATCCAGGCCGAAGCAAAAGCAGGAAGATCCTGCTGTCTCAAAGGCAAAGTTTGCCAAGTCTCCACCTTCATGTCCGCTGGATCCTTGAAGGCAGCCGCATCAGTCAACGGCCAGGTAGGCGCCTCAGAGAGGCGGGAGACCGGCAGATCCACAGTTGGAGAGGAGGTCCACCGGGCAATTAGGTCCTTGCGAAGGGATACCGCGCTTGAACCTTCTTCGTTTCCTGAAACTTCTTGTCAGGGTGCCTCCAGGCGGATACCAGCAGGGCGTAAAATTCAGCGTGAGAGCTGAAGGTCTTGGGTGCCGGTCAGGCACGAAAAAAGGAGACTTCTGGAGCCACGTCCGAAGTTCCTGGGTCCTTTAGATGAAAGGTGTCTCTTATGGCCGAAACCAATGAGTACACCACATCAGGCATCCTTGCGGCCCTTTGAGTCGGAGGCCGATCAGAAACCTCATCCACCAGTTCTCCAGGTGAATGGGAACGAGGTGAGGCAGCCCTGGAAGAGCTCGGGCACAATGAGAGGAAACTTCTGGACCACGTCCGAAGTTCCTGGGTCCTTTAGCTAGAAGGTGTCTCTTATGGCCGAAACCAATGAGTACCCACATCAGGCATATCCGTGCGGTCCTCTGAGTCGGAGACCGAATCAGAGACCTCATGCAGAAGTTCTCCGGGGGAATGGGAACGAGGTGAGACAGCCCTGGAGATTGGGAACGATGAAAGGAACTTCTGGAGCCACGTCTGAAGTTCCTGGTCCTCTAGATGGAAGGTGTCTCTTATGGCCGAGACCAATGAGTGCACCATGTCCGACATATCCGTGTGGTCCTCTGAATCAGAGGCCGAATCAGAAACTTCATCCACAAGTTCTCCAGGTGAATGGGAACGTGTGAGGTTGCCCTGGAGGAGGGGGAGACGGACCTGGTACGCAGGTCTGGAGAGCCAGAGCGGCGACCATGGGAGCGTCCTCTAGGAGAACAACGCTTACTAGAGGGCTGAGTAACGGGGCGATGTCTGTGAGGGGAGTGCCCGTGCCTGCCAGAAGACTCGGAGGATGAGTCAGATGAAAAACACCCCTATGACGCTGCGAGAGCGTCAGTATAGGGTGAGAGCGGGACCCTCCAGAAGGCCGGAAGGGCCACTCCAATGCAATCACCACATAACGGGTGACCTGAGCCAAGTCGGATATAGACTGGGGGAGGGAGAGAACCCAGGCTGGAGGGGTGGCCGAACCCACCAGGTCTGGAAGACAACCGGGGTAGAATAGCAGGGGGGTCTTGGGGAGCAGTGGAGCAGGCAGAGCAAATGGGTTCAGCAGAACCGGGCATTTTGGAGTTACAGCATTTACAGACAAAATGGGAAACTAACGCTCCAGTTGTCTGTTTAGAGGGAGGAACAGGTCTGGGCACGGACATAGTGAAAAAAGAACTCTCTCACCCAAGTCTGTGTCCCCAGGGCAGCTGCTGTGAGGAGAACTCCGCTCTAGTGTAGATAGAGAAGGGAGAAAGGCCGGCCAATAGCAAGAGAGGGGTGTGCCAGAAGCAGGGGCACTGCTGATTGGCCCCTGCCACCATAATCGCGCACACAGCGCTGATTGGTGGTCAGTTCGCGCCCCTAGAAGCTCCGGCGGCCTGGGTGGGTGGAGCTAAAGCGCCCCGGCCACCGACATTTAAACAAGAAACACAGTAATGGCGCCCGCTCCTTGCCCCGAGCGCACATGTCATTCGTATATGCGCTCATGGGGAACTGAGGGGGCGAGACGCCGCTGGCAGCAGCCTGCTGCCAAAAGTGAAAGTAAGCCGGCGCTCCGTGCGCCCGCATAGAAGAACGCCGCGGCTGTCAGCCGCTTAAAGTAAAACAACCACATCTGTTTGAATGCAATGTGAAATAAACTGTGCCCCTTTTTATCCAAAATGCCAATAATAAGGAGACCCCCTGTCCAGGCCAGCCCCATTAGACCCTGAGAAAGGTGGGCCGAAAACTGAGGGTCTCCAGAGGTTGCAAATCTGCACCTAAGGGAGAAAGGGAAAAATACTCACCTCAGTCAGAAGAACTTACCTAATGAAGTCTTCTATGAAGCTTTCAGTCAGCCTTTTGTCACCTGCATCATGCCGGGCTACCATGTGCGAGCGAGGCAAGCAGGGAGATAGGGGGACCCGGACCCATGAGGTACAACCCCAGGCGCTGACCGTTGGCGAGAGGGGGATAACAGCACATATACGCAATGTCTGTGCCCCCTCAATCGCAATGGGGAGACAGTGAGCCGCAGTTCCTGAATCCCCACCTGAAAACATGAAAGAAAAAGGAATAAAAAACTAACACATCCCTAACTAGAAAAATAATAAAACAGAAGACCTGGAGAACTTCAGACCATGTCCACCTCCTTAAGACACTAAGCTAAAACTGATTACCTCAGGTGCCTGTGGGTGGGTATACTCTGCTGGGAGGAGCCGACTTTTCTTGTTGCCATAGTGTCAAGCCTCCTAGTGATAGCAGCATACACCAATGGTCTGTGTCCCCCAATGGAGCCGATAGAGAAAAAGAGCTTTAGAATACTGCCATACGTTTTAAAATATTGGCACATTGGTCATCAAGTGAATCAATCTTGTTAAACTAGGTTCCTTAATGGATAAGCTCCATTTAACTTCCTATTAGACAACTGAATTAACAAATACATTGTACAGTGCACATTGTGACACCAAGCAATTGCAAAAGCTAAACATATGCCATTATCTTTCATTCAAATTCTATTGTCAAATTATCTGCTTTTGATCTTTGGAGTGTACTGCTGTTTAACATAGTCCTTACTTTACTGCATTATAATAGACGGATTGCCTATGTCTATTGTCTTACAAAGTAAGGTCCATCTATGTTAATATATGTGGATAAAGGGATACAATTTTAAAGATAAGTATTTTGGAATATATTTATCAAAACCCTGTCCAGAGGAAAAGTTGCTGAGTTGCCCATAGCAACCAATCAGATCGCTTCTTTCATTTTTCAGAGGCCTTTTCAAAAATGAAAGCAGGAATCTGATTGGTTGCTATGGGCAATTCGGGTTTTCCTCTGGACAGGTTTTGATAAATCCCACCTTTGTTTTTAGTCCCAAGATTACAGTCTTAGTTTCTGACTTGATAAGTGGCACCAGACATTTCACAAATTCCCTTTCTTGTCCCTGCCATAATAAAAGTGTATGGTCAAAGGTGCAAATTAACAAGCAAGTAAGATATTTCAGATCTATTTATTGCCCACTTAGCAGGGTTCAGCATTATGCCAGTAGAAAGCTGAGGCCAGTGACTGCAGCTGTCACATCCTAAACTAAGAATGGCAGAAGCATCTGCGTTGGACTGATGGGAGATTGAAGAGAAGAGTACTTATGGTTTTGCTATCTTGGAACATTTGCTGCTTCTATACTTTTTTTTTATTTCAAATTCTCACACAACCCTTTTAAAAGTGGTACTCCGGCCTTAATACTTCTTTTAAGATGTATGATCACGGGGGTCCTGCCGCTGGAGACCCCGCAATCTGTCATTGCGCACCCACCTTTGTGAGCTCTCCGCAGCGCTGAAGGCTTCGAGTATGTAGCGTGACAACCACGGGGCAAGAGTGTCGTGACGTCATGACTCCACCCCGTGTTATGTCACGCTCCGCCCCCTCAATGCAAGTCTACGGGAGGGGGCGTGATGTCACATGGGGGTGGAGTCGCGACGTCACAATACTTCGGCCCCGTGGTCGTCACGCTACACACTGAGCCTCCAGCGCTGCGGACCCCCGCGATCATACATCTTATCCCCTATTCTTTGGATGGGGGATAAGATGTATTAGGACCGGAGTACCCCTTTAAGATGTTCACTAACTTGGACTAAGGATGAAAGTGTGCTACCTGAGCAGTTGTGCTATTGGTGACAGCCTTTACAGGAGAAGAGGAAGTTGATGACTGCACAGTCAAGAGCTGTTGGCTCAGAGCTACACTTATAGGAACTCCACCTGTTTTCTGGGGCGAATTGGAAGGTTGGGAGCCAACAGACACCACTGTCACCTAAAAATATATACAGTTAAAGTTACAGGAACGACATATCTGTAAAATTATACAGTACACACGATTTGTAGTTATATGCTACAATGGTTTAATCTCCATAATTTTGTTCATTAACAGAAAACAAGCATAATAAAAGGCTAAAGTAGTTTAGGGAATTTACTAAGACCAACAATTCACACACTGGTCATTAGTAAACTCCCGCTGCCATTAGACACAGCGGAAATCTTGGAAACTTAGCCTAAGGCTGGTTTCACAAATCATCCGTAAAATAGAAGTTAAAAAATGGCTTTATCTTTAATAAGTGCTCTATGAAAGTCTATGCAAAAAGTGCTTGTCATACCATTTAGAAAAAACAAAACAAAAAAACCCACACAATTATTGAAAAATAAATGAGAAAATTGACAACCCCTTTTCCATAGACTTATGGACTTCCATAGATTTTTCCATAGACTCATAGACCACATCATTAGATTAAAAAAATTGAAGTTTTTTTCCCCCTTATTTCAAGGCTGTATTTTTCTTATGAGTTTATGATATGTGAAACCTGGCTCAAACTTTGTTGAGGACTTATTTTTTGCAATTGGACTTTGTAATGACATCCTTCATTTTACTGTGAAATATGTAGCCAAACAAATTGTAGGGTAGAATTGAAAAACAAAGCAAAACATTTTCAAATTTTGGGGGGGAAGGATTCACTATTAAGTAAAAATATGTTATCTTGATTATTCAAGTCAGTACGATTGCAACAATACCAATTTAGATAATTCTTTTTTACTACCTAAAATATAATAATAATAACACAAAATAACACGCACATGTTGATTGCATTCATAAATGTATTTTTTTTTTTAACATGTGATGTTACCAAAATCTGAAATGCTGGGGTTTCGGGTCACCTATCAAGTCACTCTCTATGTGCTGTGATTGCTAGCAGCTGCAGGCAAGTACAGCACCTGCCACATATGAGCTGAGCGGTATGCGTGGTAACTAAGGGGTTAATACATTTTGATTTCAATTACAGTTCACGCAACTGATCACAAGTTCAACTAATAAACTGACCTCTGGTTCAATTAGTTAGAAAAAAAAAATTTCCCATAGCAAACCTATCCTACTCTGGACAGTTCCTAAAATGGACAGAGGTGTCAACAGAGAGTACTGGTCACACAATAAAGAAATTCGAAAAGAAAAGAACTTTTTGTGGAGCATACAGCAGCTGATAAGTACTGGAAGGATTAAGATTGTTTAATAAAAGTAATTGACAAATCTGTTTACCCTTCTGGCACCAGTTGCTTTAAAAAAAAAATCTTTTCCATGGGAGTACCCGTTTAACTGAAAACAGGACTTTTTGACAACCCATTTAGCACTATACATTTCAAGCAGTTTTTGTTTTTTTTTATATTTTTTAGGCAATTCAGTATTCTTTTTCTGGATTTATTTATAGTTTGGGTTTAAAAATAAATAAATAAAATAAATAAATAAATAAATACTGAATTCATACATTTCACCTAAGTACACTGACCTAAGGTAGTAAAACATATCAGTAGAGTTCTGCACACTTAGGGAGGGTAATCTACCCTAAACATTACCTTTGTAGGAGGAGACTTTAGAGGGGATATAGCAATTTTGTTTGATGTCTGAGCTGATTCCATAGATGTCCCAACGACTCCGCTTTCAGAGATTGTGATAGCTTTGGTTGCACCACCGGAATTACTATGAGGAAGTACCCTGCCTGTAAAAGGAAATATATTAAAAACACTATAGTTAAAGGGGTCATCCAACCATCACATTCCATGAACAGGATGTTTACCAGCATGCGGATCATGGTGTCAGATAAGTTGCACCAAACACTTCCACAATACACAAATAAATATCAGTAATGTTCATACATCAGATACTGTCTCTATCCTGCTCATACCCAATCTTTATCATGAAATCCATTGACCTCTTCTCTACATATACCCGTTATATGCTACATACATAGCAATAGTCATTATTGAGTTGAGTTTTAGGAACAAACTTGTTTTCATGCATATTTTTAAAACATTTTTTTTTCCAATTTAAAAGATGTAGTCGGACGAAAATCAACTTATCCCCTACCTACAGGATAGGGGAAGTGTCTGACTCTCTGACAGGTGTGTGCTAGAGACAGCATGCGCTCCATTCATTTCTATGGGTGTGCCAGAGAGACCCAAGTGCAGTCAAGTGTTACACTGACAGGCATAGCAGATCTGGTTTTGTCTAAGGCAGATCCTGATCATCTTCCATAGCCAGGAAACCAGAGGCCATTTGGAGCTCCCTTTCTCTGTCACCCTGATCGATGCTGCAGTCACACTGCTCTGCGATCCCTGCTTACACAGCTGTGGCTTTGGAATCGTAAATGGACGTATGTATACGGAGGAAGGAGTTAAAACCAGATACAGATGATGGAGACGATTTATCAAAACCTGTGTAGAGGAAAAGTGGCGCAGTTGCCCATATTATCAAATCAGATCACTTCTTTCATATTTAAAAAGGCCTCTTAAAAAATGAAACTGTACCAGTGTTCCTCTACTCTAGGTTTTAATAAATCTCCCCTATTATGTAAAAACTGTGCACGTATTATACTTTTAGTTACTATTATCAATTTATATGAAACCTTACCCTGACAAGAAACTGCATGAAGGTGCCAGTGTGTAATGTGCAGAGTAGCATTTTAATAGGGTGCAAGGCATCTACTTGAAGAAGTCAGTATGGTTTTTTTTTTTTTTTGTATTTAGTCATTTTGGTGCAGAAATGTCATTCAGAGGTGCAAAAAGTGGCAGCAAAAGGTTAAAGGGGTACTCTGCTGCTCAGTGTTTGCAACAAACTGTTCCAAACACTGAAGCAGGGAGCTTGTGACGATATAGCCCTGCCCCCTCATGACGTCACGCCTTGCTCCCTCAATGCAAGTCTATGGGAGGGGGCGTGACAGCCGTCCCACACACTTGCATTGAGGGGTCCGGGCGTGACGTCATGAGGGGGCTATGACGTCACGAGCTCCCGGCGCCGGCTCCAGTGTTCGGAACAGTTTGTTCCAAACGCTGAGCAGCGGAGTACCCCTTTAATGACTTGAATGCATCTGAATGCAAAACAAATTATGGCAAGTAATCTTACTACCCATTTCCTATGTGCACTAGGACAACTGGTGGAATCTTACCCGTATATACTGAAGTTGATTGAGTCTGTCCAGAGCTGAGGGGTTTGTTGTTTGATGGTTTTGCAATGATGAGCTTTGTGATGACAGCACCTGATGACGTTGATAAAGGAACTTTTTTAGCAATCTAAACAACAAAGAAAGAAAAAAAAAACATTAGAATACAAATAGAATGCCGATGAAAATTAGTTGCTTTCTAACAAGCACAACACTTCTATTGCTGGTTCTGTTGTTCAGGGCTTCCTGCTTTGTCACGACTCATTGGATGAGTCAGAACGGAACGGAACAAAGGATGCTCTGAGTAGCTGGACCAGCACCAGAAAAGACAGGTGGCAGGTAATTCCATGTTTTTATTTACTTTTGGAATCCTGAGGGAAAAAGAAGAAAAAAAAAAAAAGATTTCAAATAAAACATGAACACTATTAGCTTCTCTGCAATCATTGTTGTGTCACATCAAATCACAAGGTCACCTGCCATCACCTGTAACAGTGTATATTGCTGTAAGAACACTTATCCGTGGGATAGGGGATAAGTTTCAGATCGTGGAGGGGTGTGACCGCAGGTGCCCCCTCCGCGATCTCCCATATGGGGCCCTTGGCTCTTTGCCGGAATAGTACGTTTCGACCACCACATGACCCAGCAGCCGACGCCCCCTCAAAACATTTCTATGGCAGAGAAGGAGACAGCTGAATGCAGCACTCTGGCTTTCCCATAGAGATGTCTTGATCTCAGAACCCCCACGATCTGAAACTTGTCCCCTATCCTTATCCCGGAGTACACACCTTTAAATGGACAGAGGTGTCAGCAGAGAGCACTGGCAGAAAGGAAATTTAAAAAGAAAAGAACTTCCTGTGGAGCCTACAACAGCTGATTAGTAATGGAAGGATTAAGATTTTTAAATAGAATACAAATATGTTTAACTTTCTGGTACCAGTTGATATAAAAAAAAAATGTTTTCTTTAACTGTATACTTGAATTTGGCACTAAAACATAACAGAAAGGAAGGTGGCAGTAAAGCAATATTTACTGCTGCCCTTCTAGTGGTTGCCAATCTGCAACTCCCAGCATGCCCAGACAGCCAAAGGCTTTCTGGGCATGCTGGGAGTTGTAGTTTTGCAACATCTGTCCCTTCAGATTTTGCAATTTTCATGAAAATTTAGAAAATTGCAGCTATACTTTGAAGCCCTCTAATTTTTAATCTATTACAGTGGTGCCCAAATGGTAGCCCTCCAGATGTTGTAAAACTACAACTCTCAGCATGCCTAGACTGCCCAGGCATGCTGGGAGTTGCAGTTCTGTAACATCTGTCCCTTCAGATTTTGCAATTTTCATGAAAATTTAGAAAATTGCTGCTCTACTTTGAAGCCCTCAAATTTTTTCAAAAAGTAAAAATGTGTCCATTTTATGATGCCAACAAAAAGACATATTATATTTGTGAATCAATATAAAATTTATTTGGAATATCCATATTCCTTACAAGCAGAGAGCTTCAAAGTTAGAAAAATGCAACATTTTCATGAAATTTGGGGATTTTTCACCAAGAAATGATGCAAGTAACGACAAAAATTTACCATTAAAATAAAGTAGAATATGTCACAAAAAAACAATCTCAGAATCAGAATAATCGGCAAAAGCATCCCAGAGTTATTAATGCATAAAGTGACAGCGGTCAGAACTGCAAAAAAGGGCTGCCTCCTTAAAGGGGTACTCCACCCCTAGACATCTTATCCCCTATCCAAAGGATAGGGGATAAGATGTCAGATCGCTGCGGTACCGCTGCTGGGGACCCCCGGGATCCCCGCTGCAGCACCCCGCTATCATTACAGCACAGAGCGAGTTCGCTCTGCACGTAATGATGGGCAGTACAGGGGCTGGAGCATCGTTACGTCACGGCCCCGCCCCTCGTGACATCACGGCCCGCCCCCGTCAACACAAGTCTATGGGTGGGGGCGTGGCGGTCGTCACGCCCCCTACCATAGACTTGCATTAAGGGGACGGGCCGTGATGTCACGAGGGGCGGCGCCATGACGTCACGCTGCTCCGTCTCCCGTATCGCCCGTCATTACGCACAGAGCGAACTCTCTCTGTGCTGTAATGATAGCGCGGAGCCGCAGCGGGGATGCCGGGGCTCCCCAGCAGCGGGACCGCGGCGATCTGACATCTTATCACCTATCCTTTGGATAGGGGATAAGATGTCTAGGGGCGGAGTACCCCTTTAAGGTGAAAATGAGCTGCGTCCTTAAGGGGTTAAATGGGTATTCATTTTTTTTATATCAACTGGCTCCAGAAAGTAACAGATTTGTAAATTACTTCTATTAAAAAAATCTTAATCTTAAGAGCACTGTTGTCAGAAAGAAAAGAACAACTCAATTTCAGCAGCTGATAACTACTGGAAGGATTACGATTTTTACATAGAAGTAATTTACAAATCTGTTTAACTTTCCGGACGCAGTTGATATAAAAAAAAAACACACAAAAAAAAAAACACAACACGTTTTTTTCCTGGAATACCCCTTTAACTGCCTCATGCTGTATATCTTTCTCTCCTCACACACAGACGGGTTGCTATGAAGAAGCACAGAGAACTACAGGTGCATTCACATCACAATTTGTGCCAGACCACAATTTTCAATCAAAACATCAAATGCTTTAAAAAAAAAAAAAAAAAAGACCTGGTCACTAGTTGACTACATTTGGGTCATCAAAATGAATTGGGTGCTGCTTCATGCACATATACATTGGAAGTCGAGTTTGAGCTTTAGGTATTCCGTGCCACTGGAGGAGCAAATAGTGATGTGAATGCACCCTTAAAAGGAATGAATGTGTTACCTAGATTATTTTCCTGATTAAAGGCATATACTGAAACCTGTTCTTTTTCTCCAATCTGTTTCTATATTCTGAATGTACATTTTTTCAAAAATGTTTGTACATTTTCATTGAGGCTGGCATCTTGCCTGAGCTGTTTTTAACAGCATTTAGTGATATGCTTTACTGCAGGACTCATGGACCATAGATAACAATAGAAAGGACCAGTCCCATCCAGATTAATTGGAGACCGATATAGAGGTCATTCTACAAAAAAAAAAATATATATATATTTTGTTGTTTTCTCTAGGACACATCAAATACAAAAAATTGTGCCAATCCTGTGTAGTCTGATCCTGCACTCATACTACCTACCATCTGTTTGCTACATCTTGCTAACATAATATATTCGGCAGGTAAGCAAGTAAAGAACAGCTAAGAATTATTCTGTTGGAGAAGACTACAGTAATAAGACACAAAGCTATGTAAAGAAGGTATAGACATCATCAGTGGCAAAACAGAAAAAATATATATTTATGGTTGGGGGCAATGAGAACTCCCAAACTCCAGGCATTTCTAACATTTTAGATGACATCAGCTTTGATTACTGAATTTAGAGGGTCAATGACATTGTCCAGCATTACCAGCGAGTCTGGCTGCTGATAGCAGCCGCTACTCATCGGCTATGAAGCCTACTCAGCTTGTTTCCACGCTCATTACACCGGAACAGCAATCGGGGAGTACATGTACACCTTGTGTGGTTAGCGTGTTAAATGTGAACATACCCTATACATCCACACAGCAGCTGCTGTATTCATGTACCTGTCTGCTCCTCTGTGGCATTGTTCATCACAGGAAAGAACGGTACAAAAAAAAAAATTTAGTGTTTATATACTCATTTATCTATGGCAGGGCTGTTTAGGCTGGGAGAAGGTAGTGATTTGAGTTGTAGGGGCTGGTCATATTATGTGGTATCATCACTCATGGGGTGTGGCTAAAGCTCAGAGACAAGATCTAGTCAAGCCATGTCATCTCGGGAGAGAGGAGCAGGGGAGCTGAACACAATAACACATTGAAAATTTAAAGGGGTATTCCAGGCAAAAACTTTTTTTATATATCAACTGGCTCCGGAAAGTTAAACAGATTTGTTAATTACTTCTATTAAAAAATCTTAATCCTTCCAATAGTTATTAGCTTCTGAAGTTGAGTTGCTGTTTTCTGTCTAACTGCTTTCTGATGACTCACGTCCCAGGAGTTGTGCATCTCCTATGGGGATATTTTCCCATCATGCTCAGCTCCCGGGACGTGACATCATCATTGAGCAGTTAGACAGAAAACATCAGAAGCTAATAACTATTGGAAGGATTAAGATTTTTTATTAGAAGTCATTTACAAATCTGTTTAACTTTCCGGAGCCAGTTGATATATAAAAAAAAGTTTTTGCCTGGAATACCCCTTTAAGGACTACACAATGTCCTGTCAGGGGTGAGCCAAGCAAAAACATGCTGAAACCAGTACAATATGTGATGGCCCAGATTTATCAATTATTCTGAGACATAAACGGTCTGGTTTTGCCCATAATAACCAATCACATCTCAGCTTTCATTTTACCAGAGCTCGAAAAGATATGAAAGTTAAGCTGTGTTTGGATGCTATGGGCAGAACCAGACAGTTCTGATTTCAGGCAGATTTATAAATATGGGCCTAATTTACCAAGTTACATGTCTGGAGATATAGCTATATTTAAATATTTTCTGTTTCCGGGATACCCCTTATGATTAACCCCTTCAGGACTGAGAACTTTTTCACCTTAAGGACTGAGCATTTTTTGCACATCTGACCACTGTCACTTTATGCATTAATAACTCAGATGCTTTTACCAATTATATTGATTCCGAGATAGTTTTTTCATGACATATTCTACTTTAACATAGTGGTAAATTTTCGTCGTTACTTGCATCCTTTCTTGGTGAAAAATCCCCAAATTTCATGAAAATGTTGCATTTTTCTAACTTTGAAGCTCTCTGCTTGTAAGGAAAATGGATATTCCAAATAAATTATATATTGATTCACATATACAATATGCCTACTTTATGTTGGTATCATAAAGTTGACATATTTTTACTTTTGGAAGACATTAGAGGGCTTCAAAGTTCAGCAGCAATTTTCCAATTTTTCACGAAAATTTCTAAATTGGTATTTTTTTTAGGGACCAGTTCAGTTTTCAAGTGGATTTGAGCCCATAAATTACCCCATTATAAAAACTGCACCCCTCAAAGTGAAAATTCAAAATCTTCTTTTTTTTTTTTTTTTTACACTCACATGTTCTTGCAGAGCCATTATTTGAATTTTTACAAGGGGTAAAAGGAAAGAAATCCCCCCAAAATGTATAACCCCATTTCTCTCGAGTAAGGAAATACCTCATACATGGATGTACAGTGTTCTGTGGGTGCACTAGAGGGCTCAGAAAGGAAGGAGCGACAATGGGATTTTGGACAGTGAATTTTGCTGAAATGGTTTTTGGGGGGCATGTTGCATTTAGGAAGCCCCCATGGTGCCAGATCAGCAAACAAAAACACATGGCACACTATTTTGAAAACTACACCCCTCAAGGAACGTAACAAGGGGTACAGTGAGCCTTAACACCCCACAGGTGTTTGACGACTTTTTGTTAAAGTTGGATGTGTAAATTAAATTTTTTTTTTTTCACTAAAATGCTGTTTTTTCCACAAATTTCTCATTTTTACAAGAGGTAATAGGAGATAATGCCCCCCAAAATTTGTAACCCCGTTTCTTCTGAGTATGGAAATACCCCATGTGTGGACGTCAAATGCACTGCGGGCGCACTACAATGCTCAGAAGAGAAGGAGTTACATTTGGCTCTTGCAAAGCAAATTTTGCTGAAATGGTTTTTGGTGGGCATGTCGCATTTAGGAAGCCCCTTTGGTGCCAGAACAGGAAAAATAAATAAATAAATAAATAAATAAATAAATAAAAAATAAAAAAACACATGGCAACTATTTTGAAAACTAAACCCCTCGAGGAATGTAACAAGGGGTATAGTGAGTCTTAACACCCAACAGGTGTTTTTGTTAAAGTTTTTGTTAAAGTTGGATGCATAAATGAAATGTAAAAAAAATGCTGGTTTTTCTCCAAATGTTACATTTTTATACGGGGTAATATGAGAAAATGCCCCCCAAAATTAGTAATTCCATTTCATCTGAGTATGGAAATACCCCACAGGTGTGGAATTTTTTTTTTTTTAACTATTTGTCCAAGGGACTAAAACGGAGCAGAATCTACTTGTCCCTCATAAAAATCCACCTGTCCTGGTACAAAATAATTTTAACCCACATAGTACGTAAATAAGGTCTTTTAACAATAAAAACTTGATAGGCAGACCAGTATGTCACCCCATTAGGTGTATAGGGTCCCTGATAAGTAAGTCCGCCCCATTAATGGAATACTGAAGTGCAAAATAACTTATCCTGACTGCTGTGAAACCCCTCCTCCCGATCTTTTATAAGGGGCCCCGGCAGAAATGGGGGCTTGTCTGCATGATGCACCGACCGACACGCCCCCCCATGCATCCCATAGATACATTGAGGGGGCATTTCAGCAGCCTTGTCATGCAGGGACGGAACATTCCCTTCATGCCGTCTGCTGGGGTCTCATACAAGAGATGGGGGGGGGGGGGGGGGGGAGGTGTTCCAGCAGTCAGACCCTCGCGAACTATCACTTATGGGGACAAGTTATTCTGCACTACAGTATTCCTTTAAGTAGGTAGTCCCCCTTCAGGTAGGTATGTCCCTTTATCAGGTAGGTATCAAGTAGGGCCCCCCCCCCCCCGATGCTCCCTGCGTCATTATATTCCCCCCCCTCTGATGCTCCCTGCGTCATTATATTCCCCCCCCCTGATGCCCCCCTGCGTCATTATATTCCCCCCCCCTCTGATGCCCCCCTGCGTCATTATATTCCCCCCCCTCTGATGCCCCCTGCATCATTATATTCCCCCCCTCTGATGCCCCCTGCGTCATTATATTCCCCCCCCTGATGCCCCCTGCGTCATTATATTCCCCCCCTCTGATGCCCTCTGCGTCATTATATTCACCCCCCCCTCTGATGCCCCCTGCGTCATTATATTCCCCCCCCTCTGATGCCCCCTGCGTCATTATATTCCCCCCCCTCTGATGCCCCCTGCGTCATTATATTCCCCCCCTCTGATGCCCCCTGCGTCATTATATTCCCCCCCTCTGATGCCCCCTGCGCCATTATATTCCCCCCTCTGATGCCCCCTGCGTCATTTTATTCCCCCCCCCCCTCTGATGCCCCTGCGTCATTATATTCCCCCCCTCTAATGCCCCTGCGTCATTATATTCCCCCCCTCTGATGCCCCTGCGTCATTATATTCCCCCCTGATGCCCCCTGTGCCATTATATACCCCCCCTCTGATGCCCCTGCGCCATTATATTCCCCCCCCCCTCTGATGCCCCTGCGTCATTATATTCCCCCCCTCTGATGCCCCTGCGTCATTATATTCCTCCCCTCTGATGCCCCTGTGCCATTATATTCCTCCCCTCTGATGCCCCCTGCGCCATTATATTCCCCCCCTGATGCCCCCTGCGCCATTATATTCCCCCCTGATGCCCCCTGCGCCATTATATTCCCCCCCTGATGCCCCCTGCGCCATTATATTCCCCCCTGATGCCCCCTGCGCCATTATATTCACCCCCACGCCATTATATTCTCCCCCCTGATGCCCCCTGCGCCATTATATTCCCGAGCCCCCTGCGCCATTATATTCCCCCCCTGATGCCCCCTGCGCCATTATATTCCCCCCCTGATGCCCCATGCGCCACGTGCCTACGCCGGGACGCTGTCGTCCTGCACGGCTTGCTATAGGCTGCAAAACTGATTGCCCCGTTATATGCTAATTCTTTAGGCATTTAGTAGGGATCGACCGATTATCGGTTTGGCCAATAATCACGATTTTGGGCATTATCGCTATCAGCAATTACCTTGCCGATAATGCCCCGTCCCCCCCTTCCCCTGACCCGCCACACCGGCCCCATTGCTTCCCCCATCCCCGGTTTTATAAATACCTGTTCCCGGGGCCCACGCTACTTCTGGCTCCTGCTGTGTCCTGCGTTACGCTGTGCGCAATGACGAGTGACGTGAATTGCGCGACGTGCCGTCACCGTCAGTGCGCACAGTGACAGCTCAGGAGGACGCCACCGGAGCCAGATGTAGAGTGGACCCCGGGAACAGGTAATTATAAACAGAGGATTGGGGAGGCAATGGGGCCGGGGCGGTGCGGTGGGTGATGCGACGCGGCGGGGCGGTAGGTGGCGCGGAGCGGCGGTGAGGGGGAGCAGTGCGGCGGTGGGGGGGCGCCGGTGATAGGACTCAGGAGAGAGAAGCGGGTGGCGGCGGCGGCGGCCTATGGCATCGCAAAAGCCACTGCAGTGCATTGATTTAAAGCGCCCGCTTTAAATCAATGATCTGCAGCGGTGTCGCGGGGGGATAAATAGCAGATAACTTATACTGGAATAGCGGTATAAGTTATCGGCTATCGGCCCTAACCTCCACCAATTATTGGTATCGGCCCTAAAAAAACGATATCGGTCGATCCCTGCTTGCCTGAAGCAGGGCTAAATGCCTGAAGAATTTAACTGCATGTCCCGGGCATCGGGTGATATCATTTCCACATCCCTGCCCCATGTGTGGACGTCAAGTGCTCTGCTGCTGCACTACAATGCTCAGAAGAGAAGGAGTGCCATTGGGCTTTTGTAGAGAGAATTTGTTTGGAATGGAAGTCGGGGTCCATGAGCATTTACAAAGCCCCCCGTGGTTCCAGAACAGTGGACCCCCACTACCACATGTGACCCCATTTTGGAAACTACACCCCTCACAGAATTTAATAAGGGGTGCAGTGAGTATTTACACTTCACTGGCGTTTGACAGATATTTGGAACAGTGGGCTGTGCAAATGAAAAACTATATTTTTCAGGTTCACAGACCACTTTTCCAAAAATCTGTCAGACACTTGTGGGGTGTAAATGCTCACTGTACCCCTTATTACATTATGTGAGGGGTTTAGTTTCTGAAACTGTGTCACATGTGGGGGGGTCCATTGTTCTGGCACCATGGGGGCTTTGTAAACACACGTGGCCTTCGATTCCGGATAAATTTTCTCTCTAAAACCAATGGCGCTGCTTCTCTTCTGAGCATTGTAATTCGCCCCCAGAGCACTTTACATCCACATATGGGGTATGTTCTTACTCAGAAGAAATGGGGTTACACATTTTGGGGGGCTTTTTTTTCCTATTTTCCCTTGTGAAAATGAAAAATTTAGGGTAACACCAGCATTTTAGTAAAAAAAAATGTATTTGTTTTCCCATCCAACTGAAAATTCGTCAAATATCTGTGGGGTGTTAAGGCTCACTATACCCCTTGTCACATTCCGTGAGGGGTGTAGTTTCCAAAATGGGGTCACACGTGGGTATTTATTTTTTTGCGTTTATGTCAGAACCACTGTAATATCAGCCACCCCTGTGCAAATGACCAATTTAGGCCTTAAATGTACATAGTACGCTCTCACTCCTGAGTTTTGTTGTGCGTCCGAAGAGCATTTTACGCCCACATATGGAGTAGTTCTGTACAATGCCACCTAATGTGGGGAACACAATGCCACCTAATGTGCGGAACACACTGCTTCCTAAAGTGGGGAACATGCTACCTTCCTAATGTGGGGAACATGCTACCTTCCTAATGTGGGGAAACCGCTACCTTCCTAATGTGGGGAAACCGCTACCTTCCTAATGTGGGGAAACCGCTACCTTCCTAATGCTCCCCCCCCCCCCCAGAAATAGCACCCCCCATCATCCGTCAGCTCATGTTATTACCACAGAGGGGCACTACTGCTGGTGGGGGGTGTTGCTGGTGGGGGGTGTTGCTGGTGGATGATGAGGGGTGCATGATGGGGGCATTATATGTGAGGGGCGCCTGATGGGGGAATTATATGTGAGGGGCGCATGCAGCCCAGCCTCGCCCCCCTGCTACCTTCAGTGGCCCCCAGATAATTTGAGTTTGAGACCCCTGCCTTATGGCAAAATGTTATTAGTCAGTCAATAAAATATATGTACCCACAAATAAGTACCTATAAAAACTACAACTCATTATACAAAAACACACAGGCCGTCATAAAGCTGTATCAATGGAAAAATAAAAATCTGTTGCTTAAGATACAGCAACATGAAAATGGCCTATTTCTTAATTACCCTGCAAAAGCTTTTTTTTTTTTTTTTTATTGTGCTACAAGCTACAGATGGTATAAACATAAAAGAAATCATGAGAAAATGCTATAAATCCCCCAATCTAGAGCCAATTTTATATATGTCTGTTTCAGTTAACAGTTTTTCAAAATCCCAGACAACCCGCTTGGTTATCCAAGAGAAAGGTCCCTAAAGGGGTACTCCCAACTGAAAGTAATGGCATAACACTAAGATAGTCCTGTGTAGCGCGGAGACCCCTTTACACCTCAAAAACTCAGACGTGGACACATCACTTTCCCCCCCCCCCCACAATCAATAGGGTTCACAGGTGATATCCTAGTGATACACTTTGAGATGGGAAAACCATTAGACTTTCTCATATTGCAGACAAAATGTGGCTTATGTGACATACAAGTCAGCACAGTTTTCAAATTGACTTCAACTGCAAATAGGGATGCACCGAAATTTTGGGCGCCAAAAATTATCGTCCGAAAATGGCCCTTTCAGCCTTTTCGGCTAAGGGATTTTCCCGCCGATAAGTTCAGGGTGCATGGCTTGGAACTTATATAGGAAAGTCCGGCAGAAAATGCACAGTTGGTGCCAAGTATCAGTGGGATAATGTGTGCTGTGTCTACCCCTCCTATGGTTCAATGGAGCTGAGCTCGCTTCATACTTGGTAATGCCGGAAAATCACCGATCCGGGGATGCCTGACATTAACCCTTTAGACACCGCTATCAAAGTAGATCGTGGCATTTAAAATGGCGAAAACAATCTTCGGTAACTCAGTGGAGCTGATCGGGACACCCGCAGCCGAATCCGCGGCGTCCCGATCAGCTGAGAGGATGGGCGGCGGTTTCCTACCTTCGTCCGTCCTGTCCGATCGACGCTCCAATAATATTTGGAGCGCCAATAACACTGATCAGTGCTGTACTATAGGCTCCTACATTGATCAGAGTCTGCAAGCACAGGAGTGCACCTGTGTGTCTCCAGCTGTTACAAAGCCTTTGGCTGTCTGGGCATGCTGGGAGTTGTAGTTCTGCAACAACTGAAGTCCTATGGACCATCATCTTCTGACTTCGGTGAATTGCACGCTGAAGGTGAGCCTGCCGGCTGGATTTTAATATTAATGAGCAATGGTCACGTGAGTGCCTGTGCCTACTGAGCACTGACATGACCAGCATCCATGAATATTCAATTGGCTGAACCAAATGAGCACATGGAACTCCATTGATCTGTATGAGGAATCTAATGATTCCTATTTAACCCCTTAAGGACCGGGGGGTTTTCGGTTTTTGCATTTTCGTTTTTTGCTCCTTGCCTTTAAAAAATCATAACTCTTTCAATTTTGCACCTAAAAATCCATATGATTGCTTATTTTTTGTGCCACCAATTCTACTTTGTAATGACGTCAGTCATTTTGCCCAAAAATCTACGGTGAAACGGAAAAAAAAAATCATTGTGTGACAAAATTGAAAAAAAAAAACGCTGTTTTGTAACTTTTGGGGGCTTCTGTTTCCACGTAGTACATTTTTTGATAAAAATGACACCTTATCTTTATTCTGTAGGTCCATACGATTAAAATGATACCCTACTTATATAGGTTTGATTTTGTCGTACTTCTGGAAAAAATCATAACTACATGCAGGAAAATTAATACGTTTAAAATGGTCATCTTCTGACCCCTATAACTTTTTTATTTTTCCGTGTATGGGGCGGTATGAGGGCTAATTTTTTGCGCCGTGATCTGAAGTTTTTAACGGTACCATTTTTGCATAGATAGGACTTATTGATCGCTTTTTATTCATTTTTAAATGATATAAAAAGTGACCAAAAATGCACTATTTTGTACTTTGGAATTTTTTTGCGCGCACGCCATTGACCGAGCGGTTTAATTAACGATATATTTTTATAACTCGGACATTTCCGCACGCGGTGATACCATATATGTTTATTTTTATTTACACTGTTTTTTTTTTTATGGGAAAAGGGGGGTGATTCAAACTTTTAATAGGGGAGGGGTTAAATGATATTCATTCACTTTTTTTTTTCACTTTTTTTTTTGCAGTGTTATAGCTCCCATAGGGACCTATAACACTGCACACACTGATCTTTATCATTGATCACTGGTTTCTCATAGGAGACCAGTGATCGATGATTCTGCCGCTTGACTGCTCATGCCTGGATCTCAGGCACTGAGCAGTCATTCGGCGATCGGACAGCGAGGAGGCAGGTAGGGACCCTCCCGCTGTCCTGTAAGCTGTTCGCCGCGGCTATCCCGAACAGCCCACTGAGTTAACCGTCAGCTTTTACTTTCACTTTTAGCCGCGCGGCTCAGCTCTGAGCGCGCGGCTAAAGGGTTAATAGTGCGCGGCGCTGCGCGCTATTAGCGGCGGGTCCCGGCTTCACTATGACGCCGGGCCCGCCGTGATATGATGCGGGGTTACCGTGTAACCCCGCATTATATCACGGGAGCAGGACCAAGGACGTACCTGTACGTCCTTGGTCCTTAAGGGGTATTCCAGGAAAAAACTTTTATATATATCAACTGGCTCCAGAAAGTTAAACAGATTTGTAAATTACTTATATTAAAAAATCTTTAATCCTTTCAGTACTTATGAGCTTCTGAAGTTAAGGTTGTTCTTTTCTGTCTAAGTGTTCTCTGATGACACCTGTCTCAGGAAACGCCCAGTTTAGAAGAGGTTTGCTATGGGGATTTGCTATGGGGATTTGCCCAGTTTAGAAGAGGTTTGCTATGGGGGAGAGGACTTAGACAGAAAAGAACAACCTTAACTTAAGAAGCTCATAAGTACTGAAAGGATTAAGATTTTTTAATAGAAGTAATTTACAAATGTGTTTAACTTTCTGGAGCCAGTTGATAT
Source organism: Hyla sarda (assembly GCF_029499605.1). Taxonomy (NCBI): domain Eukaryota; kingdom Metazoa; phylum Chordata; class Amphibia; order Anura; family Hylidae; genus Hyla; species Hyla sarda. The sequence goes on along the minus strand of NC_079189.1, from coordinate 229,530,749 downwards.
ATTTAAAAAAGTATTTTCCTGGAATACTCCTTTAACCCCTTAAGGACCAGGCCATTTTACACCTTAGGACCAGAGCGTTTTTTGAACATCTGACCACTGTCATTTTAAACATTAATAACTCTGGGATGCTTTTAGTTATTCTGATTCCGAGATTGTTTTTTCGTGACATATTCTACTTTATTTTGGTGGTAAATTTTCGGCGTTACTTGCATCCTTTTTTGGTGAAAAATCCCAAAATTTCATGAAAATTTTGCATTTTTTTTTTTACTTTGAAGCTCTCTGCTTGTAAGGAAAATGGATATTCACAATAAATTTAATTTTTATTCACAAATACAATATGTCCACTTTATGTTGGCATCATAAAATGGACATATTTTTGCTTTTGAAAAAATTAGAGGGCTTCAAAGTAAAGCAGCAATTTTCAAAAATTTCATGAAAATTGCTAAATCTGAAGGGACAGATGTTACAGAACTACAACTCCCAGCATGCCTAGGCAGTCTAAGCATGCTGAGAGTTGTAGTTTGGCAACATCTGGAGTGCTACCGTTTGGGCACCACTGTAACAGTGGTCTCCTAACGGTGACCCTCCAGATGTTGCAAAACTACAACTCCCTGCATGCCCAGACAGCCCTTTGCTGTCTGGGCATGCTGGGAGTTGCAGTTTGGCCTTCCTAGTTGTTGCCACAGTAAAGATCACTTTACTTTCACTTTCAATTCCCCCCTCCCCCACAGTAGTTTCTCTACCTGACCCAGGATCCAGCAGTCTACAGCAACGATCGGGGTCTCCAGGCATCTTCTTCTGCAGGTACCGACCTCCCTCTTCTTCCCACGATCCCCTCGACATCCAGGGGTGGCCAGAACGGGGGGGTGGGGGGGGGGGGGGTTGTTGGGTTGCCATGGCAACCCACTGTCCTGCTCTGCCATTGGTCATAATCAATTCTGACCAATGGCAGAGGATAGGAGGATATCGCAGCATTGCGACTTCACTCCTACCCTTCAGGATGATCTGGGCTGTCAATGACAAGTTAGATCATCACAATTTTCCGGGTGATCGGCCCGGAATAGGAGACCCGATCAGCCCGGAATAGGAGAAAATCGCATGTCTGAATTGACGTGCGATTTTCTGCGATCGCCGACATGGGGGGGGGGGGGTGTCCCGGGACCCCCCTCAGCATTTGCACGGCATGCCTGCTGAAGGATTTCAGCAGGAATGCCCTTACAATCTCTGCCCGGCGCGCGGCAGAGACCGGAGAAACACCAGGACGTTCTGGAACGTCCTTAAAGCCCAGGGTGCGGGGACGTTCCAGAACGTCCTTGGTCCTTAACTGGTTAAAGTCCAATAAAAAAAAAAATGGAATTCCATAGTAAAAGTTTAAATCACCATCCTTTTCCCATATAAAAAAAATAAAACATATTTGGAATTGCCACGTGCATAATTGTCCCAACTATTAAATTATGTTTCTGATCCTGCACTGTGAATGACGTAAATGCAAAATTGCTGATTTTGGTCACATCACATCCCCCCCAAAAAAACTTAATAAAATGTAACAAAAACTATATTTAAAAAAAGGGAGCTGGGCAACACATTTTCGGTTAAGCACAGCCTAAATTTTCGGTTTCGGACCAAAATTTCTCTTTCGGTTCATCCCTACCAGAGAAGGTGATTATAATTTATAGTTTATTTTTACCATGAACATTTTTATCTCTAGTAAGCTCTTTGTAAGATAATCCAGTGGGTGCTATTGCATCTGCTCAATGGCAGGTGTACTATTTCAACTGGTGGTATTGCACATTAACGCAGCCTCTTCAATGTTTACACTGGTATACACGCCATACTTCGTGATGGTGCAGCAAGGTATCTCATGTTGTCCTGCTCACTCCAATGGAACAAAACAGCAATACCTTGCAGTGCCGCTACAAAATGTATGGGTTTGCAGGTACCTGCCAGAAACTGATGTAAACACTGATGGCCTACCCTAGGAGATGACAGGCCACCTAGGAGTCCAACACCCCTGGCAAACATCTATGTTTTCCACAAGGAAAGCTTTTGGTCAGATAATTTATATTAAATGGTAGCAATTCAGATGACAGGGTGGCTCACAGAGTGGGGCCCTACCTCTGGGTTGATGTCTATAACTCCTAAGGAAAATGGGAGCGTTCATGAAACAACCTCTTAGAATACACACAACATTTAAACACTTTCTAGGAATGTGGCATGTGACTGAAGAAACAGAAGACCTTATGAATGAGCAAGAATGACATGATGAGGGTGACATTCTGCTTCTGTTACCTGGACATTCTGTATTTGCTGGCCCTGAAGGGAAGACTTGGTGTTGAAGAGTTGAGCTGACGTCAAAGAAGACACCCCACCTTGACCTCCTAAAGTGACCAGCTTGATCTGCTGTGGTGTCCCTTTTGTATCCAAGTGCTGGTTTTGCACAGCTTTTTGTGTGCTTGCCATTGTGTTCTGTGGAATAAAGACAATGGGATTGCTTCCTTTTCCCAGAGTTGTCACATACACCTTCTCTTGTTTTATCCGACTGCCGGCCGCTAGCTCAGATGACTTATTGAGAACCATCTGTCCGGACAGAGGTGTCCCCAACTTGTGGATGCCACTTTGCAGGACGGTCTTCATGGCTGTAGCCGAAGGTGCAGGACTTGGCTTTGAAGCTACATTTACTACCGCCGCCAGGTGACTACTATGGTTACTTGGGGTTGTGCCACCTTCCTTAACCTGAGACGTAGTAATGCATTCTCCGCTGCTGCTTACTTCCACTATTTCTTCCAGTTCGGTTTCCATGGGCACCTCTTCCGCCATGGGAGAGGAGACCGTAATGGCTTCAATGCTGTCATCATCCGCTATGGACATGCCGGTTTCCATGATCTCATCCGGTAGCGTGCTGTTCACCTCTGCAGATACCACACTCATTTTTAAGATTTAATGACAAATTCCAAATAGTCAGTAAAAAGAAGGATGCATATCCTTACATAAGGGGACTGGGGTAGACTCTAGGCAATCTCCATGGCCTGCAACACAAGACATAAACAATGTGGAATGTGTGCAGCACAGCAAGTCATCAGACTACAGTAAAGAAAGACCGCATAGGGTGACGTTACATTTTACGACAACAGCCACCAGATTTAAAACTGTGCGCTTCCAGCTCCAGTCTGCATTACCTCCAGGAAGTGAGCAAGTTGTCTGCAAGCGGCTGCGTCCCATATATCGGAAACTACATCTGCCCCGCTCCCTGGGATCTGCCTATAGTACCGTGCACGACTGTTATGCTGACACAGCCATAACCGCCGCCTCAGCAGCTGGCCGGTAGATTGTAAAGAGCGCTCTTTTCCAGCCGGTGCCCAACGACACCTCTCGGGGACTCGGCAACCAGCACTGCGCCTGCGCGAGGCGGATTTCGCGTCATCAGTAATTGCAAAGCGACACGAATGAGGCCTGCGCATGCGTGCTCCGCACGGCGGGATTACGATCTTGTTTGCTTTAGCGGGTGGAAGTATTTGTTGCAGAACAAGAGCAGAGTGTGGGGCGGTCTGGAGTGGTCTGCCTGGAGAGGGGACAATAAGCTGTAGACGACTGAAATGGCGTCACTTGACGAGAGAAAAAAGAATATATATAGCGTTTTTTTTTTTTTTAGCTGTGAGGCGCCAAACCTGCTCACTAGTTCTGTATAAGCGGCCATTTCTGGGTGGTTAAGGATGGCAATGTGGTCGGACCACTTGACAAGAAATCCTCCGAATTCACCTCACCCAAGCATCAGTTCTACTGTCAATGAGAACATTTAGGGTCTATTCACATGTACAGTATTCTGCGCAGAGTTGATGTGAAGCTGTGTTCAGTCATTCAGTTTACAATGAAATCTGTGCAGAATACTGTACGTGTGAATAGACCATAAAGGGGTTAACCAGGAATAGAAAAACAGCTCATTTCTCATAACAAAAAACAGCACTACACCAGTGTTCAGATTGTTTGTGGCATTACTACTTGGCTCCAGTCACTGCAATGAGTTGTACTACCACACACAACCTGAGGACATGTGTGGTGCTGTTTTATATAGAAATTAGCTGTTTTTCTTATCCTAGATTCTAATCCCCCCTTATAGACAATGGGGGGGGCTCCTGTTTTTCAGTGGGAGTAGCAGGAGAAAAAGATGGCGTAAGCTGTATTTCTCCCCCAACCCCCCCCCCCCCCCCCCGCTATTTTCCCCGGCAGCCTTCCTCAGGTCCACAAAGCATAGCATCCTGTAGCCTGTGTAGTGCTAGCTACAGGACACTATGCTTTAATTGTTTTGTGGACCTAAGGAAGGCACTTGATAGTGCCGAAACGCATAGTCCTTTGACTTGAACTTCAATAAACTGTCCTGTGCTACTGTGGCCTCCTGATTTCTTTCCTTATCAGCAGTAGCGCTCGTTCCAACCCCCATTTTTGTGTTCACTTTTCTTCCTGCCTCCATTGTTTCCGTACCCTTGCGGATACGGATAGGAGACTTTGAGCTGCACAACTGCCTTTACCACTCCCCACCCCGCACCCAACCCAAGTGAAGTGCTGTCTTTGCTGACCACCCCAGCAGGTCATCACATCACTCCAGGTGCAGTGGATGTTTTGTCGTCCATCTGCTTTTTTTTTTCTACACGAGAGAGCGCCCCTCCTTCTCGTTTTATCCTCACATTTGTGATGACATGGAATCCCTTGTGTACTCTGAGGTAGTGATACTGGATGTTAGTGGATCAGGCAAATTCACAAGGTCATTATTACGGAAATCTTTCAACACAGACTTTATCTGCATTTGGGAGGTCCTGAATACATATATAATCGTAGTCAACACAGCTGCCATTTACACGGTCAGATTTCTTATGTTATGCTCCCCATTACTTCTGCTCTTAAGGACATGGCTCATTTTGGTCTTCGGGACACAGTCAATTTCCATTTTTGCATTTTTGAGTTTTTTTCCCTCCATTCCTTTTAAGGGTGTGTTCACACTGAGTAATTCAAGAGGAATTTACTCGAGTAATTCCTCTTGAATTCTCTGCTCCAAATGCACATGTCCTCTGCCCATTGTCTTTAATGTTATTTTTTCTGGCCTGTTCACACTGCGGAAATTCTGCTAGCGGAATTCCGACGCTGAATTCCGTTCCGCTTGAAGAAAGAACATGTTCATTCTTCAAGCGGAATCCGCTAGCAGAAATCAATAGAAGTCAATGGTAAAAAAAAATTCCGCCCGACATCGTTTTTGCACAGAATTCGCGTGGAAATGGCTGAAAAACCCTTCACTTCTTTCTCCCCCATTTCCGCGCGCAATTCCAGGCAAGTTCCGCGCAGAAATAAAGAGACAATAAATAAATCTAAGAGACATCATTCCTTTTTTTTCATCAACAGACCAATATGAGGGCTTGTTTTTTGTGCAACCAATTGTACTTTGTAATGACACCTTTCCTTTTCTAATGTTTACATACAATGTACAGTGCAACCAAAACTGATTATTGTAGGAGGGCAAAAAAAAAAAAAAAACATGCAATTTTGCAACCTTTGAGGGTAGAGCTGTTTTTACACAGTGCACTTTATATAGTTTTTCCATGATTGCCCTTCTTTAAAGGACCACTCCGGTTTAGAAATATTTATTTCCTATCCACAGGACTGGGACAGCCAAAGAAAGAGATAAAAAGGACACACGTCCCTAGTGAAATACGTAATGAAAATTGGCATAATGGTAAGATTATTTTCCATTTCTCATTAGCAGTTGTGCTAAGAGCACAACGCCTCTATACGCTTATATATGAAAATCAGATGCCCGGTCCTGCAGCTTGGGATCTTTCTGAACGAGAGCTTAGCTTGTCCGGCTCAGATATAAACAGTGAAAATTCTCCAAAATTTGGATTTCATGCAGCGCTGATCCTGGCCAATTCATGAAGCAATATTCCATTAAGTAATAATAAAATTCTATTTAATTGAGGCACACATCAACACGTTTCTGACCTGGACTAGGCCCTTCATCAGGAAAGTGCATACTACAACAGTAAACCTTGAAGCCTTAAAAGGGTACTACCGTGCTGACAACCGCGATCTCGCACGCAGCACCCTGCTGTCATCAGGCCCCGGAGCGAACATCGCTCTGGGTCTGATGACTGCCGATCATGGGGTCGGAGTATCGTGACATCACGGCTCCACCCCCGGGTGATGTCACGCTCCGCCCCCTCAATGTAAGTCTATGGCAGGGGGCGAGACAGCTGTCTCGCCCCTGCCATAAACTTGCATTGAGGGGGCGGAGCTGTGACGTCACGATCACCAGCCCCGTCATCAGACCCGGAGTGATGTTCGCTCCGGGGCCTGATGAGAGCGGGGTGCTGCGTGCGAGATCGCAGGGGTCCCCAGCGGCGGGACCCCGCGCGATCAGGCAACTTATCCCCTATCCTTAAGATAGGGGATAAGTTGTCAGCACGGTAGTACCCCTTTAAAGAGTACCTGTCACCAAACTAAACTTTTAATATATTGTTTCTTATGTAATTATAAGACACTGCTATTTTCTTGCTGTTAAATTTCTCAACCTTTATGTTTTTAATGTGATTGAAAAAACGTCCACTCGGTGGCTCTGTTGTGTTCCCTGCGCAAGTCAAACTCAGTGCGTGCGGGGCATGGCGAGGCACAGCTCTCGCAGGCTTCAGTGACATCACACCTGCTGGGGAACACCCACTTTCTCTTGCCAGGAGCTCATACAATGGCCCTAATTTACTAAAAGTGGAGTGTAGGTTTCTTTGTGGGTTTCAACTCCCTACAATTTTTTTTCCACAGTATTTACTAACGTTTCCCTACTGCTTTTTTTTTTTTTTTACACATGCTCTGATCTGTAGGTTTTTCCTCAGCTCAAATCCACCACATTTTCTGTGGAAACCTTAGTAAATATGTTGGATTTTTGTGAAAATGTGGAAACCCTTTTCCAGACAACCACGCCACTTTTTCGGGTTTTCTCAGTAAAATGGAGAGTTGGTCGGGTTTCTTTCATTTCTGGTGCAATGAGGCAGAATTCTGGCGCAATTAGGCAGAATTCTGGTGCAATGAGGCAGAATTCTGGTGCAATAAGACAGAATTCTGGCGCAATAAAACAATTTTGGCACAATAAGACAGAATTCTGGTGCAATAAAACAATTCTGACGCAATAAGACAGAATTCTAGACAGAATTCTGGCGCAATAAGGCATAGAAAACACCCGACAAATCAGTGAATTTTCCTACATAAATATAACTACCGTATTTATCGGCGTATAACACGCATATTTTAGGCTAAAATTTTTAGCCTAAAGTCTATCTGCGTGTTATACGCAGATAAGCCGCTGCAGTTCAGTGATTTAAAGCGGGTGCTTTAAATCAATGAACTGCAGCGGCTTTTGCAGGTGCAGAGACCTGCCGTCACTACCGGCTTCTCTGCCCCTGCCTGTCCTGGGGTCTAGAGCCCTGCTGCCCCCGCTTCTCTCCCCCTGCTATCGGCGCCGCTGTCCCTTCTCTCCCCCTGCTATCGGTGCCGCTGCCCCATTGCCGGCGCCGATAGCCAGAGGGAGAGAAGCGGCGCCGACAGCCAGGGGGAGAGAAGGGGCGCCGCTACCCCGTTGCCTCCCACATCCCCGGTTGTATAATTACCTGTTGCCGGGGTCGGGTCCGCGCTGCTTCAGGCCTCTGGTGTGCGTCCCCTGCGTCATTGCTATGCGCTGCGGGATGCGCCGTGCAGCGCATAGCAACGACGCAGGGGACGCACACCGGAGGCCTGAAGCAGCGCGGACCCGACCCCGGCAACAGGTAATTATACAACCGGGGATGGGGGAGGCAGTGGGGGCAGCGGCACCGATAGCCAGGGGGAGAGAAGCAGGGCTCTAGACCCCAGGAAAGGCAGGGGGAGAGGAGCCGGCAGCGACTACACATGCACAACTTTTTTTACCCAAATATCCTTGGTAAAATGAGGGTGCGTGTTATAGGCCGGTGCGTGGTATACCCCGATAAATACGGTACTTAAAAATGTAAAATTATCACTCTATAGGGCAGTGGTTCTTAACCTGTGTTCGATCGAACCCAGGGGTTCGGTGAGTCAGTCCCGGGGGTTCGGCGCGGGAGGTCGCAACAGGACAGGCAAACCAAGCAATTGATTGGGGCCCCGAGCTGGCCCGGTGTTTGTCCGTCCTGTAGTGATGGGGCATTTCTCCCCATCACTATTAACTCACTGCGGCCCCGCGTTAAGTTTAAAAACGCAGGGCCGCCAGGACATAGCACACGACGGGACGTCACCGGAGCGGTGGTCAGAGCACTGAAGTAGGCAGTACACAGGCATACAGCCTCCAGCTATACACTGTATATGGCTGATGGTTGTATGTCTGTGGGGGAACACTGCCTATATCAGTGGTCTTCAACCTGTGGACCTCCAGATGTTGCAAAACTACAACTCCCAGCATGCTCGGACAGCCGTTGGCTGTCCGGGCATGCTGGGAGTTGTAGTTTTTCAACATCTGGAGGTCCTCAGGTTGAAGACCACTAGCCTACATAATGTGGGGGAACACTGCCTGCCTAATGTGGGGGAACACTGCCTGCCTAATGTGGGGGAACTCTGCCTGCCTAATGTGGGTGAACTCTGCCTGCCTAATGTGGGGAAACTCTGCCTGCCTAATGTGGGGGGACACTGCCTGCCTAATGTGGGGGAACACTACCTGCCTAATGTGGAGGAACACTGCCTGCCTAATGTTTGGGAACACTGCCTGCCTTATGTGGGGGAACACTGCCTGCCTTATGTGGGGGAACACTGCCTGCCTAATGTAGGGGAACGCTATCTGCCTAATGTGGGGGAACACTGCCTGCCTAATGTGGGGGAACACTGCCTGCGCCTAATGTGTGGGGGAACACTGCCTGCACCTAATGTGTGGGGGAACACTGCCTGCGCCTAATGTGTGGGGGAACACTGCCTGCATCTAATGTGTGGGGGAACACTCCCTGCGCCTAATGTGTCTTAATGGTTTTGTTCTTTAATGGTTTTGTTCATTTTGTGCGCCTATGTATAAATATATACGTAAATATATACCTCCTATGTTTTGAATTTGAAAAAAATCATATTTTATTTTTCCAATTAAGAGGGGTTCGGTGAATGCGCATATGAAACTGGTGGGGTTCAGTACCTCCAGCAAGGTTAAGAACCACTGCTATATGGCATTAAAACATTACTGTCATTAGTAATCTAAAATCAGTTTAGTAATGTGCCCTAAGACCTGTATGCATAATAATATTCATGTGTTAATATGTAAAATACCTTTTGATCTATCTATATCTGATCAGTCTTTCTGAATTCCTCTCAAATGCTGGGGGCGTTACCCCTGGAGCATCATGAGCTGCTCTACTCCCCTCTCCCCTGTCATGAGGTCTGCACAAACATTTTTACTTTTACAAAGCAAATTGGCTAGTATGCTTAATCTCTTGGGGATGCATGGCGTATACATATGCCCTGCATCCCCGATCCTAAGGACCCAGGGCGTACCTGTACGCCGGTGGGAATTCCGGTCCCCGCCGCTCGCCTGGCAGGAACCGGACCAGGATGTCTGCTGAAATCAATATTATTTGTTTAAAAGTTACATATTTTTTTTTTTTTTACCTATATAGAGGCTTTTCTTGGTCTCTCTTCATTGGGGGACACCTTACTGATGGGTATATGCTCTTGCCACTAGGAGGCGCTGACACTAGGAAAAAAAAAGTCGTCTCCTCCCTGGCAGGATATACCCACCCACTGGAAGTTTTAGCTAGTGTCAGCAGGAGGCAAGACACAGGTCTTGGAGCTCCCCAGACCTGGTCTTTTTTCCCTTTGTTTTTTTCCTAGTTTCAGTATGAAGTTTAGTTTTTCTTTCCTTTGTTGTTTTTTCTAGCGTGGGGCGACTACGGCATGGCGCTGCCTGATCCCCCACCTGCAAATTAGGGGCACGGTGCATTGCTGGATGGGCCATTAACCCCTCCTCTCCAAGAACCAGCGCCTGGCGGTGTACCCTGGGTCCAGGTCCCCCATTTGCCCGTTTGCCAGGCTGGCCTAAGGCAGGTTGCCCTAGCTGGTCGAAGTCTTCGAGGGTGAGTATGCGGCGGCTGAGGTGAGTGTACAAACCCCCTCCCTTCCCCCCCCTCGACGAACGAGCATATTGTGTCCCTATTTCTGGGGCTGGTTTTGGGGTCGGCGGTGAGTGGTTAACCCTCACTCTTTTATTCATGCAGCTTCGGCTGCATCTCCTATCTGGTGAGGGGTTACCAGGGAACTGCGCCATCCTTCTCCCGGCGGGACCTTTTCACTTTCACTTCTGCAGTCCGGCCTGTGCGGACCCGGCGGGGAGTGCGCTCCCAGGGTGTTCAGCCGGCGGGAGCTCGGGGGGATCATGGCGGCCGTAGCTCCGCCTTTCTTCTTCCCCTGACTCAACGCACGAGCCGGGAGGTCAGACAGCTCCTCCTCTCCGGCTCACGCGCTGCTGGGGGCCGTCCCCTCCCTCCATGACGCCTAGCCCCGCCCTCCTTCCCCGCTGCGGGGGTCGGCGGTGCTCCGATAATGAGCAGAGCTTTTGCCCCGAGGCAGAACCTACCGGAGTTCGCTGTTCCGGCCCGAGACAGCTAGCAGGTGCTTCTATAGCACGCTGCTATGAGCTGTCGCTGCTCCAGGGGCTTCTGCATATGGACATATGCACTGCGCCTGATGCCGCCTTCCAGCCTTTAGTGCATGATATTTTATCAGATATAAAATAAAAATAAATAAATAAAATGAAAAAATATATTTTTATATATATATATATATATATATATATATATATATGTAAGTATTCCTTGGTCACTCACACCTTTTTGGCACCCCCTGGTGGCCCATACTCTTTTTGCACTCTGATTTCTGTGGCTTGAAGAATCCCTAATCCTTTGCTGCTCACGATCATGGAGCATATGCAAACAGCCATGGCGTGTTGTTGCCAGGGCTTCCCGTTTTCCTTGGATACTGCCGGGGGATATATTCAAGCACTCTGCTCAGATAATGTGCAGGCCCTTTTGCTTTCCTGTCAGATGCTCAGGTTTCTTTTGAGATTCCGCATTTGCTGTCCACCCATCCTAGGTCTGCCGGCCACCCATCCTAGGGGTGTTCCTGGCAGGTCATGCTATATGATTCCCTTCTCCATAGGCTACCGCATCCACGGCTAGTGCTGTGGATCCCCACATTCAGCAGAGTGTCTCCATGGGAGTATTCCTGCGTGGGCATGGATTGTTCCTGTTAGCGTTATGCCAGACAGTAGTCTCGCATGTCACGACGTCTGCGTCTGACACTGGTATCACACTGCGGTGCGAGGTGTCAGATGGAATGCTCCGCTGTATACAATGGACCCATACCAGTAAGCCTGACGATGTCTGCGTGGTTTCCTTTGCCGCCTGTCTCTCATCACACAGCTGTTGTATCTGCGGCAGGAGTTCCAGTACCTGACTACTGTGTGAGGTGCCGATGGAATGACTTGTTGTCTACTATGGACCCATACCAGTAAGCCAGACAGTGGTCTGCATTGTTTCCTCTGCCGACTGTCATACACCACACGGCTGATGTATCTGCGGCAGGCGTTCTGGTACCTCACTACTGAGCGAGGTGTCTGATGGGGTGACACGTTGTCTACTATGGACCCATACCAGTGAGCCAGACAGTGGTCTGCATGGTTTCCTACATTGCCTATCACACGGCTGATGTAGCTGCGGCTGGAGTTCCGCAACCTCACTACTGCGAGGTGCCCGACGGCATGACTTGTTGTCCACCACGAACCATAACAGTAAGTCAGACAGTGGTCTGCATGTTTCCTCTACCACCTGTCACGCATCTATCGGTTCCAGAAACTCACTACTGTGCTAGATGTCCGATGGAGTTACTCGTTGGCTACTATGGTCCCATACCAGTAAGCCAGACACCGCCTGTCACACATCACACGGCTGATGTAGAAGCGGCTAGAGTTCCGGTACCTCACTACTGTGTGTCGTGCCCGTTGGAACGACTTGTTGTTTACTATGGACCCGTACCAGTATGCCGGACAGTGGTCTGCATGATTTCCTACACAACCCGTCATCGGCTGATGTATCTGCAACTGGAGTTCTGGTGCCCCACTGTCGTGCTCGGTATATGTAGAACTGACCAAGCGTCTCCTGCGGACCCTATCAGGATGACAGGGATGCATTACACATCTCCTCTGCCTTCCCCTTTCTCCAAATGTCTTCTAGGCCTCCCCGCCCTTACGCCTATGACAAATGGGCACAGTTATTCTGTCTGTTTCCTTTTCGCCAGCACCTGGAGATGTTCTTGTTCAACCAGGCTGTTGTATGCATGATTTCCGCCGCCTTTGGCATTTCATCTCAGGACTGCCGTGGACATAGCCAGTTTTCCTGTACCCCACTGCTGGGTGAGGGATCTGGAGGAGGGTCCCTATAGTTACACGGGATTGATGACAGTCAGAAATTACTTTATCTGTTGGGTCTTCTACGCCACCAGGTCGCCTGTTGGATAGGCCGCACTCCAGTTCCCCGCTTTCTGTGGGTGGTTGAATGGAGTGACTCAGGAATCCTGTGCACTCAGGAATCCTATTCTGGTTCGGCCAGACGGTTTTCCGCATGGCTTACTACTACGTTGGGTCACCTACCATACTCTTTCCACACCGTGGATGGTGGTTCAGATAACCCACTGCCAGGTGCAGTTCCGAGTGAGTCTCCTCGGATGGCTCCGTGAGCCTTCTACAATGCACCACATACTGGTTTGCAGGGTTCCCTACTTTACCAGGTCCCTCTCTGCATGCCTGATACTCTGTCTGAAGGCTGGTTTCTCACTTCACTGTGTTTCTGTCTGCAGGACCATGGCCATGGTCCCTATGCCACATACCCAGTCTGGGTCTGCATGCTTTTCTAATCCACCAGGTTTCCTCCTCCGTTTCTGACGATGCCACGGCTGTAGTCCGGTGTCTCTCTTTCCAGGTGACCTTCCGCAAAGTGGGTCTCGGTGGATACATGAGACCTTTTTCTACCTGTAAAGTTCAATGTTGTCTGCATGTTTCCTGCTCCACATATATTGCTCTTCTCTTAATTCTGTGCCTGCAGTCTTGGTGTGTGGCACCATTAGGAGATCACGTGTGGGTTTTTTTCTGCAGGCGCCAGGGCCTTTCTCAGCCACAGCAGCATCACTCTGTTCCCCTTCCTAAGGTTGCAATATTGGGCTTCTAGAGGCATACCTCCCTTCCTACATGGCCTTTTGGATTTTTCTTTCGTGTCTGCAGTCTTGGTACCCCACTACTATCGTGAGGTACCCATGTCTGTGTCCCTCCATATGATAAGGCCGCTCTGTCAATGTAGAACCCACCTTTCCTTCTGTTCGGTGGGTTGTGGCTCGGGGCACCCTGGGATTTTGTTTCCGCAGTTCTGTGGAGCACTTTGGTTCTGGCAAGGTTCCTGCTGGGGGGACGCAGTCAGTTCTACCCCTCCCTATACCTCCAGGTATCTCTGGGGTTTCTGTCCAGGGTGGCTCGCGCAACTTCTTTGTTGCCTTAACCCCTTAACGACGCAGGACGTATATTTACGTCCTGCGCCGGCTCCCGCGATATGAAGCGGGATCGCGCCGCGATCCCGCATCATATCGCGTCGGTCCCGGCACTCATCAACGGCCGGGGCCCGTGGCTAATACCACACATCGCCGATCGCGGCGATGTGCGGTATTAACCCTTTAGAAGCGGCGGTCGGACCGCCACTTCTAAAGTGAAAGTGACCCGGCTGCTCAGTCGGGCTGTTCGGGACCGCCGCGGTGAAATTGCGGCGTCCCGAACAGCTTACAGGACACCCCGGGAGGGCCCTTACCTGCCTCCTCGGTGTCCGATTGGCGAATGACTGCTCCGTGCCTGAGATCCAGGCAGGAGCAGTCAAGCGCCGATAACACTGATCACAGGCGTGTTAATACACGCCAGTGATCTGTGCAAGAGATCAGTGTGTGCAGTGTTATAGGTCCCTATGGGACCTATAACACTGCAAAAAAAAAGTGTTAATAAAGGTCATTTAACCCCTTCCCTAATAAAAGTTTGAATCACCCCCCTTTTCCCATAAAAAAAATAAAACAGTGTAAAAAAAAATAAAAATAAACATATGTGGTATTGCCGCGTGCGTAAATGTCCGAACTATAAAAATGTATAATTAATTAAACCGCACGGTCAATGGCGTACACGCAAAAAAAATTCCATAGTCAAAAAAAGCTCATTTTTTGTCCCTTTTTTACCATTAAAAAATGAATAAAAAGTGATCAAAAAGTCTTATCAAAACAAAAATCATGCCGATAAAAACTTCAGATCACGGCGCAAAAAATGAGTCCTCATATCGCCCTGTACGTGGAAAAATAAAAAAGTTATAGGGGTCAGAAGATTACATTTTTAAACGTATACATTTTCCTGCATGTAGTTATGATTTTTTACAGAAGAGTGACAAAATCAAACCTATATAAGTAGGGTATAATTTTAACCGTATGGACCTACAGAATAATGATAAGGTGTAATTTTTACCGAAATATGCACTGCGTAGAAACGGAAGCCCCCAAAAGTTACAAAATGGCGTTTTTTCTTCGATTTTGTCGCACAATAATTTTCTTTCCGTTTCGCCATGCATTTTTGGGTAAAATGACTAATGTCACTGCAAAGTAGAATTGCCGACGCAAAAAATAAGCCATAATATGGATTTTTAGGTGGAAAATTGAAAGGGTTATGATTTTTAAAAGGTAAGGAGGAAAAAATGAAAGTGCAAAAACTGAAAAACCCTGAGTCCTTAAGGGATTAAAGGGGTACTCCGGTGAAAACCTTTTTTCTTTTAAATCAACTGGTGGCATAAAGTTAAACATATTTGTAAATTACTTCTATTAGAAAATCTTAATCCTTCCTGTACTTATTAGCGGCTGAATACTACAGAGGAAATTCTTATCTTTTTGGAATGCTCTCTGATGACATTACGAGCACAGTTCTCTCTGCTGATGTTATTATAATAATAATAATAATAACACTTTATTTATTGTTGTCCTTAGTGGGAGTTGAACCCAAGTCCCCAGCACTGCAAGGCAGAAGTGCTAACCACTGAGCCACCATGCTGCCCTTCTCATACATCTGCTATGCATGGTTGCTAAAATGGACAGAGATGTCAGCAGAGAGCACTGTGCTCGTGATGTCATCAGTGTTCCAAACAGAAAGGAATTTCCTCTGTAGCATTCAGCAGCTAATAAGTACTGGAAGGATTAAGATTTTTTAATAGAAGTAATTTACAAATATGTTTAACTTTCTGCCACCAGTTGATTTAAAAGAAAAAAGGTTTTCACCGGAGTACCCCTTTAACCCCTTAAGGACACATGACGTTCTCATACGTCTCCATTTCCGAGTCCTTAAGGACACATGACGTATGAGAACGTCATGTGTTTTACCGGCCCCCCACAACCATCTGGAGCGGAGCCGGTCCCCGATGCCTGCTGAAATCGTTCAGCAGGCATCGGGGCATATCGCCCAGGGGGGTCATTATGACCCCCCATGTCGGCGATGGCCGCAGATCGCTGGACAATTCAGTCCAGCGATCTGCGGCGGATTCCGGGTCAATCGGGTCTCCAGTGACCCGGTGACCCGGAATTATTGGCTGATCGGGGCCGTCAGAGACGGCCCCGAACAGCCATAGCCAGCAGGGGTGAGGTGGCACTGGTGCCACCTCACGATCGCCCTGATTCGTCGGCCGGATTACCGGCCGACCAATCAGGGCGCCTGCTGCGGGTGTCACTCCCGCAACCCGCTCCGCCCCTCTTCCGGAGGACGTGAGCGGGTGCGGGACGTGCACCCCGGGTGCTGGGGACCCCGATCCCCGGCGCCCCTGTTGGGATCGGGGCCCCAGGAGCAGCGGCGGCGGCGGAGACGACGAGGGACTGACCTGGTGCGGCGAGGATCGTTGGAGGTGAGTGACAGCCTCCTGCTGTTGCTTAGCAACAGCTCCCAGCATGCAACAAGGGCATGCTGGGAGCTGTAGTTATGCAACAGCAGGAGGCAGACCACCACAACTCCCAGCATGCCCTAATGGGCATGCTGGGACTTGTAGTTTTGCAACAGCTGGAGGCACATTCTTTCTATGGAAAAGTGTACCTTCAGCTGTTGTGTAACTACAACTCCCAGCTTGCACAATCAGCTAAAGTGCATGCTGGGAGTTGTAGTAGTGCATCTGGTGGTTGCATAACTACAACTCCCAGCATGCCCGTTGGCTCTCGGTGACTGCTGAGAGTTGTAGTTTTGCAACAGCTGAAGGCACACTGAGTTAAGTAGTAAACCAGTGTGTCTCCAGCTATTGCATAACTACAATCCCCAGCATCCCCAGCCAAAGTAGTATGCCTCCAGCTGTTGCATAACTACAACACCCAGCATGCCCTTCCGCTGTCCGTACATGCTGGGGGTTGTAGCTTTTGCAACAGCTGAAGGCACACTGGTTGCAAAACACTGAGTTTGTTACCAAACTCGGTGTTTCACAACCAGTGTGCCTCCAGCTGTTGCAAAACTACAACTCCCAGCATGCACTGATAGACCGTACATGCTGGGAGTTGTAGTTTTGCAACAGCTGGATGTTCCCCCCCCCCCCCCCAATGTGAACGTACAGGGTACACTCACATGGGCGGAGGATTACAGTAAGTATCCGGCTGCAAGTTTGAGCTGCGTCAAATTTTCTGCCGTAGCTCAAACTGCCAGCGAGAAACTACTGTGAACCCCCGTCCATGCGACTGTACCCTAAAAACACTACACTACACTAACACAAAATAAAATAAAAAGTAAAAAACACTACATATACACATACCCCTATACAACCCCCCTCCCCAATAAAAATGAAAAACGTCTGGTACGCCACTGTTTCCAAAACGGAGCCTCCAGCTGTTGCAAAACAACTACTCCCAGTATTGCCAGATAGCCGTTGACTGTCCAGGCATGCTGGGAGTTTTACAACAGCTGGAGGCACCCTGTTTGGGAATCACTGGCGTAGAATACCCCTATGTCCACCCCTATGCAAGTCCCTAATTTAGGCCTCAAATGCGCATGGCGCTCTCACTTTGGAGCCCTGTCGTATTTCAAGGCAACAGTTTAGGGCCACATATGGGGTATCGCCGTACTCGGGAGAAATTGGGCTTCAAATTTTGGGGGGTATTTTCTGCTATTACCCTTTTAAAAAATGTAAAATTTTTGGGAAAACAAGCATTTTAGGTAAAAAAAATATATATTTTTTTACATATGCAAAAGTCGTGAAACACCTGTAGGGTATTAAGGTTCAAATTACCCCTTGTTACGTTCCCCGAGGGGTCTAGTTTCCAAAATGGTATGCCATGTGGTTTTTTTTTTGCTGTCCTGGCACCATAGGGGGTTCCTAAATGCGGCATGCCCCCAGAGCAAAATTCGCTTTCAAAAAGCCAAATGTGACTCCTTCTCTTCTGAGACCTGTAGTGCGCCAGCAGAGCACTTTTCACACCCATATGGGGTGTTTTCTGAATCGGGAGAAATTGGGCTTCAAATTTTGGGGGGTATTTTCTGCTATTACCCTTTTTAAAATTGTAAAAATTTTGGGAAACCAAGCATTTTAGGTAAAAAAAATATATATTTTTTTACATATGCAAAAGTCGTGAAACACCTGTAGGGTATTAAGGTTCACATTACCCCTTGTTACGTTCCCCGAGGGGTCTAGTTTCCAAAATGGTATGCCATGTGTTTTTTTTTGCTGTTCTGGCACCATAGGGGCTTCCTAAATGCGGCATGCCCCCAGAGCAAAATTTGCTTTCAAAAAGCCAAATGTTACTCCTTCTCTTCTGAGACCTGTAGTGCGCCAGCAGAGCACTTTTCACCCCCATATGGGGTGTTTTCTGAATCGGGAGAAATTGGGCTTCAAATTTTGGGGGGTATTTTCCGCTATTACCCTTTTTAAAAATGTAAACATTTTGGGAAAACAAGCATTTTAGGTAAAAAAAAAATTTTTTTTTTACATATGCAAAAGTCGTGAAACACCTGTAGGGCATTAAGGTTCACGTTACACCTTGTTACGTTCCCCGAGGGGTCTAGTTTCCAAAATGGTATGCCATGTGTTTTTTTTTTTTGCTGTTCTGGCACCATAGGGGCTTCCTAAATGCGGCATGCCCCCAGAGCAAAATTTGCTTTCAAAAAGCCAAATGTGACTCCTTCTCTTCTGAGACCTGTAGTGCGCCAGCAGAGCACTTTTCACCCCCATGCGAGGTGTTTTCTGTATCGAGAGAAATTGGGCTTCAAATTTTGGGGGGTATTTTCTGCTATTACCCTTTTTAAAAATGTAAAATTTTTGGGAAACCAAGCATTTTAGGTAAAAAAAATATATATTTTTTTTACATATGCAAAAGTCGTGAATCACCTGTGGGGTATTAAGGTTCACTTTACCCCTTGTTACGTTCCCTGAGGGGTCTAGTTTCCAAAATGGTATGCCATGTGTTTTTTTTTGCTGTCCTGGCACCATAGGGGCTTCCTAAATGCGGCATGCCCCCCAAAAACCATTTGTCGCTCCTTCCCTTCTGAGCCCTCTACTGCGCCCGCCGAACAATTAACATAGACATATGAGGTATGTGCTTACTCGAGAGAAATTGGGTTTCAAATACAAGTAAAAATTTTCTCCTTTTTATCCCTTGCAAAAATTCAAAAATTGGGTCTACTAGAACATGCGAGTGTAAAAAATGAAGATTTTGAATTTTCTCCTTCACTTTGCTGCTATTCCTGTGAAACACCTAAAGGGTTAATACACTTACTGAATGTTTTTTTGAATACTTTAGGGGGTGTAGTTTTTATAATGGGGTCTTTTATGGGGTATTTCTAATATGAAGACCCTTCAAATCCACTTCAAAACTGAACTGGTCCCTGAAAAATAGTGAGTTTGAAAATTTTGTGAAAAATTTCAAAATTGCTACTGAACTTTGAAGCCCTATGGTGTCTTCCAAAAGTAAAAACTCATAAATTTTATGATGCAAACATAAAGTAGACATATTGTATATGTGAACCCCAAAAAAATATATTTTGAATATCCATTTTCCTTACAAGCAGAGAGCTTCAAAGTTAGAAAAATGCAAAATTTTCATTTTTTTCATCAAATTTTGGGATTTTTCACCAAGAAAGGATGCAAGTTACCATTAAATTTTACCACTAAGTTAAAGTAGAATATGTCACGAAAAAACAATCTCGGAATCAGAATGATAACTAAAAGCATCCCAGAGTTATTAATGTTTAAAGTGACAGTGGTCAGAATTGCAAAAAACGCTCCGGTCCTTAAGGTATAAAATGGCCTGGTCCTTAAGGGGTTAAGGACCGGAGGTTTTTCCGTTTTTGCATTTTCGTTTTTTGCTCCTTGCCTTTAAAAAATCATAACTCTTTCAAATTTACACCTAAAAATCCATATGATGGCTTATTTTTTGCGCCACCAATTCTACTTTGTAATGACGTCAGTCATTTTGCCCAAAAATCTATGTTGAAGCGGGAAAAAAAATCATTGTGCGACAAAATTGAAAAAAAAAAACGCTGTTTTGTAACTTTTGGGGGCTTCCGTTTCTACGTAGTACATTTTTCGGTAAAAATGACACCTCATATGTATTCTGTAGGTCCATACGATTAAAATGATACCCTACTTATATAGGTTTGATTTTGTCATACTTCTGGAAAAAATCATAACTCCATGCAGGAAAATTAATACGTTTAAAATTGTCATCTTCTGACCCCTATAACTTTTTTATTTTTCCGTGTATGGGGCGGTATGAGGGCTCATTTTTTGCGCCGTGATCTGAAGTTTTTAACGGTACCATTTTTGCATTGATAGGACTTATTGATCATATCTTATTGATTTTATTCATTTTTAAATTATATAAAAAGTGACCAAAAATGCACTATTTTGGACTTTGGAATTTTTTTGCGCGCACGCCATTGACCGAGCGGTTTAATTAATGATATATTTTTATAATTCGGACATTTCCGCACGCGGTGATACCACATATGTTTATTTTTATTTTTATTTACACTGTGTTTTTTTTTTTATTGGAAAAGGGGGGTGATTCAAACTTTTAATAGGGGAGGAGTTAAATGATCTTTATTCACTTTTTTTTTTTTCACTTTTTTTTGCAGTGTTATAGGTCCCATAGGGACCTATAACACTGCACACACTGATCTTCTATGTTGATCACTGGTTTCTCATAAGAAACCAGTGATCAACGATTCTGCCGCATGACTGCTCATGCCTGGATCTCAGGCACTGAGCAGTCATTCGGCGATCGGACAGCGAGGAGGCAGGAAGGGGCCCTCCCGCTGTCCTGTCAGCTGTTCGGGATGCCGCGATTAGCCGCGGCTATCCCGAACAGCCCGACTGAGCTAGCCGGGAACTTTCACTTTCACTTTTAGCCGCGATCGGCGCTGCGCGCTATTAGAGGCGGGTCCCGGCTTCACTATGACGCCGGGCCCGCCATGATATGACGCGGGGTTACTGTGTAACCCCGCGTTATATCAGAAGAGCAGGACCAAGGACGTACCGGTACGTCCTTGGTCCTTAAGGGGTTAAAGGGGTATTCCAGGCAAAAACTTTTTTTTATATATCAACCAGCTTCTGAAGTTGAGTTGCTGTTTTCTGTCTAACTGCTTTCTGATGACTCACGTCCCGGGAGCTGTCCAGCTCTTATGGGGATATTCTTCCATCATGCAAGGGATATTCTCCCATCATGCACAGCTCCCGTGACGTGACATCATCATTGAGCAGTTAGACAGAAAACTTCAGAAGCTAATAACTATTGGAAGGATTAAGATTTTTTAATAGAAGTAATTTACAAATCTGTTTAACTTTCCGGAGACAGTTGATATATATAAAAAAAAGTGTTTGCCTGGAATACCCCTTTAACCTCTTAAGGACATAGGACGTTCTCTAACGTCCCCACTACCTGGGCTTTAATGCCCAAGGACGTTAGAGAACGTCCTGTTGTATTTCCGGTCTCTGCCGCTCGCCGGGCAGAGATCGGAACTGGATGCCTGCTGAAATCCTTCAGCAGGCATCCAGGGCAAACGCCGAGGGGGGCCATGCAGGCCCCCCATGTCGGCGATCGCCGCAAATCGCAAGGGAAATTGCCCTTGCGATCTGCGGCGATACCGGGCTGATCGGGTCTCTGGGACCCGACCGCCCGGTAATTTCGCATGATCCCGGCTGTCACAGACAGCCAGGACCATGCTGAAGTATCGGAGCGAGGTGGCAAGCCTGCCACCTCCTCCGATCCCCTGCGATCCGTCGGTTAACTAACCGACCAATCGCAGGAGGGGGGGCGGTTACTTCCTCCCGTCCTGCCCGGCCCCTTGAAGTCCGGAGAGGACGGGAGGAAGACCGGAGGACGCGGCGGGGGACGGGGGAGTGCTGGGGACCGGCCCCGGTACTTACCTCGTCCCTGAAGACCCGGATCCCGGCGAGGAAGATGGCGGCGGCGACAGGTGAGTATATCTTCAGCCGCGGTCGGGCCCTTTACAGCAATGCACGTCGCCGTAAAGCGACATGCATTGCTGTATTGGGACCCTGTAAACTACAACTCCCAGCATGCCCAGACAGCCCTTGGCGTCTGGGAATGCTGGGAGTTGCAGTTTTGCAACATCTGGAGGTCCACAGTTTGGAGACCACTGTGCCCTTCCAGATGTTGCAAAACTACACATCCTCAGCATGCCCTTACTGTCCAGGCATGCTGGGAGTTGTAGTTCTGTAACATCTGGCCCTTCAGATGTTGCAGAACTACAACTCCCAGCATGCCTGGACAGTTTTGGCATACTGGGAGTTCTAGTTTTGCAACATCTGAAAGGGCACAGATTGGGAACCACTGTATTAGTGGTCTGCAAACTGTAGTCCTCCAGATGTTGCAAAACTACAACTCCCAGCATGCTGGGAGTTGTAGTTCGGCAACATCTGGCTCTAAAGATGTTGCTGAACTACTACTCCCAGCATGTCTGTGAATGCTGGGAGTTTTGGTTTTGCAACAACTGGAGGCCCACTGGTTGGGAAACATTGTCTGTTTCCTAACTCAGTGTTTCCCAACCGTGTGCCTCCAGCTGTTGCAAAACTATAACTACCAGCATGCACTGATAAACTGTGCATGCTGGGAGTTGTAGTTTTGTAACAGCTGGAGGTCCCCCCCTGTGAATGTACAGGGTACATTCACATGGGCAGGGGGCTTACAGTGAGTATCAGGCTGCAAGCTTGCGATGCAGCAAATTTTGCGCGGCAGCTCAAACTCGCAGTGGGAACTCGCTGTAATCCCCTGCCCGTGTGACTGTACCCTAAAAACACTACACTACCACAAAATAAAATAAAAAGTAAAAAACACTACATATACACATACCCCTACACAGCCCCCCTCTCCTCCCAATAAAAATGAAAAACGTCCGGTACGCCACTGTTTCCAAAATGGAGCCTCCAGCTGTTGCAAAACAACAACTCCCAGTATTGCTGGACAGCCGTTGACTGTCCAAGCATGCTGGGAGTTTTGCAACAGCTGGAGGCACCCTGTTTGGGAATCACTGGCGTAGAATACCCCTATGTCCACCCCTATGCAAGTCCCTAATTCAGGCCTCAAATGCACATGGCGCTCTCACTTTGGAGCCCTGTCGTATTTCAAGGCAACAGTTTAGGGCCACATATGGGGTATCGCCGTACTCGGGAGAAATTGTGTTACAAATTTTGGGGGGATTTTTCTCCTTTAACCCCTTATGAAAAGGTGAAGTTGGGGTCTACAACAGCGTGTTAGTGTAAAAAAATTTATTTTTTACACTAACACGCTGGTGTTGCCCTTTACTTTTCATTTTGACAAGAGGTAAAAGGGAAAAACGCCCCCCAAAATTTGTAATGCAATTTCTCCCGAGTACGGAGATACCCCATAAGTGGGCGCAAACTTCTCTGGGGGCGCACAACAAGGCCCAGAAGGGAGAGTGCACCATGTACATTTGAGGTGATTTGCACAGGGGTGGCTGATTGTTACAGCGGTTTTGACAAACGCAAAAAAAAAAAAAACCCACATGTGACCCCATTTCGGAAACTACACCCCTCACGGAATATAATGAGGGGTGAACTGAGAATTTACACCCCACAGGTGTCTGACAGATCTTTGGAAGAGTGGGCTGTGCAAATTAAAAATTTTGTACAGCCCACTGTTCCAAAGTTCTGACAGACACCAGTGCGGGGTAAATGCTCACTGTACACCTTGTTACGTTCCTCAAGGGGTCTAGTTTCCAAAATGGTATGCCATGTGGGGGTTATTTTGCTGTCCTGGCACCATAGGGGCTTCCTAAATG
Source organism: Hyla sarda (assembly GCF_029499605.1). Lineage (NCBI taxonomy): Eukaryota > Metazoa > Chordata > Amphibia > Anura > Hylidae > Hyla > Hyla sarda. The sequence continues at coordinate 229,507,390 of NC_079189.1, read as the reverse complement.
CGACATGCCCCCCGAGCAAAATTTGCTCTCCAAAAGCCAAATATGACTCCTTCTCTTCTGAGCATTGTAGTTCGCCCGTAGTGCACTTCAGGTCCACTTATGGGGTACCTTCATACTCAGAAGAGATGGGGTTACAAATTTTGGGGGGTATTTTCTGCTATTAACCCTTGCAAAAATGTGAAATTTGGGGGGAAACACACATTTTAGTGAAAAAAAATTTTTTTTTTTTACATATGCAAAAGTCGTGAAACCCCTGTGGGGTATTAAGGCTCACTTTATTCCTTGTTACGTTCCTCAAGGGGTCTAGTTTCCAAAATGGTATGCCATGTGAGGGTTTTTTGCTGTTGTGGCACCATAGGGGCTTCCTAAATGCGACATGCCCCCCGACCAAAATTTGCTCTCCAAAAGCCAAATATGACTCCTTCTCTTCTGAGCATTGTAGTTCGCCCGTAGTGCACTTCAGGTCCACTTATGGGGTACCTCCATACTCAGAAGAGATGGGGTTACAAATTTTGGGGGGTATTTTCTGCTATTAACCCTTGCAAAAATGTGAAATTTGGGGGGAAACACACATTTTAGTGAAATTATTATTTTTTTTTTACATATGCAAAAGTCGTGAAACACCTGTGGGGTATTAAGGTTCACTTTACCCCTTGTTACGTTTCCCAAGGGGTCTAGTTTCCAAAATGGTATGCCATGTGGGGATTTATTGCTGTTCTGGTACCATAGGGGCTTCCTAAATGCAACATGCCCCCCAAAAACCATTTCAGAAAAACGTACTCTCCAAAATTCCCTTGTCGCTCCTTTGCTTCTGAGCCCTCTACTGCGCCCGCCGAACACTTTACATAGACATATGAGGTATGTGCTTACTCGAGAGAAATTGGGCTACAAATATAAGTATAAATTTTCTCTTTTTACCCCTTGTAAAAATTCAAAAATTGGGTCTACAAGAACATGCGAGTGTAAAAAATGAAGATGGTGAATTTTCTCCTTCACTTTGCTGCTATTCCTGTGAAACACCTTAAGGGTTAAAACGCTGACTGAATGTCATTTTGAATACCTTGGGGGTGCAGTTTTTATAATGGGGTCATTTGTGGGGTATTTCTAATATGAAGACCCTTCAAATCCACTTCACACCTGAACTGGTCCCTGAAAAATAGTGAGTTTGAAAATTTTGTGAAAAATTGGAAAATTGCTGCTGAACTTTGAAGCCCTCTGGTGTCTTCCAAAAGTAAAAACTCATTAATTTTATTATGCAAACATAAAGTAGACATATTGTATTTGTGAATACATTTTTTTTTTATTTGGAATATCCATTTTCCTTACAAGCAGAGAGCTTCAAAGTTCGAAAAATGCAAAATTTTCAATTTTTTCAGCAAATTTTGAAATTTTTCACTATGAAACGATGAGAGTATCGACAAAATTTTACCAATAACATAAAGTAGAATATGTCACGAAAAAACAACCTCGGAATCAGAATGATAGGTAAAAGCATTCCAGAGTTATTAATGTTTAAAGTGACAGTGGTCAGATGTTCAAAAAACGCTCCGGTCCTAAGGTGTAAAATGGCCTGGTCCTTAAGGGGTTAATCATCGTCCGGACTGGCTCTCCATACATCTTGTATTTTTCCCCAGCTCCAGTGTGCAGGATTCCTATCCCCCTGAGGACACGAGGTGGCTCCTCCATACAGCAAGGGGTTGTCGCTGGGGTCTGGGGGCTACGTCCTCCCAGTTCTGGTCTGTGGCTGTGGGGCAGCATTTCCCTGCTCCTTCTGTGCTGTATCTAAGTTTCATCTCAGCCACCCTTGTTTTCCCTCCTCTAGGGGGGCTATTTTTGTTGAGTTTTTTCTACCGCCAAGATGATGGCATTTCTCTGTTCCACTATGTAAGTGGGATATCTGTCTGGCCCTTGTTTTTTGCTTGGAGCGATCAACAGGGCTTATTACTGTCTAGGCTTGTGTGCTTCCTGTCCACCTTGCAGCTTGGCTCTCTTTTAGTTTTTTGGTTATCTACTGCTGCTCAAGTGGCCTTGACTCTCTCCTCTGTTGGAGGAGTTTATGTTATCTTGTATGGCTGGCGACAGCTGGTCTAGCCACTGTCTGTTGTTCGGGTACTGCCATTGCTCTTCTCCTCCCTTCGCGCAATCTCCCTGGAAGGGTGTGTTCTTCCTTCCCTTTTGTCTGTGTCAGTTGTACTTCATTGTCACCATAGTCTTCTGGAGTGACCTTCCTGTGCCCAGTACCTGAGAGTCCCGGCTTGGTCCTCCCTTATTTCCCCCTCCGTTCCTGTTCTGGCGGGACATTTCTTCGGAGTGCTCTGGTCCGCTCGGACCACTAGGATCCAAGACTGGTTAGTCCTGTCCTAGGATGCTCTTCCGGTCCTTGGGCCTTGGGATGGTTGAGGTCTCGGGCATGTGTAGTGACCCGGCCCAGGCTCCTCCTCGATCCCTTTTGGTGGTGCGATCGTTCTGTACTGCACTTCTTCACTTTTTATAAGTTTCCACAGGGAAGTTTGTCATCCGGAGAGTTTTTGCGGACGTCTGTTTTCCTTACTCTTCACATATGAGTCTTCCAGGTGACTCAGGAATCTCCAATTCCCATGTACGCCACTCCAGTGTTCTAGGATGTTCCTTTTCGGGGTCTTCCGCTTGTTCCTTGGCCGTTTGATTTACGGGTTCGTCTTTCGGGTGCATCGGACATCTCTAGTTTCCATGTCGGTCTCTTCGGTACCCCGGATGCCCCCTTTTCAGGGCAATCCGCTTCCTTCGGGGTTCATGTCCTCCTGAGTTAGAGGGCATTCAGATCATCCGGATTACACCAGCCCGGCTACTGTCGCCTTCCGGGTACTCATGGTGGGCCCCTTGGAAGGGTTTTTTGGGTCTGCAGCTGTTCAGGTCTTTGTTCTCATGCACCAGACCTTTCTTGTCTCGCTATATGGCCCGTGGATGGGGGATCTTCCGGGAGCCCAATTGCTGGGCCTAGTTTGGCTCTGGCCTTGGGGCTCATCCGCAGGCCTTGTGGACACGTGATTTCAGTCTCGGGACTGATTCCTTTCCTCTGGTGGTTATTTTTCCCACCCTAGGGGACTGCTTTGGTACGTCTCATGAGTAAGGTTTTCCCACCCTACGGGACTGCTTTGGTACGTTCCATCAGAGCGACCGAGAAAAGGAGATTTTTTTTGTACTCGTAGCCTTCATTGGGGGACACCGCTACCACCCATTTCTTCACTCTTCGTCCGGATAATCTTATCCGGTTGTTGTTTTTTTAATCTGAGATTCTTTTCTACGGTCCTTCGGACATGTTCTTGGTTGGCTTCTCCTACTGCTTTGTGACAAAACTGGTTAACTCACTTCCAGTGGGTGGGTATATCCTGCCAGGGAGGAGCCAACTTTTTTTCCTAGTGTCAGCGCCTCCTAGAGCATATACCCATCAGTAAGGTGTCCCCCAATGAAGGCTACGAGATAGAGAATTTACGGTGAGTACCAAAAAAATCTCCTTTTTGTTAACCCCTTTGGGGTTAAATTGTTGTTCACACTATGTACATTTGAGGCCTAAATTGGTGATTTACACAGGGGTGGCTGATTTTACTGCGGCTCTGACATAAATGCAAAAAAATAAATACCTACATGTGAACACATTTTGGAAATTACACCCCTCACGGAATGTAACAAGGAGTACAGTGAGCCTTAACATTCCACAGGTGATTGACGAATTTTCGTTAAAGTTGGATGGGGTTTTCTCCTATTACCCCTTGTAAAAATTTAAAATTTGGGGAAAAAACAGCATTTTAGTGGAAATTTTTTTTTTCTATGGGAGGGGGCGTGATGGCTGTCTTATAGACTTGCATTGAGGGAGTGGGGTGTGATGTCGTGAGGGGGCGGGGTCATGGCATCACGAGCTCCCGGCTCCAGCGTTCGGAACAGTGTATTCTAAACGCTGAGCAGCGGAGTACCCCTTTAAAGGGGTTATCCACCATAAAGTGATTTTAGTACATACCTGGCAGACAGTAATGGACATGCTTAGGAAGGATCTGCGCTTGTCTTGGGGCTAAATGGTTATGTTGTGAGATTACCATAACACTGTGGCTAGCTTTTTGTGAACTTGTATTTCCTGTTTAACTTATGTTTTTTTGACTACAAATCCCACAATGCCATTTTCCTCCCTCCCACACATCAGCCACCCACCCATTGAAACAAAAGACCTGTGGTTTTCAATCAGGGTGCCTACAGCTGTTGCATTAGTTGCAGATTGATCCCTCCACCCATTGAAGCAGACAGGCTCCCTGTCATCAGCTGACTAGTGAGTCAGGTCTCGGCCGCACTGCAAGCTGGGAAAAATCTGAGACAACAGTCATTTTGTATGCTGGTAAAAATAAAAAGTGGGGTGAAAATAGCTGAAGAATTGTGAAAAAAACGTCACACACAGGTACAGACACTATATTATGAACTACACTAACTTTACAGCCCCTGGAGCATAGTTGAATAAAAAAAAAATCCTGGAATACCCCTTTAACCTCTTAAGGACCCAGGACGTACGGGGACGTCCCCGCACCCTGGGCTTTAAGGACCCAGGACGTCCCCCGTACGTCCTGGCGTTTTCCAGTCCCTGCCGCACACCGGGCAGAGATCGGAACCGGATGCCTGCTGAAATGCTTCAGCAGGCATCCAGGTAAAACGCCGAGGGGGGCCATGTAGGCCCCCCATGTCGGCGATCGCCGCAAATCGCAAGGGAAATCGCCCTTGCGATCTGCGGCGATACCGGGCTGATCAGGTCTCTGGGACCTGACCGCCCGGTAATTTTGCAGGACCAGGACCATGCTAAAGAATAGGAGCGAGGTGGCAAGCCTGCCACCTCCTCCGATCCCCTGCGATTCTTCGGTTAACTAACCGACCAATCGCAGGGGGGGGGGGTTACTTCCTCCCGCCCTGCCCGGCCCCTTGAAGTCCGGAGAGGACGGGAGGAAGACCGGAGGATGCGGCGGGGGACGGGGGAGTGCTGGGGACCGGCCCCAGTACTTACCTCGTCCCTGAAGACCCGGATCCCGGTGTGAAGGCGGCGGCGACAGGTGAGTAGATCTTCAGCCGCGGTCGGGCCCTTTACAGCAATACACGTTGCCGTAAAGCGACATGCATTGCTGTATTGGGACCCTGTATACTACAACTCCCAGCATGCCCAGACAGCCCTTAGCATCTGGGCATGCTGGGAGTTGCAGTTTTGCAACTTCTGGAGGTCCACAGTTTTGGGACCACTCTGCCCTTCCAGATGTTGCAAAACTACAAATCCTCAGCATGCCCTTACTGTCCAGGCATACTGGGAGTTGTAGTTTTGCAACATCTGGAAGGGCACAGATTGGGAACCACTGTATTAGTGGTCTGCAAACTGTAGTCCTCCAGATGTTGCAAAACTACAACTCCAAGCATGCTGGGAGTTGTAGTTCGGCAACATCTGGCTCTAAAGATGTTGCCGAACTACAACTCCCAGCATGCCTGAGAATGTTTGGGAGTTGTGATTTTGCAACAGCTGGAGGCACACTGGTTGGGAAACATTGTCTGTTTCCTAACTCAGTGTTTCCCAACCCGTGTGCCTCCAGCTGTTGCAAAACTATAACTACCAGCATGCACTGATAGACTGTGCATGCTGGGAGTTGTAGTTTTGCAACAGCTGGAGGTCCCCCCCCCCTGTGAATGTACAGGGTACATTCACATGGGCAGGGGGCTTACAGTGAGTATCAGGCTGCAAGTTTGCGATGCAGCAAATTTTGCGCGGCAGCTCAAACTCGCAGTGGGAAACTCGCTGTAATCCCCCGCCCGTGTGACTGTACCCTAAAAACACTACACTAACACAAAATAAAATAAAAAGTAAAAAACACTACATATACACATCCCCCTACACATCCCCCTCCCCGCCCCAATAAAAATGAAAAACGTCGGGTACGCCACTGTTTCCAAAATGGAGCCTCCAGCTGTTGCAAAACAACAACTCCCAGTATTGCCGGACAGCCGTTGACTGTCCAAGCATGCTGGGAGTTTTGCAACAGCTGGAGGCACCCTGTTTGGGAATCACTGGCGTAGAATACCCCTATGTCCACCCCTATGCAAATCACTAATTCAGGCCTTAAATGCGCATGGCGCTCTCACTTCGGAGCCCTGTAGTATTTCAAGGCAACAGTTTAGGGCCACATATGGGGTATCGCCGTACTCGGCAGAAATTGCCTAACAAATTTTGGGGGTCTTTTTCTCCTTTAACCCTTTATGAAAAGGTGAAGTTGGGGTCTACACCAGCATGTTAGTCAAAGCGCCAAAAAAGGAAAGGAGATATGCTCATAAATGTATAGGGTCCTGTGGTAAACACTCTAAATATAGAACCAAAAGGAAAAGATACCACTTGAAAACGGACCATGTATAAACTAAAATAAATTTTATTTGGAATAATATAAAGACATATAAAAATTACACACACAGCGTGGACAAACAAAAGTGGGAACCAGGGAGCAGGGGGAGATAGAAAGGAGGTAAAAATTATATATATATATATAGTGTCCAGGTGTGTTAAACAAAAGTGCAAAAACAAACTGTTATATCAAAGTAAGATTATATACACATAAGGCACATATCAGGGCAACATTGCCTCATAAATATAATAATAAATATGCACTTATTAATTATAGTGCTACTCACGTTTTAAAGTGGCAACAGCGTGCCAAATAAATGGATAGGACCAATGGGGGAGATTTATCAAAGGATTTAGACTGGTTTTTCTTGTCTAAATTTGTCGCACAGAAAGTCGCAGTCTAAATATGTGCGACTTTTCTGCGACTTTTGCTCTAGAGGATTTTTAGAACATGATGCATGCAAGTCTATTTTAGACTGAAATGCATTGAAAAATGCATTGGTGCTGAATTTATCAAAAGCGACTTTTCAGCGACAAGTCGCATAGGCTGAAAGTACGCCGAAATGTCAGACCATGTTGGAGCAGGTTTAAATATAGACTAAAGCATAGATCATGCAGTCTGTGAACAGAATTTATTAAGAGCTGTGCACCATTTGATAAATTAGGTGCACAATAGACCAGACTAACCCTCTGTAGTTTGGTCTATATTGATGCGGGACATAGACAACTTTGATAAATATCCCCCAATATGTTTAAAAACGCACACAAGACGGATCACAGAGAAAGCCACATGTAGTAGTGGCATAGATCAGTAACACTCCCTCCGCTCCGCAGGAGTCTGGATAAAGCCCCGTTGGGTGAAACGCATTGGAGGTCTGGTGGGTAACTGGGGAGCGGAGGGAGTGTTACTGATCTATGCCACTACTACATGTGGCTTTCTCTGTGATCCGTCTTGTGTGCGTTTTTAAACATATTGGTCCTATCCATTTATTTGGCACGCTGTTGGCACTTTAAAACATGTGAGTAGCACTATAATTAATAAGTGCATATTTATTATTATATTTGTGAGGCAATGTTGCCCTGATATGTGCCTTATGTGTATACAATCTTACTTTGATATAACTGTTTTTTTGCACTTTTGTTTAGCACACCTGGACACTATATATATAATTTTTACCTCCTTTCTATCTACCCCTGCTCCCTGGTTCCCACTTTTGTTTGCCCACGCTGTGTGTGGAATTTTTATATGTCTTTATATTATTCCAAATAAAATTTATTTTAGTTTATACATGGTCCGTTTTCAAGTGGTTTCTTTTCCTTTTGGTTCTATAACCAGCATGTTAGTGTAAAAAAATAAATTTTTTACACTAACATGCTGGTGTCTCCCTATACTTTTCATTTTGACAAGAGGTAAAGGGGAAAAAAGCCCCCCAAAATTTGTAATGCAATTTCTCCCGACTACGGAGATACCCCATATGTGGGCGCAAAGTGCTCTGGGTGCGCACAACAAGGCCCAGAAGGGAGAGTGCACCATGTACATTTGAGGTGATTTGCACAGGGGTGGCTGATTGTTACAGCGGTTTTGACAAACGCAAAAAAAAAAAAAACCCACATGTGACCCCATTTCGGAAACTACACCCCTCACGGAATGTAATGAGGGGTGCGGTGAGAATTTACACCCCACAGGTGTCTGACAGATCTTTGGAACAGTGGACTGTGCAAATTAAAAATTTTGTACAGCCCACTGTTCCAAAGATCTGACAGACATTAGTGGGGGGGGGGGGGGTAAATGCTCACTTTATGCCTTGTTACGTTCCTCAAGGGGTCTAGTTTCCAAAATGGTATGCCATGTGGGGGTTATTTTGCTGTCCTGGCACCATATGGGCTTCCTAAATGCGACATGCCCCCTGAGCAAAATTTGCTCTCAAAAAGCCAAATATGACTCCTTCTCTTCTGAGCATTGTAGTTCGCCTGAAGTGCACTTCAGGTCAACTTATGGGGTACCTCTATACTCAGAAGAGATGGGGATACATATTTTGGGGGGTATTTTCTGCTATTAACCCTTGAAAAAATGTGAAATTTGGGGGGGGAAACACACCTTTTAGTGAATTTTTTTTTTATGTATGCAAAAGTCGTGAAACCCCTATGGGGTATTAAGGCTCACTTTATTCCTTGTTACGTACCTCAAGGGGTCTAGTTTCCAAAATGGTATGCCATGTGTTTTTTTTTTCCTGTTCTGGCACCATAGGGGCTTCCTAAATGCAACATGCCCCCCAAAAACCATTTTAAAAAAAACATACTCTCTAAAATCCCCTTGTCGCTCCTTCGCTTCTGAGCCCTCTACTGCGCCCGCCGAACACTTTACATAGACATATGAGGTATGTGCTTACTCGAGAGAAATTGGGCTACAAAAATAACAATACATTTTCTCCTTTTACCCCTTGTAAAAATTCTAAAATTGGGTCTACAAGAACATGCGAGTGTAAAAAATGGAGATTGTGAATTTTCTCCTTCACTTTGCTGCTATTCCTGTGAAACACCTAAAGGGTTAAAATGCTGACTGAATGTCATTTTGAATACTTTGGGGGGTGCAGTTTTTATAATGGGGTCATTTGTGGGGTATTTCTAATATAAAGACCCTTCAAATCCACTTCAAACCTGAACTGGTCCCTGAAAAATTTGGAAATTTTGTGAAAAATTGGAAAATTGCTGCTGATCTTTGAAGCCCTCTGGTGTCTTCCAAAAGTAAAAACACGTAAATTTTATAATGCAAACATAAAGTGGACATATTGTATATGTGAATAAAAAAAAATATTTGGAATATCCATTTTCCTTACAAGCAGAGAGCTTCAAAGTTAGAAAAATGCAAAATTTTCAAATTTTTCATCAAATTTTGGGATTTTTCACCAAGAAAGGATGCAAGGTACCACAAAATTTTACCACTATGTTAAAGTAGAATATGTCACGAAAAAAAATTCTCGGAATCAGAATGATAACTAAAAGCATTCCAGAGTTATTAATGTTTAAAGTGACAGTGGTCAGATGTGCAAAAAATGGCCGGGTCCTAAGGTGTAAAATTGCTGGGTCCTTAAGGGGTTAAGGACTAAGCAAATTTTCGTTTTTGCATTTTTGCATTTTCCTCCTGCCCTTCTAAAAAATCATAGCACTTTCAATTTTGCACCTACAGACCCATATAAGGGCTTGTTTTTTGTGTCATCAATTGTACTTTGCAATGACATCACTTATTTTATATAATCTGCGGCGAAACAAAAAAAAATTATTTGTAGGGGGAAATAAAAAAAGAAACGCCATTTTGTAACCTATGGGGGCTCCCGTTTTTACGCAGTGCACGTTTCTGTAAAAATGACAACTTTATTCTTTAGGTCCATACGGTTTCGGGGCTACCCAATTTATTTAGGTTTTATTTTATTTTAATAAAACTACATGCACCAAAATCAGTAAAATTCTTTTTTATTTTTCCATGTACGGGGCGGTATGAGGACTAATTTTTTGCGCCGTCATCTGTAGTTTTTTATCAGTACCATTTTTGTTTTGATGGTATATGAAGTGACCAAAAATGCACAATTTTGAATTTTATTATTTTTGTATGTGTGCGCCATCTACCGTGTGGTTAAACTAAACTTATAGTTTAACCCCTTAAGGAATTAGGACATACCTGTACGTCCTAAGCCCGCTCCCGATCGTTGTGCCGCGCGCTGTTAACCCTTCAGACTGTTTTACACTTTTTTATTATTTTTTAAAACATGTAATCTTCTGATTGCAGACACTGTTCAATGGTATGCCATTGCATAGCATTGATCAGTGTAACAGGCGATCTGCTGCTCTAGCCTACTGCTCATGGAGCAGTAGATTGCCGATCGGACGGCTGAGAGGCAGGTGGGGACCCTCCCGTCGTACGGTAAGCTGTTCAGGACATCGCGATTTTCTAGCGATAGTCCCGATCAGCTCCACAGAGCTGCCGGGATTCTTTTACTTTTGCTTTGGACGCTGCAATCAACTTAATTTTTTCATATATTGGGCCATGATCTGTAGTTTTTATCAGTATCGTTTTTGTTATGATGGGCCTTTTTGATCACTTTTTATAAAAAAAAATTTGATATGTGATGTGACCAAAAAATCTTAATTTCTGGCATTTGGTATATATATATATTTTTTGTTTTTGTTTAACTGTGCTTTCTATTTTACTGATTATGAATATTAAACTAGTTCAGACAATTTTGCACACAGCAAAAAAGAAATGCCCCCTATCTGCATAGGAACGGGAAGCACAAGAGAGGTTAAAAAGGCCCCTCCCTCCATACCCCCTCAGTCTTTCCTGTTCCTATGGAGCAGGGGTGCAGAGAGGTCTGTACCTGTTTGTTACGGCCTGTGTATGGTGGAGCTCAGGCGGGGTGAGTCTACCTCCCTCTCTTCTTTCCCGTACCGGGTCACGGCCTATCCCTTGGGCACCTCTCCGGTCCCCTGCAGCGCTCCAGGAGTTTATGCAGGGGACCTAGTTATCTGGCTGGCCTCAGGTTCCTTGGTTCCCCTGGCTGCTTCTGGGTCTGTCGGTGGGGACGTTGCACGCGCGTGTGATGCAGCACGTACGTGCGTGCTCGTTGATTGGCTGGAGACCAGAAGTTCCTCCTCCAAGATGGTGGCACCTGCTGGAAGATGCCAGAATTCGGATTTCAGGAGGCAGGCGCCAAATCCAAACCCTGGGACATATAAGGAAGCCCAGGTCTATCCAACATCCTCTGGTTCACCATGGATAGTTCGTTCGCTGCCCGCTCTGCATCTCTGGAGCGCACAGGACCCAGCAACCCCCGTGAGTAGCTGACCCATTGGGGGTACACTTACTTCTTTTTGGTAGGGATATTATTTTATAATTCCCTGTTCTTATGGGTTTCCTTCTCTCCTTTTAGGGAGACAAGGAGGCCCCGAAGAAAATAACTAAAAGGAACCAAAAGTTAAAGGGGTACTTCCGTGGAAAAAAAACATTTTTTAATCAACTGGTGCCAGAAAGTTAAACAGATTTGTAAATCACTTCTATTAAAAAATCTTAATCCTTCCAGTACTTTTTAGGGGCTGTATACTAAAGAGAAATAAAAAATAAAAATAGGTTAATTCAGCAGGAATCCCCATCTTTTTTGGAGGAACTTCGCTCTATTATTAAATCTGAAGTTCAAACTTCTGTTGCTGCGGCTCTGCCTAAAGCTCAGTTTGTTGATCCATCTCCACCGGTTGATCCGTCCCATATGTCAGATCTTCCTTCGTTTTCGGATCCTCCTCCTTTAAAAAGACAAAAACCACTGTCTTAGTATATTCTGATTCAGATTCTGAGGTTGATATTGTTTCTTTGGGTTCCAGTTCTCAAGAGGAAGGTGAAGTCATTGAACCTTGTACACAGAGGAATGATAAGAGATATTATTTCTCCTCTGAAGACAAGGAAATTCTAGTTAATGCTCTCAGAAATGCTATGAACATACCTGAAACCGCTGAGCCCACTTCTATCCAAGATCAAATGTTTGCGGGATTGAAACCTAAAAAACAATAGGTTTTCTGCGTGCATGACAATATTAAGGATCTTATTCTTGAGGAATGGAAAGAACCTGAGAAAAGGCTGTTACTTTCCAAGGAATTCCGTTCCAGATTTCCATTTAATGAGAAGGATACGAATACGAATCTAATAAAACTTCTAGAGAGGATACATTGTCATCAGTACCTATGTTAAAACTTGCTAAAGCTTTCTTAGTTGACGCCTCGACTTAGTCGATCAGAATGTCTTCCAGATTGGCTGTTCTGTCCAACTCAGTCAGGCGAGCCTTATGGCTTAAAAATTGACAGGTTGATTCTACCTCAAAGAGTAAACTTTGTGGTATTCCTTTCCAAGGTAACATTGTTTTTGGCACAGTCTTAGATAAGATGGAACAAGCTGTCGACAGGAAAAAGGTCTTACCTAAAGAAAAATATTTCTTCTAAAAAACAATGACTGTCTTCAGGTGGGGAAACATTTAAAAAAATCTGTTTATTCTGAACTCTCTGGAGTTTGGCTTCAGAATCGAGTTTGCCTTCCCTCCTCCTCAAAGATATCATATTACAGATCTAGGATCAAAAAATGCAAACAGGAGGCTCAGCTCAGGTATAAAAGATCTGTTATACCTTGGGGCTATTATTCCGGTTCCTCAGCAAGAACAAGGCCTAGGACACTATTCCAACCTATTCCTAGTTTCAAAGCCCAATGGTTCCTTTAGTACCATTATAAATTTAAAGGGTCTAAACAAATGTATTACATACAAAAAGTTCAAAATGGAAACGTTGAAGGCTGCCATTCCACTACGGTAATTCAGAAAGACACCTGGATGGCGACTATCGACATAAAAAAGACTTCCATATTCCTATCTACGAGCCTCACCAGAAATACCTGCGGTCTGCAGTCCAATTAAAGGGGTTCTCCGGTGCTTAAACATCTTATCCCCTATCCAAAGGATAGGGGATAAGATGCCTGATCGCGGGAGTCCCGCCGCTGGGGACCCCCGGGATTATGCACGCGGCACCCCGTTTGTAATCAGTCCCCGGAGCGTGTTCGCTCCGGGTCTGATTACGGGCGACTACAGGGCGGGCGGCGTGTGATGTCACGCCTGCGCCGGCGTGTGACGTCACGCTCCGCCCCCCAATGCAAGCCTACGGGAGGGGGCGTGATAGGTTCCTCTTATTGTAAAGAAATCCCTAAAGTGGTGGTTGAAGAAGGAAAATCTCTTCCATCTATCTACATAACAACAGATGCCAGTCTGTGGGGCTGGGGAGTCGTGGTGGAAGATATCGAACTTCAGGGTTCCTGGTCCCAAGAAACCCGAACCTGTTCCTCGAATTATTGAGAATTAAAAGCGATATTCAGAGCTTTAAAAGCTTCCAAAAATCTAGAGGGGGCCTTTATCAATCATCAGGGCAGAAGACACACACCCCTGAAGATTCTAGCAGAGAAAATATTTATTTGGGGAGAACAAAATGTGTTATCCCTTTCTGCAGTACATCTGAAAGGATTAGACAACCCATCAGCCCAGTTTTTAAGTCGCCATGTTTTAGATCCAGGCCAATGGTCCCTGAATGCTCAAGTCTTTCTCTCTCTGACTCAAATTTGGGGTGGATGCTCTTCCACAAGTATGGTTGTTCAATCTCTCATATGCTTTTCTACCAATTACTCTAATCATGAGAGCTCTCCAGAAGGTGAGACTAGAAAGGGAAAATGTATCTTCATAGCCCCGATGTGGCCAAAGAGAGGCTGGTTCAGTCTTCTAAAAGAACTTGCCAAAGTAGAGCCCATTCTTCTTCCTCAGAGGGACAATCTATTGTGCCAGGGCCTTCTATTCCACAAAGATCTAAAGAATCTCCAGCTGGCAGCCTGGCTATTGAGCTTGTGCTAGAACCAAAGGGTCTCTCTAAAAAGGTGGTCGACACTCTCCTAAAAAGTAAAAAGGATTCTACATGCTCCATTTATCTTAAACAATGGAAGGAATTTTTTATCCTGGTGTGGCTCCTCTCCTCCAGATCTTCTTAACCCAGATATTCCTAGAATATTAGATTTCCTGCAGGATGGGTTTGATCTAGGTTTATCTCTGAGTACACTAAAGGTTCAGGCGGCAGCCCTTGGCTGTTTTTTTTATGTCAGCATTGCTGAACACAAATGGGTCAAAAGGTTGTTTTTTTTCAGCAGTATCCAGAATAGACTGAAAATATCTAATCTTGGTTCCCCTTGGGTTTTGAATATTGTATTATCATCTCTAACAAAAAGTCCTTTTGAGCCTTTGTCGGAATCAGCTATCAGGTTCCTTACCTGGAAAACTGTTTTTCTAGCATCTGCCAGAAGAGTAAGTGAAATCCAAGCCTTGGAGAAAAGCTGTAGATCGACTCCATTTCCAGATGGCTTAAAGGGGTACCCCGGTGGAAAGCATTTTTTTTTAAATCAACTGGTGCCAGAAAGTTAAACAGATTTGTAAATTACTTCTATTAAAAAATCTTTACCCTTCCAGTACTTTTAAGCAGCTGTATGCTACAGAGGAAATTCTTTTATTTTTTAATTTCTTTTTTGTCTTGTCCACAGTGCTCTCTGCTAACACCTGATGCCCGTATTAGGAACTGTCCAGAACAGGAGAAAATCCCCATAGCAAACCTATGCTGCTTTGGACAGTTCCTGATACAGGCATCAGGTGTCAGCAGAGAGCACTGTGGACAAGACAAAAAAGAAATTCCAAAAGAAAAGAATTTCCTCTGTAGCATATAGCTGCTTAAAAGTACTGGAAGGGTAAAGATTTTTCATAGAAGCAATTTACAAATCTGTTTAACTTTGTGGCACCAGTTGATTTAAAAAAAAATGTTTTCCACCGGCAAGTCGGCAATCAGTCATTCCTATACTGCTGTGGATCAAGATGTTCTGGTAGGCATCAAAGCTCATTCCACTAGGGCTGTTTCAGTCTCCTGGGATGAGAGAGCTTCGGCCTCTCTAGAACAGATATGCAGAGTGGCAACATGGTCTTCTCTGCATACTTTCTTCAAGAATTAGAAGCTGGATGGGGCCTCTTCTCAGGATCTTGGGTTTGGCCGAAAGGTGCTGCAGGCCGTGGTCCCTCCCTATATCTACACTTATCTGGTATGTCTCGTGGTGCTGTCATGAGTGGACGACGTGAAAAGTCGGAATTATAACTTACTGATAATTCAGTTTTCATCAGTCCATCATGACAGCCCCTATTTATTCCCACCCTTATTCTTTATATGTATCCGTACATGTATATTTAATAACTGTTCTCTTAATAATTAAGTAATTTATAAACACTGAGGGGGTATGGAAGGAGGGGCTTTTTTAACCTCTCTTGTGCTTCCTGTTCCTATGCAGATAGGGGACAATCTCCTGTGGTGCTGTCGTGATGGACTCATGAAAACTGAATTATCGGTAAATAATAATTCCAACTTTTTTTTTACTTTACATTCCCATAGGGGACTTTTACATGCGGTCATTAGATTGTATTTACTGTTCATTGCTATACCTGTTGCATTGGCTCTGCCAAGCGGCATCATTGCAGCATCGATCCAGCAGCTGGTAAGGGTACCCTCCCAACATTTTAGCTTATCTGACCCCTGCAATTATTTTGCTGGGTTCCAATAAGCACCATAGAGCTACTGGCATGTGGGAGTTAATACTTTAGATGCCGTGATCGGCATTAATCACTACATCTAATGGGTTAATGGCCGTCATTAGTGGTGAGGTCCTGCCTACTGATATTTGCCCTCCCTCACTGTCTATGCAGTTTTTTTTTGCAAACTGCAGCTTTGTTCTTAGCAGAAATTGCACTGTGGAAACGTTTCCAAAGGGTATGTTCACACGTGCATAATTTTGCTGCTGCAGATTTTACTGCTCATTGACTTAAATAGGTAGCAAAATTTGCTAAAGCAAATCTGCAGCAGAAAATAGGCACATGAGAATGTACCCAAATGCTGAATGTTAGTCTCACCAGAGGAGGAAGAGAAAAAAGACAATAGGCAACAATAGGCAAAAAGATGAGAACTTACAAATATATATATATATATATATATATATATATATATATATATATACATTCTACACTCTACACTCCCTTTTTTCCAACTTTTATATTTTGTTCCCTAGACCCCAGAAGTAATGTAACAAGCTGTGCAGTAAGCATTTATACCCCAAAGGTAATTCCAAGATTTTTTGAACAATCAACTGTGAAAATAAAGAAATGTGAGAAGATATATAAATACATTTAAATTGAAACCAGTCCTCAAAGGTACATAGAATGACAAGAAATTGAAAAAGATTAGATCCAGTGATAGAAAAAGGGACAATATAGTAAACTAAATGACTATTTATTATGCATAAAAAATGTATTAACCTACTGTCACCTTAGCAGGGCCCTTGTATGAGATGAAGAGGCTAATACATAAATAAAATGGTAATAAAAATTGTGTTAAAAAGAACATGCAGATATACCAACTCAATAGCGTAATCCAATTGACTATAGCTTATGGTATCAGGCTATATTTTATTAGCAGCAACTGGTTATGTCCATAGTTTTGTCCGTATTATGCAGAAATGTTCATTGGTGGTGTAGTGAAATAAGTAAAGTTCCGTTTATAGGACAAAATTGTTGATGGTATAGTAGGAGCAGTAATTCTCCTAAAGACAAAGTATATGAGAGAGGTTTGGCAAAGAAGTGACTTGAATGGTGCCCGTCTGATCAGGTGAAGGTCGCAGAATCTCCTTGTTTCTTAGTAGTCTTCGGCTAGTACAGACTGTGTCTGGCCTGGCAAGGGATAGTATCCATGACTGAGAAACTTGAAATGGAAAGAGCGGTGGGTAAGTGATGGTACGGAGGTGGATGCCAGTGTCCTCATGTGAATGAAGCGCTAGTAGCACGTGTGCTGTAGTGGTCCTCAAATAGGGGACTTCCAGCTGTTGCAAGTGCTGGAAAGAGGTTTATAGTTGGCATACCATATCTATACTTGTTGGACTTCGTGTTATAATGGCTAGATGCGTTTCAAGGCCTCGGGCCTTTTCTTCAGCAGCAGTAAATAGGATTTAGCCCCTCACACCCCCTCCCATAGACTTGCATTGAGGGGGCGGGACGTGGCGTCACATGACGGGGAGTGACGTCACGAGGGAGCGGGCGTGAACACGGAAGCCCGCACACAGCGTTCGGAACTCAATGTTCCGGATGCTGGGTAGCGGAGTAACCCTTTAATCTGTAGTAGAGACTTAAAAGGGTACTCCGGTGGAAAACAAATGTTTTTTTTTTTCAATATAACCTTATTAAGTTTTAAGTTTGTAACTTGGTACATACAATGAACAAGTAAAGTAAATAAGAGTGTCGAGCACTCGTATGACAGTAACAGTCAGGACATGAAACATAGTAAAAAAATCTGAAATTAAGATTCTATATTAGTAAAAAGGAAGCCTTCTAAAGAGCAGGAAAGAAAAAAGTTTGGCATCTGGCTGCGGTCAGTGTCACCAGGAATGCATGATCAGGTGTCAGCAGATGCAGGACAAAGGAGATTAACATGAAAACTGGTCATTACTGGTCATTACTGGCACTGTAAATGGCACATGGGCCCTGATGTGATAATAGAGGCTAAGGAAGAAAGAGGAAGGGACAGGAAAGAACAAATGAAAGAAAGTAAGGGTAAGGTGGAGCAATGGTAGGAAAGAGGAAAGAACCTAAAGCGTAGGACATAGGACTTACCAAGCGGCCCCATCTAGCGGCGTCTCATCAAGTGTTAGTAGAAGGGGGAAGCAGTCAGGTCAGTAGAGAGTACAAAGTCCAGGACGTTGGGATCGCTGAGGGAGGGGTGGTGCCTTTTGGCTAAGATCAAGTGTAGTATCTGTTCTTATGAGTTTTTCATGCCGGTGTACGGTGACGCCGGTATGGGGCTGGTGGGGATGGGTGCTGCATGGAGGATGCAGGTGTACCAGGGCTTTCCGGGGCTGGTTCTGAGGAATCAGCTCGACGGCTGCCCCGATGTGACCTGTTCCCTCCGGGTCTCGCCATGAGGCTGAGAGGGTCTAGAGCCGAGGTACTTTTGTGCCTCGGGGAGTGGTGACCCCGAGGTGCCGAAGCTCACTGGGAGGATAGGCTCACTGAGTTGAAGCACGGGCACCATAATCTCTTCACCTTGTGGCACTCACCTCTTGATTCCCGGCCTTCTGGCTAGGATCAGAGAAATTTTTATAGATCCGGCCGGATGTCCGGGCAGTATATCTGCACACATTCACTTATTTATTTATTTTTTGTCTCACTGTGTCACTTTTGCGTGTTGTGTGTTCACAGGATTTGTCAGGATGCGGTAGCCCTTCTGGGTGTCCCTCCTGGCGGTCTAGGGGAGGTGTGTGTGGCCATTAGGTTCCGCAACTCCCTGCAAACACCCCGGGTACTCCTGCTTTGGCAGGGTACCTACCGTTATCGGCTCTGCGGGCAGATACCTTGGCTAACGTCAAGGGGGATGCCGGGAGCATTTGTGGTCCCCTAGTAGCTTCGGCGAAAAGGGACATCGAACCTGGAACCTCGCAGGTACCTTTTGGTCCGGAGGCGAAGGGTAAGGTTTGTTGGGGGGCCTCTCTCCTATCGGAGAAGGGCTTGCGATAGACCGCATCCTTTGTGCACGTTTTTTTAGTGTAACACGTTTGCACTTTTTCTTGCACTTTGGGTGAATCAAGAGCACGTTCATCGGCTTTAAAAAAAAATAAAAAGTATGGGTCAGTTGGGGAGGTATAGATGGTCGTAATCCGTTGAAGACACAAGTCTCCGAGGGCGATCAATTGAGACTATATTTGGCTATTTGGCTGGGGGATTCAGCCAAAAACTCCTCCATTCTGTGGAGCCGGGAGATCTCTTGTAGCCATGCTGAAATAGAGGGGGAAGTCTGCGTTTTCCAAAGTCTTGGAATTACCATCCTAGCCGCTAGGAGCATGAATGAGATTAGGCGTGTGGAGGCCCTGGGGATCGATGAGGGAAGGATGGAGAGCAATAGGGATTCGGGCATGCACTGGAGACCCGCTGAGGTTATGTGTTTAATTACTTCAATCACTCTGGACCAAAAGGCCGACAGGGATGGGCAAGTAAGCCATATGTAGCATTGTGCCCCTTTCAGTGGAACATCTCCAGCACAGGTCGGAGGACCCCGGGTACATAGTGACCAGCAGAGCTGAGACCCTGTACCACCTTGATAATATCTTATAATTTATTTCCTGGGCTCTGCAGGAGACAAAGGCGGTGTGGCATTGTGCATTCGTCCAGTCCGTCTCTGAGATTGGGTGCCCGATGTCCCTCTCCCATCCAGCTCTGAAGGGAAGGGGTTTGTTAGTTTGTGTTTCCAGGGTTAAGGGATAGAGCACGCTGATGGTGTGAGGTATCGGCGCTGTAGACATACACAGCTTTTCAAACCCAGTGAGCTGGCGATGAAGATGTAGGGTGTTTTTAGAAGACAAATAGAAATGTTGTAATTGGGCGTATTGAAAGAGCTGGTTGGGAGAAGGGCACCGTCAAAATATCCACAAGGTTGCAGTATGAAAGGAAGGAGCTACAGGATTGTGTCGGGGGGAATGTGGGATTGTCAAACAGGGGCATGAGGGGACCATCTTGGGTAAAAAAAGGTAGGCGGGTCATATACAGTTTTTTAGACTGACATAAAGAGGAGAGGACCGGTGAGAGGGTATAAGTGTCTGAGGAGCAAACAGTCGTGCGAGGGCGCCATAATATTGTCCTTGGGTCACACCCTAGTGCAGTGGATTCGAGTTGAATCCATTGCTTATCCGAGGCTTGATGCGGGTGCGGGTGAGGATGCGGGTGAGGATAGTCGCTAAGTAGTAGGAATAGTAATCTGGTAGGGCTAAGCCCCCGTCACGTTTCCGCCTGATCAAGGTATGTCTTGCTAGTCTAGGATGCCTATGGGCCCATACAAAGTTGGTTTGGGTTGCTGAGAGTTCCCTGAAAAAGTGCCGGTGGGGGGGGGACCACGGGCAGACAGGAGAAAAGGTAATGCAAGCGGGGTAGAATGTTAATTTTAAGAATATTAATCTTTTTTCTCCCATTTGGTTAAGTCATTCCGTATCGCGTGAAGGATCGGCGGGTAATTAAGTCTGTAGGCGTCTGAGATGAGTGATGGTACCTGGATCCCTAGGTATTTAATTGAGTGGATTGCCACTTAAATGGGTAGGAGGATCTAAAGAGGTGCACTGTGTTTGGGGGGAGGGTGATGTTAAGTGCTTTGCATTTGGCCATATTCAGCTTGTAGTTGCTGAGGGGCGAGTAGCGTTTAATTGTGGATAATAGGGATGGGAGGGAGGTAAGGGGAGAGGAAAGGTAGAGTAAGAGATCAACGGCAAACGCAGCACATTTGCTATGGCACAAGGGCATGGGAAGACCCTTTATGTCCGGGTTGTGGTGTATGGCCACCAGAAGGTGTTCCATACAGAGCACATAGAGCAATGGGGATAAGGGACATCCCTGCCTTGTGCCATTACAAATTTCTAATGGATCTGATAATTGGCCGTTTATTCTAATCTGGGCCTGGGGGCAGGAATAGAGCACACAAATGCAAGAGAGCATGGTGGTCCCTATACCTATTTGGGCCAAAGAAGCCGTCATGAAGTCCCAGTCCACCCAGTCAAAGGCTTTCTCTAAATCTAGGGACAAAAAAGCAAGGGTATAGTATTTTTACGAGTGTGTTGGATGACAGAGAAAGTGCGAAGGGTGTTATCCCTGGCCTCACGGCCTCTAACGAATCCCACTTGATCCGGGTGGACTAGGGATCCCATGTACGGGGCCAGTCTGTTGGCAAGTAACTTCACGAACAGTTTGGTATCAGAGTTGAGGAGTGAGATGGGACTGTAGCTGGGACAGAGTAATGGATCTTTGCCTTCCTTGGGAAGGACTGTCATTAATGCTCTCAGAAAGGATGGGGGGGGGGGGGTAGCAAAAATATTAAAGGAGGAGCGATCTCTGTTCAGAGAGCTTTGTAGAATTTGGAGGTGTAGCCGTCCAGGCCTGGACTTTTGCCGGCAGGCGTCGAAGCGATGGCGTCCATCAATTCCTCCTGTGCTTGAATGGCCTCAGTCGACAGCCGGGGGAGACCGTGTCTGAGATGTATTGGGATAGTGTTGGTGCCTCAGGCGTAGGGGTCGATGGGGTTTTTGGCCCCGGGAGGTTGTACAAAGTTATGTAGTATTGCCGGAAGGATTCTAATATATCGGGGGTCAGGAATGAGGGAGTTCAAGTCTGGGACTTTATAGACAGGATAAAGAGGGAAGATTTTCTATTCCCAAGCGCCCTAGCCAGAAGCTTTCCTGACTTGTTACCCCATTCATAAAAAAGTTTTCCTGTCAATTGTCTGTAGTGTCTGTGTTTGGCATTCATAAGCGCCAGTAGGTCGGTGCAAACTTTAATAAGATCCCTATAGACCATGTCTCGTTGAGTGCGTTTGTGTAAGGATTCAAGGAATTGTAGTTTTGACTGGAGTGCAAGGAATTTCGCCAACGCTTCCCTCTTCAGCTGGGCCCCATGCTTTACTAAGACCCCCCTTAATACACATTTCAGGGTCTCCCATTTGACTAAATAGGAGGATGTATCAGAGGCATGATCAGAGATTAAATGAGATATAGAATCCTTGAGATTCTGGAGACATAGTGCATTAGAGAGCAGTGATTAGTTTAGGCGCCACATAGGATGGGGCCCGGCCAAGAATGGAAGCGAAAGCAAACAGAACACTGGGGCATGGTCTGAGTGGGTCATGGTACCGATTGCTCTTTGCGTGATGGAGCCGAGGAGATGGTGGAGGCAAAACAGATAGTCGAGTCTGCTGTACATTTGCTGTGCATGAGAGAAGGAGGAGTAATCCCATTCCTGACAGTGGTGAGATCTCCAGATATCACTCAGTTGTAGCGTATGGAGTTTCCTCCTCAGAGCACTGAGCTTGTTATGAGAGATAGTAGAGGAGCCAGTGGATGTATCAACCTGGGAGTGGGAGGTTAAAATCGCCACCCAGTAGTATCGGGCCAGTGGCGAAAGCTTCCAGAGCATCCAGAGTCCTAAGGAGGAAAGGAATTTGGTCCCGATTCAGGGCATAAATATTCGTAAACGTGAGCTTATGGCCCTGGAGGTCACAATTCGCGAATACATAGCGGGAGAGGGGGTCTAGGTTAGAAGAAGTAATAGTGACTGGGAGGGATCTGTGAAAGGCTATGGAAGTCCCTTTAGAACAGGAGTCGGGGTTCACACTGTGCAACCAGGTCTGGTAGTATTGATTAGCAAGTTTCGGGATATGGCCTTCCTTAAAGTGGGTTTCTTGCAAAAAAAAGGATATGTACTCCCTGTTTGTGAAAAGAATAGAGGGTCTGGGCCCTCTTCTCCGGTGTGTTAAATCTCTAAACATTGAGGGATGCTAGCTTATGGTCAGTCGACATAGTCAGTCAATTTGAGTGAGGGCCACTTACTCCAGACAATGGAGGCTCCACGGTGTCCAAACCGCCTGCCAGTCCATGAATAAGATATGTGGTCCTGTATAGAACAGTGAAAGGAAAAAAGAATTAAATGGTGACAGAGCGAAGGAGGGAAAAAGTACCCATAAGGAAATTGGAATGCGGGGGCTAGAAGGGAGGCCATAAGGGCCAGTAAGGAGATTAGGGCCAGCCTAACCATGTAGCTATTGGGGGTACGCAGAAAGAGCACAAGGGTTGAGTAGCGAGGAAAAAGACAAATGGGCCTAAGCCGTGACCGCTATAACAACTAAATGAAGGCACTACTGGAGACACCAGAGTGTCTGCAGTGGTCTTGGTGGAGCCATGGGCAATTAGTGAGGTGTGCCGTTAGGCCGCCTCGGGTGATAGCGGATGTATGGGAGGATATGACCAACCTACATGTCAGTACTAAAGTGGGTGTATTACTGCAACAGAGCAGGTAAGGAGTGGGCAGAAAACTATATGCCACAGCACAACAGGGACTAAACCGTATAGAACTAGGTGGCCTATATCAGGACCCAGCAACATGGAGGAAAGCTAATAGAAGGTGGGCAGTACCTAGGAGTGTGACTAGACATCAAGCAGTAAATATATCTAATTCGACAATACAAGAAAATAGTAAAATAGAGGAAATACGTAGCAACTGGGACAGGACCGAGAGGTCCACACAGGAGTCCGTTGCCATTCAGGACCGTCTCACAGGATGATTATTCCAGGTGGGCGGTGCGAGCATCAGGTCTTGCATCGTGTCGGAGGCATTCGAGATGTCTGATGGTGCACTTCTTGGCGAAGTGGTGCTGGGTGTTGAGAGGGGTTCTGCGTCAGTGGGGGAGCAGAAGTGAGTTGAAAGAGTCTAGCCCAATCCAGTAGGGGTATGTGAGGCAGTCGAAAAGTGGATCGGAAGTTCTGGAAATCCGCAGGGGAGTGGAGTTCTGCTGTAGTAGTCCCGTATTTAGCTATTAGGGAGAATGGGAATCCCCATCTGTCGACGATCTGTGAATTCTGTAGTAGTAGAAGAAGCGGCTTAAGTGCGGCCCTCAGTTTGAGTGTGTGCAAAGAGAGGTCAGGAAATAGATGAAGTGGATGACCATTGTATGAAATAGATTTCAGGTTCCTGGTCTTTATCATTATTTTGTCTTTCAGGACAAAGTAGTGGATTCTGCAGATGACATCTCTGGGTTTTGCTGGGTCAGGGTTTTTCGCCCTGAGTGCTCTGTGGGCTCTGTCTAATTCCAGAGGGGAGTCCAGAGTTTTTTGTAGAATGTCATTGAAGATTTTCTGCAGGGTTGGTGTAATTTCTTGAGGTGGGACCAATTCCGGCAAGCCATTGATCCTTATATTATTTCGTCTGATTCTGTTATCTAGGTCATCTAGGTGAGCAATTTCAGCTGCCTGGTGCAGAGAAAGGTTCTGTGGGTTTTCTTGTAGAATTTGGATTTGATTGGTAACAGTGGTACGAAAGTCCTCTAAGTAGTGCACTTCCTCCTTCAAGTGTTGCACATCTGTTTTGACAGGTTTAAGGTTTTGTCGCCATGCAAGGCGTAAGTCCACCGCCATTGCTTGGATATCTGATTTCGGCGGCAGTAGAGCTAGTTAGGCTTGTAGCTCTGGGTGTTTTTTTAATATATTTGTAGCCATCTCAGGAGACGGTAAAGATGGGTCAGCTGGAGCTGAACAGGCGATCTGGAGTGCGGGTTCAGCGGCGATTCTGTCTGTGTTCAGTCAGGGTGTCATCTGAGGATGAGTGGTTGGCGTGCAAAGCAGAGCCTGCATATGTTTTTATTGGCATTTTAAACAACTTCTTTTTGGCAAGAGGGCTGGTACCCCAGTAGTCATGGGTATCACTGTCTGCCGCGGAGTCTTGAGGGTGACTGTCTGAGTGTGACTCATCTGAGTCCATAGTATCGGCCTAGGTAAGCGCATTAACAGCAGGAGGACCAAGAACAGGCAGTTGGTAAGATGTCAGTGGAACTTGATGGTCAGTAACAGGGTGAGCAGTAGGCGCCAATGTAGCAGCATAGCTTCGGGTGCACGGCACTGGTGAGCGGTTAGGAGTCGGTGGGTGGGTTTTGTGGACCCCTTGGTGGCATATTGTGGAGGAGGTTGGGCATGAGGAGAGGGCCGCAGTGAGGCTCCCCTGGTGGTCAGGTTCATCCCTTCATTAGGTGTGCAGGGGGTTAATGGAGGAGGTTGCAGCCTCTCTAATAGTGAGGGGAGAGGGGGTATTCTGCGGTCCGGGAGATAGCTAGTGGGGTTCTGGCTCACATCTGGTGTCTGCGTGCACTGGTGGGGAAGGACCTCCACTCCCAGGAGATGTATGAGAGGACTGGGAGGAGGCCGCGCTTCCATGTGCAGCATGGCGCTGCTCTTCACGTGAGTTCCAGCGATCGGTGCACGGAGGAAGCGGGACCTGAGGTGGTGCCTGGTGTGTGCACAGGCTAGCAGGGGCTGACTATTACTCTAGTCATTATTTTCACTCCTCCTCCCTAATGCCACTTGTTCTCGTAACTGTCAGGATAGCTGGTCTGTCCTTGATAGCTTCACTCTCTTTACCTCTTATTAAGAATTCTTCCCCATATAATAGGATTTTCCTGACCTTAACCCCTTAACGACCACGGACGTAAATGTACATCCTGGTTTGGCGGGACTTCCCGCACCAGGACGTACATTTGCGTCCTGTGTATGACCGCGAGCATCGGAACGCTGCTCGCGTCATACACGGCAGGTTCCGGCTGCTAGTAGCAGCCAGGGACCCGGTGGTAATGGGCAACATCCGCGGGGATGTCCTACATTAACCCCTCAGATGCCGTGATCAATACCGATCCGATCATCCAGCATGGCAGCCGGAGGTCCCCTCACCTTGCTCCGGCCATCTCCCGGGGTCTTCTGCTCTGGTCTGAGATCGAGCAGACCAGAGCAGAAGATCACCGATAATACTGAGCAGTGCTGTGTCCTATACATAGCACTGAACAGTATTAGCAATCAAAGGATTGCTATAGATAGTCCCCTATGGGGACATAAAAAGTGTAAAATTAAAGTTGAAAAATGTAAAAATAAAAAGTAAAAAAAGTGAAAAATCCCGTCCCCCAATAAAAATGAAAATTGTCAGTTTTTCCCATTTTATCCTCGAAAAGCGTAATTTTTTTTATAAACATATTTGGTATCGCCGTGTGTGTAAATGTCCGTACTATCAAAATATAATGTTAATTATCCCGTAAGGTGAATGACGTAAACGTAAAAAATAAAAAAAAGTCCAAAAGTGCAGCTTTTTGGTCACATTTTATTAAAAAAAATTAATAAAAAATGATCTAAAAGTTTTATATATGCAAATGTGGTATTGATAAAAAGTACAGATGACGGCGAAAAAAATGAGCCCTCATACCTCCCTGTATATGGAAAAATGAAAAAGTTATAGGTGGTAAAAATAGGGTGATTTTAGATTACTGATTTTGTACAAAGAGTTTTAGATTTTTTTTAAGTGGTACAAAAATATAAAAGTATCTAGCCATGGGTATCATTTTAATCGTGTTGACCTACAGAATAAAGAACACATGTCATTTGTACCGTAAAGTGTATAGTGTGAAAACAAAACCCTACAAAATGTGCAAAATTGTGGTTTTCATTTAAATTTCCTCCCTAAAATAATTTTTTTGGGGTTCGCCGTACATTATATGGTAAAATGAGAGGTTTCATTACAAAGTACAATTGGTCACGCAAAAAACAAGCCCTTATATGGGTCTGTAGATGGAAATATAAAGGAGTTATGGATTTTAGAAGGCGAGGAGGAAAAAACTAAAACGCAAAAATAAAATTGGCCTGGTCCTTAAGATTAAAATGGGCTTGGTTCTCAAGGGGTTAAACTAAATAAATGGGATGAGTTGAGAGGCACAATAAGGTCTAGAATATACCCTATCTATAGGTATTGTATTATATGATGAAATCTACTTTACTTATGTCAGAACTAGCTATAGATACCTGTTAAATTACTTGTGCTCCTATTTGATATACACTGCTCAAAAAATAAAGGGAACACAAAAAAAAAAACACAATCACACTTCTGTGAAATCACACTGTCCATTCAGGAAGCAACACTGATTGACAACCAATTTCACATGCTGTTGTGCAAATGGAACAGACAACAAATGTAAATTATAGGCAATTAACAAGACACCCCCAATAAAGGAGTGATTCTGCAGGTGTTGACCACAGACCACTTCTCAGTTCCTATGCTTCCTGGCTGATGTTTTGGTCACTTTTGAATGTTGGTGGTGCTTCCACTCTAGTGGTAGCATGAGACGAAGTCTATAACCCACACAAGTGGCTCAGGGTAGTGCAGCTCATCCAGGATGGCACATTAATGTGAGCTGTGGCAAGAAGGTTTGCTGTGTCTGTCAGCGTAGTGTCCAGAGCATGGAGGCGCTACCAGGAGACGTGAAGGAGGCCGTAGGAGAGCAAGAACCCAGCAGCAGGACCGCTACCTCCGCCATTGTGTAAGGAGGAGCACCGCCAGAGCCCTGCAAAATGACCTCCAGCAGGCCACAAATGTGCATGTGTCCACTCAAATAGTCAGAAACAGACTTCATGAGGGTGGTCCACAGGTGGGGGTTGTGCTTACAGCCTAACACTGTGCAGGACGTTTGGCACTTGCCAGAGAACACCAAGATTGGCAAAGTCGCCACTGGCGCCCTTTGCTCATCACGGATGAAATCAGGTTCACACTGAGCACGTTACAGAAGTGACAGAGTCTGCAGATACCGTGGAGAATGTTCTGCTGCCTTCAACATCCTCCAGCATGACCTGTTTGGCGGTGGGTCAGTAATGGTGTGAGGTAGCGTTTCTTTGGGGGGCTGCACAGCCCTCCATGTGCTTGCCAGAGGTAGCCTAACTGCTATTAGGTACCAAGATGAGATCCTCAGACCCCTTGTGAGACCATATGCTGTTGCGCTTGGCCCTGGGTTCCTCCTAATGCAAGACACTGCTAGACCTTATGTGGCTGGAGTGTTTCAGCAGTTCCTGCAAGAGGAAGGCATTGATGCTATGGACTGGCTCGCCCGTTCCCCAGACCTGAATACGATTGAGCATATCTGGGACATCATGTCTCGCTCCATCCACCAACGCCACTTTGCACCACAGACTGTCCAGCAATTGGCAGATGCTTTAGTCCAGGTCTGGGAGGACATCCCTCAGGAGACCATCCACCACCTCATCAGGAGCATGCCCAGGCATTTTAGGGAGGTCATACGGGCATGTGGAGGCCACACACTACTGAGCCTCATTTTGACTTGTTTTAACCCCTTGGGGACGGAGCCCATTATTGTCACAATTCGGCTGGCAGGAGGTGGATCCTCTGTGCCAGAGAGGGATTGGCGTGGACCGTGTCGGTGGACCGGTTCTAAGTTGCTACTGGTATTCACCAGAGCCCGCCGCAAAGCGGGATGGTCTTGCAGCGGCGGTAGCAACCAGGTTGTATCCTCCTGCAACGGCTCAACCTCTCTGACTGCTGAGATAAGCGCGGTATAAGGGAGTAGACAAGAGCAAGGTCGGACGTAGCAGAAGGTCAGGGCAGGCAGCAAGGATCGTAGTCAGGGGCAACGGCAGGAGGTCTGGAACACAGGCTAGGAACACACAAGGAAACGCTTTCACTGGCACAATGGCAACAAGATCCGGCGAGGGAGTGCAGGGGAAGTGAGGTATAAGTAGGGAGTGCACAGGTGAGGATACTGATTAGGCCTGCTGCGCCAATCAGTGGCGCAGTGGTCCTTTAAATCGTAGAGACCAGTCGCGCGCATGCCCTAAGGAGCGGGTCCCGGCTGGGAGTAATATCGCAGCGCACCCGGTCAGCAGGTCCGACCGGGGCGCTGTGAATGAGAGGACGCTGCAAGCGCTCCGGGGAGGAGCGGGGACCCGGAGCGCTCGGCGTAACAGTACCCCCCCCCCCCTTGGGTCTCCCCCTCTTCTTGGAGCATGAGAACCTGAGGATAAGACTTTTGTCTAGGATGTTGTCCTCAGGTTCCCAAGATCTCTCCTCTGGGCCACAATTCTCCCAATCAACCAAGAAGAATTTTTTACCTCTGACTGTCTTGGACGCTAGAATCTCCTTCACCGAGAAGACGTCAGACGAACCGGAAACAGGAGTGGGGGAAACAACTTTGGGAGAAAAGCGGTTAAGTATGAGTGGTTTAAGGAGAGAGACATGGAAGGCATTGGGAATATGGAGAGAAGGAGGAAGAAGGAGTTTGTAAGAGACAGGGTTGATCTGGCACAAGATTTTGAAAGGACCAAGATAGCGTGGTCCCAGTTTATAACTCGGGACACGAAAGCGGACATACTTAGCGGAGAGCCATACCTTGTCTCCAGGAGCAAAAATGGGGGGAGTTCTTCTTTTTTTATCAGCAAATTTTTTCATCCGGGATGAAACCTGTAAAAGAGAATTTTGGGTCTCTTTCCATATGGTGGAAAGATCTCGAGTCACTTCATCAACAGCGGGCAAACCAGAGGGCATGGGAGTGGGGAGGGGAGGAAGAGGGTGACGGCCGTACACCACGAAGAATGGGGATTTAGCAGAAGATTCGGAGACTCTGAAGTTGTATGAGAATTCGGCCCAAGGTAGAAGATCTGCCCAGTCATCCTGGCGGGAGGAAACAAAATGTCGTAAATAGTCACCCAGGACCTGATTAATTCTTTCTACTTGCCCATTGGATTGGGGATGATAAGAAGAAGAGAAGTTTAATTTGATCTTGAGCTGCTTACAGAGGGCCCTCCAGAATTTAGACACAAATTGGATGCCTCTATCCGAGACGTTGCGTGGGCAACCCATGAAGGCGAAAAATGTGTGTAAAAAAATTTTTGCCAACTGAGGCGCAGAAGGAAGTCCTGGAAGAGGGATAAAATGTGCCATCTTGGAAAATCGATCAACGACCACCCAAACAACTGTGTTGCCACGGGATAAGGGCAGGTCAGTAATAAAGACCATACCAATCTGTGACCAAGGTTGTTCAGGAACAGGCAGAGGATGAAGGAGACCAGCAGGCTTCTGGCGAGGAGTCTTATCCCGGGCACAGATAGTACAGGCCCGCACAAAATCAACAACATCAGTCTCCAGAGTAGGCCACCAATAAAATCGAGAGATGAGTTGAAAGGATTTTTTGATGCCCGCATGGCCTGCGAGGTGGGAGGAGTGTCCCCACTTGAGAATCCCGAGGCGCTGGCGTGGAGAAACGAAGGTCTTCCCTGGAGGAGTTTGTCTGATGGAAGCTGGAGAAGTGGAGATCAGACAGTCCGGAGGAATGATGTGTTGCGGAGAGGTTTCCACTTCAGAGGCATCCGATGAACGAGAGAGGGCGTCAGCCCTAATGTTCTTGTCAGCAGGGCGAAAATGGATTTCAAAGTTAAAACGGGCAAAGAACAACGACCACCTAGCCTGGCGGGGGTTCAGTCGTTGGGCAGACTGGAGATAAGAGAGATTCTTGTGATCAGTGTATATAATAACTGGATATTTGGATCCCTCCAGCAGGTGCCTCCATTCCTCAAGTGCCAATTTTATGGCCAGTAATTCTCGATCACCAATGGAGTCGTTTTTCTCCGCCGGAGAGAAGGTCCTAGAAAAAACCCCACAAGTAACAGCATGCCCGGAAGAATTTCTTTGTAGAAGAACTGCTCCAGCTCCCACTGAGGAGGCGTCTACCTCCAATAAGAAGGGTTTAGATGGGTCAGGTCTGGAGAGTACGGGAGCAGAAGAAAAGGAAGACTTGAGATGTTTAAATGCGTCTTCCGCTTGAGGAGACCAGGACTTAGGATTGGCATTTTTTTTTGTTAGAGCCACGATAGGAGCCACAATAGTGGAAAAGTGTGGAATAAATTGTCTGTAATAATTGGCCAACCCCAAAAAACGTTGGATAGCACGGAGACCGGAGGGGCGTGGCCGATCTAATACGGCAGATAGTTTATCTGGGTCCATTTGTAGTCCCTGGCCAGAGACGAAGTATCCTAGGAAAGGAAGAGACTGACATTCAAAGAGACATTTTTCCATTTTGGCATAAAGTTGATTGTCCCGAAGTCTCTGAAGAACCATGCGGACATATTGGCGGTGTTCTTCCAAGTTGGCAGAAAAAATCAGAATATTGTCCAGGTAAACCACAACACAGGTATATAGAAGATCACGAAAAATTTCATTTACAAAAGCAGGGGCGTTGCAAAGGCCAAAGGGCATGACTAGATACTCAAAGTGTCCATCTCTGGTGTTAAATGCAGTCTTCCATTCGTCCCCCTCCCTGATGCGGATGAGATTATAAGCACCTCTTAAGTCCAGCTTGGTAAAGATGTGGGCGCCTTGTAGGCGGTCAAAGAGTTCCGAGATAAGAGGTAGGGGGTAGCGTTTTTTTACCGTGATTTTATTAAGTCCGCGGTAATCAATGCAAGGGCGTAGGGAGCCATCTTTTTTGGAGACAAAAAAAAATCCAGCTCCGGCAGGAGAGGAGGACTTGCGGATAAACCCCTTTTTTAAGTTCTCCTGGATGTATTCCGACATGGCTTGGGTTTCTGGAGCAGACAGAGGATAGATTCTGCCCCGGGGTGGAGTAGTACCCGGGAGGAGGTCAATAGGACAGTCATAAGGCCTGTGAGGAGGCAAAGTCTCTGCTTGTTTCTTGCAAAAAACATCCATATAGGCCTTAGGAAGACCAGATACCGGGGGAACAACAGGGTCTCGACTGTGAGTACTGGGAGCCGGTTTAAGACAGTCCTTGTGGCAAGAAGTACCCCAGTTCTTGATCTCCCCTGTGGTCCAATCAAGGGTTGGGGAATGGCGTTGAAGCCACGGTAATCCAAGAAGAATCTCTGAAGTGCAGTTAGAGAGGACCAAAAATTAAATTTTTTCGTGATGGGGTCCGATGCACATTAAGAGAGGTTCCGTGCGGTAACGCACGGTACAGTCCAATCTTTCATTGTTAACAGAGTTGATGTAGAGGGGTCTGGCGAGACTGGTCACCGGGATGTTGAACCTGTTGATGAGAGAGACCGAAATAAAATTTCCTGCAGATCCGGAATCCAAGAAGGCCATGGCAGAGAAGGAGAAGGTAGAAGAAGATATCCGCACAGGCACAGTAAGACGTGGAGAGGCAGAGTTCACATCAAGAGCTGTCTCACCTTTGTGCGGAGTCAGCGTGCGTCTTTCCTGGCGAGGAGGACGGATAGGACAATCCTTCAAGAAATGTTCGGTACCGGCACAGTACAGGCAAAGGTTCTCCATGCGGCGTCGTGTCCTCTCTTGAGGTGTCAAGCGAGATCGGTCAACTTGCATAGTCTCCACGGCGGGAGGCACAGGAACGGATTGCAAAAGACCAGAGGAGAGAGGAGCCGGGGAGAGAAACCGCCTCATGCGAACAAAGTCCATATCCTGGCGGAGTTCCTGACGCCTTTCGGAAAAACGCATGTCAATGCGGGTGGCAAGATGAATAAGTTCATGCAGGTTAGCAGGAATTTCTCGTGCGGCCAGCACATCTTTAATGTTACTGGATAGGCCTTTTTTAAAGGTCGCGCAGAGGGCCTCGTTATTCCAGGATAATTCGGAGGCCAGAGTACGGAATTGGATGGCGTACTCGCCAACAGAAGAATTACCCTGGACCAGGTTCAACAGGGCAGTCTCGGCAGAAGAGGCTCGGGCAGGTTCCTCAAAGACACTTCGAATCTCCGTGAAGAAGGAGTGTACAGAGGCAGTGATAGGATCATTGCGGTCCCAGAGCGGTGTGGCCCATGACAGGGCTTTCCCAGACAGAAGGCTGACTACGAAAGCCACCTTAGACCTTTCAGTTGGAAACTGGTCCGACATCATCTCCAAATGCAGGGAACATTGCGAAAGAAAACCACGGCAAAACTTAGAGTCCCCATCAAATTTATCCGGCAAGGATAATCGGAGGCTGGAAGCAGCCACTCGCTGCGGAGGAGATGATTGCTGAAGCTGTGGTAGTAGCTGCTGTAGCATCACGGTCAGTTGAGACAGCTGGTGGCCTTGTTGCGCTATCTGTTGCGACTGCTGGGCGACCACCGCGGTGAGGTCGGCGACAACTGGCAGCGGGACCTCAGCGGGATCCATGGCCGAATCTACTGTCACGATTCGGCTGGGAGGAGGTGGATCCTCTGTGCCAGAGAGGGATTGGCGTGGACCGTGTCGGTGGACCGGTTCTAAGTTGCTACTGGTATTCACCAGAGCCCGCCGCAAAGCGGGATGGTCTTGCAGCGGCGGTAGCAACCAGGTCGTATCCTCCGGCAACGGCTCAACCTCTCTGACTGCTGAGATAAGCGCGGTACAAGGGAGTAGACAAGAGCAAGGTCGGACGTAGCAGAAGGTCAGGGCAGGCAGCAAGGATTGTAGTCAGGGGCAACGGCAGGAGGTCTGGAACACAGGCTAGGAACACACAAGGAAACGTTTTCACTGGCACAATGGCAACAAGATCCGGCGAGTGAGTGCAGGGGAAGTGAGGTATAAGTAGGGAGTGCACAGGTGAGGATACTGATTAGGCCTGCTGCGCCAATCAGTGGCGCAGTGGTCCTTTAAATCGTAGAGACCCGGCGTGCGCGCGCCCTAAGGAGCTGGGCCGCGCGCGCCGGGACAACACAGACGGGGAACGGGTCAGGTATGGGAGCCGGGATGCGCATCGCGAGCGGGCGCGTCCCGCGTCGCGAATCGCATCCCGGCTGGGAGTAATATCGCAGCGCGCCCGGTCAGCAGGTCCGACCGGGGCGCTGCGAATGAGAGGACGCTGCGAGCGCTCCGGGGAGGAGCGGGGACCCGGAGCGCTCGGCGTAACAATTATGACACTAAGGACGGGAGCATTTTTTGCATATCTGACCACTGTCACTTTAAGCATTAATAACTCTGTGAAAATAAAAAGTATGGGGCAACACCAGCATGTTAGTGTAAATTTTTTTTACACTAACAGGCTGGTGTAGCCCCCAACTTTTCCTTTTCACAAGGGGTAAAAGGAGAAAAAGCCCCCCCAAAATTTGTAGTGCAATTTCTCCTGAGTACGGAAATACCTCATATGTGGCCCTAAACTGTTTCCTTGAAATACGACAGGGCTCCGAAATGAGAGAGCGCCATGCGCATTTGAGGACTAGATTAGGGATTGCATAGGGGTGGACATAAGGGTATTCTACGCCAGTGATTCCCAAACAGGGTGCCTCCAGCTGTTGCTAAACTCCCAGCATGCCTGGACACTCAGTGGCTGTCGCACGCACAGTCTCCTGCTCACACACAGTAATATATTCTTATCTTACTATAGTCTGTTCAGGAGCCAGGAGGACGTCTTTCTGTGCGGCACTGCTTGGCTGAGCCGCACTCAGCTGAGATGCATAGCCTGCATCCTATCTTCCTCAGCCCTTGGGAGTGCTCGTAGCTCCGCCCCTGGTCTTTTGTAGCCCCGCCCATTACACATGGTAGCTCCACCCCCCAGACCTTAGGCCGCTCTGCGCGGGAAGTGATCTTTGTATGAAGAAGTTCCCTACGTTTTCCTAGGAGCCATCCCAGCTCTCACAAGCTGCCCCAGACTGGGGGGCTGGAGTATGAACAAGTATAGAGGCTGATGTGGCTAGTTATGAAATTCAGCCCACAGTATCTGTACAGGTGATTCCTAACCCTGGGGGTCATTTTAGCCTCTATCACCCCAGTGAAATGACCTCTGACTTGTAAAAATCAGCCCTTATACAGGTCATGGCAGAGAGAGTGCAGGAGTTGCACTTGCTACTTAGCAGCAGTGGCGTTGCGACCGGGGTGCGGGGTGTGTGGCCCGCACAGGGTGACACCATCCTGATGGGGTGACAGGGTGACAGCGGGTACGCCCCCGGACCTCAGTTGCGCTGACTCGGTACTAGCAGCACCCCCCCCCCCCCCATCATTACTTGCGCTGTCTCTGTACTAGCACCCCCCCCCCCGTCCTCACTTGCGCTGTCTCTGTAATAGCAAACCAACCACACCCCTCACTTGCGTTGTCTCTGTACTAGTAGGAACATACCCCCCCGTCACCTGCACAGTGAACCGGCCTGCGCCCCCGCGTCTTCTGTTGCGCCGGCCCGACGTGCCTCTGCAGGGCCGCGCAGGAGGACGTGACGTCACTCGCAGAGCGCGTGGAGAGAAGGAGCGCTGTGCTGGATGGGTGAGTGAGTGTGTGTCTGTCTCACTCTATCTCTGTTTGTGTGTCTCTGTCTGTGTGTGTGACTCTGTGAGTGTGTGTGTGTGTGACTGTGTGTGACTGTGTGTGTGTGTGACTGTCTGTGTGTGACTGTCTGTGTGTGTGTGTGACTGTCTGTGTGTGTGTCTCTCTCTGAGAGTGTGTGTCTCTGTGTTGTGTGTGTGTGTGTGTGTGTGTGTGTGTGTGTCTGTTGCTATCTCTGTCTATGTGTGGCTCTCTGTCTGTGTGTGGCTCTCTGTCTGTGTGTGACTCTCTGTCTGTGTGTGACTGTGTGTGACTCTGTGTGTGTGTGTGTGTGTGTGACTGTCTGTGTGTCTCTCTGACTGTGTGTGTGTCTCTCTGGTTGTGTGTGTGTTTCTCTATTTGTGTGTGTGTCTCTGTGTTGTGTGTGTATGAGTTTTTTTTTATGTGGGGGGAGGGGGGGGAGGTTTGTTTGAACCAACGATCTAATGTGGGGAGATTTTGACCTATTGTGGGGAACATGCGAGGGAACATGCAAGGGAACCTGCGGCCTAATGGGGGGAAACTACTACCAAATGTGGGGAATCTATGCTACCTAATGTGGGGAAACTGCTACCTAATGTGCGAAAGCTGCTACCTAATGTGGGAAAACTGCTACCTAATGTGGGGAATCTGTGCTACCTAATGTGGGGAATCTGTGCTACCTAATGTGGGGAAATTACTACCTCATGTGGGGTAACTGGTACCAAATGTGGGGAATCTATGCTACCTCATGTGTGGAAACTGCTACCTACCTAATGTGGGGGAACTGCTACCTACCTTAAGTGGGGGAACTGCTGCCTACCTAATGCTCCCCCCCGGCAGTAGCACCCTCATCATCCACCAGAAAAAACCCCAGCAGCAGCACCTCCATCAGCAGATCCTGATGGTGGATGATGGGGGTGCTCCTGCCAGGAGAATGATCCTGCCGATGGATGATGGGGGTGATACTGCCAGGGGGGATGGCCAGTAGCACCCTCATCATCCTCCAGCAACACCCCCACCCCAGTACTAGCACCCCCATCATCCACTAGCAACACCACCAGATTTATATTCAGAGAGTACAGTATGTGGCAGATTTATATTCAGAGTGTACAGTATGTGTTGGTATTATATTCAGAATGTACAGTGTGTGGTAGTATTATATTCAGTGGGTATGGTGTATGGCAGGTTTATAATCAAAGAGTGTAGTGTATAGTAGTATTATATTTAGAGGATACAGTGTCTGGCAGGTTTATAATACTACTTGTTTTCATATAGTGGATGAGAATGCACTGACATAGTGAGGAGACGTCTGGGCGTCACATTCTACAGACAGAAGTTTTAGCTGGAACAAGTCCTGGCGGTATGTACCATCTGAATTAGATAAGGGAAGACTATAGAGAAGACGCCACCTGTAGTCACTGATATCATTGTGTATTCTCCTCACTATAGAGAAGATGTCACCTGTAATCACTGATATCATTGTGTATTCTCCTCACTATAGAGAAGACGTCACCTGTAATCACTGATATCATTGTCTATTCTCCTCACTATAGAGAAGATGTCACCTGTAATCACTGATATCATTGTCTATTCTCCTCACTATAGAGAAGACGTCACCTGTAGTCACTGATATCATTGTGTATTCTCCTCACTATAGAGAAGACGTCACCTGTAGTCACTGATATCATTGTCTATTCTCCTCACTATAGAGAAGATGTCACCTGTAATCACTGATATCATTGTGTATTCTCCTCACTATAGAGAAGACGTCACCTGTAATCACTGATATCATTGTCTATTCTCCTCACTATAGAGAAGATGTCACCTGTAATCACTGATATCATTGTCTATTCTCCTCACTATAGAGAAGACGTCACCTGTAGTCACTGATATCATTGTGTATTCTCCTCACTATAGAGAAGACGTCGCCTGTAGTCACTGATATCATTTTGTATTCTCCTCACTATAGAGAAGACGTCACCTGTAGTCACCTGTAGTCACTGATATCATTGTACATTCTCCTCTCTATGTCCTATCAGAGCTTTAGTCACTTGTAAGTTCTACAGTTATGGTGAGTTAAACTACAACTCCCAGCATAACCTTACTACTGCATAAAGAGGTACTCTACTGGAAAACATTTTTTATAATCAACTGGTGCTACAAAGTTAAACAGATTTATAA
The DNA here is from genome assembly GCF_029499605.1 of Hyla sarda. Classification (NCBI taxonomy): domain Eukaryota; kingdom Metazoa; phylum Chordata; class Amphibia; order Anura; family Hylidae; genus Hyla; species Hyla sarda. The sequence goes on along the minus strand of NC_079189.1, from coordinate 229,470,627 downwards.
ATTACTTCTACTTAAAAATCTTAATCCTTCCAGTAATTATTAGCTGCTGTATAAGTGATTCACAGGAAGTTCTTTTCTTTTTTAATTTATTTTCTGTCTGACCACAGTGCTCTCTGCTGACACCTCTGTCCATGTCAAGAACTGTCCATAGTAGGAGCAAATCCCCATTGCAAACCTATCCTGCTCTGGACAGTTCCTAACATGGACAGACAGAGCACTGTGGACACACTGGAAAGAACTACACAACTTCCTGTGGAGAATATAACAGCTTATAAGTACTGTAAGGATTAAGATTTTAAATAGAAGTGATTTAAAAATCTGTTTAACTTTCTGGCACCAGTTGATATAAAAGTAAATGTTTTCCAGTGGAGTACCCCTTTAAGTAATTCTGGGAGCTGTATATTTAAATGGTGAAAACTTCTTTAACACTTTCCCATTCTGTGGCAACCGGTATATCTGATTATTATACTGGAATTTCTCACAATGCGCTACAACAGTGGTGTCTGTCACAACAGGCTAAAAACTTACTGAGGGGGGGGGGGGGAGGTATGGGGTGACACCATTTTCTACCGCACCGGGTGACACCAAACCTAGCAACGCCACTGCTTAGCAGGTGAACATTAGTGTTGAGCAGCATAGGCCATATTCGAATTCGCGAATATTCGCGAATATATGGACGAATATTCGTCATATATTCGTGAATATTCGCATATTCGTAATATTCTGGTTTTATTTTCGCATATACGAAAATTCGCGTATGAGAAAATAACATATGCGAAAATTAGCATATACAAAATTAGTATAATCAAAAAATTTGCAATGGAAAATTAGCATATGCTAATTTTCGCATATGTGAAAATTCGCACACCAGTCTCACACAGTAGTATTAGAGCCTTCTTTACACCACACAAGCTGGAAGCAGAGAGGGGTGATCACTGTGATGTGTACTGTGAAAAAACAAAAAAAAACGAATATTCGTAATTACGAATATATAGCGCTATACTCGCGAATATTCGCGAATATGCGATATTCGCGAATAAAATTCGTATTGTGAATATTCGCAAGCAACACTAGTGAGCATCAGATGCTATCAGCAGCCTGGGACTCACGATAATGGCAGATTTCAAGATCACCCTATAGATGGTGTGATCAATACCAAATATGGCATCTATAGTAAAAATACAAGTTCCAGCACATTCAGGCGGGCTCGTCAGACTTCAGCTGTGCAATCATTGTGGTCTGATGAGCTCAAATGGCTGCTGGAGGTCTCCTCACCTCCCCTTTTTCATAATAAAAAAAAAAAAAAAGAAAATACGACATATTTCATGTTTTTTATTTTGGTATTAAAATATAATGTTTATTATCGCACACAGTGAACAGTGTGATAAAAATACCAGAAATCAGAAATGCTAATTTGTGGTCACATTATATCTCAGAAAAAAATAATAAAAAGCTTTAAAAAAAAGTTAAATCAAAACAAAAATGGTGCAGTCTAAAACTTTAGATCACATCTGAAAATGACCATTTTTTTCTCATCTAAACTCCGATATAATACCGGATCTCCTACAGACCCCATTCAAGTCAATGGGATCCCTCGGGACCTGGAGGTGTCAGTTGTACTCCGACCCATTTTGGGGCTGTTCGACATGTCATATCCTCTAGGACAGTGGTCTCCAACCTGCGGACCTCCAGATGTTGCAAAACTACAACTCCCAGCATGGCTGGCGCTGCCCGGGGATGCTGGGAGTTGTAGTTTTGCAACATCTGGAGGTGCGCAGGTTGGAGACCACTGCTCTAAGTTAATTACATACTGTATTCTGCCTTCTGCATCAGATCAATGCTATATTCTCTTTTATTGTCTGCAGAGTGATAATACTCTGCACAGGGGTCATATACCTGGTATACAACGGCGCTCTTCAATTACTGTATGGTGGTAATACTTATGCGCATAAGTTATAGTGTCCATTTTTCCCTGACTGCGAAGTAAGTGTACACCTGTCTCTGTCCATATGATGCTAGTGCTGCCTTTTAATTTTTTTATTGATTCTGGGGTTCACATAGGGTGCATAGGATGGGACTTTAGGCCTCTTTCACAACACATCCACCACATAAGATAGAAAGGATCACGGCACTCCCCCAGGAAACTATAGACCGGTAAGTTTAACGTGCATTGTGGGTAAATTGTTTGAAGGACTTATAAGGGATTACATACAGGAATACATAGGGGATAATTGTATTATAAGTGATAGCCAGCATGGGTTTACTAAGGATAGAAGTTGTCAAACCAATCTAATTTGCTTTTATGAAGAGGTGAGTAGAAGCCTTGACAGAGGAATGGCTGTGGATATAGTGTTTCTGGATTTTGCTAAAGCATTTGATACTGTCCCTCATAGACGTCTGACAGGTAAGTTAAGGTCTTTGGGCTTGGAAACTTTAGTTTGTAACTGGATTGAACACTGACTCATGGATCGTACCCAGAGAGTGGTGGTCAATGATTCGTACTCTGATTGGTCCCCGGTTATTAGTGGTGTACCCCAAGGTTCAGTACTGGGCCCGCTGTTGTTTAATTTATTTATCAATGATATAGAGGATGGTATTAACAACTCTGTTTCTATCTTTGCAGATGACACCAAGCTTTGTAGCACAGTACAGTCTATAGAGGATGTGCATAAGTTACAAGATGACTTGGATAGACTAAGTGTCTGGGCATCCACTTGGCAAATGAGGTTCAATGTAGATAAATGTAAAGTTATGCATCTAGGTACTAATAACCTGCATGCATCGTATGTCTTAGGGGGGATTAAACTGGCAGAGTCACTGGTAGAGAAGGATCTGGGTGTACTTGTAGATCACAGACTACAGAATAGCATGCAATGTCAGGCTGCTGCTTCCAAAGCCGGCAGGATATTGTCATGTATCAAAAGAGGCATGGACTCAAGGGACAGGGACATAATACTCCCCCTTTATAAAGCATTGGTACGGCCTCACCTGGAATATGCTGTTCAGTTTTGGGCACCTGTCCATAAAAGGGACACTGCGGAGTTGGAAAGGGTGCAGAGACGCGCGACTAAACTAATATTGGGCATGGAACATCTTAGCTATGAGGAGCGATTAAAGGAGTTACAATTGTTTAGTCTTGAGAAGAGACGTTTAAGGGGGGATATGATAAACGTATATAAGTATATTAATGGCCCATACAAAAAATATGGAGAAAAACTGTTCCAGGTTAAACCCCCCAAAGGACGAGGGGGCACTCCCTCCATCTGGAGAAGAAAAGGTTTAGTCTAAAGGGGCGACACGCCTTACCGTGAGGACTGTGAATTTATGGAACTGGTCACAGCAGGAACAATTAACAGCTTTAAAACAGGATTAGATACATTCCTGGAACAAAATAACATTAATGCTTATGAAGAAATATAAAATCCCATCCCTTCCCCAATATCGCGCCACACCCCTACCCCTTAATTCCCTGGTTGAACTTGATGGACATATGTCTTTTTTCGACCGTACTAACTATGTAACTATATATCTCCAATAAAAAGCATATCTTTTATTCCACCTTGATTAAAATCAGCATCGGGAGGGTGCAGGATGACGGAACTCTTTCACAATTCCGTCGGGTACCGCTATATGGAACTGTGTCAGTAATTCTGTCAAAACAGGAGTTTACTGGAGAAAAAAAAGTGCATGCACTAGTAAACGAATGGATCCCTACGGACCCCATTACCAAGTCGGTACCAGGTTGTGATCCCGTGGGATGAGTTGTGCACAGACCAGTTTTGGGGCCATTGGATGCAAAAAAAAGGAGCCGAATGGTCTCATTGTGAACATTGCCTTAAAGGGTTACTACTATTAAGAAATACAATTGACCTGTGGCTCAGACATGTCAAAAGTTATAGTCGGCATGTCAGTCTTGAGATCTGCTGTATTCGTGAGTTATAAGCCGGCAGCTGCGTGCTCCATTCTCAGGCTGGCCAGCAAATTCAACCTGCAGAAAAAAAATCGAATTTGACTGACAAGGGAGTGAAGAGCTTAAAACTCGCAATCGCAGCAGATCGCAGTTGTGTCTCTGTCCTGAGATCTGCCGTGATTGCGAGTTTTAAGCTCTTCAACCGCGATCCCCTTTATATTCCGAGTCACCATAGATCCCGTATGACCCGGAATTGGCGCAAATCGCAAGTGTGAATTCACTTGCGATTTGCGCCGATCGCCGACATGGGGGGGGTCTGATGACCCCCCTGGGCATTTGCACGGGGTGCCTGCTGATCGATATCAGCAGTCACCCCGATCCGGTCCCAGCGCGACGGGGACCAAAATTCCCACGGGGGTATGCATACGCCCTTAGTCCTTAAGTACCAGGACGCAAGGGTGTATGCATACGCCCTTCGTCCCCAAAAGGTTAAGGTCATTATATCAGAGTTGGATCAGCCTGTAGTGGGGTTTTCCACTTTGATTTTGAGTGTGACTCCATATACAGACCTCCATGGATTGATACATTTGATTTCCATTGATAATCTTTGTGTGATTTTGTTGTCAGCACATTCAACTATGTAAAGACGAAAGTATTTCATACTATTTGTTCATTCATTCAGATCTAGGATGTGTTATCTTAGTGTTCTTTTTTTTTTTTTTTTTTTTTTTGAGCAGTGTACTCTCTTTATATTTGGCAAAGACGTACCTGGGAATATTAGCTTACTTTCTAATTTCTCTTTGTACTACTGTCTTTCTCATTTGTTGATTTTGAAAATGTATATGTTATTTTCTTTTTGAAAACCATATAAATAAACATTTATAAAAAAAAAAAAAAAAAAAAGAATTGCTAGTCTCACTCTCACTTACTGGACTTTATCCTAGTCTGTGCTTCAGCTGGGACAAAGATGATGCTGCAGTCGGACAGGACTATGTTCTGGATGGTATGGAAACCCCTATAAGCCATGATTTCAATAAAGAAAAAAAAAATTTCAATTAGCCTTTTTGCTTCTTTTGCTAGATCTATTCTCCCACACTTCCTATGTCCCAAGACGATCTGTATAGGAGACAAAGTATGTTGTGTCCATTGAACATTCCCAAGATGCCTTCTAATGGAGCATCATGCGACCTCTTTGTCCATATCAATGTGGATTTATGAGAGATCACATGGTGCTTCCAGTCTCTGCGTCTCAGTGTTCCTTTCTGTTCCCTGCTACACCTGCGCAGGACTGCAATACATTAATTTTGTCGGTTTAGTGGATAGCGTACGGTAGTAACATGCTGCACACTGGTTTACATTAGATAATATTAGGTATATCTGCTGTCATCTATTATACAACAGTGTGCAACATGTCAGATGAATGGCATGTCACATTGTATGACCTGATGCATAGTAGTAGTGGGAATGAAAATTTGGAATAGCGAAGACAGTACAAGCACCTGCTGTCATCTATTGGATATTTGTTCTATGCTGTGCAGTATAGCATTAGGAAACCATCTATAACCTAATGCTGTACTTCAGAACAGAGGGCTACTATACATTAGATGACAGGAGGTGCTTTTCCTGATATTGCTATTTTGGATTATTGGTCCCACAATGTATGTTCTCAATACTTTACACTGACTAATCACACTGAACTGCCTGTTCCAGGTTGAAGCCCTCATTGCTGATGAAACAAAATCCCTTGGTGGAGTGGTGCTGCTCCAGCCAGGGCTGCATAGTCCTGATCGGCATCCTGTATCCACTGTAGACAAGCAACCCTGCTCTGGAAACTCAGCTGAGAGAGTACTATTCCAGAATTTCTGCTCCAGCACATACTCTTGCTCTTCTTCCTCCAAATCCAGGAGACCAGGCTGAATCTGCAAATTTTTCATGTTCTGGATGGGATAGTGCTGATTTTATTTATTCTTCATACAATGATAGCTGCTACTTTTCTGACCTGCTGCATATTGATTTACATTAGATGACATCAGATACACCTGCTGTGATCTAATTTCAGCCAGAAAAATAACAGGTATTGTTGTATGACCTTATGCATAGAAAACAGCAGGACCAATAATCCGGAACAGCATTGACTGCACAAGTACCTGCTGTCATGCAATGTATTGTAGCCCTCTGTTCTGCAGTATATCATTAGGTTGTGAATTACAGTAGGTACACCTGTCATCATCTAATGTAAATGGGTGTGCAGCATGTCAGACAAGTAGCAGGTATCATTATATAACCTGATGCATAGAAGCAGCATAACTGATAATCCAGAATAATCATGACAACACAAGCACCTGCTGTCATCTAATGTATTGTAGCCCTCTGCTCTGCAGTATATCATTAGGTTATGAATTACAGTAGGTACACCTGTCATCATCTAATGTAAATGGGTGTGCAGCATGTCAGACAAGTAGCAGGTGTCATTGTATAACCTGATGCATAGAAGCAGCAGAACTGATAATCCAGAATAATTATGACCACATATGCACCTGCTTTCATCTAATGTATTGTAGCCCTCTGCTCTGCAGTATAGCATTCGGGGATAGACAGCCCAACACACTTGCATGATAGTTTCCTCAGGACCAATGATCTTACTGTATGTTACCTTCCTGCATTTGTATTTATTCAATCCCCTGCCAACATAAGGACTAGTGATTCCTCTCAGTGAAAAGGGCTCCTTCTTTCTGGAAAAATGCATACAATAGCCATCTTTTTTTAATCAGATTTTTTGCTAAAAATTCAGGTGAGGGAAGGATTGTGAAATTACATTTGTATGTGTAGGTCAGTGTATATAGATAGAAAAAGCATATAAAGATGGATAGAATTTTAGATAATGCCTGTATACATATGAGATAAATAAAATGAGTACAAGACACAGGTAATATACATGGCCGTGTATTAGTTCCGGTGCATTGCCATAGAATGAGATGGTCCGCCTCCATCACATCCTATTGGCTCACACTTGTCACGTGACATATTTAAACGTCACGCATCGACACGCACAGCAGTCTCAGTTTGGCTCTCCTCTCCCTGTGATAGCTGAAGCTGCACGGAGCTCTCATGGCCTCTGTGGCCCGACAGAAGCTCACACATTTACGCAGCTCATACGGCTGGCTCATATACATTTACTCTATTATTACATGTACTGTTGATCCACGCTCATACGGCTGGCTCATATACATTTACTCTATTATTACATGTACTGTTGATCCACAGCGCAATCGGGATCCCTATGCCCGATGGCGCTGTCATCAGTGTACGTCCCCGCGAGCACCCCACGCCCGCAGCTCTACTCCCCGTCCCCCGTAGCTCTACTCCCCGTCCCCCGTTAACGCTCAGGGAGCGGGGAACAGAAAGTAGAGCATCTGGCGCAGGTAAAGTAGTACTGCGCATGCGCAGCACTACGCAAATAGCATAGGGATAAAGTTAGTACTGCGTAGGCGCAGCACTACGCAAATTGCATAGGGAAGGACAACTGAGCATGCGCAATACTAACTTTAGCCCTACGCTATTTGTGTAGTGCTGCTCCTGCACAGTACTAACTTTAGCCCTACGCTATTTGCGTAGTGCTGCGCATGCGCAGTACTACTTTACCTGCGCCCGATGCTCTACTTTCTGTTCCCCGCACCCTGAGCGTTAACGGGGGACGCTCGTGGAGAGGTACACTGATGACAGCGACATCGGGCATAGGGATCCCGATAGCGCTGTGGATCGCTCCCTGAGCGTTAACGGGGGACGGGGAGTAGAGCTGCGGGCATAGGGATGACAGCGCCATCGGGCATAGGGATCCCGATAGCGCTGTGGATCAACAGTACATGTAATAATAGAGTAAATGTATATGAGCCAGCCGTATGAGCTGCGTAAATGTGTGAGCTTCTGTCGGGCCACAGAGGCCATGAGAGCTCCGTGCAGCTTCAGCTATCACAGGGAGAGGAGATCCTCTCCCTGTGATAGTCAAACTGAGACTGCTGTACGCCTTGATGCATGACATTTAAATATTTAACGTGACAAGTGTGAGCCAATAGGATGTGATGGAGGTGGACCATCTCATTCTATGGCAAATCTCATTCTATGGCAATGCACCGGGTTAATTGAAAGACATACCCACAATGACCTTAAGCAATCAGGCAATAAAACAATAAAAGAAACAAATCTCACTATTTATAATAAAACAGAGTATTGACAAACATCAACTTCATAACATCCCAATATAAAATGTTGCTGCTAGTTGCGGAGGGCTTCGGACCAGTAGAAGGTTAACATAAAATGCAGAAGAAAAAAGGGCACTAACGGAGCTAAAAGAATCAGCTGCAGAACGTTGCACCTTCTAAAATGACAGCTACAGGGAGGGACGATCTGCGGGAGGAATTGCGATGTATACATCGCTGGCATAGCGCTGTATTCTTTCGGGCCACCACTGTAAATAGTGGGACATAGATAATCCGTAGCCATATGTGATGTGCTGGCAGCACGTTGCATAATGTAAAAATGGGCAGCGATGTGGTGGAATGTAAAGAGCCATAGTGGACATGCTGGCAGTTTGTTAGTAAGACAGACAGCGGTATGTAGAAGGAACCAAAATTAAAAAAATTAAAAAAAATCAATAATAAAAAAAAAAATATAATAATAATAATTATGAAAAATATCCAGTAAATTACTATAAATATGGGAAGTGTAACGCCCCGAACATCCGAAGCCCTCCGCAACTATCAGCAACGTTTTATATTGTGATGTTATGAAGTTGATGTTTGTCAATACTCTGTTTTATTATAGATAGTGAGATTTGTTTCTTTTATTGTTTTATTGCCTGATTGCTTAATGTATAGGACGTAAATGTACATCATGGTGCGGTAAGTACCACCTCACCAGGACGTACATTTAAGTCCTGCGTCGTTAAGGGGTTAAAAGTTTATATCACCCCCTTTTACCAAATTACATATTAAAAACATATAAACATATTAAAAATAAACATATGTGTTATCGCCATGTGCGTCCGAACAATAAAACTATAATGTTAATTAAACCGCACAGTCAATGGCGTATATGTAAAAAAATACCAAAGTGCAAAATTGCCTATTTTTGGTCACTTTTTATACCCCAAATTTTTTTTTAAGTGTTATAATTTTCAGAAGGTGAGGAGGAAAAAACAAAAGTGCAAAAATGAAAAAAACCTGTGGTCCTTAAAGGGTTAACCCTATTGAGCATCTGTGGGGCATCCTCAAATGGCAGGTGATGGAGGTCTCTAACATCCACCAGCTTCGTGATGTCATCGAGGAATGGAAGAGGACTCCAGTGGCAACCTGTGAAGCTCTCGTGAACTCCATGCCAAAAAGGCGTAAAGCAGTGCTGGCAATTAACGGTGGCCACACAAAATATTGACACTTTCGGCACCATTTGGACATTTGGTGTACTTTCTTTTGTTGCCAAGTTTTAGACATGGTTTAGGCTGTGTGTTGAGTTATTCTAAGGGGGCAGCAAAATTAAGCACAGTTATACAGTAGCTGTGCACCCAGTACTTTGTTGTTATACCAGAGTGTGATTTCTTCAGTGTTTTCACATAAAAGATAAATGTGAAAGGTGTACTCACTTATGTGAGATATTGTATATTGGTACTTAAGACTTCTCTAAACATGGTGGCTTGTGATAATACACAGGCTTAGGTCCCATTGCAGACATTGCAGAATTTACAAGCGGAATTCAGCAAAAAAAAAAATCCGCTCTCTATGGTCTAAGAAACATATTAAATGCCTGATACAGTGGTGTCTTAATATTCTTAATATTTTATTCCTTTTGACACCCCGAAACGCGTTCGGTTTTTGTTTTGAGATCTGAAGTTTTTTGGACTACTGCTCTATTCATATTTAGCGTTTTACCTGCGATTTATATGGATTAATTATTTGGACATTTTTTGGACATTATCTGGATATCTTTTGATGGAACATCTATTGTTACAGCTGTGACAGAAATAAGAGACTATCTATCTCCACTCAGCGGTACGGACTATAAGTCCCAGCATGACCTTCTAAATTCTGTGTACGAATCCCCGCTAATTTGTATCATTATTGAAACTACCCTTGGAGCCTCTATCGACCTGCCCGTATACGGCTCACACCGGCTCTAGAGGTCAGCTGACTGAAATCAGCTGACCTGTGACATCACACGCCACCGGGGATTACCGAGGAACACCCTGTGAGCAGCGGCTGCATCGAGATACGGTACCTCTGCAGCCTCCAGCGTACGGACTGAACTTCTAGATACCGGGACCCCGAACTTTAAGGGTGGTGAATTCCACACAGTGCCGAGAACGTTTTCCTTTTCAGGATTAATAGCGGAGACGATTATATACTTGATCGTACCAGAAAACATACAGTTTAATACTATTACCGCACAGGAGAAATATTATATGTTTCCTTTCCAGGATTAAAAACTGTTATAATTTATCCTTGGATATAAATTGTCTACGGAACTGTCACAAGCTATTTATGAAATTGATATACGATATCCAGAGATTTGCCACATCATTCTTTTTTGTTACAGGACGGCCACCAAAATATTTTTTCTTTCAGGACATTCTTATAGATAAAATCTTTTTTATTATTTTTTCTTGTCATAAGTAGATTATCGTTTATTATTTGTATTATTCAAATTGAATCTTTGTATGATTGAATATGGGCAGAAGTCATTATTGAATATTTTATTGTAATCCCATTACACATCCGTAGGGCCCTGCGGTTTGTGGATTGGTTATATTTGTATAAATACATTTTATAATTATTGTCTAGTGAATCCATTCCTCCATCACATACCTGTTTGTACAGGTGGGAGACTGAGGACTGAGTACTCTCTTGTTTTCTAAATTTACAAATCTGTTTACCGTATTTATCGGGGCATACCATTCCCCGGCCTATAATATGCACCCTCATTTTACCAAGGATATTTGGGTAAAAAAAGTTTTTTACCCAAATATCCATGGTAAAATGAGGGTGCGTGTGTGCGCATGTATACCCCAATACACCCCCAGGAAAGGCAGGGGGAGAGAGGCCGTCGCTGCGTGCTTCTCTCCCCCTGCCTTTCCTGGGGTCTAGAGCTCTGCTGCCGGCCCTTCTCTCCCCCTCGCTGTCGGCGCTCCTGCCCGTTCTGTCCCCCTGACTATCGGTGCCTGCGCCGATAGCCAGGGGGAGAGAAGCGGCAGCGGCACCCATTGCCGGCGCCGCTGCCCCGTTGCCTCCCCCCATCCCCGGTGGCATAATTACCTAGGTCGGGTCCGCGCTGCTGCAGGCCTTCGGCGCGCGTCCCCTGCGTCGTTGCTATGCACGGCGAGGCGCACTGACGTCATGCGCCGCGCCGTGCAGCGCATAGCAACGACGCCGGGGATGCACGCCGGAGGCCTGCAGCAGCGCGGACCCGACCCAGGTAATTATGCCACCAGGGATGGGGAGAGGCAACGGGGCAGCGGCGCCGGCAATGGGTGCCGCTGCCCTTTCTCTCCCCCTGGCTGTCAGCGCCGCTTCTCTCCCCCTGGCTATCGGCGCCGGCAATGGGGCGCCGGCACCGATAGTCAGGGGGACAGAACGGGCAGCGGCGCCGATAGCCAGGGGGAGAGAAGGGCCGGCAGCAGCGCTCTAGACCCCAGGAAAGGCAGGGGCAGAGAAGCGGGCAGCGACAGCCTCTCTCCCCCTGCCTTTCCTGGGGGTGTATCGGCGTATAACACGCACATAGACTTTAGGCTAAAAATTTTAGCCTAAAAAGTGCGTGTTATACGCCAATAAATACGGTAATTTTCTGGCATCAGTTGAAACATTTTTTTTTCTGCTGGAGTATAGAAATTCACAAAACTTTTTTATTTACAATACCAATAAAAATGAACAATTGAATGTTTTCACATCCATACCTCAGGGAGGTCAAACCTTTGTGACCAGTAAATCTTCCATAAAAATATATTAGTCCTTTTGGATTAATAGGTACTGAAGTAGCACCTATTAACATAACAAATGCTTGTCATTTGTGTAGAGGAATAATATCTGAAAGGCTACAGTCAACTGTAACATCTAATATTCAGTCCGAAGATGACCCAAATTGATGCCTTTCATCTTGGTTACTATAACTCTAAGGGTATGTTCACACTGAGGAATTGGGGCGGAAATCAAGCAGAAATTTTCTGCCTTAAAATATTGTTACTTTTCCACAAGATCTCACAGAGATTTTGCGTGGAATTTCGCACGGAATTGGCGTGGAATTCGAGCGGAATTCCACACGTGGAAATGAAAATTTCAAGCGGAGGAGGAGAAGAGTATAATATATATATATATATATATATATATATATATATTATCCTCTTTTTTTTCATGCGGAAATTCCACGCGAATTCCGCGCCATTTCCACACCAATTCTGCGTGGAAATGATTCTGACTGAAGAAAAAAATTAACATTCATCTCTATGGGAGTAAGACGCTGATTCCGCCTGAAAGAAAGAACATGTTCTTTCTTCAAGCGGAACAGACTTCCTCGTCAGAATTCTGCTTGAGGAAATTCCTCAGTGTGAACTGAGGGGCAGAAATTCTGCAGAGCTCTATGGGGATTTTCACTGCTGAATGAATTGGAGAGGAAAAAGCGAGCAGAATTACTCATGGAAATTCCTCTCCAATTCCTCAGTGTGAACATACCCTATTGAGGAGGAAGATGGATGCTTTCTAAGTACAGATTATGTAGAGGACAGATATCAAATCCCACATGTCTTCCAGAGTTTGGACTGTGATTCCAGTTGTCCAGTAGATGATAACAAATACATGGTACTTTTTGAATTAGCAATTTTAAGCAAGACTCAAAGACAATCGGGGACATTTATCATCGTTGCTTTGGTAAGCAAGTTCTGTAGTCATTTTTTTCTTGCTATTTTTTTGCTTATGTATGACATATTTGTCATACTATCACAGGGGGTTGATAAATTTGGCTTACATGAGCAAAAACCAAGAAATCACTTTTAAATACCATTTTTTTTTTAGCACACATGACCAAAAACCAAATAATGACTACAGAACACCACTATGCAGCTTTGAAAAAAAATGTGCATATATATATATATATATAATGTGTGTGTATGTTTATTACATTTTTTTTTAACACAGTTTTTTCTCCCTAAATGTACTTACTCATTTTTTTATTTTGTTACTTCTTCTACAGATCCGTGTATCCTGTGGACTCCTTCGGATTCGGTATACTACTTCGATGACCAGCATTTTTCTTTGCTTGATGTTAATAAAATGGTTAACGAGGGCTTGTGGGGGAGTGTTTTTTGTAATAATAATTTTTTTTTTAAACCTGCTGTGTTTTTTTTTTTTTTTTTTAACTTACTGGACAGGCTTAGTAGTGGAAGCTGTCTTACAGACGGAGTCCATTACTAAGCCGGGCTTAGCGTTAGCCACAAAAACAGCTAGCTCTAACCCCCAATTATTACCCCGGTACCCAACACCACAGGGGTGCCGGGAAGAGCCGGTACCAACAGGCCTGGAGCGTCAAAAATGGCACTCCTGGGCCTAGGTGGTAACAGGCTGGCTTTATTTAGGCTGGGGAGGGTCAGTAACAATGGTCCTCGCCCATCCTGATAACGTCAGGCTGTTACTGTTTGGCTGGTATTTGGCTGAGAATAAAAATAGGGGGGACCCTTATATGTTTTTTTTTTTATATTTAATTATTTATTTAAAAAAAAAAACAACGCATAGTGTCCCCCCTATTTTTATTCTCAGCCAAATACCAACCAAACAGTAACAGCCTGACATTACCAGGGTGGGCGAGGACCATTGTTACTGGCCCTCCCGAGCCTATATAACGCCAGCCTTTTACCGCCTAGGCCCAGGAGCGCCATTTTTGATGCTCCAGGCCTGTTGGTACCGGCTCTTCCCAGCACCCCTGTAGTGTTGGGTACCGGGGTAATAATTGGGGGTTTGCGCTAGCTGTTTTTGTGGCTAACGCTAAGCCCAGCTCAGTAATGGACTCCGTCTATAAGACAGCTTCCACTACTAAGCCTGTCAACAGTGCAGGTGAAGGCCAGGGGGGGGGTGAGAGGGTATGCTGGTGGGGGCGGAGGCCAGAGGCCGGGAACAGTGCAGGTGAAGGCCGGGGGGGTTACGGATGGGCACAGCCAGAAGGTCTAATGTTGTGTTTTCCAAACAGTGTGTCTCCAGCTGTTGCAAACCTACAATTCCCAGCATGCCCAGACAGCCATTGGCAACAGCTGGAGACACACTGGTCTAATGAGGTTTTTTTACGGGGAGGAGGAAATATAAGAAATATAGTATAACTCAGCTATCTGTCTTCGTCCCTATCAAGGGTTAACAATGTACCAGGAAAGAAGACAGATAGCTGGCACTGTGCTGAGGGATGATTTGCAGTACACTACTATAGATGGCATATAGGGGGGAGATGGGGGTTTCTGGTATACAATCAATTTGCCATATGAGCAGCAACAAAGGTTGTCCTGGCATGCTGGAAGTTGTAAGTTAGCAACAGCTGGAGGAACCCTGGTTGAGAAACGAAACACTGATTTAAATACACAGTGTGAACCATCTGAAGGAAGCAGTCAGGCTCACAGACTGAAGGTATACAGCCTTGTCACTCTCCTGCAAAAGCTAAACCCCACCCCCACTTCCTATGTTCCATAAAAGTCTTTCTGTTACTAGAGATGGACTAAGCCTAACAACAAGCAGTGAACAGCAGGTTGCTGTAAAGAAAAACACCTAGGGGTTAAAGGGGTACTCTGCCCCTAGACATCTTATCCCTTATCCAAAGGATAGGGGATAAGATTTCTAATCGCGAGGGTCCCGCCACTGGGGACCCTCGCGATCTCCCTGCTGCACCCGCCGTTCGTTTAGAGCAGTGGTTCTAAAAGGGATTATCCAGGGAATGTTTTTTATATATCAACTAGCTCCAGAAAGTTAAACAGATTTGAAAATTATTTCTATTAAAAAAATCTTAATCCTTTCAGTACTTTTGAGCTGCTGAAGTTGAGTTGTTCTTTTCTGCCTAAGTGCTCTCTGATGGCACCTGTCTCAGGAACTGTCCATACAAGAAGTGAATCCCCATAGCAAACCTCTCTTACTTTGTGCAGTTCCCAAGACAAGCAGAGATGTCAGTAGAGAGCACTGTTGTCAGACAGAAAAGAACAACTCAACTTCAGCAGCTGAAAATTATTGGAAGGATTAAGATTTTTTAATAGAAGTAATTTACAAATCTGTTTAACTTTCTGGAGCCAGTTGATATATATATATATTTTTCCCTTTTTCCACTGAGTACCCCTTGGCAGGCCATTTCCAATAATTGTACCCCAATATTAGCGACATGTTTATTGTTTATAGAGAAACCCCACTTCCCCGCAGCTTGCCTTGTGGTGACTTACTGTAATCCCTGCTGTCAGTTCTGAGCCAGAGCCTCCGAGTGTCATGGATCTCTACAGCCGGATGAAAAGTGACGTGCGCAAGACGACATGACACGGAACAACGTAGAGAAGGCGAGAGAAAAAGATAGTGCTGTAGGGACCTAATGACAAAGGGGACCGGTGAGGAAGTGCACAGTGCCGAGGATACAGGCCGAGAAAGACACCACAGACAAGACGACAACCATAATGTATGTGATGGACAAAAAGGAATAAGGAGGTCATTCATTGTATAAATATGGTATAATGTGAAGATTATTTATTAATAAACATTCATAAATAATAAGGCATAATGTAAAAATGATAAAAAATAAATAAATAAACACTCACAAATAATGAAATAGGATTGTGTCATGTGAATAGAGAGTATATCAATTAAATTAAATAAACTAAAAACTAGTGGTGAATTTAAGAAAATACTGTGTAAATTAAATGTAAAATGGGCAGACGGCCGCAAAGGTAAGTATACAGAGCACATGGGTCAAACTGCAATAAATATAAAAAATGTCAAAGGTGCAACAAAGCGCGAGCAAAAAGATACCAGACCTACGGGAATACTGTGAAACTCACTATAATGGTGGAGAATGCAATAAATAAACAATCCAAAGGGCAAATTGAGGTGCAAAAGTATTTTTTAACCCCTTAAGGACCAAGCCTGTTTTCACCTTATGGACACTTTAAGCATTAATAACTCTGGGATGCTTTTACTTTTCATTCTGATTCCGAGAATGTTTTTCCGTGACATATTCTACTTTATTTTAGTGGTAAATTTTCGGAGATAATTGGATCATTTCTTGGTGAAAAATTCCAAAACTTGATTTTGATGTTGCATTTTTTTAAACTTTGAAATTCTCTGCTTATAAGAAAAATGGATATTCCAAATAAATTATATATTGATTCACATCTACAACATATCTACTTTATGTTGGCATCATAAAGTTGAGATGTTTTTACTTTTAGAAGACATCAGAGGACAAAGCTCAGCAGTAATTTTTCACAACAATTTCAAAATCGGAATTTTTCAGGGACCAGTTCAGTTGAAGTGGACTTGAGGGGCTTTCATGTTAGAAATACTCCATAAATGACCCCATTATAAAAACTGCACCCTACAAAGTATTCAAAATGTGATCCAGAAAGTTTGTTAACCCTTTAAGTGTTTCGCAGGAATAGCAGCAAAGTGAAGGAGAAAATTCAAACTCTTAATCTTTTACACTTACATGTTCTTTTATACTAATTTTTATTTTTACAAGGGGTAAAAGGAGAAAAAGCCCCCCATAATTCGTAACCCAATTTCTCTGAGTAAGGAAATACCTCATATGTGGAGGTAAAGGGCTCTGCATGTGCACTACAAGGCTCAGAAGGGAAGGAGCAACAATTGGATTTTGGAGAGGGATTCCTGAAATGGTTTTTGGGGGGCATGTCGCATTTAGGAAGCCCCCATGGTGCCAGAACAGCAAAAAAAAAAAAATAACCCACACGGCATTCTATTTAGGAAACTACACCCCTTAAGGAATGTAACAACGGGTACAGTGATTCTTAACACCCCACAGGTGTTTGACGACTTTTTGTTTAAGTCAGATGTGTAAATGAATATTTTTTTCACTAAAATGCGCCCCAAAATTTGTAACCCCATTTCTTCTGAATATGGAAACACCCAATATGTGGATGTAAAGTGTTCTGTGGGCGAACTACAATGCTCAGAAGAGAAGGAGCACCATTGAGCTTTTGGAGAGAGAATTTTGTTGAAATGGTTTTTGGGGGGCATGTCACATTTAGGAATCTCCTATGGTGCCAGAACAGCAAAAAACAAAACAAAAAAAAAACACATGGCATACTAGTTTGGAAACCACACCCCTCAAGGAATGTAACAAGGGGTACAGTGAGCCTTAACACCCTACAGGTGTTTAACAACTTTTCATTAAAATCGAATGTGTAAATGAAATAATTTTTTACACTGAAATGCAGTTTTTTCCCCAAATTTTACATTTTTACAAGGGGTAATAGGAGAAAATGCCCCCCCAAAATTTGTAAACCATTTCTTCTGAGTATGGAAATACCCCATACGTGGATGTAAAGTGCTCTGCAGGTGAACTACAATGTTCAGAAGGAGCGACATTGAGCTTTTTTCCTATTTTCTTTGTGAAAATGAAAAATTAACAACGGCATTGTAGTGAAATATATATATAGACAAAGAATAAGTCAGCCAGCACTTTAGTTGATACCAAACTATTATATAGACCTGGCCTACAGGTGCACGCTACTAGGCTAGATATACAGCAACAGAAGAATGCAGCAGCACACTGCCAGCACAAGGATATAGGTGCAACATGAATATGCAGTTAAAACATGGAGAGCTATACAGCTATGGTGTAATAGATGCAAATGTGAAACTATGAAATAGTGAGGCACTTAGCTCGCAAATTTGTCTCCGCCGGCGGTCAAATAGCTTGGACCGTCCCACCGCGATAAGGTGTTGAAATATATATATATATATATTTTTTTTTCATATCCACCTTTTAAAAAAATTTGTCAAACCCCTGTG
The DNA here is from genome assembly GCF_029499605.1 of Hyla sarda. Classification (NCBI taxonomy): domain Eukaryota; kingdom Metazoa; phylum Chordata; class Amphibia; order Anura; family Hylidae; genus Hyla; species Hyla sarda. The sequence continues at coordinate 229,452,699 of NC_079189.1, read as the reverse complement.
GGGTGTTACGGCTCACTATACCCCTTGTTATGTTCCGTGAGGGGTGTAGTTTCCAAAAAAGGGTCACATGTGGGTATTTATTTTTTTCCGTTTATGTCAGAACCGCTGTGAAATCAGCCACCCCTGTGCAATCACCAATTTAGGCCTCAAATGTACATGGCTCTCTCTCACCTCTGAGCCCTGTTGTGCGCCGGCCTAGCATTTTACGTCCACATATGGGGTATTTCTGTACTCATGAGAAATTGTGTTACAAATTTTGGGGGTCTTTTCTTTCCTTTTACCTCTTGTGAAAATGAAAAGTATGGAGCTACACCAGCATGTTAGTGTAAAAATTATTTTGGAAAGTCAGTTTGCAACAGCTGGATGCTCCATTTTGGAAACACTGGAGTACGAGACGTTTTTCATTTTTATTGGGGGGGAAGGGGGGGACAGTGTAAGGGGGTGTACATGTAGTGTTTTACCCTTTATTTTTCGTTAGTGTAGTGTAGTGTTTTTAGGGTACATTCACAGGGACGGGGTTTATGGTGAGTTTCCCACTAGGAGTTTGAGCTGTGACGGAAAATTTGCCGCAGTTTAAACTTGAAGCAGTAAACTCACCGTAAACCTGCCTGTGTGAGTGTACCCTGACAGACTATGCATGCTGGCAGTTGTAGATTTGCAGCAGCTGGAGGCACTGGTTGGAAAACCCGAGTTAGGTTCTGTTACCTAACTCAGTATTTTCCAATCAGTGTGCCTCCAGCTTTCGCAAAACTACAACTCCCAGCATGTACTGATCGCCGAAGGGCATGCTGGGAGTTGTAGTTATGCAACAGCTGGAGGCACACAACTACAACTCCTAGCATGTCAAGACAGCCGTTTGCTGTTCGTGCATGCTGGGAGTTGCAGTTTTGCAAGATCTAGAGGGCCACAGATTAGAGACCGCTGCACAGTAATCTCCAAACTGTACCCCTCTAAATCTTGCAAAACTACAAATCCCAGCATAACCAAACAGCAAACGGCTCTCTGGGCATGCTGGGAGTTGTACTTTTGCAACATCTGGAGGGCTACAGATAAGAGACCACTGTACAGTGGTCTCCAAACTGTGGGCCTCCAGATGTTGCAAGGCAACAACTCACCTACTGGCTTCTGTTAGTAGCAAGATCGCCGGCCGCCGCCAATCGCCGCCCGCTTTCGGTAAGGGACCTCCGACGCGGCTCCCAGCACAGTTCCCCCGCTCTTCCCAGACTACCGTAGGTGGGCAGAGCAGGACCGAACTTTAACCCCCCCTCCCCGATCTGCTATTGGTTGGTTGCTTCTGACTGACCAATAGCAGGGATATGAGGGGTGGCACCCCTAGCACCTCATTCCTATCCCTTCAGGGGGAACAGTGCTGTCTTGTCAGCCCCGATCCTCCTTATTTTCCTGGTCACCGGGTCACTGGAGACCCGTTTTACCCGGAATGGTCGCAGATCGCGATTGCTGACATGAGAGGGGGGGTGGTCTCAGGACCACCCCAGGAGTTGGCATGGGATGACCCCTGAACGATTTCAGCTGGCATCCTGTTCCGTTCAACACCCTGTTACCAGTGGTGAACAGAAACACCGAGAGCCCTTAAGTCACAGGATGCCCTTGGTCCTGGTGGGGTTAAAAGGTCAAAAGATTAAAATACATAAACTGAGAAGACACTGTGAAGTACAGCGATATACATGGCAGGCTTGGAGTAATATTTTTCTAAAAGATGTTTTTATGTACTTGATGTATTTCTAGGTGTATATTAATATAAATATATATATATATATATATATATATATATATATATATACAAATCAAAAAATGTTGCAGTATCTTCAAATTACTGTTTTATTGGACTAACAGAATTTTGTAGAGACAAGCTTTCAGGATTTCTCCCTTTATCAAGTCCAATAGTCAAGGACTAATGATCAAAGGACTTAATAAATTGTCAGGGAGGAATCCCAAAAGCTTGTCTCTACAAAATTCTGTTAGTCCAATAAAAAAGGTATTACAATCTGCATCACTGGACTAATATGGCTACTCACATTTACTATACAGATATACACATACCTGAAGATGGTTTAGAACCCTGTGATGTCACACATGCTTGTGATGATGTCACCATAAGCTGTACAAGGAGGTGCGCGCCGGCTGCAGTCTCTTCAGTGTGTTTTGCATTCACAACCTGTGGTGTAAAGTGTTTGTTAGAGAGTTTCTATTTGCGATAGAGAATTCAAGATTTTGACCGTTCCTTGTCTGAAGAGAGAACCACAAGGTAAGTCTCAGCCTCTTCTATTCATACATACACAGGGCATTTTGTTTGTCAGGTTTTACTTTATTTATTTTTTTGTTGCTTTTTTTTTTTTATAACAAAAATGAAATAACAAAAGTTATATTTCTCATAGCATTGTGACAATACTTGGCTTAGGCATTAAACATAATAAAATGCACAGATAGTATCATGACCAGAGCTTTTTCTTGCTAAAATGCAATTATGCCCAAAAAAGCCCCCAAGAAAATGAGTCCTAATTCATGAAGTTCTAAAAGATATAAGTCTATGAGAAAGATTTGGTGGTGTAGTAAAAGAATGACAGAAAGATTAGGGCAGAAATATAATAGTATATAATAGTATTCTGTGTATACTAACAATAGAAATACTCCGGGTACTCCGAAAGGGAAACATTTTTTTAAATCAACTATTGGCAAAAAGTCATATAGGGTACGAATAGATCCCAATGAGGTTGGGCAGGTTCATTAATAGTAAATGTATATAGCAGGATAGCCCAATTGTATCTACAGTACGAACTTCCCAAGGCCTAGTAATCATACAGCCAAGCCCTTATAATCCGCCATTACTAGGACCGGACAGGTTCAGGGTTATCAGATATTACTAGGACCGGACAGGTTCAGGGTTATCAAATATTACTAGGACCGGTGTCACGATTCGGCTTCCAGGTAGTGGATCCTCTGTGTCAGCGAGGGATTGGCGTGGACCGTGCTAGTGGACCGGTTCTAAGAGGCTACTGGTTTTCACCAGAGCCCGCCGCAAAGCGGGATGGTCTTGCTGCGGCAGTAGCAACCAGGTCGTATCCACTAGCAACGGCTCTACCTCGCTGACTGCTGAGAAGGCGTGGGACAGAAGGACTAGGCAGAGGCAAGGTCAGACGTAGCAGAAGGTCGGGGGCAGGCAAGAAGGTTCGTAGTCAGGATGGGTAGCAGAAGTTCAGGTACACAGGCTTTGGACACACTAAACGCTTTCACTGGCACAAGGCAACAAGATCCGGCAAGGGAGTGCATGGGAGGAGGTCAGATAAAGGCAGGGAGCAGATGGAAGCCAATTAAGCTAATTGGGCCAGGCACCAATCATTGGTGCACTGGCCCTTTAAGTCTCAGAGAGCTGGCGCGCGCGCGCCCTAGAGAGCGGAGCCGCGCGCGCCAGCACATGACAGCAGGGGACCGGGACGGGTAAGTGACCTGGGATGCGATTCGCGAGCGGGCGCGTCCCGCTGTGCGAATCGCATCCCCAACGGCCATGACAGTGCAGCGCTCCCGGTCAGCGGGACTGACCGGGGCACTGCAGGGAGAAAGACGCCGTGAGCGCTCCGGGGAGGAGCGGGGACCCGGAGCGCTAGGCGTAACAGTACCCCCCCCCCTTAGGTCTCCCCTTCTCTTTGTCCGGTAACTGCCTCCCCTGGGATGAGGACACCGGGAAAGAATGGAGGGTTTCCTCAACGGCAGGCAGTACAGCAGGAGTGGGAATGGGGAGGGAGGGCAGAGGGCGAGGCCTGGCACGGGGCAGTGTGACACCAGGACGGGGGCCATGGGGAGGCACAGAGGCTTGCCTGACGGGACTGGGAGGGGGGGAGAGGCACTTCCTATGGCAGGCAGAGTCCCAGTTCCTGATCTCCCCGGTGGTCCAATCAATGGTGGGGGAATGAAGCCGGAGCCAAGGCAGACCGAGGAGGACCTCAGAGGTACAGTTGGGGAGAATGAAGAACTCAATCCTCTCAAGGTGGGGTCCAATAGACATGAGGAGGGGCTCTGTGCGGTAACGCACGGTGCAGTCCAATCTGGCTCCGTTGACCGCGGAAATGTAGAGCGGCTTGACGAGACGGGTCACCGGGATGCTGAATTTATTAACAAACGACTCCAAAATAAAATTTCCAGAGGCACCGGAGTCCAAGCAGGCCACGGCTGAGAGGGAGGAGTTGGCTGAAGAAGAAATCCGCACGGGTACCGTGAGACGTGGAGGAGCAGACTTGGAACCAAGAGACGCCACACCCACGTGAGCTGGGTGCGTGCGTGCGTTTCCCAGGCGTGGAGGACGGATAGGGCAATCCACCAAGAAATGCTCGGTACTGGCACAGTAAAGACAGAGATTTTCTTCTCTACGGCGATTCCTCTCTTCCTGGGTCAGGCGAGACCGATCCACTTGCATGGCCTCCTCGGCGGGAGGCCCAGGCGAAGACTGCAAAGGATGCTGTGGGAGAGGTGCCCAGAGATCTAAGTCTTTTTCCTGGCGGAGCTCTTGGTGTCGCTCAGAAAAACGCATGTCAATGCGGGTAGCCAAATGGATGAGTTCTTGGAGGTTGGCAGGAATCTCTCGTGCGGCCAGCACATCCTTGATGAGACTGGATAGGCCTTTTTTAAAGGTCGCGCAGAGAGCCTCATTATTCCAGGATAGTTCAGAAGCAAAAGTACGGAATTGTATGGCGTACTCGCCAACGGAAGAATTACCCTGGACCAGGTTCAACAGGGCAGTCTCGGCAGAAGAAGCTCGGGCTGGCTCCTCGAAGACACTCCGGAGTTCAGCGAAGAAGGCCTGGACTGTGGCTGTGGCAGGATCATTGCGGTCCCAGAGCGGTGTGGCCCAAGACAAGGCCTTTCCTGAAAGAAGGCTTACTACGAACGCCACCTTAGACCGTTCTGAAGGTAACAAGTCCGACAACATCTCCATATGCAGGGAACACTGAGACAAAAATCCACGGCAGAGTTTAGAGTCCCCATCAAATTTGTCCGGCAGGGACAAGCGGAGGTTAGGAGCGGCCACTCGCTGCGGAGGAGGTGCAGGAGCTGGCGGAGGAGATGGTTGCTGCTGTAGCAGAGGCAGAAGTTGCTGTAACATGGCGGTCAACTGCGACAGCTGCTGTCCTTGTTGGGCAATCTGCTGCGATTGCTGAGCAACCACCGTGGGAAGATCAGCGAGACTTGGCAGCGGCACCTCAGCGGGATCCATGGCCGGATCTACTGTCACGATTCGGCTTCCAGGTAGTGGATCCTCTGTGTCAGCGAGGGATTGGCGTGGACCGTGCTAGTGGACCGGTTCTAAGAGGCTACTGGTTTTCACCAGAGCCCGCCGCAAAGCGGGATGGTCTTGCTGCGGCAGTAGCAACCAGGTCGTATCCACTAGCAACGGCTCTACCTCGCTGACTGCTGAGAAGGCGTGGGACAGAAGGACTAGGCAGAGGCAAGGTCAGACGTAGCAGAAGGTCGGGGGCAGGCGGCAAGGTTCGTAGTCAGGATGGGTAGCAGAAGTTCAGGTACACAGGCTTTGGACACACTAAACGCTTTCACTGGCACAAGGCAACAAGATCCGGCAAGGGAGTGCATGGGAGGAGGTCAGATAAAGGCAGGGAGCAGATGGAAGCCAATTAAGCTAATTGGGCCAGGCACCAATCATTGGTGCACTGGCCCTTTAAGTCTCAGAGAGCTGGCGCGCGCGCGCCCTAGAGAGCGGAGCCGCGCGCGCCAGCACATGACAGCAGGGGACCGGGACGGGTAAGTGACCTGGGATGCGATTCGCGAGCGGGCGCGTCCCGCTGTGCGAATCGCATCCCCGACGGCCATGACAGTGCAGCGCTCCCGGTCAGCGGAACTGACCGGGGCGCTGCAGGGAGAAAGACGCCGTGAGCGCTCCGGGGAGGAGCGGGGACCCGGAGCGCTAGGCGTAACAACCGGACAGGTTCAGGGTTATCAGATATTACTAGGACCGGACAGGTTCAGGGTTATCAGATATTACTGGGACCGGACATGTTCAGGGTTATCAGATATTACTGGGACCGGACAGGTTCAGGGTTATCAGATATTACTAGGACCGGACAGGTTCAGGGTTATCAGATATTACTAGGAGCGGACAGGTTCAGGGTTATCAGATATTACTAGGACCGGACAGGTTCAGGGTTATCAGACATTGGTAACCTCAGGGAAGACGTCTCCATATAAAACACTTATAGAGAAGCGTCTTCTTCTGAGACTGCGATGGTCTTAGTGTTATCTTGTGGTTCTGTGCTGGACATTTCTGCTCTGTATGAAGGATCTATTGTATAATGACAGAAATGATGACATGTTGTCTAATGTGTTCACTTATCTCTCTCTCTCTCTCTAGAGTTTTCAGGCTCTGACCTGTGACCATGGCCTCTCCACAAGACCCATTGCTGAAGGAGGAGGAAGAAGCAATGGAGGACCATAGTGATATGGATGTAGAAAAGGGCGATATCCCTGAGAGGCAGAACCTGCCATCTCTAAGCGTGATGTCCACCGCACGTTCCATCATCACCGTAGTGATCCTCGCCTTTGTTAATTTGCTCATCTATGCAAATCGCTCCAGCGTGGCGGGGGTGCTGCCTTATATACAGAAAGCATATGACACCAATGCTAGTCTGTCCGGCTTATTGAATACATTGTTCATTGGAAGCTACGTGCTGGTCGCACCAATTGCCGGATATTTGGGCGACCACTGTAATAAGAAATATACTGCTTGCGCAGGAGTCATCATTTGGCTGAGCATGACACTTACCCTGTCATTCATCCCCGACGGGTATTTCCTGCTATTCCTGCTGACGAGTGGACTGGTTGGAGCCGGAGAGGCGACTTTCTGCACCATCGCCCCCTCCATCATTGCAGACCTTTTTACAAGTGACCAGCGGACCCGCATGCTGAACGTGTTTTACTCCGTCATACCTGTAGGCTGCGGACTAGGATACATCATCGGGCCCAAAGTGACTGATGCAGCAAGGGGCGATTGGCACTGGGCGTTTCGGGTCACCCCTGGCCTGGGCCTCATAGCTGTGGCTTTGATGATTTTGGTCACAAAGGAGCTTCCAAGAGCGACTACAAACGGGAAGAAGAACAACAAATCCCAGAAGTTTTCCAAATGGGCGACAGATCTGAAAAAACTATTTAAAAATCGAAGCTTCATGTTAACCACCCTGGGATCGACAGCTGTATCCTTCATAGTGGGAGCAATAGGTGTATGGGGTCCATCATACCTGACCCACGCACGAGCACTCCTACAAGAGAAGGACCCTTGCCGTGCTAAATCGTGTGACTATCACGACATCCTAATATTTGGTGTGGTTACAGTCGTCTCCGGCATTCTGGGAGTTGTAGCAGGGTCGGAGATAAGTAAAAGATATCGCAAATCCAACCCACGGGCAGACCCGCTTGTGTGTGGATGCGCGATGATGCTCTCCGCCCCTTTTCTTCTGTTGGCCTTGACTTTCGGCAACATCAGCCTCGTTGCCACCAACATCTTCATCTTCATCGGAGAGACGCTCCTGTCAGTAAATTTCACCCTCATATCTGACATTATACTAAAAGTAGTAACTCCGTGGAGGAGATCTTCAGCCCTGGCTGTGCAGATGACAATCTATCACCTTCTAGGTGACGCTGGCAGCCCGTACCTCATCGGCCTGATATCTGACACCTACGAACGAGGATATGCCAAATCCCCTCTTCTGAAATACCGCAGCCTGGAGTATGCCCTCATGACCTGCACCATCATGGCAGTCATCGGAGGGGCCTTCTTCATGGCCACGGCCCTATTTATAGAGAGGGACGAAAAAGAAGCAGAGATGGAATCAGAACCTCCGTCATCCTCCTCCTCCTCACTGCTTCCTGCCGATGAGGACCGCACTTCAGACTGAGGAAAAGTCATTGCCTACCTTTATCTCGTTTACTTAATAAAATAAAAAAATGAAGAAAAAAATTGTTCCATTTGTTCTATGTTCCACTTTACCCCTTAAAAAATATTCTCTACCTACCCAACTGTGTCCAAACCCCAAATAGAAAAATGTAAATCTCCTCCCAAGACATAAAATAGAGACTATTAATAACAAGAGGGATATATATGAGTGTGTGTGTGTTTGTGTGTATATGTGTGAGTATATGTGTCTATATGTGTGTGTATGTATATGTGTGTATGTGTTTGTGTATATGTGTGTATGTGTTTGTGTATATACATATGTGTATGTGTTTGTATTATGGCTGCACGATATGTGTGATTGTGTTTATGGAGGTAAATACAGTAACCCCCCCGACATGCGATGGCCCCGACATATGATCAAATCGACATACGATGGCCTCTCAGAGGCCATCGCATGTCGATGTCAGCATCGATATACGATGCTTTTATATGTCGGGGCCATTACATTAACTGCTATCCAACAGCGCAAAATGCTTAAGCTGCTGTCGGATAGCAGTTTAAGCATACCGGATGTCACGCCGAGCGCTCCGGGTCCCTGCTCCTCCCCGGAGCGCTCACGGCGTCTCTCTCCCTGCAGCGCCCCGGTCAGATCCGCTGACCGGGAGCGCTGCACTGACATTGCCGGCGGGGATGCGATTCGCATAGCGGGACGCGCCCGCTCGCGAATCGCATCCCAAGTCACTTACCCGTCCCGGTCCCCGGCTGTCATGTGCTGGCGCACGCGGCTCCGCTCTCTAGGGCGCGCGCGCGCCAGCTCTCTGAGACTTAAAGGGCCAGTGCACCAATGATTGGTGCCTGGCCCAATTAGCCTAATTAGCTTCCATCTGCTCCCTGGCTATAATACCTCACTTCCCCTGCACTCCCTTGCAGGATCTTGTTGCCTTGTGCCAGTGAAAGCGTTTAGTGTTGTCCAAAGCCTGTGTTACCAGATCTCCTGCTATCCTTATTGACTACGAACCTTCTTGCCTGCCCCGACCTTCTGCTACAGCTGACCTTGCCTCTGCCTAGTCCTTCTGTCCTTCTCAGCAGTCAGCGAGGTTGAGCCGTTGCTAGTGGATATGACCTGGTTGCTACCGCTGCAGCAAGACCATCCCGCTTTGCGGCGGGCTCTGGTGAACACCAGTAGCCTCTTAGAACCGGTCCCCCGGCACGGTCCACGCCAATCCCTCGCTGACACAGTGGATCCACAACCAGCTAGCCGAATCGTGACACCGGACAGGTTCACTTACCTATCCCCGCTGCTCCGGGTCCACTTCGCGATCCTCCGGCGTCTTCTGCATCTTCTCCAGCATCCGGGCCTCGCTTTCCGGCATCGTTATTACGTCGCTACGCACGCCTTCCCGGCGCAGCAACGTATTAACGTCACCAGAAAGCGAGGCCCGGACACCGGAGAAGATGCGGAAGAAGCCAGAGGATCCCGAAGAAGATGCCGGAGCAGCGGGACAGCATCGGGAGCCCCTGGGACAGCATCGGAAGTGGTGAGGACACGGTCCGGAGCGGCGGGGACAGGTGAGTATTAAATGCACATTTTACATTGCACGAATCCCTCAACATACGATGGATTCGACAAACGATGGTTCGTTTGGAATGAATTACCATCGTATGTTTAGGGACCGCTATATTGTGATTTCGATATTATAAACAAATGGTGAAATTCCAATCCCCCTATTTTATATATCCATCTCCCCCCAATTTCATGTTCACTGACTACACATAAAATGGAGGGAATTGGATATGAAATAACAGCAAAAAACGTGGTCTCAAATGGCTGGAGGTGCTCAACCCCAAATGTGGATGTGCATTTATACTGGGGGAGCAGATCCTGCCCTTGTAGTCCGTTGCTAGGGGCGATCCCCAGCATAAAAATGCATTCAATGGAGGATGCCTGCAGCGGACTACAAGTGCCACAATAGAATCCTACACCAGATAGACGGTGTGGATGTGTAACAAATTAGAACAATACAATACAGGAATTTAGGTGCACTACTGTGGTAGATGTATACAGTGACATTGGCTATCCCTTCATTGGATATTAAATAGGAAGAAATTAGCTTAATCCCTTAAGGAAGCAGGACGTACATTTACGTCCTAAGCATAACCGCGAGCATCGGAGCGATGCCCGGATTATGCACGGCAGGTCCTGATTGCTGATCGCAGCCAGGGACCGGCCGGTAATGGTGGACATCAGCGATCCTGCGGATGTCCGCCATTAAACCCTCAGATGCCATGATCAATACAGATCACAGCATCTGTATCATGGCGGTCACTAATATGGATGATCGGATCGCCTGCAGCAATGCCGCGGCGATCCGATCATCCAGCACGGCAGACAGAGGTCCCCTCACCTTGCTCCGGCCGTCTCCCGGCGTCTTCTGCTCGGATCTGCCTTCCCGCAGACCAGAGCGGAAGATGACCGATAACACTGATCAGTGCTATGTCCTATACATAGCACTGAACAGTATTAGCAATAAAATGAATGCTATAAATAGTCCCCTATGGGGACTATTAAAGTGTAAAAATAAAAGTAAAAAAAGTAACAAAATAAAGTAAAAAAAATGTGAAAATCCCCCTCCCCAATAAAAACGTAAATTGTCCCATTTTCCCTATTTCACCCCCAAAAAATGTTAAAAAAATTTTTTATATACATATTTGGTATCACCGTGTGCGCAAATACCTGAACTATTAAAATTAAATGTTAATGATACCATATGGTGAACGGCGTGAATGTAAAAAAAAAAGCTGTCCAAAATAGCTGCTTTTTTAAAACATTTTATTCCAAAAAAATAATAAATGGATTAAAAGTTTTATATAAGCAAATATGTTATCATTAAAAATTACACATCACGGCACAAAAAATGAGCCCTCATATCAACGCTTATACGGAAAAATGAAAAAGTTATAGGTCTTCAAAATAGGGGGATTTTAAACGTACTAATTTGGTTAAAAAGTTTGCGATTTTTTTTTAAGCGCAACAGTAATAGAAAACTATGTGATCATGGGTATCATTTTAATCAAATTGACCCAAAGAATAAAGAACACATGTAATTTTTACCGTAAATTGTACAGCGTGAAAACGAAACCTTTCAAAATTAGCAAAATTTTGGTTTTCTTTTTTGTTTATCCACAGTAATAGTATTTTTTTGGTTGCGCCATACATTTTTTGGTAAAGTGATTGAGGGCATTACAACAGAAAACTGGTCGCGCAAAAAACAAGCCTCATACTAGTCTTTGGATGAAAATATAAAAGAGTTATGATTTTTTGAATGCGAGGAGGAAAAAACGAAAACGTAAAAATAAAATTGTCTGAGTCCTTAATGCCCAAATGGGCTGAGTCCTTAAGGGGTTAAAGGGGTACTCTGCCCCCAGACATGTTATCTCCTCTACAAAGAATCAGGGATGTCTGATCTAGGAGTAGCCGGCCCCTAGTACACAGCCGTCACGCCTCCTCCCATAGACATGAATGGAGGGGGTGTGGTGGCTGTGATTGCCAGTGATCTGGCATGGAGTGGAATTCGCTCTGTCCACCAGATGACTGGGGTGCTGCGGTGGAGATCGCAGGTGTCCCCAGCAGCCGGACCCCCATGATCAGACATGTTATTCCCTATCCTTCGAATAGGAGATAATGTCAAGCGGTAGAGTACCTGCCTTGTCTAGTGTAGTCTCCATCCGCTCCGGTGTTGTTGTGTTGCTCTATGGTGCAGCACAGCCCCATAGGAGGGAGCAGGAAGGGAGGAGGGCTTGTCGTTTTTTTCCTCCTCACCTTCTCATAGCCATAACACTTTTATACTTTTTAATGACATCTCTCATTTTAACACCAGATAGATCTAAAGTGAAACAAAAGATAATTTTTAACAATATCATTTTGGGGAGAAATTGGAAAAAAGGCAATTTAGCAACTTTTTTTTTTGAGGGGGGGGGGGGTTGTAGATTCTAGGCAGTGCACTTTTTGATAAAAAAATTACATTATCTTTATTCTTTATTCTGTTTTTATGTACTACCTAAAAATTTTATGTTTTTGTGAAAAACATTTTTTTGTATGATTAAAATTGTGCTCTTCTGACCCCCATTATTCTTATTTTTCTACATAAAGGGATGGATGAGGCTAATTTTTTCTCCGTGATCTGCAGTTTTTATCGGTGCCATTTTTGTTTTTATGGGACTTTTTTTAACCAATTTTTAATATATATATTTTTTTAACATTTACGCCATTGACCGTGTGGTTTCATTAATGTTGAATTTGAACTCCATAAGACGCGGGGCGTACCTGTACACCCTGCGCACGCTCCTCTTACATGACACAGGCTCAGGAGTTAACCCTGTGTCATAGTGGGTTGGTCCTGGTGGCTAACAGCCGCTAACAGCCGTGTCTAATGCTGGACATCATCGATTGTGGTGATGCCCAGCATTAACCCCATAGACGCCACAATCAACTTTGAAATGAAAGTAATACAGTCCTGGCAGTTCAGCGGAGCTGATGTGGACCTTTGGTGTAAAACCTTGGTGTCCCGATCATCTGAGAGGATGGTGGGAGGGCCCTTACCTGCCTCCTTGCTATCCGATCAATTATCTGATGTTCCAGCCATGGCAGGAGGGAACAGCAGAGCACCAATAACACTGATCAATGCTATGCTATGGCATAACATTGAACGGTATATGCAATCCAAATAGTGTAAAAAAAAGTTAATAAAAGTGAATCAACCCCTTACCTAATAAAAGTTTGAATCACCTCCCTTTTTCAATAAAAAAAATATATGTAAACAAAATTAAAGGGGTAATCTGGTGGAAAAAATCTAAATAAACTGGTTTCAGCAAATTAAACAGATTTGTAAATTACTTCTATTAAAAAAATCTTAATACTTCCAGTACTTATCAGCTGCTGTATGCTCCAGAGGAAGTTTAGTTGTTCTTTTCGGTCTGACCACAGTGCTCTCTGCTGATGCTCTGTCCATGTCAGGACCTATCCAGAGCAGGATAGGTTTGCTATGGGGATTTGCTTCTACTCTGGACAGTTCCTGACATGGACAGAGGTGGCAGGAGAGAGCACTGTGGTCAGACAGAAAAGAACTACACAAATTCCTTTGGAGCATGCAGCAGCTGATAAGTACTGGAAGGATTAAGATTTTTTTTTATAGAAGTAATTTACAAATCTGTTTAACTTTCTGGCACCAGTTGATATGGAAAAAGTTGATGTCCACAAGAGTTCCTCTTTAACCCCTTAACAACCATGGATGTAAATGTACGTCCTGGTTTGGCGGGACTTCCCGCACCAGTATGTACATTTTCGTCCTGTGTATGACCGCGAGCATCGGAAGGGTGCTCGCGTCATACATGGCAGGTTCCGGCTGCTAGCAGCAGCTGGGGACCCGCCCGTAATGGCCGACATCCTTGATCGTGCGGATGTCCGCCATTAACCCTTCCGATGCCGTGATCAATACAGATCACGGCATCTGCGGCATTGCGGCAGTTTGATGGATGATCGGATCGCCCTCAGCGCTGCCGCGGGGATCCGATCATCCAGCATGACAGCCGGAGGTCCCCTCACCTGGCTCCGGCTGTCTCCCGGGGTCTTCTGCTCTGGTCTAAGATCGAGCAGACCAGAGCAGAAGATCACCGATAATACTGAGCAGTGCTGTGTCCTATGCATAGTATTAGCAATCAAACGATTGCTATAGATAGTCCCCTATGGGGACATAAAAAGTGTAAAAAAAAAGTTGAAAAATGTAAAAATAAAAAGTAAAAAAAAGTAAAAAAAAAATCCCCTCCCCCAATAAAAATGAAAATTGTCTGTTTTTCCCATTTTACCCCCAAAAAGCGTAATTCTTTTTTAATAAACATATTTGGTATCGCCGCGTGCGTAAATGTCCAAACTATTAAAATATAATGTTAATGATCCCGTACGGTGAATGGCGTAAACGTAAAAAATTTTAATTTTAATTTAAATGCTGCTTTTTTGTCACATTTTATTCAAAAAAAATTTATAAAAAATGATCTAAAAGTTTTATATATGCAAATGTGGTATCTAAAAAAAGTACAGATGACGGCGCAAAAAATGAGCCCTCATAACGCCCTATATACGGAAAAATTAAATAGTAATAGGTGGTCAAAATAGGGCGATTTTAGATTGCTGATTTTGTATAAAAAGTTTTAGATTTTTTTTTAAGCTGTACAAAAATATAAAAGTATCTAGCCATGGGTATCATTTTAATCGAATTGACCCACAGAATAAAGAACACATGTCATTTTTACCTTAAAGTGTACAGTGTGAAGACAAAACCCTCCAAAATGTGCAACATTTTGGTTTTCATAAACATTTCCTCCCTTATATAGGTCTGTACATGGAAATATAAAGGAGTTATGGATTTTAGAAGGCGAGGAGGAAAAAACGAAAATGCAAAAATAAAATTGGCCTGGTCCTTGAGGTGAAAATGGGCTTGGTCATTAAGGGGTTAAACATAAACATATTTGGTATTGGCGTATACATAAAAAAATATCCAAAAGTCCAAAATTGCATATTTATACTGTATGCCATAAAAATAATGTATAAAAAGCTATCAAAAAGTCCCATTAAAACAAAAATTGTACCGATAAAACCAACAGATCACGGCGCAAAAAATGAGCCTTCACATAGCCCAAATGGAAAAATGTGGATGAGTTAAACTTATTTTGGGAGGGGCTTATTAACATTTATTACCTTTTCTTTTTCCTTTTTTTTTTAAACTATTTTTTTTAAAAATGTTTTGTCCCCATAGGGCAGTGTTTTCCAAACAGTGTGTCTCCAGTTGCATAACTACAACTCCCAGCATATGCCCAGACAGTCAAAGGCTGGCCGGGCATGCTGGGAGTTGGGGTTTTGCAACAGCTGGAGGCACCCTGGTTGGGAAACACTGACATGGGGACTACTACTTGCAATCTTGTGATTGCAGACACTGATCAATGCTGTGCCATAGGAGCCCATAGCACAGCACTGATCAGTTTTATAGGCGCTCCAGTACTACCAGCTGCTGAGGCTGCTTGCATTATTGGAGCGCCTATCGGATGGGAAGGAGTAAGTTAGGGAACCTCTGCCCATCCTCTCAGCTACCATCACTTGTTTTCGGCATTTTAGACACCACAATCAACTTTGATTGTGGTGTCTAAATGGTTAATGCCGGACATCACCCTGATCGATGATGTCTGGCATTAGCCAGTATGAAGAAAGCTCAGCTCCTGAGCTCACTTCTTAGACCTGCCTGAGGGCAGATATGATATCTCTGGGTATGTATTATGTGTGTATGTATGGTGTATGTATGATAGATGTGTGTGTATGTGTGTGATGGATTTGTGTGTGATAGATGTGTGTATGTATTATGTATGATAGATGTGTGTATGTATGTGAGATCATGCATCTATCATACATAATGGAAAAAGGAAAGAGCACAGCCAGCTCACCCCGCCCGGACAGATGGAGCACGGATCCAGGTGCTGGACATCACTGAAGCAATTAGAAGAAGGAAAGGTGGGATCCAGCTCTTGATGCAAATAAAAACCGTTTTATTCAGTAGACATACACAGGAACACAGCAAGTTACGCGTTTCAAGCGCCAATCGCTCTTAGTCATACACCATACATAAGGAGAACATGGGTATATATAGGTGGAGCAATCTCATCTGAGGCAGATGCTGTGGTCAGGTGGTATTAACTCCTTCCAAACTTCATAGTATTCAGAGATAGAGGGCCAAACAAAAATTAGCCCAAAATAAGAACAAATATATATAAGAAGAATGGATAAAAGCAAATATATGGAGACTATATACAATACTGTGACATATAATATTTTCCCGCATATTATATGTCACAGTATTGTATATAGTCTCCATATATTTGCTTTTATCCATTCTTCTTATATATACATTTGTTCTTATTTTGGGCTAATTTTTGTTTGGCCCTCTATCTCTGAATACTATGAAGTTTGGAAGGAGTTAACACCACCTGACCACAGCACCTGTGTTCAGATGAGATTGCTCCACCTATATATACCCATGTTCTCCTTATGTATGGTGTATGACTAAGAGCGCTTGGAGCTTGAAACGCGCAACTTACTGTGTTCCTGTGTATGTCTACTGAATAAAACGTTTTTTATTTGCATCAAGAGCTGGATCCCACCTTTCGTTCTTCTATCTATCATACATACACCCATTTATCATACATACACACATGTCATACATAAACATACATCTATTGTACATACACATATCTATCATACAGACACACAGCTATCATATATACATCATACACACATCTATCATATACACACACATCTATCATACACATATACACATCTATCATACATACACACACATCTATTAAACACATTCACACCTCTATTACACATGCACATCAATCATACGCACACATCTATCATACATACACACATCTATCATACACACGCACATCTAAAACACACACATCTATCATATACATCCATCTATCCTACATACATAATTTATATATACAAATCTTGTGCACAGCCATAATTGGACTATAAGGATCAGGTGTGCTGACTGCAAAAAAAACAAGAAAATCATAAAGAAGAAAAAACAAGCAGTCATAGAATTTCACACACCAACCAAGTTACAAAAATAAAAAAATCTTTATTTTACACAGGGACACAAACATTTAACTCCTTAACCACTTAAGGACCTAGGGAGTATGGATACGCCTTGACATCCTGGTACTTAAGGACGAAGGGCGTATCCATACGCCCATGGGAATTTCACTCCCCGCCGTGCGCCGGGTGGGGACTGGGGTGACTGCTGATATCGATCAGCAGGCACCCCGCGCAAATGCCTAGGGGGGTCATCAGACCCCCCATGTCGGCAATCGGCGCAAATCGCAAGTGAATTCACACTTGCGATTTGCGCCTATTCCGGGTCATACGGGTCTATGGTGACCCGGTGACCCAGAATATAAGGGGGATCGCGGTTGTCTAAGGCTGCTTTCACACTATAAAATTTTTAAAGATAGCAGGCACTATTTCTTCCGTTACTATCTTCCGTCACAAAATAACGTCCGTTATTAATAACGGTTTATAGCGGATTAAAACGGATAATGTAAAAATCCCATAGACCATAATGGGATTTTCTAACGGACGTATGGGATTTTCTAACAGACGTTTAATGGCCGATTTTCAGGGTTTTCATAATGGAACATCAAACGGATCTTTAAAACGGATAAATTTTATAGTGTGAAAGCAGCCTTACAGTGAGAGTTTAAGATATTTTCAGAAGTCTCCCATTTTGTGTCAGTATTCTTGTTTTTGAGGACATTATCCCAATTTATATTGCTAAGGGCTTCTCTGAGTTGATCAAACTTTGCCTTTCTAAAGTTCTTTTTTTTTTTTTGTGGCCCCTCGAGAGATTCCCTTATTGAAGAACAAGCTATAATGTATTATATTATGATCACTTTTTTCTAGGTGTCTTTCTACTTGCACATTAGTTATTCTGTCAGGTCTGTTGGT
Organism: Hyla sarda; assembly: GCF_029499605.1. NCBI lineage: Eukaryota > Metazoa > Chordata > Amphibia > Anura > Hylidae > Hyla > Hyla sarda. The sequence goes on along the minus strand of NC_079189.1, from coordinate 229,435,228 downwards.
TAATATTAAGTCTAGTAGGGCGCCCCCTCTGGTCGGGCCTTGCACCATTTGGGACAGATAATTGTCTTTAGCTATAGTCAGAAACCTGTTTCCTTTATGAGATTCACAGGTCTCAGTCTCCCAGTTTATATCACGATAGTCCCCCATTATTATCACATCATTCTGATTTGCTGCCTTTGCTGTTTATTTTGCCTCATTAATTGATCTTCTGCCTCTTCCATTATGTTTGGTGGCTTATAGCAAACCCCTATCAGAATTTTTTTATTTTCATCTCCATATATTTCTACCCATAATGACTCCACATTATCGTTTCCCTCCCATATATCCTCCCACAGTGTGGCCTACAGACTCGATTTCACATAAAGACAAACTCCTCCCCCTTTCCATTTTGTCTGATCCTTCCTGAATAGACTATAACCCTGTATGTTGACCGCCTAGTCACAGCTATCGTGCAGCCAAGTCTCTGTTATACCCACTATGTCATCATTTTCCTCAGACATCAACCACTTCAGTTCTTCTGTTTTATTGGACAGACTTCTGGCATTAGTCAACATGTATGTTTTTTCTTTTTATGAAGCCTATCACTATTAACTATTCTAAACCCTCCCTCTGCTCCACCCCCAGATATATTAATAAGTCCCCCCCTCTATCTACACCATCTTCCCCTCTACGTTGTAGGTTCCCTCCCCCCAGTCCCTAGTTTAAACACTCCTCCACCCTTCTGGCCATCTTCTCCCCAAGCACAGCTGCACCCTCCCCATTGACGTGCCGCCCTTCCCTACGGTAGAGCCGGTATCCGACAGCGAAGTTGGCCCAGTTCTCCATGAACCCAAACCCCTTCTTCTTACACCAGCTTATGAGCCAATTGTTTACCTCCCTAATCTCCTGTGGCCTCTCTGGTGTGGCTTGTGGTACAGGTAATATTTCAGAAAATATTACCTTGAAGGTCCTTGCCTTAAGCTTGTAGCCTAAGTCCCTGAAATCATTTTTAAGGACACTCCACCTACCTCTTACTTTGTCATTGGTGCCAATATGTACCATGACTGCTGGGTCCTCTCCAGCCCCACCCAGCAACCTGTCAACCTGATCCACAATGTGACGAACTCGAGTGCCAGGAAGACTACACACTGTTCGGTGATCTCTGTCTTTGTGACAGATCGCCTTTTCTGTCCCCCTAATAATTGAGTCCCCCAATACCGATACCTGTCTGGCCTGCCCTGCACTCCTCTCTCCCTCCTTACTGGAGCAGACACCCCCTGGCGGTCAGAGGCAGAGTCCTGCTAGCTCTGAAATGGCATCTGTCAACCAGGCAAACTTGTTGTGGTGTGCCAGATCAGGACTAGCCTCCCTGATACTTTTCCCTCTAACTCGTTTTCTAACTGTAACCCAGCTAACTGCCTGACTGTCCTGCACCTCCATCCCACTATCCTCCCCACCTCTATCCCAGAGAGTACATGCTCAGTGAGCAGGAGACTCCTCTCCAAGTTGTCAATGCATCTGAGTGTTGTCAGTTGCTCCTCTAGATGCTCTGGGCTTCCAAATGAACAACTCGCACACATCTCGCACAATATGCGCCCTCAAACTGCTGTTCAAGGATTGCATACATTGTGCAAGATGCAAACTGGACTGCCTATTCCAACATGGAGGCCATACTAGATTTGGGGATTGCAAAAATTAAAAGTAAAAAAAAAAACAATCAAATATTTCAATTAAACTCCCTGAATTTAAAGTCCCTTAATTTTAAGTCCCTCTCACTTTTATACTTACACTCACTTGTATATGTCACACTCTTGTATACAGACACACAATCACAAGCTCAAACAATCGCTTAGTGTACTTGCTTTTATAGTTACCAGATACCTCCTCTCTCTTCCACTGCCTGGAAGTGAATGCAAAGGGTGGCCATTTTGCACATTTGCACAATCCAGCAGGCTCTAGGACCACTCGGATATGCACCATCTCATAGAGGGCAATGCATATCCGAGAGGAATCCACAGAAAGAATAGACAAGTATGTTCTTTCGGCAGATGCTGGAATCAGGATTTGCGGCAGAAATTCTGCTGTGTGCACAGTGCAGCAGAATGCCAATATATGCTGCAGCGGAATGGTTGTGCAGACTATCCGGCAGAATTCCGCACAGACATTCTGCCATCCGAACAAAACCTTTCAACTTGCCTCTTGTAAAGTCACATTTATTGAGGGTTTAGAAGTAGTAAGATGAATTTGGTTCCATTCTTTCCCTTTTAAACGTTTTACACACAACTAACTAATAGCTATGAATGCAGTGATACCCATTAAGTGTTTTTTTTCATTATATATTTAATAAAGTGTTTTATATGAAAAGGGGTCTTTTTTGCTCCCCTACGGGACTTGAAGCTGTGATCATGTGATTGCTCGTATAGTACTGCTGTGTACTATACACTGTCAGTTACATCTCACAGGTTTTGTTGCTGGCGGACTCAGAGGAAATGATTCATGGCTGTCTTGGCAACCGTCAGAACCCCAGGATACGATTACTGATGGGCTATAGGGAAAGCCCCCTCCCCCATCAACACTGTAAATGCATCGGTCACTACTGACCACTGCATCCACAGGATTAAAGGGGTACTCCGCCCCTAGCCATCTTATCCCCTATACAAAGGATAGGGGATAAGATGTCTGATTGTGGGGGTCCTGCCGCAGGGGACCCCCGCAATCTCGGATGCGGCACCCCAGACATCCGGTGCACTGAGCAAAATTCGCTCTGTGCTGGATGACTGATCATGCAACACGATGAGGCTCGTGACATCATGGCCACACCCTGCTTGTGATGTTTAGCCATCAAGCCCCCTCCCATAGACTTGCATTGAGGGTGCGTGGCTGTGACATCACGAGCGGGGCGCGGCCATGATGTCACGAGCCTCCAGCGCTGCACCCATTGCTCTAAACGAATGCCGGGTGCAGCAGGGAGATTCCTGGGGTCTCCAGCGGCGGGACCCCCGTTATCAGACATCTTATCCCCTTTCCAAAGCATAGGGGATAAGATGTCTAGGGGTAGAGAACCCCTTTAACTGCTGGGAACAGAGAGCAATTCAGCTCCTAACAGCTGGCTCCCGCCACTGATCTTGTGGACCCAACTTCTTAGCCCACAAATACTTTGTGATGGATATATCCATCAGAGTGTGTTAATTACCTTTCCACCATGACGGATATATACATCATAGAGCATAAAGCGGTTAATATGAATTTAATATATAAACATAATAATATAATGTAGTAATGAATATACTTTCTGGTCTGTTCACAAAAGACAGCTAGTTAACTTGTATCCTCAAATGTAATAAAACAGTGTCTTGATATTTTGGAAAGAATCAAGGGGTTTGAAAGTCTCTCAAAAAAATGTTTTCTTTTGATTTATTTAAGAGCTACAGTATGCCAAAGAATATCACTAGAGTAAACATACAGCCATTTCAGCATCTAATGACTATTACACAGTGTACCTAACATTTTGGCTCTATCACAAGTTTATTCAGTGAAAGCAGTGCTGTTTTACTGTGCAGCTGAAAACCTCTTGACGTGGACATTTGTGGATCTAGACTTGAATCATGAAGGTCATACTAGATTTTATAGCTCTTTTTTTCATTGCAATTTACTCCTACCTGGAAGCACTTGTCAAGTTGTTTATACCAGAAAAAAGGAAATCTGTTAGTGGAGATATTGTCTTGATCACCGGATCAGGTCATGGTATTGGACAACTAACTGCTCTTGAGTTTGCCAAGTTACAGAGTACACTTGTTTTATGGGATATCAACAAGGTAACAATATTTTATTTTCAACTATTAAAATACTACAAATAATTTTACACATGCATTTATATGTACAATCTTGCACTCTTTTTATTATTAGCTATAAACCTTACATATGTTAACTATAAGACTAATAACAATTAGTTACTACTAAGATAAATAATAAAAACAACGTCTTTTCCCGAAATATCTAATGAAAGCCCAGATTTCTTATATTTTAATGTATGACAAAGAAGTTTTTAACCTTTTACATTTAAATACAAACCCCATCTATAATCCTTTTTTCATAGATCACAATGTAATATTGGAGAAACCGCTTTCAAGCTTCTAGCTCCAACAGATGTTACACTCAGATTAAGAGACCTAACTGAGCTTTTTGGAGATTACCATAGACAGATCAAATTGTATTTTTGTCCTTTTAATATGTTCTAGAGATGTTTCAGTGTATATATAAGGTTAAAGGAAAAGGTTGAAAAGTTAGTAGAAAAATATAACATTGAATTTCAGTCAAGTATTTTGTTATTTCAGATTGTTGGCACGTGCTATAAGTCAGTTTCCAGTAACCTTATATTGGCACAAGAAAGTAATCTTGGTAAGGAGTAGGGGGTCACACAAAGTTTTTTTCAGTAGATTTTTTATTCAATTTTTGAGCCAAAGCCAGAAGTAGATCCAGCAAAATGAAGAATTACAAGTCCTTCATTCATATTTGTCATTCTTATTGAATCCATATCTGGCTTTAGCTAAAAAAAAAAAACTGTATGACAAACTGCCACAAAAATCTGTGTTTGAAACCCTCTTTGGGTATATTCACACATACAAGATCTTCTGCGGATTTGATGCTATGTTCAGTCATTTAGTTTACATTGAAATCTGAAGCATTAACTATGCAGCAGATCCTGCATGTGTGAATACACCCTTAGATTGTGTTCTTATAGTGACAGGATAGTGCCCTCCTGGAAATGGACCATTTAATATACTGTACAGCAGTGGTTCCCAACCAGGGTGCCACAGCAAACTGGGGTGCCATGACAATCCAGTGGGCAAGATGGTGACTGGATGTACTATAACATCTGTGGCTTAGCACTGCCAAAGGTTTTTTTTATTTTTCAAGAATGTTTTTATTGAACATTTTTCAAATAACATAATAATGCATTTAGGGAATGGGGAGGGCGAAGCACAAGCATGCCAAATAGACAATTCACAAGTCCATGGGTTCACATTTTTGCAAGGTCTGAAGGAGACCCCAAAGTAAGCAGTCCAAACCAGGAGGGGATGGAGGGGAGGGGGTGGGTGAGTCTCTGCACCCAGAACAATAGGATCCCGAAAGAACAAAAAGTTGGTGGGGAATGAGCAGCATTCGTCAAGATTCAAGGGATCTCCACCACCTATAGCCTGTTCTAGATACCAAGTGGTGAGGCCGAAACAGTCCTTTAACTTCTGTCTAATGTGTGCAGGGAATAGCTGTAAGAATCTGGTCCATATAAGGAAAAACACATTTCACCCGTTTCTCTTTGAGCAGTGAAGATTCTATGCAGTCCATACGGAAAAGAAAGACAAGTTTTTCAAGCAGCAGACGGATAGGGGGGGGGGGGGGAGTCACATATCCAGCAGTGGAGCATGGATTTCCGGTGGCTGCTGACATATAGAACAGGAGGCATTTGTTGTGGAGATGCAAGGCCATATACTCCCAAACCTGCTCCCAGAATTCTCTAATAGAAGGACAGGACCAGAAGCAGTACAAGAGGTTGGCATGAGGGGCTCCACATTTTGGGCATGAGTGGTCCATGGTGTTACCAATGATGTAACCCCTGTGCGGTGAGATGTATGTTCTATGCATAATTTTATAGGCCATTTCCCATTAGAATGCAGAAGGGAGGTGTTTAGCCGGAATCAGTAAGGCCTGTAGGATGTCGTTATGTAGTCCAGTATGATATGCCCGAATTGACGAGTAGCGGAATCTGCGAGACAACATATGGTAGTATTTAGTTATTTGTCCAGGGCAGAGCTGAGTCAGGGTAGTCAGGGAGAGGAAGGGGTCATCCCAGTCTTTGTCTGTCAGGTGTTGTGTGACATTATGGAGGTAGCTAATTGCCTGTAAGTAAAAGAATGGGTGAGGGCCCAGGATGTCATATTTCCGCCATAACTCATTATAGGTATAAAGATGACATCTAGACCTATCCACAAAGGAGGCAAGACTGCATAGTCCACCTGTCTGCCAAAGATGGAAAGCAGGGGGCGGGTTACCTTCATGAAAGCTGGGGTTATGGAGAAATGTAAGGTGCAAGGAACAATGGGGGTTCAGAGAGAGAAGGCGCCTACTCCTGACCCATGTCTTCCAGGGGTTATTTCTGACTGGGACAGGCAAAGTTGTGTATGTGGAGTGCAAGAGATTCACCAGCGAAATGCCAGGGGAAAACTGCTGGTCTAAGCAGACATCATTATACACAGAAGAGTTTAAGAGCCAGTCACGCACTATTCGTAACTGAGCCGCTAGGTTATATAAAAGGACATCAGGAAAGTTGATCCCTCCATTCGACTGATTTTGCTGTAAGATATGGAGGGCTATTCTAGGTCTACGGTTATTCCAGATAAATCTGCGAAACAGATTGCTAAAGTGTCTAACAACCTTGGGGCTGAGGAGTATGGGTAGGGCTTGTAAGATGTACACCAGCTTGGGAAAGATAACTAATTTTAAGAAGTTCACTCTGCCTAGAAAAGAAAGGGAAAAGTGTTTCCATAGAAGGAGTTAAGAATCAAGATATTTTAAGAAGGGCACTACATTACACCAGAATAATTGGGAGGGTTGTCTGGTAATAAGAGAGGGAGGTAGCGTTCCAGCAAAAGTCATAGGCACTCACCCAGTTTGGCTGTGCCGGGCCTCTGTGAAGGAGAGCCTCACACTTGTCAATGTTGATTGTGTAGCCTGACAAGGGCCCAAAGGACCGTACGTCCACTAACACTGCTTCGAGTCCCGTATGGGGGTTAGATATAAATAGTAAGATGTCGTCGGTGAAAGCCGACAGTTTTAAGCATGAAGTGCCAATCGTGATCCCCTGATATGGAGTATGATAGGAGAGGTGTTTCAGCAGTGGATCTAAAGAGAGGTTAACAAGGAGGAGCAACAGGATACAACCCTGCCGCATCCCCCTATGTATGGTTATGGGAGAAGTGTTACACCCGTTGACTGTCAGTATGTGTGCGACTGTAGCTGAGATGTCAGGAGAAAAGAAAGGAATAAATTCCCGTAACCCTGACTGCGTATTCCCATATTTAGAAAAGGCCATGAGACAGAGTCAAACGCCTTTTTGGCATCTAGCCCCAAAAGCATCATAGTCGGGGACCGGGCCTGTACTGTGGCCGCAACTGCCTGTTGGATGCCTGGGGTAGAGTGCCTGTGAGCACTGCCAAAGGTTTATTAGCATGTTACAAGCTTTGACCTCTTCTATGCCACAGGCACAGTGCCTCCACAGGGGATTCTATCTACAGGGGGCGAAGCACCTACTGGAAGATACTAGGGAAACTACTTAAAGGGAACCCCAGAATAGAGGAGGTGCAGCTTACTAAGGAAAACTACATACTGGGGACACCTACATATGGAAAGGCACCTACCTAATAAGGAAAACTACCCAGTGAAGCAACCTATCTACCTAATTACTGAGGGCAAGCCTACCTACTACTCCACAAATCCACTTTACTGTGTGTGCCACCAAACAGCAGGATTATTACTGTTTAGAATCCTATAGGTGGGGAAAAAGGGAAGGAGGGTGCTTAAATAAATGCATAAATAAACACTAAATGCAGAGTACACAGCATTTTTGAAAAACTGCCACTGCACTAAAAAAAAAAAAAACACACACCATATGCAAGGGAAGAAAAATGCAGCAAAATAGCATTATAGGTAGAGCATTCCATATTTTCCTATGTATTTCAGGCTAACATCTGGCTGCTGTATTATTAAAACAGCCTGAAAAATTATAGGAAATTCAGCATCTGTCTTTAGGGTATTTTCACACGTACAGTATCTGCTGCATATTTTTGCGTCAGATTTTGTGCAGCTGATATTGCTACCCATTAACTTCAATGAGTAGAAAAATTAGCTGCAGAAAATATGATCCTGTACGTGTGAACTTACCCTTAACCCCTTCATGACCCAGCCCATTTTCACCTTCAGGACCTGGGCATTTTTTGAAAATCTGACCACTGTCACTTTAAACATTAATAACTCTGGAATGCTTTTACTTATCATTCTGATTCCGAGATAGTTTTTTCGTGACATATTCTACTTTATGTTATTGGTAAAATTTCACTGATATTTGCATCCTTTCTTGGTAAAAAATCTAAAAATTTCATGAAAATTTAGCATTTTTCTAACTTTGAAGCTCTCTGCTTGAAAGGAAAATGGATATTCCAAATAAATTACATATTGATTCACATATACAATATGTCTACTTTGTGTTTGCATAAAAAAATTGACAAGTTTTTACTTTTGGAAGACACCAGAGGGCTTCAAAGTTCCGCAGCAATTTTCCAATTTTTCTCAAGATTTTCAAAATCGTAATTTTTCAGGGCCCAGTTAAGGTTGCAAGTGGATTTTAAGGGTCTTCATATTAGAAATACCCCATAAATGACCCCATTATAAAAACTGCACCCCCCAAAGTATTCAAAATGACATTCAGTAAGTGTTTTAACCCTTTAGGTGTTTCACAGGATAGCAGCAAAGTGAAGGAGAAAATTCTAAATCTTAATTTTTTACACTCGCATTTTCTTGTAGACCCAATTTTTGCATTTTTACAAGGGGTAAAAGGAGAGAAATCACCCTAAAATTTGTAACCCAATTTCTCTCGAGTAAGCACATACCTCATATGTCTATGTAAAGTGTTCGGCGGGCGCAGTAGAGGGCTCAGAAGGGAAGGAGCGACAATGGGATTTTGGAGAGTGAGTTTTTCTGAAAGGGTTTTTGGGGGGCATGTCACATTTAAGAAGCCCCTATGGTGCCAGAACAGTGGACCCCCCCACATGTGACCCCATTTTGGAAACTATACCCCTCATGGAATTTAATAAGGGGTGCAGTGAGCATTTACACCCCACTGGCTTTTGACAGATATTTGAAACAGTGGACTGTGCAAATGAAAAATTTCATTTTTCATTTTCACAGACCACTGTTCCAAAAATCTGTCATACACCAGTGGGGTGTAAATACTCACTGCACCCCTTATTACATTCTGTGAGGGGTGTAGTTTCCAAAATGGGGTCACATATGGATATTTATTGTTTTGCGTTTGTCAGAACCGCTGTAACAATCAGCCACCCCTGTGCAAATCGCCTCAAATGTACATGGCGCACTCTCCCTTCTGGGCTTTGTTGTGCGCCCCCAGAGCACTTTGCGCCCAAATATGGGGTATCTCCGTACTCGGGAGAAATTGCATTGCAAATTTAGAGGGTCTTTTTTCCCTTTTACCTCTTGTGAAAATGAAAAGTATAGGGCAACACCAGCATGTCAGTGTAAAAAATTAATTTTTTTACACTAACATGCTGGTGTAGACCCCAACTTCACCTTTTCATAAGGGGTTAAAGAAGAAAAAGCCCCCCAAAATTTGTAAGGCAATTTCTCCCGAGTACGGCGATACCCCATATGTGTCCCAAAACTGTTGCCCTGAAATACGACAGGGCTCCAAAGTGAGAGAGCGCCATGCGCATTTGAGGCCTAAATTAGGGATTTGCATAGGGGTGGACATAGGGGTATTCTATGCCAATGATTCCCAAACAGGGTGCCTCCAGGTGTTGCAAAACTCCCAGCATGCCTGGACAGTCAATGGCTGTCCGGCAATACTGGGAGTTATTAATTTGCAACAGCTGGAGGCTCCGTTTTGGAAACAGTAGCGTACCAGACGTTTTTCATTTTCTTGGGGAGGGGGGCTGTGTAGGGGTATGTGTATATGTAGTGTTTTTTACTTTTTATTTTAGGTTAGTGTTAGTGTAGTGTAGTGTTTTTAGGGTACAGTCACATGGGCAGAGGTTCACAGCAAGTTTGCCGCTGGAAGTTTGAGCTGCAGCGCAAAATTTGCGCCATCTCAAACTTGCAGCACTCACTGTAAACCTCTGCCCATGTGGGTGTACCCTGTACATTCACATTGGGGGGAGGGGGCAAACATCCAGCTGTTGCAAACTCCGAGCATGCCCTTTGGCTGTCCGTGCATGCTGGGAGTTGTAGTTTTGCAACAGCTGGAGGAACACTGGTTTGGAAACACTAAGTTAAGTAATAAACTTTCAAGTGTTTTGCAACCAAACTTAGTGTTTCCAAACCAGAGTGCCTCCAGCTGTTGCAAAACTACAACTGCCAGCATGCATAGTCTGTCAGTGCATGCTGGGAGTTATAGTTTTGCAACAATTGCAACAGCTGGAGGCACTGAGGTAGGAAATGGACAATGTTTCCCAACTAGTGTGCCTCCAGTTGTTGCAAAACTACAACTCCCAGCATGCCCAGACTGCCCAGGCATGCTGGAAGTTGTAGTTCGGCAATATCTGAAGGATCAGATGTTGCCGAACTACAACTTCCAGCATGCTTGGGCAGTCTGGGCATGCTGGGAGTTGTAGTTTTGCAACATCTGGAGGTCCACAGTTTGGAGACCACTGTATAATGGTCTCCAATCTGTGCTCTTCCAGATGTTAGAGAACTACAACTCCCAGCATGCCTGGGCAGACTGAGCATCCTGGGAGTTGTAGTTTTGCAACATCTGGAAGAGCACAGATTGGAGACCATTATACAGTGGTCTCCAAACTGTGGACCTCCAGATGTTGCAAAACTACAACTCCCAGCATGCCCAGAAAGCCAAAGGCTGTCTGGGCATGCTGGGAGTTGCAGTTTTGAAACTCCCAGAGGCAGCAGTGAGATCGCTTTACGGCGATCTCACTGCTGCCAATGAAGATGCCGCACTGCTGCCGGAAACTCACCTCCGGGACGCAGCGCCGCCGGGACCGCCTGGAGGACGTCGCTCGCGCCAGGACCGCTCGGGACACCGCATGGCCGGGTAAGTGATGCCGGGGGACGGGTCAGGGACACTTAGCAGAGCAGTGTGTGTCTCGATCTCCGTGATCGGGACTCACACACCGCGCTGCTAAGTATTCTGATAGCGAAACGCTGCTATCAGCTAGTCAGATTTGACCAGCTGATAGCAGCGATCGCTGGGGGGTGGGGGGGGTGGGGGATGAAACCCCCCGTGGTCGCATGGTAAGATGGCTGGCTATCAGTGATAGCCACCATCTTTCCGGGCGCTGCGAGATGCCGCGAGTAGCGGCAAAAATGTTCATGACGTACCTGTATGTCATGAGTCGGGAACACCTTGCCACCCATGACGTACAGGTATGTCATAGGTCGGGAAGGGGTTAAATGGACTTAAATGGTCAGATTCAATAACTTTTTGCATTTTGTACATCTTGGCAAAACATTTAACTTTCTAATATACTTCATAAGAATTTTTTTATTTCCTTTTTATAGAAATCATGGCTTATAAAATCATGGTTTTGTCCAAGCTCAAGCACAGGCATGGACAAAGTCCAGTAAGTGAGGGTGGGCTAGCACTTCTCTGTGCTCTCTCCTGTCTAATAGGACTCCTCTGTGCGGTCTCCTGTCTGATAGGACTCCTCTGTTCTCTCTCCTGTCTGATAGGACTCCTCTGTGCTCTCTCCTGTCTGATAGCACTTCTCTGTGCTCTCTCCTGTCTGATAGGACTCCTCTGTGCGGTCTCCTGTCTGATAGTACTCCTCTGTGCTCTCTCCTGTCTGATAGGATTCCTCTGTGTTCTCTCCTGTCTGTTAGGACTTCTCTGTGATCGCTCCTGTCTGATAGGACTCCTCTGTGCTCTCCCCTGTCTGATAGGACTCCTCTGTGCTCTCTCCTGTCTGATAGGACTCCTCTGTGCTCTCTCCTGTCTGATAGGACTCCTCTGTGCTCTATCCTGTCTGATAGGACTCCTCTGTAAGGAGAGGAGTACTATCAGACAGGAGAGAGTACAAAGGAGTCCTATCAGACAGGAGAGAGCACAGAGGAGTACTATCAGACAGGGGAGAGAGCACAGGGGAGTGCTATCAGACAGGAGAAAGCACAGGGGAGTCCTATCAGACAGGAGAGAGCACAGGGGAGTCCTATCAGACAGGAGAGAGCACAGAGGAGTACTATCAGACAGAAGAGAGCACAGAGGAGTGCTATCAGACAGGAGAGAGCACAGATGAGTGCTATCAGACAGGAGAGAGCACAGAGGAGTATTATCAGACAGGAGAGAGCACAGATGAGTACTATCAGATAGGAGAGAGCACAGAGGAGTGCTATCAGACAGGAGAGAGCACAGAGGAGTACTATAAGACAGAAGACAGCACAGAGGAGTGCTATCAGACAGGAGAGAGCACAGAGGAGTACTATCAGATAGGAGAGAGCACAGAGGAGTGCTATCAGATAGAAGACAGCACAGAGGAGTGCTATCAGACAGAAGACAGCACAGAGGAGTCCTATCAGACAGGAGAGCACAGAGGAGTGCTAGCCCACCCTCACTGGACTTTGTCCATGCCTGTGCTTTAGTTTTTACAAAGCCATGATTTTTATAAGCCATGATTTCTATAAAAAGGAAATAACATTTTCTCATGAAGTATATTAGAAAGGTTAATGTTTTGCCAAGATGTAAAACATACAAAACATCTTTGAATCTGACAGTGTCCACTTAAAGTGTTAATATTTATGACATTTTTAGCTGACACCTGACAATGTGTTTTAGTCCATGTTTGCACAGAATAGAACATTTTGTTAAAACTATTAAGTTTTCCAGCCATACTCCCTGATCCAAGTTTCCTTTTCTTTCTACACTTGATGCTTAGTTAAAGAATTGCTCAACTATTGGATTGCTACACATTGATATTTGAGATTGTATTGTTATTAACTGTGAGATGTACAAAACAGAGAGTATAAAGCCTGATTCATAGATTAGGATAAATAAAAGGGATCTGGGGACTGTATGTGCTTATTTCAAAATGTTAAGCTCTTAAAATGTTTCTCAGAACCTATAATCAGGTATAATGAAATAAATATTTCATGCACAGAAGAAAAAGAAAGGTTATGTCACTTTTTTGATGCCTATTCCATGTGTTTTGTAATGGGCTGCAAAGACACACTAGAAAAGCTTCCAAATACACTAAAATAAAATACATGAACATTTCTGGAACATGCATACCTATTTTGATACAGATTTAAATTGATAAATTGTCAAAATACAGTACATATGGCTATGTATGCAACCGAATACACAAGTATTGAAGTATGGCCCTTAAAATGCAAAAACAAGAATTGATGGTGTCCTTGAGGCCATGGTGTATTTGTAGCTGGTATTTTAAAGTGTAAAACACTCATACAAGGTTGGGTAGGGTCCTTATTTTGGTCAAATTTTTAGTCATAGTTAGGAGTGGAATCTGTGTAGGAAAGGAGGGCACTAGGATATGGTGCGCCATGCTCGTGGATCATATAAATCCAATGGAAAAATAAGAAATCCCGGCACCAGTAGCTTTGATGCAAGTAAAATGATTTATTTATAAAACAGCATGTATTATACACGTAACAAGACGCGTTTCAGCAAATGCAGCCTCATACGATTGAGAAAGGCTGCATTTGCCGAAATGCGTCTTGTTACGTGTATAATACATGCTGTATTATAAATATATCCTTTTACTTGCATCAAAGCTGCTGGTGCCGGGATTTCTTCTTTTTCCATATTTAGGAGTGGGACTGACACAGAGAAAAACTAATACTAGTTCACACTGTGTAAAAAATAGGGACATACTTTTACACTTTGTGTTTTTTCTATTTCAGTTGAAAAATAATTTTTTCCCAGATTTTCCCTGTAATTTTAACACAATGCGAACATATCCTGATAAAAAGATTAGCAGTTTTTTGTTTAGAACCCATCACTGGTTTTGCCTAAAAATTCAGGCCTAAATACTATGTATGACATGTCACTTCTTTTACTGTGTATTATTTTGAGTAGCATTCTAAAACTATGTGGTGACCCACGGGTGTGTGGCAGGACCACAGGTGTAGCGGTGTGAGTGGTGGGATCAGATGGTATTAACCCTGGGGCAAGATGTTGTTAATCCCTAGTGTTCGTGACGCCAGTCTGGTTTTAGGGTTCCGGAATACCACAAGCCCGGTTTCTACACTATCCCAGTTGCTAGTAGGGAAATGAGAGTCCACAACCAGTTATGGTCAAACGGAGGCTTTATTGAGTATAAGACAGATGGAATTATCTTCACAGCTAAGGCCAGATTTCCCAGAGAGGTGGCCAGGACCCAGAAGGACCTCGCAGATTGCTGGACCAATATACTTGTAATTAACTTGACTTGAGATTGGACTTGACTTGACTTAATGCAGAACTTGACTAGTTTCAGTGACAGCAGACATAGACTTTAGACTTACTGGAATGACTGTAGCTTTTGGGGTCTTCCAGATGATGATCACTTGCACTGAGATCTTGTTGGTTACTGTCTCAGTAGAAACTGATGGTACAAAAGAGTGAATTGTAATGGCCGCCCCTTTATATAGTGGGGGGGGGGGGGCTGGACTATAGCCCATAGGTCAACCTGCGGGTCATAGGTTAAACTTATGCTCTCTGGGAGAACATGTGACAACAAATCATGTGACTGCATAACATAACATGTGACAGACTTACACTGGTCCTTGAGACCTCCCACAGGTCCTTTGTACTACCTATACATAAGGATACTGTCTTGGCATTAAGGTGATATACACAACATTATGGAACAACAGGGGGAGACCTTGCAGGGGAGCCCCCAGGTCACTCAGGGTCTCAACCTGACACGGCCTAAGGGTAGTACATGACCATGTCCTGTACTGGGACATTACAAATACATGATAAAAAGATGCATGAAATATGCATCAAATAAGCTTCAGACTAGTTTAAAAAATGCTCGCAAAATGAAAGCGCACCTGTAAAATACACATGGAAAATGCGCATAGTTCAGAAGCAATTCTGCCCTTAAGCCCTTAAGGACCCAGCCCATTTTCACCTTAAGGACCCGGACATTTTTTGCACTTCTGACCACTGTCACTTTAAGCATTTATAACTCTGGGATGCTTTTACTTTTCATTCTGATTCCGAGAATGTTTTTCGTTACATATTCTACTTTATGTTAGTTGTAAAATTTTGTCGATACTTGCATCATTTCTTGGTGAAAAATTTCAAAATGTTATGAAAATTTTGCATTTTATTTTTACTTTGAAACTCTCAACTTATAAGGAAAATGGACATCCCAAATAAATTATATATTGATTCACATATACAATATGTCTACTTTATGTTTGCATCATAAAGTTGACATGTTTTTACTTTTGGAAGACATCAGAGGGCTTCAAAGTGCAGCAGTTATTTTCCAATTTTTCACAAAATTTTCAATATCGGAATTTTTCAGGGACCAGTTCAGTTTTCAAGTGGATTTGAAGGGCCTTCATATTAGAAATACCCCACAAATTACCCCATTATAAAAACTGCACCCCTCAAAGTATTCAAAATGACATTCAGTAAGTGTGCTAACCCTTTAGGTGTTTCACAGGAATAGCAGCAAAGTGAAGGAGAAAATTCTAAATCTTCATTTTTTACACTCGCATTTTCTTGTAGACCCAATTTTTTAATTTTTACAAGGGGTAAAAGGAGAGAAATCACCCTAAAATTTGTAACCCAATTTCTCTCGAGTAAGGAAATACCTCATATGCGTATGTAAATTGTTCGGCGGGCGCAGTAGAGGGCTCAGAAGGGAAGGAGCGACAATGGGATTTTGGAGAGTGAGTTTTTGGGGGCCATGTCCCATTTAGGAAGCCCCTATGGTGCCAGAACAGTGGACCCCCCCACATGTGACCCCATTTTGGAAACTATACCCCTCATGGAATTTAATAAGGGGTGCAGTGAGCATTTACACCCCACTGGCGTTTGACAGATATTTGAAACAGTGGACTGTGCAAATCAAAAATTTAATTTTTCATTTTCACAGACCACTGTTCCAAAAATCTGTTATACACCAGTGGGGTGTAAATGATCACTGCACCCCTTATTACATTCCGTGAGGGGTGTAGTTTCCAAAATGGGGTCACATATGGATATTTATTGTTTTGCGTTTGTCAGAACTGCTGAAACAATCAGCCACCCCTGTGTAAATCGCCTCAAATGTACATGGTGCACTCTCCCTTCTGGGCCTTGTTGTGCGCCCCCAGAGCACTTTGCGCCCACATATGGGGTATCTCCGTAGTCGGGAGAAATTGCATTACAAATTTAGAGGGTCTTTTTTCCCTTTTACCTCTTGTGAAAATGAAAAGTATAGGGCAACACCAGCATGTCAGTGTAAAAAAATAATTTTTTTACACTAACATGCTGGTGTAGACCCCAACTTCACCTTTTCATAAGGGGTTAAAGAAGAAAAAAAAAAAAAAATTTGTAAGGAAATTTCTCCCGAGTACGGCGATACCCCATATGTGTCCCAAAACTGTTGCCCTGAAATACGACAGGGCTCCAAAGTGAGAGAGCGCCATGCGCATTTGAGGCCTGAATTAGGGATTTACATAGGGGTGGACATAGGGGTATTCTATGCCAATGATTCCCAAACAGGGTGCCTCCAGCTGTTGCAAAACTCCCAGCATGCCTGGACAGTAAATGGCTGTCCGGCAATACTGGGAGTTATTATTTTGCAACAGCTGGAGGCTCCGTTTTGGAAACAGTAGCGTACCAGACATTTTTCATTTTTTGGGGGAGGGGGGGCTGTGTAGGGATATGTGTATATGTAGTGTTTTTTACTTTTTATTTTAGGTTAGTGTCAGTGTAGTGTAGTGTTTTTAGGGTACAGTCACATGGGCAGAGGTTCACAGCAAGTTTGCCGCTGGAAGTTTGAGCTGCAGCGCAAAATTTGCGCCATCTCAAACTTGCAGCACTCACTGTAAACCTCCGCCCATGTGAGTGTACCCTGTACATTCACATTGGGGGGAGGGAGCAAACATCCAGCTGTTGCAAACTCCGTGCATGCTGGGAGTTGTAGTTTTGCGACATCTGGAGGAACACTGGTTTGGAAACACTAAGTTAAGTAATAAACTTTCAAGTGTTTTGCAACCAAACTTAGTGTTTCCAAACCAGTGTGCCTCCAGCTGTTGCAAAACTACAACTCCCAGCATGCATGGTCTGTCAGTGCATGCTGGGAGTTATAGTTTTGCAACAATTGCAACAGCTGGAGGCACTGAGGTAGGAAACGGACAATGTTTCCCAACTAGTGTGCCTCCAGTTGTTGCAAAACTACAACTCCCAGCATGCCCAGACTGCCCAGGCATGCTGGAAGTTGTAGTTCGGCAATATCTGAAGGATCAGATGTTGCCGAACTACAACTTTCAGCATGCTTGGGCAGTCTGGGCATGCTGGGAGTTGTAGTTTTGCAACATCTGGAGGTCCACAGTTTGGAGACCACTGTATAATGGTCTCCAATCTGTGCTCTTCCAGATGTTAGAGAACTACAACTCCCAGCATGCCTGGACAGACTGAGCATGCTGAGATTTGTAGTTTTGCAACATCTGGAAGAGCACAGATTGGAGACCATTATACAGTGGTCTCCAAACTGAGGACCTCCAGATGTTGCAAAACTACAACTCCCAGCATGCCCAGAAAGCCAAAGGCTGTCTGGGCATGCTGGGAGTTGCAGTTTTGAAACTCCCAGAGGCAGCAGTGAGATCGCTTTACGGCGATCTCACTGCTGCCAATGAAGATGCCGCACTGCTGCCGGAAACTCACCTCCGGGACGCAGCGCCGCCGGGACCGCCTGGAGGACGTCGCTCGCGCCGGGACCGCTCGGGACACCACTCGGACGGGTAAGTGACGCCGGGGGACGGGTCAGGGACACTTAGCAGAGCGGTGTGTGTCCCGATCCCCGTGATCCGAACTCACACACCGCGCTGCTAAGTATTTTCATAGCGAAACGCTGCTATCAGCTAGTCAGATTTGACCAGCTGATAGCAGCGATCGCTGGGGGGGGGGGTTGAAATCCCCCGTGGTCGCATGGTAAGATGGCTGGCTATCAGTGATAGCCACCATCTTACCGGGCGCTGCGGGATGCCGCGAGTAGCGGCAAAAATGTTCATGACGTACCTGTATGTCATGGGTCGGGAACACCTTGCCACCCATGACGTACAGGTATGTCATAGGTCCGCAAGGGTTAAAGGACATCTGTACTGATGAATTTTACATATTCCTGTGCCCGGGCTGAAAAAATAAACAAAATAAACTTTGACTCACCTTCTTGCGTTCCCCCAATGCTATGGTAACAGCCTCTTGATCCTCATGCGGCTTCCTGGGGACAGGAACGTCAGCATATCACCGGCTGCAGAGATGTCCCACCTCGGCCGGTGATAGGCTGAGCGCACTATCATGTAAGGAGCCGCACTGTCATGTAAGGAGCCGGCCGGCGACAACAGGATCCAGACAAAAGCTTGCAGGCGCTACTCCCTAATACCCCATGACGTCAGTTGACATCATGAACATTCAACATTCCGCATGTTTATGGTGGACGTGCCTGCACACAGCACATTCATTACGCTACCTCAGGTGGCCAAGTGGCAGCAGGTATGATCTCTGATTGTACAGTTACAGTATATGTGAGGGCACACATTGGCCCAGATTTATCAAACTGTGTGAGAGAAAAAGCAGAGTGATTTTCCCACAGCAGCCAATCACTGCTCAGCTTTCACTTTACCAGAGCTCGTTAGCTGAGCTGTGATTGGTTGCTGTGGGAAAATCTCTCCATTTTTTCTCTCACACAGTTTGATAAATCTGGGACATTATGTACAGGTGCAAGAAAAAGAATGTGAACCCTTTGGAATTATATGGATTTCTGCACAAATTGGTCATAAAATGTGATATGATCTTCATCTAAGTCACAACAATAGCCAATCACAGCCTGCTTAAACTAATAACACACAAAGAATTAAATCTTACCATGTTTTTATTGAACACACAATGTAAACATTTACAGTGCAGGTGGAAAAAGTATATGAACCCCTAAATTAATGACATCTCCAAGAGCTAATTGGAGTGAGGTGTAATCCAACTGGATTCCAATCAATGACATGAGATTAGAGGTGTTGGTTTCAGCTGCCCTGCCCTATAAAAAACACACACCAGTTCTGGGTTTGCTTTTCAAAAGAAGCATTGCCTAATGTGAATGATGCCTTGCACAAAAGAGCTCTCAGAAGACCTACGATTAAGCATGAAGCTGGAAAGGGTGATAAAAGTATCTCCCAAAAGCATTGCTGTTCATCAGTCCATGGTAAGACAATTTGTTTATAAATGGAGAAAGTTCAACACTGCTGCTACTCTTCCCAGGAGTGGCCGTCCTGTAAAGATGACTGCAAGAGCACAGCGCAGACTGCTCAATGAGGTGAAGAAGCATCCTAGAGTATCTGCTTAAGACTTACAAAAGTCTCTGGCATGTGCTAACATCCCTGTTAGCGAATCTACCATACGTAAAACACTAAAATAGAATGGATTTCATGGGAGGATACCACAGAGGAAGCCACTGCTGTAAAAAAAAAAAAAACATTGCTGCAAATTTACAATTTGCACAAGAGCACCTGGATGTTCCACACCAGTTCTGGCAAAATATTCTGTGGACAGATAAAAACAAAGTTGAGTTGTTTGGAAGAAACACACAACACTATGTGTGGAGAAAAAGAGGCACAGCACACCAACATCAAAACCTCATCCCAACTGTGAAGTATGGTGGTGGGGCATCATGGTTTGGGTCTGCTTTGCTGCTTCAGGACCTGGACGGATTGCTATCATCGAAGGAAAAATTAATTCCCAAGTTTATCAAGACATTTTGCTGGAGAACTTAAGGTCATCTGTCCACCAGCTGAAGCTCAACAAAAGATGGGTGTTGCAACAGGACAACGACTCAAAGCATAGCAGTAAATTAACAACAGAATAGCTTAAACAGGAGAAAATACGCCTCCTGGATTGGCCCAGTCAGAGTCCTGACCTCAAACCGATTGAGATACTGTGGCATTACCTCAAGAAAGCGATTCACACCAGACATCCCAAGAATGTTGCTGAACTGTAACTGTTCTGAAAAGAGGAATGGTCAAGAATTACTCCTGACCGCTGTGCACGTCTGATCTGCAACTACAGGAAACGTTTGTTGAAGTTATTGCTGCCAACAGAGGTTCAACCATTTATTAAATCCAAGTGTTTACATATTTTTCCACCTGCACTGTGCACATGTTTACATGGTGTGTTCAATAAAAACATTGTAAGATTTAATTCTTTGTGTGTTATTAGTTTAAGCAGACTGTGATTGTCTATAGTTGTGACTTAGATGAAGATCAGATGACATTTTATTACCAATTCGTGCAGAAATCCATAGAATTCCAATGGGTTTGCATACTGTTTCTTGCAACTGTATATTAAAGTGACGACTGCACGCCTGGGCTATTGTTGCAGTGTGGGGCCTGGCCAGGCCTGCCTGGGGTTCCGGGCCCCTTTCTGGGATACGCGCTGTACCCCCCTAATGGCAGCCCTGTCTGTGATAAATACAGAATCCATCAAATAGTATATTTTTGATACTTTCAACATAGCCAAGCCTTTAAAGCCAAGTTTAGCATTACTCTTCAAACTACATTTTCTGGGTTGGACTACTAGGTACCTCAGACTTATTAAGACCTGTTATTCAGGGCTAATCCCTTCTGCAAAGCACTGGTGCTAAGCCCTCCAAAAAACCATTTCTAAATCGTCTAGACATTCCCGAAATAAAGAAGCACTCCGTTCAGTTTTTTTTCCTTAGAATGCAGCATAGGCTATTTTTGGAAAATAATCTAGATGTTCTGGTGTATGTCTTGTGCTTATTTGTTTTAGCTGATTTGGCAGGCATGGCTTTTCAGACATATTGATTTCTATTTCCTCAATGAAATGATTTTCTCATGCTGCCTATATTTCCCATGACTCCTTTGACTTTGCAGAGAGGGAAAGTGGAATCTAATCATTGAAGTCTCTCTAATAAAATCACCTGAAGATCTAATCACCTGGCTAGACTCCAGCAGCCTAAACTGCTAAGACTCCTAAGTGCGTTGGTGTCCGTTCACATAATATATATACATGAGGTGAAAGTGATTTGACATATAATTATAATTGAGGTGTTTTATGGAAATCTTCTGAGATTTCAGAAATATGACAGAAAAAAATGTGGTAAAAACACAGCCTCAAAAAAGGTGTATAACTACTATATATCCTGATCACATAGCAACAGCAGCAGTATACAGATAGGGGGAGATTTATCAAAACCTGTCCAGAGGAAAAGTTGCTGAGTTGCCCATAGCAACCAATCAGATCGCTTCTTTCATTTTTAACAAGGCTTCTGCAAAATGAAAGAAGCGATCTGATTGGTTGCTATTGGCAACAGGGCAACTATTCCTCTGCACAGGTTTTGATAAATTTCCCCCATAGTGTGGAGGGGGCTGTGAGCCACCAGAAGAGATCTTATAGGTGATGTTATCCTGTGGTTCATTGAAAAACAGCTGACCTAGGACAGAGCACTTCCTCTGACACATTAAGCACTGTAATTTTCTTTAGGTCAGGTTGTTGATCACATTACCCAATTATAGTAATGAAACACATGGATGCAGCTTTGCTG
This sequence comes from Hyla sarda, assembly GCF_029499605.1. Lineage (NCBI taxonomy): Eukaryota > Metazoa > Chordata > Amphibia > Anura > Hylidae > Hyla > Hyla sarda. Next base: position 229,413,737 of record NC_079189.1, on the reverse strand, counting down.
TAATTAACCCCTTAAGGACTCAGCCCATTTGGCCTTAAGGACTGTTACGCCGAGCGCTCCGGGTCCCTGCTCCTCCCCGGAGCGCTCACGGCGTCTCTCTCCCTGCAGCGCCCCGGTCAGACCCGCTGACCGGGAGCGCTGCACTGACATTGCCGGCGGGGATGCGATTCGCATAGCGGGACGCGCCCGCTCGCGAATCGCATCCCAAGTCACTTACCCGTCCCGGTCCCCGGCTGTCATGTGCTGGCGCGCGCGGCTCCGCTCTCTAGGGCGCGCGCGCGCGCCAGCTCTCTGAGACTTAAAGGGCCAGTGCACCAATGATTGGTGCCTGGCCCAATTAGCCTGATTAGCTTCCACCTGCTCCCTGGCTATAATACCTCACTTCCCCTGCACTCCCTTGCCGGATCTTGTTGCCTTGTGCCAGTGAAAGCGTTTAGTGTTGTCCAAGCCTGTGTTACCTGATCTCCTGCTATCCATATTGACTACAAACCTTGCCGCCTGCCCCTACCTTCTGCTACGTCTGACCTTGCCTCTGCCTAGTCCTTCTGTCCCACGCCTTCTCAGCAGTCAGCGAGGTTGAGCCGTTGCTAGTGGATACGACCTGGTTGCTACCGCCGCAGCAAGACCATCCCGCTTTGCGGCGGGCTCTGGTGAACACCTGTAGCCACTTAGAACCGGTCCACCGGCACGGTCCACGCCAATCCCTCGCTGACACAGTGGATCCACAACCTGTAAGCCGATCCTGCTGAGGTGCCGCTGCCAAGTCTCGCTGACCTTACCACGGTGGTCGCTCAGCAATCGCAGCAAATTGCCCAACAAGGACAGCAGCTGTCGCAGTTGACCGCCACGTTACAGCAACTTCTGCCACTGCTACAGCAGCAACCATCTCCTCCGCCAGCTCCTGCACCTCCTCCGCAGCGAGTGGCCGCTCCTAGCCTCCGCTTGTCCCTGCCGGACAAATTTGATGGGGACTCTAGACTCTGCCGTGGATTTTTGTCTCAATGTTCCCTGCATATGGAGATGTTGTCGGACCTATTTCCTACAGAACGGTTTAAGGTGGCGTTCGTAGTGAGCCTTCTTTCTGGAAAGGCCTTGTCTTGGGCCACACCGCTCTTGGACCGCAATGATCCTGCCACAGTCCAGTCCTTCTTCACTGAAGTCCGTAGTGTTTTCGAGGTACCAGCCCGAGCTTCTTCTGCCGAGACTGCCCTGCTGAACCTGGTCCAGGGTAATTCTTCAGTAGGCGAGTACGCCATCCAATTTCGTACTCTCGCTTCCGAATTATCTTGGAATAACGAGGCTCTCTGCACAACCTTTAAAAAAGGCCTATCCAGTAACATCAAGGATGTGCTGGCCGCACGAGAGATTCCTGCCAACCTGCAAGAACTTATCCATTTGGCCACCCGCATTGACATGCGTTTTTCTGAGAGACACCAGGAGCTCCGCCAGGAAAAAGACCTAGATCTCTGGGCACCTCTCCCACAGTATCCTTTGCAATCTACGCCTGTGCCTCCCGCCGAGGAGGCCATGCAAGTGGATCGGTCTCGCCTGACCCAGGAAGAGAGGAATCGCCGTAGGGAAGAAAATCTTTGTCTGTACTGTCCCAGTACCGAACAGTTCTTGGTGGATTGCCCTATTCGTCCTCCACGTCTAGGAAACGCACGCACGCACCCAGCTCACGTGGGTGTGGCGTCTCTTGGTTCGAAGTCTGCTTCTCCACGTCTCACGGTGCCCGTGCGGATTTCTCCTTCTGCCAACTCCTCCCTCTCAGCCTTGGCCTGCTTGGACTCTGGTGCCTCTGGGAATTTTATTCTGGATTCTTTGGTGAATAAGTTCTGCATTCCGGTGACCCGTCTCGTCAAGCCGCTCTACATTTCCGCGGTCAACGGAGTTAGATTGGATTGCACCGTGCGTTACCGCACAAAACCCCTCTTAATGTGCATTGGACCCCATCACGAAAAGATTGAATTTTTCGTCCTTCCCAACTGCACCTCTGAAGTCCTCCTCGGTCTGCCATGGCTCCAGCTTCATTCTCCCACCCTTGACTGGACCACCGGGGAGATCAAGAACTGGGGCTCTGCTTGCCACAAGAAATGCCTCTCCTCCCCTCCCAGTGCTGTCAGGCAAGCCTCAGTGCCTCCTCCTACACCTGGTCCCCCCAAGGCTTATCAGGACTGTGCCTTGCCTCCTCATGGCCCCCGTCCTGGTGACACCCTGCCCCGTGCCAAGCTTCACCCTCTGCCCTCCCTCCCCATTCCCACTCCTGCTGTACTGCCTGCCTTTGAGGAAACCCTACAATCACTCCCGGTGTCCTCGTCCCATGTGAAGCAGTTGCCGGACAAAGAAAGGGGGAGACCTAAGGGGGGGGGGGTACTGTTATGCCGAGCGCTCCGGGTCCCTGCTCCTCCCCGGAGCGCTCACGGCGTCTCTCTCCCTGCAGCGCCCCGGTCAGACCCGCTGACCGGGAGCGCTGCACTGACATTGCCGGCGGGGATGCGATTCGCATAGCGGGACGCGCCGCTCGCGAATCGCATCCCAAGTCACTTACCCGTCCCGGTCCCCGGCTGTCATGTGCTGGCGCGCGCGGCTCCGCTCTCTAGGGCGCGCGCGCGCCAGCTCTCTGAGACTTAAAGGGCCAGTGCACCAATGATTGGTGCCTGGCCCAATTAGCCTGATTAGCTTCCACCTGCTCCCTGGCTATAATACCTCACTTCCCCTGCACTCCCTTGCCGGATCTTGTTGCCTTGTGCCAGTGAAAGCGTTTAGTGTTGTCCAAGCCTGTGTTACCTGATCTCCTGCTATCCATATTGACTACGAACCTTGCCGCCTGCCCCGACCTTCTGCTACGTCTGACCTTGCCTCTGCCTAGTCCTTCTGTCCCACGCCTTCTCAGCAGTCAGCGAGGTTGAGCCGTTGCTAGTGGATACGACCTGGTTGCTACCGCCGCAGCAAGACCATCCCGCTTTGCGGCGGGCTCTGGTGAACACCTGTAGCCACTTAGAACCGGTCCACCGGCACAGTCCACGCCAATCCCTCGCTGACACAGTGGATCCACAACCTGTAAGCCGAATCGTGACAAGGACTCAGACAATTTAATTTTTACGTTTTCATTTTTTCCTCCTCGCCTTCTAAAAATCATAACTCTTTTATATTTTCATCCACAGACTAGTGTGATACCCATTATTACATACTTTTCTATTATTGTTGCGCTTAAAAAAAATCACAAACTTTTTAACCAAATGAGTACGTTTATAATCCCTTTATTTTGATGACCTATAACTTTTTTATTTTTCCCTATAAGCGGCGGTATGGGGGCTCATTTTTTGCGCCATGATCTGTACTTTTTTTTGATACCACATTTGCTTATAAAAAACTTTTAATACATTTTTTATTATTTTTTTTAATAAAATTTATTAAAAAAGTAGGAATTTGGGACTTTTTTTTTTCGTTCACGCCGTTCACCGTACGGGATCATTAACATTTTATTTTAATAGATGGGACATTTACGCACGCGGCGATACCAAATATGTCTATAAAAAAAATTTTGATGCTTTTTGGGGGTAAAATAGGAAAAAACGGACGTTTTACTTTTTTATTGGGGGAGGGGATTTTTCACTTTTTTTTTACTTTTACATTTTTTTACATTTTTTTTTACACTTGAATAGTCCCCATAGGGGACTATTCATAGCAATACCATGATTGCTAATACTGATCTGTTCTATGTATAGGACATAGAACAGATCAGTGTTTTCGGTGATCTTCTGCTCTGGTCTGCTCGATCACAGACCAGAGCAGGAGACGCCGGGAGCTGGACGGAGGAAGGAGAGGGGACCTCCGTGCGGCGTTATGAATGATCGGATCCCCGCAGCAGCACTGCGGGCGATCCGATCATTCATTCAAATCGCGCACTGCCGCAGATGCCGGGATCTGTATTGATCCCGGCACCTGAGGGGTTAATGGCGGACGCCCGCGAGATCGCGTGCGTCGGCCATTGCCGGCGGGTCCCTGGCTGAGATCAGCAGCCGGGATCAGCCGCGCATGACACATCGCGTTAAGTACCACCGCACCAGGACGTACATTTACATCCTGCGTCCTTAAGGGGTTAAACAGATGGCATAGTCAGAATAGTTATGATAAGTGTGCATGGTATGGCAGGAAAAAACCTAGAGTGCTTTTTTAACTCAACAAGACTGAAAGGAGGTTAAGCATTCATACTATTTGACTGTAGCTAATGCCCAAGATGTCCTGATACCAACAAGTTTCAAAAAAGAAATGTGTTTTGTTACAAAATAACAACTAAAATGATCTGAATGTAAGTAAAATCTAAGCTACATATACTTTTGGATTGCCAGCAAAGGCCAAAGACACACAGAACGCTGTCTTCCAAGCTATGTCAGCATCAAATGCTATAAAACATGCATTCACACTATTTATTTAGCTTATCTTTGTAGCTGTGATTTATTATTTTTCTCCAGTAATGTTAGCATTGACACACTTAACTCTTCACTATCCAAGCGCTATTACACCTGGGGACATCTAGATAAGAATTTGAAATAACACATTACTTTCCCCTATGCATTTACTAACTTTTGAAGAAAAAAAGAGGAAAAGTATAATTCACAGCATTTTTCTTTTTTAACCCCTGACAAGCATATTAGATTGACTGCTTTAATAATACAACCTAAACAATCAAACACACAATCATATTATCTCACCTAAGACCCCATCATCAGCCCACAAGATAGGATCTTTCCTTTATCAGTCCACTCCATCATGGGACCTGGAGAACCTTTCTACTATGGAAAAACTAGTGCCTGACCACTGTGCACCAACATAGCATTAGATTTATGTTACTTTCCTTGCTCAGAACAATGTGCTGAAAAATAACAATGATTTTAACCCCTTAAGGACTCAGTGTTTTTCCACTTTCGTTTTATTCTCCTCACCTTTTAAAAATCATAACCCTTTCAATTTTGCACCTACAGACCCATGTGATGGCTTGTTTTTTGCACCACCATTTCTACTTTGTAATGACTTCAGTCATTTGACCCAACAATCTACTGCGAAACAAAAAATATATATTTGTGGGACAAAATTGAAAAAAAACTGCCATTTTGCCTGGATCTCAGACACGGAGCAGTGAATTCGGTGATCGGACAATGAGGAGGCAGGTAAAGACCCTCCTCATGTCCTGACAGCTGATCAGGACACCGCGGTGGTCCCAATCAGCCCGACTGAGCTACCAGGAATGCTTTTTTTTACTTGATGCGGCAATCAAAAGGGTTAATACCAGGCATCACCGCGCTTGGTGATGTCCGGTATTAGCCACAGGTCCCAACTATCGTTAGCCGTCGGCACGACCCACTATGACGCCATGCCCCCTTCCATAGACTTGCATTGAGGGGGCGTGCCATGACATCACAATCCCCCCGCCGCCCACACCCAGCGTTCTAAATTAACGCTGGTTGTTGCACAGAGAACACGGAGGTAGGATCTCTAGGAGCGGAGTACCCCTTTAAGAAGTGCTCCCTTAGACTGTGTTAAAGGTGTACTCCAGCGCTAAGACAACTTATCCCCTGTTCAAAGGACCCTGCTGGGGACCCCCGTGATCTTGCACGCAGCACCCTGTTAGAATCAGTCCCCGGAGCACATTCGCTCCGGGCCTGATTACTGGCGATCACGGGGGCCGGAGCATTGTGACATCACGGCCGTGACGTCACAATGCTCCGGCCCCCGTGATCGCCAGTAGTCAGACCCGGAGCGAACGTGCTCCGGGGACTGATTCTAACGGGGTGCTGCGTGCAAGATCGTGGGGGTCCCCAGAGGCGGGACCCCCGCGATCAGGCATCTTATCCCCTATCCTTTGGATAGGGGATAAGATGTCTTAGCACCGGAGTACCCCTTTAAAACGCTGCGGCTAAAAAGAACTGCAACTAATTTCCAAATGTGTTTTTGCCACAAATGATTCAATTGAGGTAACAATGACACCTCTTTCCACAATTATGTAATTCAAGGAAACATGTGTCATTTTAACCGTGATTTCAGTAATTTGTGGTAAAACAGGGCAAAAAAATGTGTTAATCAGTTGCAGTACTGCAAATAAGCTGCAACATGTGAACACAGCCTTAGAGCCCTTTTACACGGGTGATTACGCTGGTCTACAAAAAAAGTGAAAGTTGGCTCTTTTGTTTAGAAAAATAGTCAATCCTAACCAAAGTGGGGTCTAGTAACAAGAATATGACACCAGAAACATTTTCTTACCTCTTCATTCAAAGATATTTTTATGTATGTATATATATATATATATATATATATATATATATATATATATATATACAGTATATATGTGTGTACAGAACTCTTCCCTTCAGACTCTTACCTATTTAACTATTCACTAGAGCGTTTTTTTTGTTGGTTTTTTTTTTTGTATTCTACTTCTGGGGCATCTTTGATGTAGAAATAACAATCACTGACAAGATTTGAAGTTTCTCGCCATGTCATGGGAATGGCGAAAGACATAGACCACAGAGATTTACTGCACATATATTAAAGCAAAATTGTGGTGCTCATCTTTACAGCTCAGGTAATGGTAATATGCTGTGTTTATTAACGAAGTCAATTTACATTTCTGAGACGCAAGAATCACTTCACTGCACGCATAACAAAAATTACTCACACTATTAACACATTTACGAGGCATATTATAGTGGAATTAATCAGAAACAGAAACCAAATAACAAATTAGGTTAAGAAAATGAAAATTGTTTTTCTTATATGTACATCTCATATTTCATTTATTGCTCTTAGAACTTCATATACAGCAAAAATTTTAATGACCAACTTTATATTTCCCTCTATCATAAAAATTGATAAAATGAAATCCTGTATTTTAAGAGAATTTGAGCTAACTAAACGTTTTAATCATCATATTTGTTTATGTCACATCAAAATGGAAAATAAACGTGGCTATGTCCTTAAGGGGTTAATAAAAATGTATTTTCAGAAAAGAGTGAATTACCGATGTAGTTCAGAGGCACAGCTAGGGTAGGGCTAATAAGTCTTTGCATTTGACCTGGGTGAAACAAAGCCTTGCTACAGCGCTGCTCGAACCAGACAGCTTTTTGGCATTAACTTATGCTCAATACAAACAGAACGAGTACAAAAGTTGTTCTGAGTAGTAAATATTTAACCTTGTATTCTAATGTTATCAATCATATCCCTACATACAGTACCTTACATAGCAGCTGATATTTGTCCTGAATCCAGATATTTGAAACAGACAATTTTTATTTATTTATTCATTTATAAATTTCCCGATATCCTTTATCATTAGGATACCCGTTTATATCCCCTCTATTATTTAATAATACATCCTTTATCATTGGCGAGCCCGGCCTGACTGTTTTTTATTTTATTTTTTATTTTATTTCTTTGTGTTTTTGTTTTAGTAGGATTGTATTATATTGTGGACTAAGATAGGCAGAGAGGCGTGGACAGATAACATACGTACACGGTGAAGTGTTATGTTATACTGTGTGTCTAGACTAGTGTTGCTCAAATATTCGCGAATATAGCACTATATATTCGTAATTACGAATATTCATTTTTTTTTTTTTTTTCACAGTTCACATCACAGTGATCATACCTTTCTGCTTCCAGCTTGTGTAGTGTAAAGAAGGCTCTAATACTACTGTGTGAGACTGGTGTGCGAATTTGTGCATATGCAAATTTATGCTTGTACGGGTTTTTATATATGCAAATTTTCGCATATGTAAATTTTTCGCACACGCGAATATTTGCATATGCGAAAATAAAACGCGAATATTCGCGAATATATGACGAATATTCGTCCATATATTCGCGAATATTCGCGAATTCGAATATGGCCTATGCCGCTCAACACTAGTCTAGACCTTGAAGTTTGGACAAATAGCATAGTTTTATTTAAGACAGGACACAGGAATATTTTTAGGAACAGCGAACCTATTTGTTTGTTGTTAACACTTGGAAAAGGAAGGAAGGAGGAATAGTATACAATATTTATACCAATATTTATATCAATATATTTATACATTCCCTTGCTCAAGCAGCTATTTCCATATGGAATTTGTCCATACATTTCTTTTTCAGATATAGATATATATCTGTTAACATAAAGTTTTGAACAGTTTTTCCAAGAGAAATACATATACGTGTAAAATATAAACAGGATCATACAGAAGTATGGAAAAAGAAGAGACAATAAAATAATTACAATATATCTAATCAAGGCTGCATCGCAGAACCCATGGGTCATAATAGAATTCTATCGCAAAATGTGAGGTCAGTTGCAAAAAGTTGTTAAAGCCAGACAAAACTATGAAAGAAAGGTGTATGAAGATCTATAAACTTAGTAGCATGCCAGTAGACCTTGATAAAATGTGAAGTGGGTTTAACCCCATTAAGGATGCAGCCAATTTTCACCTTAAAGTGGGTACTTTGGCCCTAGACATCTTATCCCCTATCCAAAGGATATTGTGAGTCACCAGACACGGAGCGATCTTTGCTCTGTGAGGCTGATGACAGGTGGGTGCTGCAGGAGAGATTGCGGGGGTCCCCAGCGGCAGGACCCCGTGATCACACATCTTATCCCCAGATGGACCTGAGCATTTTTTTTGCAAATCTGACCTGTGCAACTTAATGCATTAATAACTCTGGGATGTTTTTACTTATCATACTCTATGTTAGTGGTAAATTTTCATTGATACATAGCATTTTTCTAACTTTGAAGGTCTCTGCTTGTAAGGAAAATGGACATTCCAAATAAATTATATATTGATTCCCATATACAATATGTCTACTTTATGTTGGCATCATAAAGAAGACATGTTTTTACTTTTGAAAAAATTAGATGGCTTCAAAGTTTAGCAGCAATTTTTTTTTAAATTACGTAAATTACGTTAATTAGTTCAGGTACTGCTAATGAGCTGCAAGATGTGAACCCAGCCCAGATCATTTGTTAGGCTTAACTATGATGAGGGCAGGGGTGCTGTAGTTTTGATAAATAGTAGGGAGGAATAACCTGTCGAAATGAAGCACTCTGCCGACGTACGAGTGTTTGCTTGTTTGTCAGCTGCACAATGGCCCTATTACACAGGGCCATATCACCCTTTTTGTCCAATAGGCATCCTGTGTAATAGAGCTTTCAGGTTAGGTTTACACTACAGAATTTCCAAGCATAATTCTGCTTAGAAATCACGCTCGGAAATTTTGACGCAGCAGAATCCCATTGCTGACAATCGGATTTTATTGCACAGTGCAGTCTATGGAATTCCAGAGTCGGACGTTCTTCCACTGAAATTCTGCTACCGAAAGAATGATTCTGGTCATTATTTTGGCGGAATTCAAGTGAAATACATTGCTGTCTATGGGGCTGACAATGTTAGCTTAGTCCTCTCGGAATATCTGGCCAGAGATTCTGTAGAATGAACCCTGCCTAAATAAGAGCTGAGGATAATTAGAAAAAAAATGTTGGCTGTGTAGTATAGGAGTAAACTTTGACTATGTAGATAAAATGGGTGTAGTACATTTTTGGCATATCATCTCTGAATATTGGCATGTCTATTAGTCAAGTCTTTGTTTTCTGTGGTGGTTTAGTATAAAATACTGTGTGTTAAAAGTTCACATAAAAAATTAAATAAAATATATATATTTGCTAGGAGTTAACTATATAATATTAACTATAAAAGATAGAGTTGAGAAGGAGTGGAACTGATATGACAGATACTATAAGCTATGTTAAGAATATGAGTTATAAGTGGTTATCCAGCATTAGAAAAACAGATCTGATTCCTTTAAAAAAATAAAAAATAAAAAACTTCACCATATTTGTTTGCAAGTTGGGTTAGATTCTGCAGCTTGGTTTCAGATCTGCTTAATGTCACTATCCCCCACTGAAGTCTGGAATCTGTGTGTTGAGAAATTCCACATAAATTCAGTGCACATTCTGCGGAAAAATCTTCTGGTAGAATGGAATCTGAGCACGGAAATTCTGCAGTGTGAACATAGCCTAAAGCAGCAATGATAGGCTCCTGCATCCTCCTGTGTGTTGCTACCTATTGGGCTAGGCAAGTTCTCAGACTTTAAGACCATGTTCACATAGCGGAATTTCCATGCGGAATTCTGCTTAGATATTCCGCTGCAGCAGACTCCCAGTGATTTTAATAGGATTCTGCTGCACTGTTCACATGGCAGAAATCCCACGCAGATATTTCTGCCACCGAAATCCAGATTCCAGAGTCAGCAGAAAGAATAGACATGTCTATTCCTTTTGCAGATTCCACAAGGCAATGCATTGCTGTCTATGAGATGGCACATTTCCAAGCGGTCCTAGCACTGGCATGTTGTGCAGACGCTTTGCTGGCTGTGGAATGTCCATACAAATGTTCAGTGTGGGTTTTCCACCGAGTAAACATAGCCTATGGGCCACTTGGAGCACAGTGACTGATGGTCCTGTATACTGACATGGGGAGGAATGTGGGGGTGAAGCGGCTTAGATACCACTAATAATAAATAAACAGTCCGCAATATAATAGATGGTTTTAAGATTCTCTGTTCTGGAATATTAAGGCTACAGTCCCATGTAGCTCTAACGTAGAGTATTTCACGCCGTGCAAAATGTGCTGCGCAGCGGGAAATACATTGCATATCCTGCACTGAGCATACACAGAGGGCTAGCCGGCAGCAGTCCTGTTTGTTCAGTGAAGTTTGGGGACGGGGCTGTGCATCACAGGCTTGTCAGCGCACGGCCTTGGCCCCAAACCTCACTGAGCAAACAGGGCTGCCGCCGGCTGTGTATGCTCACTGCAGAAAACGCAGCGTATTTCCAAATGCGCAGCATATTTTGCGCAGTCAAAACACCAAAAAAGGGGGGAGGAGATATGCTCATAGATATATAGGGTCCTGTGGTAAATACTCTAAATATGAAACCAAAAGAAAAAGAAACCACTTGTGAACGGACCATGTATAAACTAAAATGAGTTTTATTGAGAATAATATCAAGACATATAATGATTACACACACAGCATGGACAAACAAAAAGTGGGAACCAGGGAGCAGGGGGAGATAAAAAGAAAGTAACAATAATATATATAGAGTCCAAGTGTGCTGAACAATTTAAAATGCCAGCAACGTGCCATAAGTAAATAGGACCAATATCTAAAAAACGCACACAAAACGGATCACAGAGAAAACCAGATATAATAGTGGCATAAAACAATGAGACTCCCTCCGCTCCCCAGTTACCCACCAGACCTCCAACGCGTTTCACCCAACGGGGCTTTATCTCCCCCTGCTCCCTGGTTCCCACTTTTTGTTTGTCCATGCTGTGTGTGTAATCATTATATGTCTTGATATTATTCTCAATAAAACTCATTTTAGTTTATACATGGTCCGTTCTCAAGTGGTTTCTTTTTCTTTTGGTTTCATATTTTGCGCAGTGTGAAATACGCTGCATTAGCGCTACGTGGGAAAGTAGCCTTAAAGTGAATCTCTGAGAAGCTTTTAGTACTTAATAGAATTTAACTACTATGTTCATGTAACATATCAATGTAGTTTGTGGTTGAAGGTATTAACTGGTCATTTCAATACTGTTTGAAGGGACAATGGCACTTCACTTTAATGGATCCGCAGGAAATCTGCCGCTATTGAAGATTTTCCGCGGACCATTTGAATTGAATGGTAACAAAACCTGCTCCGAGTTTATCTATATGTGAATGTACCTGTAAGCTCAAAATGTAAAAATGAATGGCTCTGGCATGCAAACCCTACTAGATACATTTTATTCTTCTTATTTAAAAAAAAATTTATTAAAGGGGTTATCCAGGAAAAAAACTTTTTTTTTATATCAACTGGCTCCAGAAAGTTAAACAGATTTGTAAATGACTTCTATTAAAAAATCTTAATCCTTTCAGTACTTATAAGATGCTGAAGTTGAGTTGTTCTTTTCTGTCTAAGTGCTCTCTGATGACAGGTGTCTCGGGAACCGCCCAGTTTAGAAACAAATCCCCATAGAAAACCTCTTCCACTCTGTGCAGTTCCCGAGACAAGCAGAGATGTCAGCAGAGAGCACTGTTGCCAGACAGAAAACAACAGCTCAACTTCAGAAGCTGATAATTATTGAAAGGATTAAGATTTTTTAATAGAAGTCATTTACAAATCTGTTTAATTTTCTGGATCCAGATGATATATATAAAAAAGTTATTTCCTGGAATACCCCTTTAACCCTGAATTTCACTTTATATACTGATTCAAAACATTTATGTATATAAAAACATCTTACTACAGGATGGAATAGAAGAAACAGCAGAACAGTGCAGACAACTAGGAGCTAAAGCTTTCACCTATGTGGTAGACTGCAGTAAGAGGAGCGAGATTTATGCTGCAGCAGAAAAGGTGGGTATCCATATTTTACATATGCAAACACAGTTATATTTTTATATCTCCATGATTAATAGTCTGTTTCCATGATATATTGAAGGTGAAGACAACAATTGGGGATGTGGATATTCTAATAAATAATGCAGGAGTAGTGTTTGGCGTAGAATTTCTGCAACTACAAGATCATCAAATTGAGAAGACATTCGAAGTTAACATTCTTGCTCATTTCTGGGTTAGTATTTTATCATTTAAGTTAAAAAGGCTAGTTGTCATGCATGTATCTCTTCTGTTCATCATCTAGTGTGTCCTACAGTTAAAGAAGAAATCCAGTGGTAGAGAGTGGTTTCCTTTGGATAGGGGATAAGTGTCTGATCGCGGGGGGTGCAACCACAGGGACCCCCGCGATCTCCTGTACAGGGCCCCCGACTCTGCTTTACTAGGTTGACTGTCGCATTCAGCACTGACGTAGGTTGAAACATGCCCCCTCAATTAATTATGGGAAAGGCGGAGGCAAAGCGTTCACGTGTCTCTGCCTCTCCCTCTCCCACAGAGATGAATGGAGGGGGCATGTTTCGAAATCCCAGTGGTCGGAGCCCCTGCGATCAGACACTTATCCCTTATCCTGCAGATAGGGGATACGTTGTCTATCACTGGATTTCTTCTTTAAAGGGGTACTCCACCCCTAGACATTTTATCCCCTATCCAAAGGAAAGGGTATAAGCTGTCTGATCGCGAGGGTCCCGCCGCTGGGGACCCCTGCGATCAAGCATACGGAACCCCAGTCATCCGGTGCCGAATGATTGGCGATACAGGGCCCCCTCGTGACATCACAGCCACACCCCTCAATGCAAGTCTATGAGGGTGTGTGGTTGTGATGTCATGAGGGGCGTGGCCATGACCCCAGTGATCAAACATCTTGTCCCCTATCCTTTGGATAAGGTATAAGATGTCTAGGGGAGGAGTACCTCTTTAAGGCCTTTTTACATGGGATAAATGAGTGTTCGTTACTAGCTTGTTTGCCAGTGATCGTATCTTTGGTGTGGCCAAAAAAATTATTGTTATTGGCCACACATCACCCTGTAAACAGGGTATATGAGACCGATAAAAATTTAAAGGGCCGCACAAATGATCCAGCTTAGCATACAACTGCCGATCACCAAGATCAGTGCATGTTATTTGCTTCCTGTCAGCCTTAGGCTATGTTCACACAGTAGAATTTCTGCATGGAATTCTGTGTGAAAATTCAGCAGAAATGAATTGCTCATTGACTACAATGGAATTCCTGCAGTGGAAATACTGCAGCAGAAATTCTGCTGTGTGAATGGGGCAGCGGAATCCCATTGAAGTGTATTGACTATAAATTTATGCAAAATTTTCTTGCGGAATTCCATGCAAAAATTCTGGCATGTGAACATAGCCTAAGACTCCATTTACACCATAAATATGCTCAGCGAGTGTATACTACAGACCTAGGCAATAGTATGTCTATACAGCTGCATATGTCAGCCATACATTCCGACTACGATGACTAGTAAACACCGATCAACCACATTAAAATCACTGACAAATAAAGTGAATAAAATTGATTATCTTGATACTGTATTTATTACCTGTCAAGGGGTGGGATATATTAGTCTAAGTTCACACACTGTTTATGGGGCTCATTTTGACCCTCAAATAAATTTGTCTGAAAATTTCAGAAATTTTTGAGCTTTTTTTTTGTATTTTAGCTGTTTTTGGTCCTCTTTAATACTTCATTTCAGACATATTTTGTTAATATTTCAGCCATTTATTCATAACGGTTAAGGCTTTAGCGCTAAAGAAGTTTTCAAGAGGAACAAACAAACAAATAAACAGATATTTATTTTAGATGTAGTGTACTGCATGTTTAAAGATTTGCCTAGATGTTAAAAATGTACATTTCATTTCTTATGTAAGACTACCAAATCTTTCCTTCCTGCAATGATGAAAAAAAATTGTGGTCATATAGCTACAGTGGCTTCTGTATGTGGTCATGTCGGCTTAACATATCTGGTAGATTATTGGTAAGATCAATTTGTGCAAAGTGCAAAGCCTAACACTTGAACCGGACTATAAGAAAAGCATGAACCTGACTGTAGAAAACTACACTGTAGCAAAAAGACCATCAGAAAAAAAGGAAGGTGTACTTAAAGGGGTTATCCAAAATTAGAAGAACCTAGTTTCTTTACTTTCAAAAACAGTGCCACACCTCACCTCAGGCTGTGTGTGGTATTAAAACTTGGCTCTATTCACTTCCATATAAGCTGCACCTGAAGCCTTTATACTAAGAGCTTAGCTGTTCCTATGCATTTCCTGCCTCCTGACAAAGTATTTATCATTTTGAAGGCCTGAATTGAGGTTCTGCTTAATCCCTTTGTCTCCAGGACTGGAGCCAATAAATGGCTAAATTGGAATATCTGAGTGAATAATATCCTGGAAGGACTGCAGTAAAGCTTCTCCTATTACTTCAGCTACAGAAATGGACAAAACACATCTCCTTGAGCATCATCTTTTTTTTTTTTTAAAGCAGTTGAAGGGGAAATCTAGCCTGTAGTGTTATGACTTGCTATAGATAGTTATGAAAATATGCCACCTTGAATTTCCAAAGGGCTCTATAAAGAGCTCAATGCCCTTGGCACTGGTAAAGTGCCATTTAAAAGGGTATTCCTGAGATTTTTTTAAAATCAAATATTAACTGTGCTCGGGGTGCAGTTAAATAGAAAAAAAACAATGATACTTACCTTGCTTGCTCCCCCTTGTCTCCGTGTGATCCCCCTCCTGTGCTGAACTTCCTTATTTCTATGTAGCACAAGGACTTACCTGCTTAGCCAACTAATATCCACAGTGGTGTTCAACCTCAGCAACTGATTGGCTGAGCTGGAAGGCTGGAAATAGACACAGACAAAAAGACATGCAGGACTGACACATAGACAGCAGGCATGGCAGGAGAGCGAGGAGGGTTGGGGTAGTTTCCTGGTGGAAAATCTGCAGCAGATTACATAGATCTCAATTGGGTTAGCTGCAGGTAACCCACTTTTGTGAACGTACCCTTAGTATAGGTTTTTTTTGTGAATGCTAACTCATTCTTCCTTTCTATATAAAATGGTCCTTGAAAGTTTGTGAACCCTTCCGAATGTTATATATTTCTAATTAATCTAAACCTACAGTACATTAGATTTTTTACAAGTCCCTAAAGGAGACAGAAAACCAAATTAAACAAATGACTCAAAAAATATTAGGAGAGCAGGGAAAAAAAGAACAGAGATGGCGCTCCAATAGTGAAGTACGTTTGTACAGGGTTAAATCGGTGGAAAGACTGAAATAATGCTCACCTTATTGTGTTGTGCTGGCAGGCACAACACTGTGAATCGCTTTTGGTATATGTATCGGGAGGCAGCCGGCCGTTGGTCCCGCTTGGCAAGCGGGCTGGATCAGGAATGCCGATGTGGAATCTGGGTTGCATTGCGGGACTCGCCAGATGTCCGAGAAAAATTCAGACTTCTTGGCTTAGTAGGCGCTCGCCCGAGGATGACTCAGAGTCAGTTGGGCTATTGAGGCTTTTATTTTGTGCATAAACAACGCGTTTCAAGGGGGCACCCCTCTTCATCAGGTTTGTAGTACAAACCTGAGGAAGAGGGGTGCCCCCCTCGAAACGCGTTGTTTATGCACAAAATAAAAGCCTCAATACCCCAACTGACTCTGAGTCATCCTCGGGCGAGCGCCTACTAAGCCAAGAAGTCGGAATTTTTCTCGGACATCTGGCGAGCCCCGCAAGGCAACCCAGATTTCACATCTGCATTCCTCAAAAAAATATTAGACTTGGTCAGTTATTTATTGAGGAAAATTATCCAATAACACACATGTATGATTGGCAAATGTATTTGAACTTTTGCTTTCAATATCATTTATGAACCCCGTGTGCAATAGTTGCATAAAAAAGGTTTCCATAACATTGTAGCCCATTTTAACCCATTCTTTCAACTCTTCAACTTCAACTCTATTAGGCCATGTTCACACGTCCAGAATCTCTGTGCAGAATTCCGCATTGGAATTCTGACGAAGATTGCAGAGCAGCAGAGTTTGTTGATTTCAACTAGATTTTTCTGGTGTGCACACGGCGAAATTTCCATGTCAGATGTTTTCGTTACTGTTTCCTGTTCATTCTTTCTGCAGACACCAAACGGAACGCATAGCCGTATATGAGATTGCGCATTCCGGTGTGGTCCTAGTGTCTTGCGGACATTCCAATGTGTGAACATAGCCTTAGTTTGTTGCGTTTTCTACCATGAACTACTTGCTATAGGTCCTGCCACAACATTTCTATTTTAATCAAGGTGAGGACTTTGACTTGGCCATTCCACAGCTTTAACCCCTTAAGGACGCAGCCCATTTGGGCCTTAAGGACGCAGACAATTTTATTTTTACGTTTTCGATTTTTCCTCCTCGCCTTCAAAAAATCATAACTCTTTTATATTTTCATCCACAGACTAGTATGAGGGCTTGTTTTTTGCGTGACCAGTTGTCTGTTGTAATGCCATCACTCACTTTACCATAAAATGTATGGTGCAACCAAAAAAATACTATTTGTGTGGGGAAATTAAAAAGAAAACTGCAATTTTGCTTATTTTGGAAGGTTTCGTTTTCACGCTGTGAAATTTACAGTAAAAATGACATGTGTTATTTTTTCTTTGGGTCAATACGATTAAAATGATACCCATGATAACCTACTTTTCTATTACTGTTGCGTTTAAATAAAATCACAAACTTTTTAACCAAATTAGTAAAAAAAAAATTTAAATTTTTGGGAATACAATGTTATAAAAAAGCAGCTATTTTGGACTTTTTTTTGACTGATCAGGGTTATCGGTCATCTTCTGCTCTGGTCTGCGGGAAGGCAGATCAGAGCAGAAGACTCCCGGAAGGCAGCGGAGGCAAGTGAGGGGACCTCCGTCTGCCATGCTGGATGATCGGATCGCCGCGGCAGCGCTGCGGGCGATGCAATCATCCATTTAAGTGACCGCGATGCTGCAGCTGCCGTGATCTGTATTCATCACGGCATCTTAGGGGTTAATGGTGGACATCCGCGGGATCGCGGGTGTCCACCATTACCGGCGGGTCCCTGGCTGCGATCAACAGCCGGGACCTGCCGCGCGTGATCCAGGCATCCGATGCCCGCGGTTATGCTTAGGACGTAAATGTACATCCTGGTGCATTAAGTACCACGTCACCAGGACGTACATTTACGTCCTTCATCGTTAAGGGGTTAAAGGGGTACTCCGGTGGAAAACGTTTTTTTTTTTTTTTTTATCAACTGGTTCCAGAAAGTTAAACAGATTTGTAAATTACTTCTATTAAAAAAATCTTAATCCTTCCAGTACTTATTAGGTGCTGAATACTGCAGAGGAAATTCTTTTCTTTTTGGAACACAGAGCTCTCTGCGGACATCATGACCACAGTGCTCTAAGTTGACATCTCTGTCCATTTTAAGAACTGTCCAGAGTAGGAGAAAATCCCCATAGAAAACATGTACTGCTCTGGACAGTTCCTGGACAGCATATGTTTGCTATAGGGATTTTCTCCTTCTCTGGACAGTTCCTAAAATGGACAGAGATGTCAGCAGAGAGCACTGTGGTCATGATGTCAGCAGAGAGCACTGTGTTCCAAAAAGAAAATAATTTCCTCTGTAGTATTCAGCAGCTAATAAGTACTGGAAGGATTAAGATTTTTTAATACAAGTAATTTATAAATCTGTTTAACTTTCTGGCACCAGTTGATTAAAAAAAAAAAAAGGGACCTTACCTGCCTCCTCGGTGTCCGATCGGCGAATGACTGCTCCGTGCCTGAGATCCAGGCAGGAGCTGTCAAGCGCCGATAACACTGATCACACGCCAGTAATAATACACGCCAGTGATCTGTGTAAAAGATCAGTGTGTGCAGTGTTATAGGTCCATATGGGAGCTATAACATTGCAAAAAAAAAAGAAAAAAAGTGTTAATAAAGATAATTTAACCTCTTTCCTAAATAAAGTTTGAATCACCCCCCTTTTCCCATTCAAAAAATAAAACAGTGTAAATAAAAATAAACATATGTGGTATTGCTACGTGTTTAAATGTCCGAACCGAACTATAAAAATATGTGGTTAATTAAACCGCACCGTCATTGGCGCACACGTAAAAAAATTCCAAAGTCCAAAAAAGTGGTCACTTTTTATGCCATTAAAAAATGAATAAAAAGTGATCAAAAAGTCCTATCAAAACAAAAAT
Source organism: Hyla sarda (assembly GCF_029499605.1). NCBI lineage: Eukaryota > Metazoa > Chordata > Amphibia > Anura > Hylidae > Hyla > Hyla sarda. The sequence goes on along the minus strand of NC_079189.1, from coordinate 229,395,035 downwards.
GGTACCGATAAAAACTTCAGATCACGGCTCAAAAAATGAGCCCTCATACCGCCCTGTACATGGAAAAATAAAAGTTATAGGGGTCAGAAGATGAAATTTTTAAACGTATAAATTTTCCTGCATGTAGTTATGATTTTTTCCAGAAGTACGACAAAATTAAACCTGTATAAGTAGGGTATCATGATACAGAATAATGATAAGGTGTCATTTTTACCGAAATATGCACTGCGTAGAAACGGAAGCCCCCAAAAGTTACAAAACTGCGTTTTTTCTTTGATTTTGTCGCACAATGATTTTTTTTCCGTTTCGCCATGGATATTTGGGTAAAATGACTAATGTCACTGCAAAGTAGAATTGGTGATGCAAAAAATAAGCCATAATATGGATATTTAGGTGGAAAATTGAAAGGGTTATGATTTTTAAAAGGTAAGGAGGAAAAAACAAAAATACAAAAACTGAAAAACCCTGCATCCTTAAGGGGTTAAACTTGTTCTTTTTTTTTTTTTTTTAACACATTCCAGACCCCCCTTCTAAGACTCAATGTTTTCCCACTTACTGTTGTAAGAGGGCTTATTTTTATGTGGAATATATACATGTTACATGGGCTGTCTAGACAAAACTAACTTAGTTGGTAAGTAGTAGGGGATCCGATCTCCAGAACGGTAACCAGCCTCTCAGTGAAGAGCGCGTGCAGTAGACGGCATGAACTCCGTTTACTTCTATGGGAGAGCTGAAGAAATCGATTACAGCAGTCAGGCATTTTCTGGCTCCAATGAATGGAGCGTGTACAGTCTACCACATGCACTCCTCACTAAGAGCTGGGGTCCTGTTTTGGAGATCGTGGAGGGATCCAAGCGGTCAGACCTCCTACAATCAGCTACTTATACCCTATCCTATATATGGGGGATAAGTTCGTTTTGGCTGGACAACCCCTTTAAGGTAAAAAAAATTTTTTTAAATGGAATTGCCAAATGGAATTGCTGAATAAGTCAGGATTACAATAATAATAAGCTGTTACTAGAGATGAGCGATTTTTTTTTATTTTATTCGCCCGATTCTCTGAAAATTCCCAAAAAATGTGTTTTGGTCCGAATATATTTGTGGCGAATTGCTATTAAAAACAGCTAATTCTGGCCTACAGAAAGCCTCAATAGGGGTGTAGAACACTTTGCCTTCTGTAACACGCATAGGGTGTGTGCTGGGTTAGTGAAATAATACTGTTATTCAGTATGCGAAGAGTGGCACAATGACAAAGCGTGGAGGTGTAATCAGTATGAGGAGACCATATAGGTGCTGAATGACACAGCGTGGAGGTGGCAGCAACAGGAGGAGAACATATAGTGGCTCAATGACAGAGCCTGAAGGTGGCATCAGTATGAGGAGACCATATAGTGGCTGAATGACACAGCGTGGAGGTGGCAGCAGCAGGAGGAGACCACATAGTGGCTGAATGACACAGCCTGGAGTTGGCAACAGCACATAGTGGCTGAATGACACAGCCTGGAGTTTGCGGCAGCATGAGGAGAAAATATAGCGGCTGAATGACATAGCCTGGAGGTGGTAGAAGCATGAGGAGACCATATAGTGGCTGAATGACACAGTCTGGAGGTGGCAGCAGCATGATACCATATACAGCGTGGAGGTGGCGGCAGCAGGAGGAGACCTTATAGTGGCTGAATGACACAGCCTGGAGTTGGCGTCAGCATGAGACCAAATAGTGGCTAAATAACAAAGCCTGAAGTTGGCGGTAGCATATAGTGGCTGAATGAAACAGGCTGGAATTTGCGGCGGCCTGAGGAGACCACATAGTGGCTGAATGACATAGCCTGAAGTTGGCGGCAGCATATAGTGGCTGAATGACACAGCCTGGAGTTTACGGCAGCATGAGGAAGAACATATAGTGGTTGAATGACACAGCCTGGAGGTGGCGGAAGCATGAGTAGACCATATAGTGGCTGAATGACACAGCGTGGAGGTTATAAATGGACCATACGTTGTTCCCTTCAACCTTTTAGAGGTCTTTGAATCACATCAATACTTGGTGGTGTAGGTGGCACATGGTGTTTTTTGCACACCTTTCCTTTTGTTTGATTTAAAAAAAAAAATTTGGGTACATATATTTTATCCTAAGAATATTATTAAAAGTTTAAGTTTTACGTAATGCATATCCTCAATACTTATTTGTGGTCTGATGCGGAGGAATGTCTGTAACTGGGGAGCAGCACCTTAAATATGTTAATCACTATCCATATCTGTGAAGTGTTGGTGTGGCAGCATGGTCAATCTACTCTGATGCATCAGGCATTGATGGGTGGAAATCCTGGCTGATCCATGCCTGATTCATCTCCACAAAAGGTAAGTATCTCCACATTTTTCATGGACAGATGAGTTCTCCTTGGGGTTACTATGGCCCCCGCCACACTAAACACCCGCTCTGATGGCACACTACTGGTTGGGCAGGACAGCTTTTCCAGGGCAAACTCTGCTAGTTGCGGCCACAAATCAAGTTTGGCTGCCCAGAAGTCCAGTGGATCTTCAAGCTGTGTTGGCATGGTCATGTCAAGGTATACCACCACTTACTGGTTCAGGTCCTGCTCCTTGTCTATCTGCTGCTGATGAGTTGCTTCACTATGCTGGTGAAGAAAGCTACTCATCAGCGACTGTAGACTCAGGCTGCTGCTGATGAAGTTGGTACTGCTCCTGCCACCCCACCCCTCCCCAGCAGCCATGGCAGTGGAAGGTAAGCACAGGGGGCTCCCCGATTCAGACCTGCGAGAGGATGGACAGATAGGTATCGGCCAACTGACTATGTAGGATGTCTCTGTAGTAGGTCAGTTTGTCCTCCCTCTCAGTGGGTGTAAAAAAGGCCCCCATTTTGTGCTGGTAGCGAGGGTCCAATAAGGTGGAGTGCCAGAAGTCATCCCGCTGCCGAATGGTGACAATTCAACAGTCATTACGCAAGCGAGCATGCATCTTGCCATTTGTGCAAGTGACTCGGAAGGACTCCCTGCCTCCATCTCCACTGCATACTGCCACAGTGTGTCTGGGTCCTCTGTCTCGCCTTCCTCATAACCCTCTAGCTCCTCTAGCTACTCCTGCTCCTCCTCTCCTGTCAGATGACAAGAAAAAACACCCATCTCGCGAAACCTAAACTGTGCTCCACTGTGCCCCTCCGCCTCCTCCTTTTCCTCCAGTTCATCCCCCACAGGGCTCATGTGGCCGTTAGATGTAGGCGCCACGTCTCAGTGCCCTGACCAGCCATCGTTTCCAACACGTGTTGTAGTAAATGAAGCAGTGGAATGACGTTGTTAATCCCGTTATCCTGGCAACTGACTAATAAGGTGGCTTATTCAAAGGGCCTGAGCAAACGGCAGGTGTCACGTATGGGCTGCCACTGGTTGACATTGAAGTTACACAGGGGAGTCTCCCTATCCGCTTGGATCATCAAGAAATCGGTGATGGCTTTTCTCTGTCCGTATAGGTCTAACATATGGAGGGTGGAATTCCAATGTGTGAATTCCAAACATCGCAAATCAGACAATGTTGGGGGATGCCGTTCTGACGCTGCAGCTCAAGAAGGGTGTGTTTTGAGGTGTACAAGTGGCTGAAGTGCATGCAAAGTTTTCTTCCCATTGTTAGGATGTCTTGCAGATGGGGGAACACTTCAAGAACCGCTTGAAAACCAGATTGAACACGTGTGCCATGCAGGCTTCCTTGTCACAGCACAGACAAGATGTTCTTCCCGTTGTCAGTCACCATGGTTCCCATTTCCAGTTTTCGTGGAGTAAGCCATGATTCAATTTCTTGATGAATGACTTGTAGCAGTTCCTCCCCTGTCGCCAAGGCAAACCATGTGAAGAACAGCGTGACACATCCGTGCCCTGCACATAAGGTATGCTGGAAGGGCACTGAGACTTGTCCGTGCAGTAGAGGCTGAGGACACGGTGGAGGATGAGGAGGTGGAGTCGCACACGGTTGCAGGACCAATAGCCTGAGAGCTTGGAGGCGGAAACGGCGTGACCTGTCCAAGTTGCTGTTGTGGCTGTGCAGGAACCACATTCACCCAGTGAGCCCTAAAGGACATGCATTGTCCCTGACCGTAGTTACAGCTTCACAAGTCGGCGCTGCCATGCGCTTTGGTACACACCTACAGGCTCAAGGATTGGCCCACCTTCTGTTCCTCAAAATTGTGCAGGGCTGGTACTGCTTTCTTTGCAAAGAAATGACGGCTTGGGACTCTCAACCTCGGCTCGGCACAAGCCACCACTTGAAAAGGGAGGGACTGCAGCATCAGCAACTTGGACAGGAGCACATTCTGCACCATTGGATGAGTGGGTGCATACTGTTGTCTCTTGGACATGCCTTCGCCAATGTATTGCTGGCGGAATAACTGACTCGAAGTAGGAGGACCAGGAGCACCTTCGGCTGAGGTGGTGGAGCCTTGGTTGGCTGAAACAGGGAGCAACTAGCCACTGGGTGATGCAGCAGGCTGGACCACCACATCGGAGCCACGGTTCTCCCAGGCAGACTTATGGTGATGCTGCATATGTTGAAGCAGGGCCGTGGTGCCAACATTGGGACCCTTGCCACGCTTCACCTTCTGCCGACACATCTTGCATCTTGCATGTGTTGCCAGGTTAACATCCTCTGGATGCTTGATGAAAAACTGCCACACCGCCGAGTAGCTGATTTTCCCACCAACAGTCCGCACTGATTGACTGCTACTGCCGCCAACTCCAGGAACCCCTGTTCCACTACCTCCCGGGAAGGTAGGCTGCCGCGAAGCAGGTAGTCTACCCCGGGCATGTTTGGCTCCAGACTTTCCACTTCTGCCACCATGCTGACTGCCAACCATGCTACCACCTTGTTGGATCAGCTGCTGCCTCACAGGCAACCTGCAAACCTCTTCTCCTGATGATGATGAAGCACCTTCTGCACCCGGCTCCCAAGTGCGATCTGCTCCATCGTCATCTTGTTATGTCTGCACATCACTGATGTCCTCCTCAGGTTCCTCAACAGTGTCTGCTTCAGGAGCCTTAATGCTCGCAACACCACCTCCCATGCCACTCTCCTCCTCACTACTTGCCCACCTAGCAGAGGAAATGGCGGATGTCTCCTCCACTTCTTGGCTGGGCAGTAGCTGCTGACTGTCCTCTAGTAAATCATCCTCACTAAATAGTGGAGCTGAACCCACAGCATAAGATACTTCTGTGGGGGAGAGAACAGCATAGGACAGAGGCAATGGGAGGACAGGGACTGCTCCCGGGCCATGCCAACTGAGGGTTGTGTCTGAGGAACCCACCGACTGTTGAGTTGGGGGTGTCAGATGTCACTTGTCTCAATCTCACTCCCTTCCCTATCAGTGCTTCTAGGCTGGATTTGGGGTTGAGGTGAATTGCTGCTGTAAAAAAGCTTTTCTGTGCAACACACTGCTCTCTGTCCCTCTCTGCAATAGAATACTGATGTGACTGGGAGGTGAATCGCTGCTGTAAAAATGCTTTTCTGTGCAACACACACTGCTGTCTGTCCCTCTCTCTGTGCAATAAAAGGCTGAAGTGACTGGCCGCAAGATGGATGCCGATTATATAGGGCTGTGACATCACAGGGGTTGCTGGCTGCTGATAGGCTGCATGCTACATGTGATTAAGGGTCATCCCGCCTACCCACATTCCCAGGATTCCTTGCCCCATGTCCTCACATGTGGATCTACCATTTTAGATGCCCTTGAGCCTGGACCGCACTAAATGGAGGTTAATGAACGATTTTCTGATTTGTCAGATTCGATTCGCTCATCCCTAGCTGTTACTATAAAAAAAAAAAAAAGAAAACTGTGCATTGACACATTCTGACCCCTATAACTTTTTTTTTATTGATCATTTTTTTTATAAAGCATTGTCTGGGTTATGATGTGATCAAAATCAGCAATGTTGGCATATTGAATTTTATTACATTTACATAATTGACAGTAATTGCGACAGTACCAAATACATAATCTTTTTTGTTTACATTTTTTCATTTGGTAAATAAAGGACTATTTTATGTCTTGTTGGCATAGTCTTTGTTCGTCAACCACTCCTGGGGATGGTAATAATAGTCTTATATTGCCTCCATTTGTATATAGGCTGACTGTGGATTGGTGCAGTCCAAGCACTTTAGAGATACTTGTCATCCCACTGATTGAAAACAAGTGACTTATTTTATCTTTAAATTATCTGTTAATCCTAAAGGTTCACATACTTTCACCACTCACAGATTTGTGATATCGTATCATTTTTCTCAAATAAATTATCAAATCTATTTTAAAAAATAAATTATCAAATCTATTTTTTTTTTATTCATTTGTTTAACTTGGTTCTCTTTATCTACTTTTAGGACTTCTGAAAACTTTAGAAAATCTGATGCAGTTTTAGGTCAAATGCAAAAATATAAAGTTCTGAAGGGTTCACAAACTTCCAAGCGCCACTGTACACTTCGATCAACTGCACCACAGTAGTGTCAAGACAGGCGGAGCTGCTACAGTCACCAGGCTATTACAAGTGCAACCCAACTCTTCCCATTCTACAGAATATTGTATAGGGTTCTGCCCATGAAGCTTCTGCCTTTTATTTTTTAGTTTGTAACCTGTTTGAATTATTTGCCTCACTATCTGTAGATGCAAATGTTATTTATTTCATACTTTTTATTTAGTGCTAGCAAATTTGGTGCTGTCGGATTTCATGAGTGTATGACTGTAGAGCTCGCTAGTCTTGGAAAAGATGGGATTAAGACAACTTGTCTATGTCCAGTATTCATAAACACCGGATTTGTCCAAAACCCAAGTACTAGGTAAGAAAATTCTATAATTATTTTTTTTTAAATTTCTGATAACATGTCGTTCACTGGAGCATACTGCAGCTGATTAAAGGGGTACTCCGCCCCTAGACATCTTATCCCCTATCCAAAGGATAGGGGATAAGATGTCAGATCGCCGGGGTCCCGCTGCTGGGGACCCCGGAAATCGCTGCTGCAGCACCCCGCCATCATTACTGTGCAGAGCAAGATCGCTCTGCACGTAATGACGGGCAATACAGGGGCCGGAGCATTGTTACGTCACGGCTACACCCCTCGTGACATCACGGCACGCCCCTTTCAATACAAGTCTATGGGATGAGCCGTGATGTCATGAGGGGCGGAGCCATGACATCACGCTGCTCCGGCCCCTGTATCGCCCGTCATTACGCACAGAGCGAACTCGCTCTGTGCAGTATTGATGGCGGGGTGCCGCAGCGGCGATCCCCAGGGTCCCCAGCAGCGGGACCCTGGCGATCTAACATCATATCCCCTATCCTTTGGATAGGGGATAAGATGCCAGGGGCGGAGTACTCCTTTAAGTACTGGAGGATTAAGATTTTTTTATAGAAGTCATTTACAAATCTGTTTAACTTTCTGGAACCATGGGATTTGAAAAAAATTGGTTTCCACCGGAGTACCCCTTTTTGATCACATCAAATTTTTTTTTGTTTGCACTTTAATGGAAAGGCTTGTGGTTTGAAATGAAAAGGGTGTTCCCAATCTGGGTCATTTATAGCATCTTTGTCTATCTATGTCTGATAGATGCGGGTATAAGATAAACGAGAAAAAAGACACAGCGCCCCTAGTGCGGTACTTAAAGGTTTCTTTGGAAAAATTTAAAGATTTACACTTACCACAAGATGTTGCGCTCAGGGCACAACACCATATCACGTATCACCATATCACTGTGTGCAGCCTCGATCCTCCGGTCAGGTCCTCCCTTACCTGCAAGTATAACAGCAAAGGTTCCAAAAGAAAATGGATCTATCTCAGGCGCAGCTACAGTAGAAGAAGGATGACGATGTCCATAGCTATTGCTTCATAACGTTTATTCAGGGCACAAAAGCAACGCGTTTCTTGCCCGCAAAGGGCGCTTCCTCAGGCAATGTGCATATGCAGAAAATGGCAAACACTGGGATTTAAATATAACAGCCTTACGTATCTTCTAAAGGTTAAGTCAATCTGGCAATTCAGGATTGACGGCTGAACTTCCGCTACTAGCGGATTTTACACACGCTAACTTAACAGCCTTACTCCGCCCACTGCTAACCACGCTACGGCGCATATAGCGCTCTCATTCATGAATTTAACGACATTAGAGCGCTCACGACCGCATCTTACGTACGTTTACCTACCAGATCTATGGATCCACAATACTAAGCCCACCAATAACACTCATTTTATAGAGTACATTATCAGAATGTTATCAGCTTTATGCATCTTAACAGTGGAAAGTTGTTCCAACGGAATTTGTTTGGATCCTATGTGACTTTTGCTTAATAGTAACAGTATGAACTCTTACACAGCTGTGTGAGGTTCAGCCGTCAATCCTGAATTGCCAGATTGACTTAACCTTTAGAAGATACGTAAGGCTGTTATATTTAAATCCCAGTGTTTGACATTGTCTTTATGCACATTGCCTGAGGAAGTGCCCTTTGCGGGCAAGAAACGCGTTGCTTTTGTGCCCTGAATAAACGTTATGAAGCAACATCTATGGACATCGTCATCCTTCTACTGTAGCTGTGCCTGAGATAGATCCATTTTCTTTTGGAACCTTTGCTGTGATAGATGCGGGTCACACCTCTGGGACCTGGACCTATCTCAATATTGAAGACATTTATTTATAGCATTTATAGCATAATATTTATGGCATTTTCTGTTGGTTTCCAGGAAATAACCAGATAAGAACACTCCTTTAATAGTTTTTTAACATTTATTGCACAAGCAGGAATAGGATAACATTATGTGCAGACACACAATAGGTTGACATTTCCTATTTTCTGCAGTTCCCTTGTAAACTTAGCTGTGTAGATTAGAATGTGAGCTACAGAAGATGAGAGAATTAAAGGGGTACTTCAGCCCTAAGACATCTTATCCCCTATCCAAAGGTTAGGGAATAAAATGCCTGATTGCGGGGGTCCTGCTGCTGTCACGCCCCTCCCATAGGTTAGCATTGAAGGGTCGGAGCGTGACGTCACATGGGGGGGCGGAGCCGAAACGTCACAATACTCCGGCCCCGTGAGCGTGATTCATTAGACCCGAAGCGATGTTTGCTTCTGAGGTTGATGATAGCGGGGTGCTGCATGAAAGATTGCAGGGATCCCCAGCGGCGGGACCCCCGCGATCAGGCATCTTATTCCCTATGCTTTGTATAGGGAATAAGATGTCTAGGGGCGGAGTACCCCTTTAAAGTTTTTTTTTTTTTTGGGACCTGTTCTTAGGAAGGGCCGTCAATTGCTGATCAGCTGGGTTTCGACACCTGGCACTCCCTGCCAATCAGCTGTTTGGTGCCCAGCACTATAAAGTTAAAGGGGCTGAAAGCCCTGCGCTGTTCATAGTATAGTGGTGATGCTGGGTAACTGCAGCTCAGCTCCCATTGAAGTGAATGGAAGCAAAGCTACAGTTACCCAATGCCACCACTATATAATGAATGCCGCAGGGCTTCTGGCCCTATTCACTGTAAAGTAAATATTTAATCATAAGACAACCCTGTTAATCTACTACTGTATGTTTAAGACACATTTAATTGTTTATTTTTTCATTCCTCAATATTATTCTCTTGTTTTCAGATTGTGGCCTGTTCTAAAAACTGAGCAGGTTGTAAAAAGTTTTGTGGATGGCATCTTAACTAATAAGAAGATGATTCTTGTCCCTTCCTCTGTGAAATCTTATTTAATACTATCAAAGTAAGAATTTCTTAAAATAATTAATAGTTTCAATGCAGTATTATGTTCCTTCTTCTACCCTTTCAACAATCATTGGGGGCTGCCAACATGTACAGACATTGACTGCCTTCAATCATGTTTTTATGGTTTAAATAATTTTTATTGGATATTTTTTTGAGAAATTTACAGCAAAGGAAAGATTGGCCAAAGAAAACAACGTGGCCAAGGAACAATACATAACAAATATAACACAGTTATATAAATATTACTAAAGCAATCACTCAGTATATAGAAATATTAATTTGCTGAATCATGTCTTTGGATGTTGCGGATATTATAGACATATCCGGTAGATCATTATAGGTCATCTTGAAAAATAAAAACGTCACATAAGCAGTTTTAAAGTATTTTATAGTCATACCTATAACTCTGCAGCGAAGAATAGGATTTTTCATGACTAGATCCCGTAGTCCTCTCCTCTCTCTTCACAGGAAGACTTACCGGAAATATGTGCAAAGTGTGACACCCAGTAATCATAAGTAGTAATGGCTAGTTAGAGTAGTACCATTTAATAATATAGGATGAACATAATTTAATGGAATGGATCCCAGAACAGCATGAAATCTAATAAAACCGTGATAGAAGTGATGTGCATGGTTAATTAGCAACACCTAGGCCAGTGGATAGTGCTTCGTCCAGGTCTTCCATCTCGACTCGCAGGACAGTCTGTTGTTTAGCTTCCAAGCGTACGTCGTTTCGTAAAAACAAATGGACTTGACTGCTTCTATAATGTCAGCTGTAGAAGGGACAGAAGAGGATTTCCACCTAGCTGCAAGTCTCACATTTACTAAAATGATCCTTTTTATGCCATATTAAATGGGTTTTGTCCATTAAGAAATGCTGGCAAAATAAGATGTGGCATAACACATACATACATACAAGTATAAATGTGCTGCTTTTCATATATATATATTTATGGTCAAAGCCTACCGCCTGACACGAGGTGTGTCCCTATCCCTACCTTACTAGTACCTATAAGAACTACAGCTTGTGGTGTGCCCGAGCCGCCACCGGGGGTAAGTCTGAAAGAGGGCATGCCCCAGATATAAAGCGATATGATAATAGAAGAAGGGCAAGGAGGGTGGGAGAAACCGCCCGCAACGATAAGGCCTTCCCTCCCCCTATCCCTGTTATATGGAGGCTCGCGGCTCCTTCCATAAATCCAGTTTGTGCCAACCTTTCACTTATGGTCAAAGCCTACCGCCTGACACGAGGTGTGTCCCTATCCCTACCTTACTAGTACCTATAAGAACTACGGCTTGTGGTGTGCCCGAGCCGCCGCCGGGGGTAAGCCTGAAAGAGGGCAAAGACAACAATCTTAGGAAAATATTTATTCAGAAAACCAAACACTTAACAGCATTAAGCATTTCACTATGTGGTTCAGGAATATATGTAGCGTAGCATGCCGACTTCCATCTGCTCAATTTCTTGATAATATGCACTGGAACATTATTGCTGGAAGCCGCTGATGCTGCTCCTATTCGGAATGAATGCCCGGAAAATCTGGAAGCTTCTAAACCTAGGGAACTCAAGAGACCGCGAATATGCGTCACAAACACACTGATTGTGAGGGGTTTGCCTGAGAAGTGGTGCCAGGAGTGCCAGGAGTGGTGTGACCGAGGTGGATGGAGCTAGAAACTATATGTATACTTTCAGTACTGTTACTGGACACCAGGCATGATCCGTAGTGAAGTAAGGGACTACCGTGCTACCAATAACGTTCTTAGAGCAGGAGAGTGTCAATTGAGCTAAACCCGGGGAAAATTGTAATTGACCCACTTGTACATAGTTCCTGGAACCTTGTGCTTGCGCAAACTCACCAGGACGCAAAAAGCCATAAAAAGCCAGATACATGGCTGCCTTAATTACTCTACTACCATGAACCCCAAAAGGATGCTGATCCAGTAGCTGCGAAAATTGTCTAAACAGGGGGCCAGTAACTGGAAGTCTACCAGGTGTGGCTGTTATTGATGTTTTCTGAATACCTCTTAAAATCGCCCGAACAGGATGGGCCGAAAATAATGACCCACCCCCAGGATTTTCTAAGGACATGAAATGCTGGATCCCCAACAGGTATAACTTAATCATGTTATGGCTAAGTTATAAGTCAGTGTGGCATAAGCCTACAAACATCAGGATGTAGGACACATTATCATGACTGTCTTGTGGGAACTTCTGCTTGAAATTTGAAAAAATTTTCCACGCTTGAGAATATGCTTTAGCCGTGTTCTTAGACAGCGATTTATTAATCAGACCTTTAGCAATAGACATGTAGTGATCTAAAGGAACCTTAGGTCGCTGACGAGAGGTGCCCGCGTGGCTGACCTGTCTGCGCCTGGCATAACCTGAAAAAAGAGTGTGTAATTAGTACGTGATAGGGCATCTGCCGCTATATTCCGTATCCCTTGAACATGTTGACATTTCACATGAAAGTTGTGAGACAAGGACAACCATATTAACCTCCTGAGGAAAGACATAATGGGACCGGACCTTGATCTCCCTTTATTGATGATATCCACCACAGCTATGTTATCGGTGAAAAATACCACCGTCTTCCTGGACCACAGTGTGCCCCAGGTAACTGCTGCCGCAACTACTGGATAAATTTCGAATAACGCTGAGGTGGATGAAAAATTCTCTATCGATAACACTTCCTGCGGCCAAGGACAAGCTATGCAGTGGGAATCCCAGATTGCCGCATATCCTATAGAAGAAGCGTCAGAAAAAATCCCGGGGGAAAAACTGTCCTCGACAGGGATGAAAAAAGAAATGCCGTTCCAAGACCGCAGGAAGGGATTCCACATTACCAGATCACTCATGGTCTCGTTGTCTAGATGCAGTGTTGCATGTTGATCTGAAACCGTAGGAAGCAAGGCCAAGAGACGAGATACAAACGTTCTCCCTTGCGGGATGACTCTGGCAGCGAAATTCAGCATGCCCAGAAGCTTCTGTAACTCTACCTTGGAGCAATGGCGGTTTCTGGAAAATGAGTCTATGGTCTGTCTAATACGAACCAGTTTCTCCTCTGGCAGCCTTGCTTCCATGGCTACTAAATCCAACACGATACCTAAAAAAGTGACGGTGGTACTCGGCCCTTCCATTTTATTCTCGGCAATGGGGACATGCAAAGCTGTGAATAATTGTCTAGTAGTTGGTAACCCGATGGGGGGGTGGCATGAGGGTTCGATGATCAGAAAGTCATCCAAATAATGAATGACATGTGGGCAACCGAGGACTGATTCGAGAATCCAATGTAATGCGGAAGCAAACTGGTCGAACAGCCATGGGCTGCTTTTAGCACCAAATGTCAGTTTGGTGGCGAAATAAGACGTTTCCTGCCATTGAACCCCATGCCACTTCCATAAGTCCGGTCTAATAGGCAACAACTTAAAAGCGTCAGTCACATCCGCCTTGGACATCCATGCACCTAGACCCAAGGATAAAACAATCTGGATGGCCTGATCCACCGATGCATACTTCATCGAATATTCCTCGGAAGGGATCAGGGCATTCAGACTGGGAACGACGCTACAATGAGGCGCAGACAGGTCGTACACTAAACGTTTTTTATTCGAGAATTTCCCTACAACTATCCCAATTGGACTAATTCGCCATGTGTGAAAAGGTATTTCCGAAAAGGGGCCTATCATGTAGCCATTTTGCACTTCTGCTTGTATAAGCGTGGTGACTGTTTCCGGGTCTCTATCAGCAGACTGCAAATTGTGGCAAGTGAATGCCTGTTGAGGCACTGCCACCAGCCCTGTATGGAACCCGAACTGGAGCCCATGCGACAGCCACTGCACCCAAGATTGAGGCTTCCACATCCACCACGCTTAGTCATGCGTTTTCTGAGGACACTGCGTCTTTGGATGTGCTCTGAAGCACAGCGAGCAGACATGTAAGAGCCTACACTGTGAATAGTTGCAGGCCGACCAATTATAATTATTACATACCTGGGCCTTGCCGAGGTACTTAATTGGTCTGCCCAGTTTGTCTAGCCCTGCTGCTTTCTGGGCAGAAGAATGGATAGGAGCCAGGCCAGAACTGGAGGAGGCTTGATTATTTACTTGCTCACACCAAGTGCTGGTATGTGAAATGGAGTTGCAATGATTACAGGCCGGGGCATTCAAACCAGCGAAATGGCGGCAAAATAATTCTGTGTCCAACACCGTCCAGTCAGTGGCCTGCTGAAATTGCAGCCATGCTGCCGGTGCCTGGGCTGCAAAAGACACATGGTAATCATAAAAAGCGCTACCAACATATTTGTGCCCCAGCTCTGTGAGCTTATATAGGTAGATATCTAACTCCTCTCTGCGCAACGGGTAAACTGAACAGGTAACATCACGGTAGATGGTGAAAGCTAGCATGAATTCCGGCAAAGTCAATTTCCTACTTAGCCGCACGTCCTTGCTTTTGAGCACGACTGACACCTCCCCGCATGCTATAGTCTTACTGTCAGCGAGCTCATGTGAAGCAATTAGCAATGAAACCAGATTTACGTCTTTTCCCTCTAAAATGTCCTTGCGGATATTGGGAGGGATAAAATGGGCTGGCAAGATGCGCCGTAACTTCTCCGACATGACCGCTACTGGGCTTGGTGCCGTACCTGACGAGAGCCCCGACGGGCCCGGGAGAGCTACGGATGAAGCGGCTGTAGTGTCCAAGTTAGTGGCTTGCAGACTAATAACATTATTCCCTGCTACTGGAACGGCCGCTGAGGCCACTCCCTGTGTAGTAGCCGGCAGCCTGGCCTCAATGGAGTCCATGCGACTAGCCACTACCGCCAGGGAAGTGGAGAACCCCGTCATCATGCCTTGCAGCTGCGTGAGTGCCGTCTGGATGTTAGAGAACTGGTCTGCCTGTTGACTCGTGCCCGGAGCATCCGCCATCATGATGCGATACAGCTCCGCCTTCCTGGCAGTAGCCGGGAAGGGTACTCCTCTCCTGCGTAACTCTGTCGTGATTTTGGGGATGGTCCATGCCCGATAGGACGATGTGCTCCCGTGCTCCGAAGCCCTGGATGGCGTCTCAGGGACTGAGAGGTGGTCCTCAATGTCCGACCCGTGGGACATGATCCTACAAAATAACCCCCAAGCCCCCCAAAATTACATTAAAACCAGTTGATTTCCCGAGCCCTTGACGTGAATGAAAAACGTACGAAATGTCACGCTCTTACCTGACATGTACACCTACCTGCCAGGCCCCCTAAAAGCAAGAAAAACAAGCAGACCGCCTCGTACGTGCAACTGAAAATGGTAGAAACTCTCCTACCAGTCATCTGCGGCCTCACGATGACTGATGTTTTCTACCCTTTATTATCACTGGTTCTGACGCGCAACCGACTGACTCCATGCGAGGCAGGTTATGGGAACTCAGATATGGAACAGAGCCAGTTTAACCTACTGAACCAAGTGACTTATGCCTGTAGTCGTGACAGGACTTCCCTAATTGGTCTGTGGCCGTGACAGACTGGTCGGATTCGGCGCCCGAGCCAATAATAAGTCGGGAGGCCCATTTATAACAGTTCAACCGACAGTGACTGAAACAGTGCAGGAAAAAATCGTAAGCGTGCCCTACTCGTGTCATGTGACTAACGTTCACCCTTCACGCGCGTACTGGGCTACCGTTAAGCCCAACTTACCTCCTACTTAGCGCAGCACCTAGAAACAT
This sequence comes from Hyla sarda, assembly GCF_029499605.1. Classification (NCBI taxonomy): domain Eukaryota; kingdom Metazoa; phylum Chordata; class Amphibia; order Anura; family Hylidae; genus Hyla; species Hyla sarda. The sequence goes on along the minus strand of NC_079189.1, from coordinate 229,379,589 downwards.
AATATGTAATTAACCACAAATCTCAATAAGCAATCCAAACCCCCTAACATATAACACGTACCGCTGAACAAAATACTTGCTGGCTGTCTTAGCGTACGCCTTCGCACCCTAGTAGCGACCGTGAAGCTATCACTACGGGAGATAATTATGTGAGAGAGTAAACAAGATGTGACTCTGTACATTAAGGTACCCTTGCGAGTTAATTGTGACATCAGAAATGTACCTGCCCATTGACCAGAGACCCTTGTAATAGAAAGAGTACGCCAATGGCATAGACCCCTTACCGAGGGAACCATAGTAACCCATGTGTAGTCAACTATCACCAGCCAGACAAATGATAAGTCAGCCCCCAAACATTCGTAATAATGGTAACCACCGAAACTACTAAAATGGAAAAAGAAGCACCAGATATCATATGACAGGGCGTGAAAGAGAATAAGTACAATAGCGCATCAGTCAACCAATAAGTGATAAGATACCAAACGCTTACACCTGACTATGCCTGAAAAAATTTACGAGTTGTACCTTCTGAATTAGGTTTAAACGTCAGACAACGAATATGAGGACCCTTGTAGGACAGAGGCGACGAACTGGAGACACAGCTGAAATAACGAATCTAAGGATGGAATAGGGGAAATATGGTTACCCTAGTATCCTGAATCTATGCATTCCTGTGTATGCTAGCATGGCCATGCGAAGAAGCTGTATATATGAAGTATACCTGTATCATGCACGTGCCCCATGTGATAACTTTTACTATACAGCCTACAAACATCTTATTAAATGTACATAATACATTCCTTCTGAGTCTCTATATGACCCCCTATAAGAAAAACAACTGGAGGCACCTGGTGGCTACCGTGCAGTGAAACGCCTTGCTGTCAACCATGTGACTGGGCAAACCTTGGTAACCCCCGTATTGCCATCTGCTGCTGCCGGCAGGAACTGGAGCCCCAGGCGTTGCCTGAAATCCCCCCACTGTAGGGTACGTCAGGACAATGGGGCCTGCTGTGCCCAATGCGTATACTAGAGGCCGGCCCTGCTGTGATCAATCTGATGAGCTGATCCGGGTCGCCAAGCAACGTGCGCAGGACGCCGGCGCGGCGTCACCAGACATGGCGCCCCGAGATCAGCTGAACAAATGCCATGACCACCCCACTGGATGGTGCCGCCAGCAGGCTGCATCCCCCGCCAGCGCTCACCCCCCGCTGGCCCTGGTCCGTCGATACCAGGCCCCGGGTGAGTGACACACCGCCCCCCCGGACCGTGTCGCACCCACCGGAAGCACCCGGCCAGAGTTGACAGTTTACCCCACTGGGCTGCCTCCGGTGATCGCCGACACTGCCGGAACCAAACCTGAGCCTTACCTTGACCTGCGACGCTGGCCACCGCTCTATGCTCCTAGCTTGGACTGACAGTGCAAGGACCGGAACCGGAAGTCCACCTGAAAGAAACCGCCCGCAACGATAAGGCCTTCCCTCCCCCTATCCCTGTTATATGGAGGCTCGCGGCTCCTCCCATAAATCCAGGTTGTGCCAACCTTTCACATATCTATCTTTATATATATATATAAAACTCAATGTGTATGAATGTATGTATGTTCCAGCATCACGTCCAAACGGCTAAAGATATTAACATGAAACTTGGCACACATGTTACTTATATGTCAAAAACAAACATAGGATAGGTGATTTAACCCTTACTCACCCTCATTTGCCAGGGTTGGGGTTTTTGTTTAAAGTCTCATACAAGTCTATGGGAAATATATGTTACTGCATAACTTCTAACGGCTTGAGATATTTCGATAATACTTGGTCACATGTTACTTATATGTCCTCTTAAAATATAGGATAGTTAATTTAATCCTTAACTACCCCCATTTGTGAGGGTCAGGGTTTTTGTTTAAAGTCCCATGCAAATCAATGGGTAATGTATGTTCCCACATAACTTCCATACGGCTGGAGATATATCATTAATACATGGTACACATATTACTTATATGTCAAATTAACCCTTACCTACATCCTTATATAAAAGATGGGTTTTTGTTTCAAGTCCCATGCGAGTATTTGGGACTTCCAGTACCTTACTCCACAAGCTCCGCTCTGCATCTCCTGGTGAATGTGTCAATTCGGCTTGCAAGCCACACCCCATCTCACAAAGACATGCACACATTTTAAGCCCCACCACTTTTATTATCTAGCCATTTTGTGCATCGGTCTGGCATGCAAATCACGCCCAGTCCCACAAAGCCACGTATCCTTCTATTTTCAGCTTACAATATCTTCATCACAAATCAGTCCCACCTGAGGACAGGATATGAGGATGGGACATAAGGACAGGATATGAGGACGGGACATGAGGACGGGATATGAGGATGGTATAGGAGGACGGGATAAGAGGGCGGGATATGAGGTCGAGATAGGAGGAAGGGAAATGGGGTCCAGATAGGAGGTGAGGATATAAGGACAGGATATGGGGACAGAATATGAGGTTGAGATATGAGGACGGAATTTGAGGACGGGATAGGAGGTCGGGATAGGAGGTCGAGATAGGAGGATGGGATATGAGGTCGGAATATGAGGACAGGATAGGAGGATGGGATAGGAGGACAGGATAGGAGGACAGGATAGGAGGTCGGGATAGGAGGTCGGAATAGGAGGTTGAGATATGAGGACGGGATAGGGACATGTGAACTGACCCTTAAAGGGATTTCCTATCGAGCCCCAAGGGTGTATTTACACATACAGTATCCTGTGCATCTGTTGCTTCACTTCATGTCTCCAATATGGCTGCTGCACCAGACAGATAGTCTCTTCAAGAAACTAGAAAAGCAGTGATGGCTCCCTCCACTTGTCACCAAGTATGGCACCTCACAGACCTCTGTAGGTTGTAGTAGCCTCCCCCCTGTATGTACAAACAGCCCCTGAAGGTAGTAGCAGCAGCCGCCTAATGGAGGTGGTAGCAGTAGCCACCTAATGGAGGTATTAGTAGCAGCCCCCTTCTTTAGGTAGTACCCCAGGCTCTTACTGCACTACGTTATCTGTTGCCTCTCCGCTCCCCTGTTCTCCCATCTGGAACATAGTGTTATATGGAGGATCATGTGACATTCACAACACTCTTTCCTCCATATTGTTACACCACGCTTGAATAAACAGAATATGAGGTTGAGATATGAGGACGGAATTTGAGGACGGGATAGGAGGTCGGGATAGGAGGTGGAGGAAGCAGAGTCCCATGCTACTCCATAGAGCACCATGTTCCGGGTGGGAGAACGGGGGGAGTGGAACAGCAGCATTTAGAATAGGGCTGTAATGCAGCATAAGGTCCAGAGGCAGCAAGTATCAGATTCAGTATTGGGGACATTTGCACCTCTTTGCAGGTACTGTTTTAGGGTACATTTACAAATACAGAATCTGCTGCAAATATGATGCTGTGTTCAGTTGTTTTGTTACACTGAAATCTATAGCAGATTCTGTACATATAACTGTACCTTTGCACCGCAGATTTTCTGTAAATATATGCAAATTTACAAAATATTCTATACTCCCTGTACAGTTTTGCCTCTCTGGTCTGCTCAATACCCGTGTTAACTTACCCGTTTCTCCAGATTAAAGGGGTTGTCTTGTCAAGTGAAAAAACCTCAGTAGTGAACGGGGGATACTTTTCGTCAAACCGCCCACCGGAAGTAAAGTGACAGGTGCCAGGCCCTCTTTTCTAACAGAGCATCACTGAGCCATGCCCCTTTGTGATGTCATACCACGCCCCCTTCCCTGCACAGCTTTACCCCCCTTTCTCCCACAGTCACTGATGTAATCTCCTAATTGGATGTGAATGTTTATAGTGTGGGGCCCTTGTGTAATATGAACATGTCCAGCAACAGACAAATATTTCTACAGCAGCTGTTCTCACTTTTATCAATATTCACACAGGAATCATAGTACTACAATCTGTCACATTATTCATTTCACATTATATAGAAACATTTGCTCAGTAGCTAATATAAATTTATAGAATGTAAGAATATATATAAATTTTATATCAGGTTTTCAACAGCTGCACAGAATGTTATATAAATAATTATATCACATTATAAAAACAGATGCTTTTTATGGTATATTCACACATGTAGATATAATCTGATAATCCATCATTTCAGATGAATAGTTTGTTTATAAAATATGTGGCTATATCAATGAATAGAGACGCCTCTATGTAAGGTATCTTGAATTATTTTAGTGTGGGATCTAAAACATATCATTTATAGCATCATACATTGAATAATATTAATACTGCCTTCTAATATAGCATTCCATGACCAATAACATTTATAACATACCTAATATTGTGCCCCATCAGTCATAACATGAATACCACTGCCTAATATATTTCAGCAGCCATAATATTAATACCGCCTTCTAATATAGCATTCCATGACCCATAACATTAACACCACACCTAATATTGTGCCCCATCAGTCATAACATGAATACCACCACCTAATATGTTTCATCAGCCATAATATTAATACTGCCTTCTAATATAGCATTCCATGACCCATAACATTAACCCCTTAATGACAATGGACGTAAATATACGTCATGGTGCCGTGGTACTTAACACACCATGATGTACATTTACGCGCCGCCATGAGGGGGCATGGCATGACATCACAAAGGGGCATGGCCTAGTGAGGCTCTGTTAGAAAAGGGGACGTGGCACTTGTCACTTTACTTCCGATGGGCGGTTTGACATAAAGTATCCACCATTCACTACTAACCTCCCTTACCTTCCTTGCTCCCACTATGTTGCCCAATGGCTCTGGGTTTGAAGACATGATGTTACATGTCTGCTCAGCCACTCAGTGGCTGAGATGGAACATCTCTGTAGCTGCTGATTGGATGAACAGGTCTGTGAGGTCATGTCCTTGAACTCTAAAGTGCTGGGCAGCAGAGCAAGGAAAGTAAGAGTCAGGCCTCAGAGTGTGCTCAGAACATCAGCAACAGAACAGGGTAAACACTTCATTGGGGTAAGTAAATAGACATCTGAGCCACAGCACTGGACTCCGCAACATTAGTGCAGTGTACTTTATATTCAAAGACGTTTCTAGGGCTGGTTTCAACCAGTGCGGTAGAAAATGGTGTCACCCTCATCAACCCTCCACATTACTGTGCCTCCTCATCATTACTTACCCCCAAATACTGTGTTCCAATCTGCCTCCTCATTATACATCAACCCCACCCCCAAAACTGACTCCCCATCATCCATTAACTCCCTTCCCCTACAATGCTGTCTCATCACCCCCTCCCCACAATATTGGCTTCTCATCATCCATCACCCTTTTCCCACAATACTGTCTCCTCATCATCACCCCCTCCCCACAATACTGCCTCCTCATCATCCATCACCCCTTTCCACATTACTGTCTCCTCATCATCCATCAACTCCCCCACAATACTGTTTCCTCATCATCCATCACCCCCCACAATACTGTCAACTCATCATCTGCTCCCCCCCCCCACAATACTGTCTCCTCATCATCCATCACCCCCCCCCCCACACACACACACAATACTGTCTCCTCATCATCCATCAACGCCCCACAATAATGTTGACACATCATCTGCTCCCCTCCACAATACTGTCTCCTCATCATCCATCACTCCCCTCCTCCACAATACTGTCTCCTCATCATCCATCACCCCCTCCCCCACAATACTGTCTCCTCATCATACATCAATCCCCCCCCCAATACTGTCTCCTCATCATCCATCACCCCTTTCCACATTACTGTCTCCTCATCATCCATCCCCTCCCCCACAATACTGTCTCCTCATCATCCATCACCCCCCCCCCACAATACTGTTGACACATCATCTGCTCCCCTCCACAATACTGTCTCCTCCTCATCCATCACCCCCTCCCCCACAATGCTGTCTCCTGATCATCTATCAAACCCCCCCCAAATACTGTCTCAACATCATACATCCCCCCATACTGTACCTCCTTATCATTCACCCATGCCAGCCAAGACCACTTTTGCCACCTTCTTCATTCAACAGCCAATAGAAGCCACCCCCACTTACCCCCTCAATACTGTGCCACTCTCATCATTCATTAGCCAATAGCAACCCCCACCACCAGCATCCGACACACTCCGCCCACGCCCAGATGATGTCATGTCACAGATGCAGTGTAGCCCAAAGCACAGCGCCAGAAATTTAACTCCTCCTCTCCGGAACCTGGGAGAGCAACAGAGTGAGGTCCATGCCGCCGAGCGTCACAGAGTAAGCATGATTTACTGTAGGTCATGAGGGCTCTGGGTCAGGGTGTCACTCCCCTAGCAATGCCACTGTTTATACTCAAGGCATTTATTACCCAAGGCAGTTTGAATGATTTTTATCAGTTTTGTTAAAAGGTACTTGGCTATTAGTAAATATTACATAAATTTATCATCTGCTATTATTAGGTGTAAATCTGCCATCCATTTTCAGCTATTTCTGTTTTGGGATGCACACACATTACAGGTGGCACATGCAACCAATCACACGTCTGCATGCAGTGGCCAGTGCAATGTTGCTAGATTTATAAACAACACTGTACAGCATTTGGCCACCACATCTGGGCATGGCTTTGGCTGCATACAGCAGCTGCAGCATTAGAACATATATACCTTATAGTTGATAAATTATAATCTACATTTTCTTGACCAACCAACTTTTCATGACGTATGCCAAATTTGGAGAGCAGCAGGCAAAGTTGAAAATGTTATCACCAAAATGTCAAATCTTTTCCAATTTTGTAGATGTGGGTCAATTTGGTATGATTATAAGAACTGTAATTATAATGGAACATAGCATGGATGTAGCCAATATGTGGTAGATAAAATAAACTGGTTTCACAAGAAGTTTTTTAACTGCCATTTTTCTTTCAGGTTTCTTCCTCAACGTGTTATATCGAAACTGAACAAGATGCAAGATGTGCAGTTCAGTACTACATTAAGAAGTGCAACCAAAATGGATTAATGTGGCCTCAAGATCACAAAATCGCTGCATATATTATGATGCTTAATGTGGCCTAAAGGGGTATTCCCATTTTATAAAGTGACGGCATATCACTAGGCTATGCAATCATCTGTGGAAGTCAAACTTCACTGATAGTAAGAAAGAAGGGACAGGGGGAGATTTATCAAAACCTGTGCAGAGGAAAAGTTGCTGAGTTGCCCATAGCAGAACGCTTCTTTCATTTTGCAGAGGCCTTTTCAAAAATTAAAAGGAGCTCATTGGTTGCTATGGGCAACTTTTCATCTGGACAGATTTTGATAAATCTCCCCCATAGTTCCCACACTGCGTCAGGTCTCTTTGCAGGGAAAGACTGTGAAGAGCACCCAGCACTACACAATAATCATCAGTGGGGGTCCAATGGTTGGACTCCTAACGTAACAACATATCCTAGCTATAAAGCTATCACTTCATGGAATACCCCTTAATGTAATCTGTCAGTGGATTCATGCTGCCCATACTATGTCTATAATCACTAACAACTAAGTTCTAATCTTCAGTTCTAAGGTATAATCATTAAAGTGACATGTCCAGGTAACGCAGTCCCTTTTCTTCTAGGAACAAAAATGATTTTGTATACCTGTGTGTTTCAGCACACGGTATCTTAAGGTGGAGCTTCACCACGCCCTGTGATAGCCCAACAATCAAGTCCACAAGTAAGAGTAAGAGTACCTGTCACTAAATAAACTTTTTTAAACGAACTCAGGCTATGTTCCCTAACTACTCCTAACACCCCCCCCCCCACAACCTCTGTATTTCACCTTTCTTCTTTCACACATAGGGTGAGCTACCAGCAGGAGGATGGGGGCGCTATGTCACTGAAGCCTGCTGGGGGGGGGGGGGGTATCCCGCATTTGTCCTCACTGCTTTGTCTTCAGTGTACAGAGCCCTGCTTGTCTTCAGTGTACAGAGCACCGCTTGTCCTCACAGCACAGGTCGCCACTTGTCCTCAGTGTACAGATCGCCACTTGTCCTCACAGCACAGATCGCCGCTTGTCCTCAGTGTACAGATCGCCACTTGTCCTCACAGCACAGATCACCGCTTGTCCTCACAGCACAGATCGCCGCTTGTCCTCAGTGTACAGACCGCCGCTTGTCCTCTTAGCACAGATCACCGCTTGTCCTCACAGCAAAGAATCGCCACTTGTCCTCACAGCAAAGAGCGCCGCTTGTCCTCACAGCACAGAGCGCCGCTTGTCCTCACAGCACAGAGCGCCGCTTGTCCTCACAGTACAGAACGCCACTTGTCCTCACAGCACAGAGCGACGCTTGTCCTCACAGCACAGAGAGCCGCTTGTCCTCAGTGTACAGAGCACCGCTTTTCCTCAAAGCACAGGTCGCTGCTTGTCCTCAGTGTACAGATCGCCACTTGTACTCACAGCACAGATCGCCGCTCAACCTCACAGCACAGATCGCCGCTCGCCCTCACCGCACAGAGCACCGCTCGTCCTCACCGCACAGAGCGCCGCTCGTCCTCACAGCCCTCACAGCACAGAGCGCCTGTCCTCACTGCACAGAGCGCCGCTTGTCCTCACTGCACAGAGCACCACTTGTCCTCACTGCACAGAGCGCCGCTTGTCCTCACTGCACAGAGCGCCGCTTGTCCTCACTGCACAGAGCGCCGCTTGTTATCACAGCTTGTCCTCAGTGTACAGAGCCCTGCTTGTCCTCACAGCACAGAGCGCCGCTTGTCCTCACAGCACAAAGCCCCGCTTGTCCTCACAGCACAGAGCGCCGCTTGTCCTCACAGCACAAAGCCCCGCTTGTCCCCACAGCACAGAGCCCTGCTTGTCCTCAGTGTACAGAGCCCTGCTTGTCCTCACAGCACAGAGCCCTGCTTGTCCTCACAGCACAGAGCCCTGCTTGTCCTCACAGCACAGAGTCCTGCTTGTCCTCACAGCACAGAGCACGGTGTAATGGCGGGGTGTGTGGTGCAGGGCAGATGTTGTTACCCTAGGGGCAGATGGCATTAACCCCTTGTATTTGTGACGCCAGGTGTGGTTTAGCCTATAACCACCTGAAAGTATACCTCTGGATCCTGGGCTAGGCACGGGGGCAATAAAGACTCTGACGCCAAGTTGCGGACAACGGTTAGCTTTATTGAGGGTAGACAGTTGGTAAAGTCTATACAGTTCATCCAGGGCCCAAGGAGGTGACCAGTAATGCAGAGACCTTAAGGGCTTGCTGGGACTTGTAGTAGGACTGGACAATTTGGTGCAGGCCACGCTGACTTGACAGATGACAGGGACTGACTTGACTTGACTCATAAAGCTGTGACTTTAGCTTACTTGACTGGATGGTGGCTGCAGGACTTGACTTTGAGGTCTCCAACACTCTGGGAACACACACTAGGCACGACTGCACTGGACCTCAGCTTAGCAGAAAAGCAGAGCTCAAAGAGAAAGAGAGAGGCTAGCTTCATCCAGGGCTTATATGGGGGAGACTAGCAGGGAGCCCATAGGTCACTCTTGGGATCACCTGGTCACTGATACCGCCTCGGTAACAATCACATGACATATCACATGGTATAACTCTTAAAGCAACAATACATTTTATAACACTTTACAAGGCAAAACATATTTACAATGGGGAAACAAGTGCAGGGGGCCTTGGGGACACTGAAGGAGGCTGCCTGACACCACAGCAGGAGCACGGGGTAACAGCTCCAGTACTGGGCCACCACACCTGCTTGTCTTCACTGCTCAGAGCCCTGCTTGTCCTCACTGCAGAGAGCCCTGCGGGGTATGCGAGTGAGCACAGCGCTCCCGCCTGTCTGATTGACAGGCACTGAGCTGCGCTGAGCTCATCACATGCTCAGCCAGCGGTCTGAGATTTTGGACTCTCTGCCAGGCCGGCGTGAATCCGAAATCAATGCAAAAGCTTGCGGCCAGGGACTCCTAGGGAGACCCTTAGTGGCCACATTTTCAAAATGTAAAAAGACATACAAGGAAGCATTTTTTAAATAAAATCCTATTAGAAAGTTGTTTAATATGGAATGATCTATAACAAATAAAAAAAAAATTTTGATGACAGGTACTCTTTAAGAATAAATGAATAGGAAATGAATAGGAATAAATAGGAAATTAATAGGAATTTCTTGGCACTTTCTTATAAATTTTTTGTCCTTATAAAGTTCAATGCAATTTAAAAAGTGCTTTAAAAGGCAAAAAAAACAAAAGTATTACAATACCATGGTTGATGTCAATATGCTTTTCAGACAATCTGAGCTCTGATGTGTTTCTTGGTCCACAACCCTACTCATAAAAGGTATTAGGGTGTGTTCACACTGCAGAATTCCGCGAACGGAGATTCCGCCTGGCCGCCATGCTTATTTCGGCTATGCAGTGCTCGCGGAATCCGCACAAAGGATGAACATATTCTTTCTTTGCGCAGAACAATTTCAGCAGGGGAATTGTCCGCCACAGAAATTCTGCAGTGTGAGACCCATTCACACCAATGTTAAGTTCACATCGCAATTCCGCGGGAATTCCGTAGTGTGAACGCACCCTTACAGGTTCCTCCTTACTCACGCATTAGTCTTTTCAATAATTTTTTGTATTGCATTGCACTTTATGAAGTAGAATAATAAATAAGGAAGTGGCAAGAACTGTTATTGCATTCCTATACATTCATTCTAAAGCGTGCATACTCTTACTATAGCTGTTTTTAATCATGGACTTAATTGTACAGATAGGGCAGTCCTTCGTTTTTTTCTATTCCTATAATGTCCACAGCTTACTGTTACACTGCTTTCAGATGGCCGTAATGTAGCCACATTTCAACACCCATTATGGATATAGCATATAAATCTCAGTTTAGTTGAACTAAACACAGGTCATTGTATAACCTTATGGGGAGCTAAGTTTGTTTCAGCAGAGCCTCTGGAAGGTCCGGTTGTTGCAGTCATAATACAGGTCCTATAACTATGTCTGCACTGTGAAAAAGTTTTAATATAGGAGAGATAAAATAACATTTGCTTTTCTTTTCACCAGTCAAATCACATTTTGCAAGTCTTTATTTCTGCTACAGCAAATGCAATAAATTTCTGTATTTTATAACACACAATAGCCAATATATATCTCACATGTATACCTGTATGGCACTTGATGAATAAAACACTACTGTGATTTTTCTTCATTTGGTAGTGATGCAGTTTATTTGTCTACTATCCAAATTCTTGGCTCTGATCAATGGTCAATCCACTGAAATAAACACCGCACATAACTACAACAAAAGAAGGAATAAAAGAAAAATATATTGATAATGTTATAAATAAACAAATTATTTTATTCAACCTGCATAAATGCTAAGAAAAAAAATGTCCTCTGTAAAGCCACATCGGGCAGCCTGCTAGAGATCAGCCTAACCACGCCTCAGAGCTCTATACTCATTTGATGCTTGAAAAATCATCTAGGGTACCATAGCACGCCCACACTTCCTAAATTTTGGCTCTGCATGGAGACACCTCTCAAAAGACCATTCAGAAAAGTTTGTTAACCCATTAGTTGTTTCACAGGAATTGCATCAAAAACAAAAAAAAATTTACACTAACATGTTCTTGTAGCAATATGTAGGGGTAAAAGGAGAAAATGCCACCCAAAATGTGTATCCCAATTTCTCTTGCTGATGAACTTTCATTAAAATGGGATGTGAAAAATATAGAGCAGGGGTACCTAGGGGTACACCACGGGTTGTGCAGGGGTATGGCAATGCGCTGCCAAATACCGGCCATGCATTGGCCAGTATTTGTCAGCGCAGATGGGGAATTGATGCCGCAGTTGCCTTATGTGAGCTGCGTGGCTGCCGGGCCTGACGCGTGACGTCCCTGACGTTGCGCAGAGGAGCCGCACAGCGCAAGAGGACGTCACCAGTCAGTGCGGCCCCACCGAACAGGACTCCAGCCGAAGGGGATAGAGAATGAAACACAGGCCTGGTAATAATGTTAAAAACACTGCAGTATGGGAGGGAGGGATTTTATTGTATGTATGTGTATATATATATATATATATATATATATATATATATATAGGCCCAGGGGGATCGGAGGGGGGGATGTGAAATAATGGCCCAAGGGCCTTAAGATGAAGAGGGAAGGGATAATGGAGAAAGGGGATTTAGATGGGGGGGGGGGAATAATAGCAAACGGGGATCGGAGTGGGGAATAATGGCACAAAGGGATTATAAGGGGGGGGGGTAAGGATTATTCCCCCCCCCCCTTCATCTTAATCTCCTTGTGCCATTATACCCCCCTCACTCCGATCCCCTTTTGCAAGATTGGGAGGGGGTAATGGCAAAAGGGGATCAGAGGGAGAGGGGGGGGGGGGATAATGGCACAAGGGGATTAAGATGGAGGGGGGACTTCAGCCTGAAGGTGATGCTATACTAGCTGTCAGCAGCATCCATCCTCCCATCAAAGCTTTGATGGCACAAAAACAAGCCCAAGTATTGCATTAGAAAGGTAAGGACACGTCATTATAAAAATAAGTATTTATTTTCTCACTTATTTTGTCTGCCGGGACCCTCCGCACGAATTTACGCATGAGGCGTACCATACTTTCACCCTTTGGGGGTACAGTCACGAGAAAGGTTGAGAACCACTGATATAGAGGATCAGAATGCACGTCAAGTTCTACGGAGAGAAGATTTAGCCTGATGAAGTCCCAGGCGGTATGTACAAGCTGAATGATATAAGGAAATACTATTGAGAAGATGTCAAGAACTGTGAGTCACTTATATTATTGTCCCATATATCCCATCAGAGCTTTAGTCACTTGTAAGTTCTGCAGTGATGATGGCTGAAACAACAACTCCCAGCATACCTTTACTACTGCTTAGGTCATAGTGGGAGTTCTAGTTAGACATGTTAAAAATTTCTTCAGCACTGTCCACTTGATTGATAATTAATGTATCTGATTATTAAACTGGAAATAATTATACCCAACACTCTACCCTGCTGGTGCACTACAATGCTCAAGGAGCAAAGAGAAGGAGCAAAATCTGGCTTTTGGAGAGAATTTTGCTGAAATGGTTTTTGTGGGGCATGTCACATTTAGGAGCCCCCTTGGTGCCAAAACAGCAAAAAAAAATAAACACATGGCAACTATTTGGGAAACTACACTCCTCAAGGAACATGACAAGGGGTAGAGTGAGCCCTAACACCCGACAGGTGCTTGACGAACTTTCGTTAAAATGGTATGTGAAAATTAATAAATTTTTCCTTTTCACAAGGGGTAATAGAAGAAAATGCCCCCCAAAATTTGTAACCCCATTTCTTCTAAGTATATATGAAATGGCTTTCAGGGGGCATGTCACATTTAGGAAGCCCCTTGGTGCCAAAAAAGCAAAAAATATAAAAAATACCACATGGCAACTATTTGGGAAACTACACCCCTCAAGGAACATGACAAGGGGTAGAGTGAGCGCTAACACCTCACAGGGGCTTGACGAACTTTCGTTAAAATGGGATGTGAAAATTAATACATTTTTCCTTTTCACAAGGGGTAGTAGAAGAAAATGCCCCATTGTAACCCCATTTCTTCTAAGTATATATTAAATGGTTTTTGGGGTCTCATGTGGGTACATGTACATGGTGCGCTCTCACTCCTGAGCCATGTTGTGCGCCCGCAGAGCTCTTTACATCCACATATGGGGTATTTCCATACACGGGAGAAATTGTGTTACACATTTTGGGGGTCTTTTCATTTTCACAAGAGGTAAAATGAGAAAAAGTATGGGGCGAAATGTAATCTTTTTATGCTAACATGCTGGTGTAGCCCCCAACTTTTCATTTTCATAAGGGGTAAAAGGAGAAAAAGACCCCCAAAGTTTGTAACACAATTTCTCCGGAGTACAGAAATACCCCATATGTGGCCTTAAACTGTTGCCTTGAAATACAACAGGGCTCTGGAGTGAGAGAGCGCCATGTGCATTTGAGGCCGAAACGAGGGATTTACATAGGGGCAGACTCGGATGCAAACATGGCACTTGCCTCCTCCACCAAATATACCCTACGGCAGTGTTTCCCAAACAGGATGCCTCCATCTGTTGCAAAACTCCCAGCATGCCTGGACAGTCAATGGCTGTCAATGTTGAGAGTTGTTGTTTTGCCAAGGCTGGTGGCTCAGTTTAGGGAACAGTGCCGTACGAGACGTTTAACATTTTTATGGGGACGGGGGGGGGGGACGGGACTGTGCAAGGGTGTGTGTATATGTAGTGTTTTACTCTTTACTCTTTATTTGTTGTAGGTGCTGTTACGCCTAGCGCTCCGGGCCCCCGCTCCTCCCCGGAGCGCTCACGGCGTCTTTCTCCCTGCAGCTCCCCGGTCGGTCCCGCTGACCGGGAGCGCTGCTCTGTCATGGCCGTTGGGGATGCGATTCGCACAGCGGGACGCGCCCGCTCGCGAATCGCATCCCAGGTCACTTACCCGTTCCCGTCCCCTGCTGTCATGTGCTGGCGCGCGCGGCTCCGCTCTCTAGGGCGCGCGCGCGCCAGCTCCCTGAGACTTAAAGGGCCAGTGCACCAATGATTGGTGCCTGGCCCAATTAGCTTAATTGGCTTCCACCTGGTCCCTGACTATATCTAACCTCCTCCCATGCACTTCCTTGCCGGATCTTGTTGCCCTTGTGCCTAGTGAAAGCGTTTTGTGTGTTTAAAGCCTGTGTACCAGAACTTCTGCTATCTCCCCTGACTACGAACCTTGCCGCCTGCCCCCGACCTTCTGCTACGTCCGACTTTGCTTCTGCCTACTCCCTTGTACCTCGCCTATCTTCAGCAGTCAGAGAGGTGAGCCGTTGCTAGTGGATACGACCTGGTCACTACCGCCGCAGCAAGACCATCCCGCTTTGCGGCGGGCTCTGGTGAAAACCTGTAGTGGCTTAGAACCGGTCCACTAGCGCGGTCCTCGCCATCCCTCTCTGGCACAGAGGATCCACTACCTGCCAGCCGGCATCGTGACAGTAGATCCGGCCATGGATCCCGCTGAAGTTCCTCTGCCAGTTGTCGCTGACCTCCCTACGCTGGTCGCCCAGCAAGCTCGTCAGATCGCCCAACAAGATCACCAGCTGTCGTACTTGACCACCATGACACAGCAACTCCAGTCACAACTACAGCAAGTACAGTCACAGCTACAGCAGCAACAACCATCTCCTCCGCCAGCTCCTGCACCCCTTCCGCAGCGAGTGGCCACTCCTAGCCTCCGCCTGTCCTTGCCGGACAAATTTAATGGGGACTCTAAGTTTTGCCGTGGCTTTCTTTCGCAATGTTCCCTGCACTTGGAGATGATGTCGGACCAGTTTCCTACTGAAAGGTCTAAGGTGGCTTTCGTAGTCAGCCTTCTGTCTGGGAAAGCTCTGTCATGGGCCACACCGCTCTGGGACCGCAATGACCCCGTCACTGCCTCTGTACACTCCTTCTTCTCGGAAATTCGAAGTGTCTTTGAGGAACCTGCCCGAGCCTCTTCTGCTGAGACTGCCCTGCTGAACCTGGTCCAGGGTAATTCCTCCGTTGGCGAGTACGCCATACAATTCCGTACTCTTGCTTCTGAACTATCCTGGAATAATGAGGCTCTCTGCGCGACCTTTAAAAAAGGCCTATCCAGCAACATTAAAGATGTTCTGGCCGCACGAGAGACTCCTGCTAACCTGCATGAACTCATTCATCTAGCCACTCGCATTGACATGCGTTTTTCTGAGAGGCATCAAGAGCTCCGCCAGGAAAAAGACTTAGATCTCTGGACACCTCTCCCACAGTCTCCACTGCAATCTGCGCCTAGGCCTCCCGCCGAGGAGGCCATGCAAGTGGATCGGTCTCGCCTGACCCTGGAAGAGAGGAATCGCCGTAAGGAAGAGAATCTTTGTCTGTACTGTGCCAGTACTGAACATTTTTTGGTGGATTGCCCAATCCGTCCTCCACGTCTGGGAAACGCACGCTCGCACCCAGCTCTCGTGGGTGTGGCGTCTCTTGATGCTAAGTCGGCTTCTCCACGTCTCACGGTGCCTGTTCGGATTTCTACTTCAGCCAGCTCTCCCCTCTCAGCCGTGGCCTGCCTGGACTCTGGAGCTTCTGGGAATTTTATTCGGGAGTCCTTAGTGAATAAATTCCGCATTCCGGTGACCCGTCTTGTCAAGCCACTCCACATTTCCGCGGTCAACGGAGCCAGGTTGGATTGCACCGTGCGTTACCGCACGGAGCCCCTCCTAATGTGCATCGGACCTCATCACGAGGAAATTGTATTTTTTGTTCTTCCTAAATGCACTTCTGAAGTTCTCCTTGGACTACCCTGGCTTCAACACCATTCCCCAACCCTGGATTGGTCCACTGGGGAGATCAAGAGTTGGGGTCCCTCTTGTTCCAAGGACTGCCTTCAACCGGTTCCCAGTACTCCCTGCCGTGACCCTGTGGTTCCTCCTGTATCCGGTCCCCCTAAGGTCATTAAGGACTCTGCCTGCCACAGGAAATGCCTCTCCCCCCCTCCCAGTCCCATCAGGCAAGCCTCTGTGTCCCCTCATGGCCCTCGTCCTGGTGTCACACTGCCCCGTGCCAGGTCTCGCCCTCTGCCCTCTCTCCCCATTCCTACTCCTGCTGTTCTGCCTGCCGTTGAGGAATCCCTCCATCCTTTCCCGGTGTCCTCATCCCAGGGGAGGCAGTTACCGGACAAAGAGAAGGGGAGACCTAAGGGGGGGGGTACTGTTACGCCTAGCGCTCCGGGCCCCCGCTCCTCCCCGGAGCGCTCACGGCGTCTTTCTCCCTGCAGCTCCCCGGTCGGTCCCGCTGACCGGGAGCGCTGCTCTGTCATGGCCGTTGGGGATGCGATTCGCACAGCGGGACGCGCCCGCTCGCGAATCGCATCCCAGGTCACTTACCCGTTCCCGTCCCCTGCTGTCATGTGCTGGCGCGTGCGGCTCCGCTCTCTAGGGCGCGCGCGCGCCAGCTCCCTGAGACTTAAAGGGCCAGTGCACCAATGATTGGTGCCTGGCCCAATTAGCTTAATTGGCTTCCACCTGGTCCCTGACTATATCTAACCTCCTCCCATGCACTTCCTTGCCGGATCTTGTTGCCCTTGTGCCTAGTGAAAGCGTTTTGTGTGTTTAAAGCCTGTGTACCAGAACTTCTGCTATCTCCCCTGACTACGAACCTTGCCGCCTGCCCCCGACCTTCTGCTACGTCCGACTTTGCTTCTGCCTACTCCCTTGTACCTCGCCTATCTTCAGCAGTCAGAGAGGTGAGCCGTTGCTAGTGGATACGACCTGGTCACTACCGCCGCAGCAAGACCATCCCGCTTTGCGGCGGGCTCTGGTGAAAACCTGTAGTGGCTTAGAACCGGTCCACTAGCGCGGTCCTCGCCATCCCTCTCTGGCACAGAGGATCCACTACCTGCCAGCCGGCATCGTGACAGGTGCAGTGTAGTGAAGTGTTTTAGGGTACATTCACAGGAGCAGGGGTTCACAGTGAGTTTCTTTCTGGGTGTTTGAGCTGCGGAGGAAAATTTGCCGCAGCTCAAACTCGCATCGTGAAACTCACTGTAAACCCGACCATGTGACTGTACCCTGTAATTTTTTTTGGGGGGTGGGGGTGAAGACCTCCAGATAGACACAGCTGGAGGCACAATGGTGGGGAAACACCACGTTAGATGACAGACTAACAGTGTTTCCCCACCAGTGTACCTCCAGCTGTAGTAAAACTACAACTCCAAGCATCTATGGCCTGTCAGTGCATGCTGGGAGTTGTAGTTTTGCAACATCTGGAGGCACATGGGTTGGGTAACAGAACCTAAGTCAGTGTTACTCAACCAGTGTGCCTCCATTTGTTGCAAAACTACAACTCCCAGCATGTACTGACAGCCGAACGACATGCTGGGATTTGTAGTTATGCAACAGCTAGAGGCACACAACTACAACTCCCAGCTTGCACAGACAGCCGTTTGCTGTCAGTGCATGCTGGGAGTTGAAGTTATGTGCCTCTAGCTGTTGCATAACTACAAATTCCAGCATGTCGTTCGGCTGTCAGTACATGCTGCTAGTTGTAGTTATGCAAGATCTGGAGGGCCACAGTTTAGAGACCATTGCACAGTGATCTCCAAACTGAGGCCCTCCAGTTCTTGGAGAGCCAGCAACTAACTCACAGAGGATTGCCGCCACTGCAAAAGGATCACCGTCGCTGCAGAAGAATCTCCGCACCGCCCGACACCGGTAAGCCACCGCTGCCACTGTAGGTGGGCAGAACGGGGGGGGGGGTACTGAACTTTAACCCCCCTCCTCCTCTCCCCATCTGCGATTTGTCGGTCGCTCCTGACTGACCGATCGCAGGGATAGGAGGGGTGGCTCTCCTGCTACCTCACTCCTATCCTTCAGGGTGATTAGAGTTGTCTCAGACAGCACCAATCCCCCTTATTTTCCGGGCCATCGGGTCACCAGAGACCCGATTGGCCAGGAAAAATAATGTTTTGCTGGTCATAACTTACCAGCAAATTACAGTGATCGGGACGGCTGCTGATAGAAATCAGCAGTCATCACGTTCCAATCACTGCCTAGCGAGCGGCGGTGATTGGAAATACCAAGGGTGTACAGGTACACTCCTGGTCCTTAACTAACAAGACACAAGGGCGTACGCCCTTTGTCCCAAAACAGGTTAATATGCACCTTTCATGTTGAAAATGCAGTCTTATCTACAGGAGTATGTTTTACAGCAAAATGCGCTGAGCTGCTTACACATATGGGTAAAGTTGATTGTCCCCCATTGATCCTATAGGAACCGGAAGCACAAAAGAGGTTAAAAGGCCCCTCCCCAAACAACCATTCAGTGTTAAAGTACTAAGAAGCATGAATAAATAAAATATACATATACAACTTGTATATGACCAAATCCTGAGACAAAGCCACATTAAGCTTGTAATGTTTAAAGAATGTATGAGAGGTAGACCAAGTTGCTGCTCTGCATACCTGCTCTTACGAGGCTGAGGATCTTTCAGCAGAGGAGACTGCCATAGCTCTAGTTGAGTAAGCTCATAGAGGACCTGGAATCGGAATATCTAATGTTGTGAAAGTTTCATCTAGCTCTTTTCCCCCTGTTGGGACCTTGAAACTGGATAAACAGGTTAGAATCTTTCCTCCATTCTTTAGTCTTTTCTAAATAATTCTTCTTACATCTGAAGTATGGAAGATTTTTTCCTTTTCATTTTTAATTGTCTCCTGCTGGACAATTTTGGCCATACAGGAATAACACAGGGGTTTAACATTTACCTCCGGTAGTTTATCAGGGCATAATTTTTTTTATTCTAGCCTGGCCTCTTTAGGTTTTTTCAGAGGCTGCAGAGACCAAAAGAAGCCAGGGGAAGCACACGCGTGCGCCCATTACCCCTGCATAGTTACCCTCCCTGCAGCATTAACTCCCAGATCACTATGTCAGGGGAATG
This sequence comes from Hyla sarda, assembly GCF_029499605.1. Taxonomy (NCBI): domain Eukaryota; kingdom Metazoa; phylum Chordata; class Amphibia; order Anura; family Hylidae; genus Hyla; species Hyla sarda. The sequence goes on along the minus strand of NC_079189.1, from coordinate 229,360,119 downwards.
TGGGTCTGGAGAGGCATGCCCGAGGAACACGCAACCCGGAGCGGTTACCACAGGAGGGGGAACCTGAAAACTGCCGACCTGCGCTGGCTGGGTATCCATCATTCATCCCATCACCAACCCTAGGACCAGGAGGTAAATACCTCATGCTTCCCATAGGAACATGCCAGGTCCACCCGATGGGACCCCCTGCGATTTCTTGTCCGGTGCCCCGGCTCTCTCCATGAATGCAGTGTGTTGAGCATGGCACGAAGTTCTGGTCATCATGCATCGTCCATGCATCTCTATAGGACAGCCAGAGATACCTGAACCTTGAAAAATACTGATCCAAAAATAAATCATCCTTTTGCAGGAGAACATAATTTCAGCCCTACGTGCAGAATTGGACAGGGCTGCTAATCAGGCTGACAATCTAAATTCATCTGATGAAAAGTCTGCCATAAATGCAACAGATTTCTTAAGAAAAGTAATGTGGTCACACTAGGAAGCACTACACAAGGTTACATGAATACATTGAAAGGTACACTATTTTTTTTACCCATATTTGGGGAGATTTTTGAAAACCTGTGCAGAGAAATAGCTGACCATAGCAACCAATCAGATTGCTTCTTTAATTTTTTTAAAGAATCAGATTGGTGGGCTATGGGCAACATTTTCTCTGCACAGGTCTCCCTAAAAGGTAGGTTCACACGGGAGCACATTCGCAGATACAAGCAGACACACAAAGCTACGGCAGCAGCAGGAAGCTCCCTTTGCTGTGGCTCTGTGACTGTCAGCAGCACATCCGCAGCATTAAATAAGCTGCAGATGCGCTCCCGTGTGACTCTACTCTAAATATGTACCTCAATCTGCTCATCTCCTCCTGCTCTATAACTTGCTAACTAAACATTTTAATAAGGTTGTGGTAGTTTTAGAATGTCTTTTCATGGTGGGAACTCCTCTACAAGAGGCTGCCTTCCTAGTTATTAAAGAAAAAAAATGTTCCTGTTAGAGCCCCCTACACATAAAGAGGCCAAGCCATCTTTATACCTTATACCCCTCTTTTGCCCTTAGCTACATCTTTTACGCACAGGCATAACACTGCTCAGTACTGAAAGGAGGTGCACAGTCATAATTCATTACAAGACAGGCATCTCTTGCCACCAGCTACTGATCATGACCCCAATGCCAGATGTTCTCTGTTATTTATGCTGACCCTGCCAAACCTTTCTCCAAGCATAAAAATATAATTATAGTTATCACTTGCATCCCTATCTCTATAGAAGAGATGTTTTGGCAAATGGATCTTCCGCTCAACATCTCTAACTTCTTTTTATACTTGTTGAGCTAGTGGCAAGAATGGCTGCCAATGCAGGACACAGTGAAAGAAGAAATTTCAGACAGTCTAATCCTGGCACATCAAAACCATCTAGTGAGCAGACCACCTACTACGTATAGAGGAATATCAAAGTGCTCATATTTTCAAATACACTCATCCAATAAAATTCAACGTGGTTAAAGGGGTACTCCCGTGGAAAACATTTTAAATCAACTGGTGCCAGAAAATTAAACAGATTTGTAAAAGACTTCTATAAAAAAAATCTTAATCCTTCCAGTACTTTTTAGGGGCTTTATACTATGCTGTCCATTTTAGGAACTGTCCAAATCCCCATAGCAAACATATGCTGCTCTGGACAGTTACTAAAATTGACAGCAGAGGTCAGCAGAGAGCATATATATAGGTATACAGACCCTAAAAAGTACTGGAAGGATTATGATTTTTTAATAGAAGTAATTTACAAATCTGTTTAACTTTCTGGCACCAGTTGATTTAAAAAAAAAAAAGTTTTCCACGGGAGAACCCCTTTAACCCCTTAATGACTCCGGACGTAAATGTATGTCATGGTGAACTGGTACTTAACGCACTAGGACGTACATTTACGTCCTAAGCATAACCACGAGCATCGGAGCGGTGCTCGGGTCATGCACGGAAGGTCCCAGCTGATAGACGCCGGTAATGGCGGACATCCGCGATCACACGGATGTCGCGCCATTAACCCCTCAGATACCGTGATCAATACAGATCACGGTATCTGCAGCATCGCGGTCACTAAAATGGATGATCGGATAGCCGGCAGCGCTGCCGCAGAGATCCGATCATCCAGAACGGCAGACGGAGGTCCCCTCACCTGCATTCGCTGCCTTCCATGGGTCTTCTGCTCTGGTCTGCGATCGAGCAGACCAGAGCAGAAGATGACAGATAACACTGATCAGTGCTATGTCCTATGCATAGCACTGAGCAGTATTAGCAATCGAATGATTGCTATAAATACTCCCCTATGGGGACTATAAAAGTGTAAAAATTAAAGTAAAAAACCCACCTCCCTCAATAAAAACGTAAATTGTCCCATTTTCTCTATTTCACCCCCAAAAAGTGTAAAAGAAAATATTTTACATACATATTTGGTATCGTCGCATGTGTAAATATCCGAACTATTAAAACAAAATGTTAATGATATGTACGGTGAATGGCGTGAAAGAAAAGAAAATCCAAAATATCTCCAAAAAAATTAATAAAAAATGTATTAAAAGTTTTATATAAGCAAATATGGTATCAATAAAAAGGACAGATCATGGCACAAAAAATGAGCCCTCATACCGCCGCTTATACGGAAAAATGAAAAAAAATTATAGGTCTTCAAAAAAGGGGGATTTTAAACATACTAATTTGGTTAAAACGTTTGCGATTTTTTTCAAAGCGCAACAGTAATAGAAAAGTATGTTATCATGGGTATCATTTTAATCGTATTTACCTAAAGAATAAATAACACATGTCATTTTTACCGAAAATTGTAAGGCGCGAAAACGAAACCTTCCAAAATTAGCAAAATTGCGGCTTTCTTTTTAATTTCCCCACACAAATAGTATTTTTTTGGTTGCGCTATACATTTTATGGTAAAGTGAGTGATGGCATTACAAGGGACAACTGGTCATGCAAAAAAACAAGCCCTCATACTAGTCTGTGGATGAAAATATAAAAGAGTTATGATTTTTTGAAGGCGAGGAGAAAAAAACGAAAATGTGAAAATAAAAGTGTAGCTCCCACCAAGTAATATATAATCTAATATGTCCCTACCTATTAGAAATCTAGCCCTAACCCCCTACCTGGCTTCAAACATTTTTTAAATCGCTTTAATAGAGCAGATTTAGTGCTTCTAAATCTGCTCTATAAAGCAGGGCAGGAAGCAGCGCTTCCCAACAGGCGCAACGTCACTGATGCCTTGCTGGGTGCTTGCTTCCGCCCTCACATCGTCTATGCAGCGCTCCTGTCGGGAGCACGCATAGATGATCTGCCAATAGCACGGCAGGCAGCTTCGGGGTCTCCTCCTCCCTGTTTAGCTGTGCATGTGCTATCCAGGGAGGAGGAGTAGAGGAGCATCGCCGGCCTGCCGTGCACATTGAAAAACTACAACTTCCAGTATGCCCATACAGCTGTCAGGGCATGATTGCTGTTGTAGTTTTTCAGCGGCTGGAGGCACACTGTTTGAGAAACACTCATGTGTAATCAGGGTGCCTCCAGCTGCTGCAAAACTATAACTCCCAGCATGCCCTGAAAGCTGATGACTGTATGGTCATGCTGGGAGTTGTATAAAGTATTATAAGACCTCAGATCAGACTTGCCCATCCGGAGGATCAGCGCAGCAATGAGTGCGCGCGCTGCCTCCGGAGAGGGTAACGGGGCGGGCGGGGCCACGCGCGAGGCCAGTGGAGCTGGCCAATGCGCGCAGCCCCAGCTATCAGCGTGCTCTCTCTCGCCTGTTTGATTGACACCGCAGTGACTGAATTTCGACTCATTTGCCAGGCTGAAATAAGTCGAAATTCTGTAGTGACATCACTGCCGAATGCATTCGGCCACTTGGAGGGCGACCCTTAGTGGCCGAATTTAAAAGTGATTTTAAACTGGTTTAAAATCACTTTTTTTTTAATTAAAGTATATTAGAGATATGTTGTAGTACTTAAGTACTACAACATATCAATTTTTTTATTTCATGACAGTGCCCATTTAGGAGTTAAAGGGGTACTCCGGTGAAATTTTTTTTTTAAATGAACTGGTGCCAGAAAGTTAAACAGATTTGTAAATTACTTTTTACTATTACTATTTTAAAATCTTATTCCTTCCAGTACTTATCAGCTGCTGTATACTACAGAGGAAGTTGTATAGTTATTTTCCACCTGACACCTCTGTCCATGTCAGGAACTGTGCAGAGCAGAAACAAATCCCCATAGAAAACCTCTCCTGCTCTGCACAGTTTCTGACATGGACAAAGGTGTCAGCAATGAGCACTGTGATCAGACAGAAAAGAAATATACAACTTTTTCTGTAGTACACAGCAGCTGATAAGTACTGGAAGGATAAAGATTTTTACATAGAAATAATTTAACTTTCTGGCACCAGTTGATTAGAAAAAAATTTGTTTTCCACCGCTGTACCCCTTTAAGGCCTTTCACTAAATATATCAAAGGTCAATATAGAAACCTCTCTAAATTCAAATTATTTCCAGGACTTTATAAGAAGGTGTTGTTCTCTATGTTTAGAGAAAAGAAGGTTTTTATACCAAGATAGAAGGGAATTCTTTACTATAAAAGGGCCCTGTTAGTTTTTTTTTTCCACTTCACTGGCCTGTTCAACCAATAATCGCCCCATGTAAGGCTTCTTTCACACTACAAAATTACTCTGTAAGGGTGCGTTCACACGGGCGTATTTGTCAGCGGATCCGCAGCTGCGGATCCGCTGACAAGGGCCCTAAAGTGTTGCCCTCTTTGTGCCTGCTAATAGCGGCAATCCGCCGCTACCAGCAGACACACTGCGATGTGCGAGCTGCAGTGTACTCGCACACATCGCGGCCGGTCTCTGTGTAGCTCAGGGAGCCGTGGGAGCGGCCGCGATGTGCGGGATGTGCAGATACACTGCGATTCGCACTTCACAGTGTGTCTGCTGCTGGTAGCGGCAGATTGCCGCTATTAGCAGGCACAAAGAGGGCAGCACTTTAGGGGCCTTGTCAGCGGATCCGCAGCTGCAGTTACGGCAGTTACAAAATCCTATACGGCCGTTAGAAAAACCCATTATAGTCAATGGGATTTTTACATTATCCTTTTTAACCCGTTATAGCCCGTTATTAACAACGTCTGTTATTTTGTGACAGAAGATAGTAACGGGAGAAATAGGGCATGCACTATTTCTCCCGTCATAAAATAACATACGTTATTAATAACGGGCTATAATGGGTTAAAAAGGATAATGTTAAAATCCTATAGACGGGATTTTCTAACGGCCGAATAGGATTTTGTAACTTGTAGCTGATTTTCAGAAGGAACTTCAAACGGATCTTTAAAATGGAGTAATTTTGTTGTGTGAAAGGGGCCTAATAGAGCCCAAAGAGCAGTGACAATATGAAATTCTTTGCCAGAGGAAATGGTCATGAGCATAAAGACACAAAAGAAAGGAAAAAAGGGGATATGCTCCCCTAGTGTAATATGTCAAACAATATGCAATAAGATGATACGTGAATCACTCACCATACGTGATACATACTCACCATTGTTACGCCTAGCGCTCCGGGTCCCCGCTCCTCCCCGGAGCGCGTACGGCGTCTCTCTCTCCGCAGCGCCCCGGTCGGTCCCGCTGACCGGGAGCGCTGCACTGTCATGGCCGTCGGGGATGCGATTCGCACAGCGGGACGCGCCCGCTCGCGAATCGCATCCCAGGTCACTTACCCGTTCCCGTCCCCTGCTGTCATGTGCTGGCGCGCGCGGCTCCGCTCTCTAGGGCGCGCGCGCGCCAGCTCCCTGAGACTTAAAGGGCCAGTGCACCAATGATTGGTGCCTGGCCCAATTAGCTTAATTGGCTTCCATCTGCTCCCTGCCTTTATCTGACCTCCTCCCATGCACTCCCTTGCCGGATCTTGTTGCCTTGTGCCAGTGAAAGCGTTTTGTGTGTCCTAAGCCTGTGTACCAGTACTTCTGCTATCCACCCTGACTACGAACCTTGCCGCCTGCCCCCGACCTTCTGCTACGTCCGACCTTGCTTCTGTCTAGTCCCTTGTACCGCGCCTATCTTCAGCAGCCAGAGAGGTTGAGCCGTTGCTAGTGGATACGACCTGGTCACTACCGCCGCAGCAAGTCCATCCCGCTTTGCGGCGGGCTCTGGTGAAAACCAGTAGTGACTTAGAACCGGTCCACTAGCACGGTCCACGCCAATCCCTCTCTGGCACAGAGGATCCACCTCCTGCCAGCCGGCATCGTGACAGTAGATCCGGCCATGGATCCCGCTGAAGTTCCTCTGCCTGTTGTCGCCGACCTCCCCACACTGGTCGCCCAGCAAGCCCGACAGATTGCCCAACAAGATCACCAGCTGTCGTACTTGACCACCATGACTCAGCAACTCCAGTCGCAGCTACAGCAGATTCAGTCTCAGCTACAGCAGCAGCAACCATCTCCTCCGCCAGCTCCTGCACCTCTTCCGCAGCGAGTGGCCACTCCTAGCCTCCGCCTGTCCTTGCCGGACAAATTTAATGGGGACTCTAGGTTTTGCCGTGGCTTTCTTTCGCAATGTTCCCTGCATTTGGAGATGATGTCGGATCAGTTTCCTACTGAAAGGTCTAAGGTGGCTTTCGTAGTCAGCCTTCTGTCTGGAAAAGCCCTGTCATGGGCCACACCGCTCTGGGACCGCAACGACCCCGTCACTGCCTCTATACACTCCTTCTTCTCGGAAATTCGAAGTGTCTTTGAGGAACCTGCCCGAGCCTCTTCTGCTGAGACTGCCCTGTTGAACCTGGTCCAGGGTAATTCTTCCGTTGGCGAGTACGCCATACAATTCCGTACTCTTGCTTCCGAACTTTCCTGGAATAATGAGGCCCTCTGCGCGACCTTTAAAAAAGGCCTATCCAGCAACATTAAAGATGTTCTGGCCGCACGAGATACTCCTACCAACCTGCATGAACTCATTCATCTAGCCACTCGCATTGACATGCGTTTTTCTGAGAGGCATCAAGAGCTCCGCCAGGAAAAAGACTTAGATCTCTGGACACCCCTCCCACAGTCTCCATTGCAATCTGCGCCTAGGCCTCCCGCCGAGGAGGCCATGCAAGTGGATCGGTCTCGCCTGACCCTGGAAGAGAGGAATCGCCGTAAGGAAGAGAATCTTTGTCTGTACTGTGCCAGTACCGAACATTTTTTGGTGGATTGCCCCATCCGTCCTCCACGTCTGGGAAACGCACGCTCGCACCCAGCTCTCGTGGGTGTGGCGTCTCTTGATGCTAAGTCGGCTTCTCCACGTCTCACGGTGCCTGTACGGATTTCTTCTTCAGCCAGCTCTTCCCTCTCAGCCGTGGCCTGCCTGGACTCTGGTGCCTCTGGGAATTTTATTCGGGAGTCCTTGGTGAATAAATTCTGCATCCCGGTGACCCGTCTTGTCAAGCCACTCCACATTTCCGCGGTCAACGGAGCCAGGTTGGATTGCACCGTGCGTTTCCGCACGAAGCCCCTCCTAATGTGCATCGGACCTCATCATGAGAAAATTGAGTTTTTGGTCCTCCCCAATTGCACTTCTGAAGTTCTCCTTGGACTACCCTGGCTTCTACACCATTCCCCAACCCTGGATTGGTCCACAGGGGAGATCAAGAGCTGGGGTACCTCTTGCTTCAAGGACTGCCTTAAACCGGTTACCAGTACTCCCTGCCGTGACCCTGTGGTTCCTCCTGTATCCGGTCTCCCTAAGGTCGTTATGGACTCTGCCCGCCTTAAGAAGTGCCTCTCCCCCCCTCCCAGTCCAGTCAGGCAAGCCTCGGTGCCTCCTCATGGCCCTCGTCCTGGTGTCACACTGCCCCGTGCCAGGCCTCGCCCTCTGCCCTCCCTCCCCATTCCCACTCCTGCTGTACTGCCTGCCGTTGAGGAATCCCTCCATCCTTTCCCGGTGTCCTCATCCCAGGGGAGGCAGTTACCGGACAAAGAGAAGGGGAGACCTAAGGGGGGGGTACTGTTACGCCTAGCGCTCCGGGTCCCCGCTCCTCCCCGGAGCGCGTACGGCGTCTCTCTCTCCGCAGCGCCCCGGTCGGTCCCGCTGACCGGGAGCGCTGCACTGTCATGGCCGTCGGGGATGCGATTCGCACAGCGGGACGCGCCCGCTCGCGAATCGCATCCCAGGTCACTTACCCGTTCCCGTCCCCTGCTGTCATGTGCTGGCGCGCGCGGCTCCGCTCTCTAGGGCGCGCGCGCGCCAGCTCCCTGAGACTTAAAGGGCCAGTGCACCAATGATTGGTGCCTGGCCCAATTAGCTTAATTGGCTTCCATCTGCTCCCTGCCTTTATCTGACCTCCTCCCATGCACTCCCTTGCCGGATCTTGTTGCCTTGTGCCAGTGAAAGCGTTTTGTGTGTCCTAAGCCTGTGTACCAGTACTTCTGCTATCCACCCTGACTACGAACCTTGCCGCCTGCCCCCGACCTTCTGCTACGTCCGACCTTGCTTCTGTCTACTCCCTTGTACCGCGCCTATCTTCAGCAGCCAGAGAGGTTGAGCCGTTGCTAGTGGATACGACCTGGTCACTACCGCCGCAGCAAGTCCATCCCGCTTTGCGGCGGGCTCTGGTGAAAACCAGTAGTGACTTAGAACCGGTCCACTAGCACGGTCCACGCCAATCCCTCTCTGGCACAGAGGATCCACCTCCTGCCAGCCGGCATCGTGACAACCATAAGGGGTTGTGCTAAGAGCACAACACCTCAGTAGACATCTGGTAAATGTGATGCTTGGATCTGCAGCCGTGGCTTATCCGGAGTCAGTAATGCCACTCCTGTAGGAAAATGATCAGAAATAAACAAAATTTAAGCTTCTAGGCTCTGATCAGATGAAGTAGGTAGGTGTGGACACAGAAATATTGTCCAAAAAGGCATTTATTTGCACAAAGCAACGCGTTTCCGGTCCGTAATGGACCCTTCATCAGGCAGGTGCATCATGAGCATAAAGAGGCCTAGATACATTTCTGAAGTAATAACATTACAGATTATAAATTTGGATACAGAGATTTATTTTCCCTGTTTATAATATTTTATTATTGTTATTTTCAAGATACAATTATCGCACATATACATAAATAAAACTCAAAACAACCAAACCTCTACTTAACAACATCCTACAATCTCTCCCTCTCTCTCACCCCTCTCACCTAACCATCCTTCCGCCTCCCTTTTCCACTCACACCCAGAGTTCACCCCTAATATTTAGGGAGGTTCACACCAACTTATTTAATTGGGTTTCAAAAATTTCCCAGATCTCCTGCCATTTGTCTTTTGACTTATCCTTTACAATCCTATTTAATCTTAATTTCTCCATAATACATATTTGTTTCAATGTTCTAACAATGGAAATTATATTTGGAAGAGTTTGGCTATTCCAACAACTGGCTATTGCCTCCCTTGTTGTAACCAGTACATGGAAGGCTATCACTGAATATTTCGGTTGAAGGTGATTCAAACCCAATGATAATAACGCCATTCCTGGCCCCCAGATAATATCCATAGTTTCACCCCACAATAGCTTCAGTAATTCATATATCTCATCCCAAAACCTTTTTATATGTGGGCAATCCCACCAAATATGTTTTAATGTACCCACCCCCAGCTTACACCGCCAACAAACCGAAGAGTTCTTTGAATTGAATTTAGCCATTTTAACCGGGGTCAGGTACCACCTATATAGTAACTTGCGTGATGACTCCAAATGGGAGAGACAATGTGAAAACTTGACTGGGATAGTAAAGATACCCGACCATGTTTCTTCAGAGATAGAAAACCCTAGGTCAATTTCCCATTTGACCTGAAAATTCATTATTTTGGGCTCTGTTTGTTGTAAAGCTTTATATGATCTAGATATCCCACCTCTACCCCCCTTATTATTAAAGAAATACTCATTGTATCTTGACTTTACTTCAATTCTCCAATCAAAAGAGGAGACACAATGTCGCAACTGCAAATACTTAAAAAAGTCTTTTGGAGGGATTTCAAATTTTTTAGTGATATGTTCAAATGGCAGCAGTCCTGTATCCCCCACAATATCTCCTAGTGTTAAAATACCCTTTTTCATCCAGGCAGCAAAATCTGCTGTTGGTATAAGGAACTGGACTACCGCCAGTGGAACATTCTCCAATATGCATGGGTTTAGGATTTGATGTTGCAACGCGTACCGCCATGCTTCCAAACCCGCGACAACCGTCGCAACATCCCTTCCCATTTTCTTATTTAATAAAGCTGATACCCACAATACTAACCCAGGGGGCACTCCCCCCATCAGCTCAGTTTCCAAGACTACCCAGTGCATCCCCACTTCATTATGCCATAATCTCTGAACCTGGGTTAAGAGGGAAGCGTAATAATATTTTAAAAGGTTTGGGCAGCCTAGTCCCCCTTCTTTAATTGGACGATATAGTATTTGAGCAGAGGTTCTTGGTTTCTTGTTTTTCCAAATATAGTTTAATATTATTTGCTGAAGGATTTTAATTGACTTATTTGGTATTTTAATTGGCATATTGCGAAAGATGTATAAAATCTTAGGCAGCAGCATCATTTTAACTATTGACACCCTCCCCAGCCATGAAATCGGCAGTCTGGAATAAGTTGCCACATCCAGCTTCATTTGAAGTATCAGTGAATCCACATTTAGTTTCCCCGTATACTGTAGCGTAGTCCCTAATTTTATGCCTAAGTAAGTTATGTTTTCCTCTGTCCACATGAATGAATATTTTTCCCCCAAGCACCTTTTAGTTGCTTTATCAATATTAAGCATAAGGGCCACAGATTTTGTTATATTAAGTTTATAAAAACTTACTTTGCTGAACTCCTCTAATATCCTTACTATTGATTTTAAAGATTTCAGTGGGTCAACACATGAAATCAGTATATCATCTGCAAAAAGACTTATTCGATAGTCTCCAGTGCCTGTACCTACTGGGATACCTCGTATGTCACCCGACCTTCTCATTTGCTCCGCCAGTGGTTCTAGAACAAAAAGCAGGGGAGACAGGGGGCAACCCTGCCTTGTACCATTAGAAATAAAGAAGGTTCTAGAGGTTGCCCCCTCTGTTCGCACCCTTGCACTGGGAACAGTATACAAGGCCATGATTGCCCCAATAACCGCTGGTGACAATCCAAACCTCTCCATTACCGAACACAGATAGCCCCAATGAATGCGGTCGAATGCCTTCTCTGCGTCCAGACCCAGCAGGAGAGAAGGCATCCGACCGCGACCCACCCAGTCCATGAGGTCCAGCATGCGACGGGTCCCATCTGATGATTGTCTGCCTTTAACAAAACCCACTTGATCTACATGAATCAGTTCTGGTAATAGTGGACTCAATCTCGCTGCTAATAATTTAGCGTATATTTTTATATCTTCATTCAGCAGCGATATGGGTCTAAAATTGGATGTGATCGTGGGATCTTTCCCCTCCTTTGGGATTAATATAATCTGGGCCTCCAGCATCTCTTTTAGCACTATACCCTTATTAAAAATGTCATTGCAAAGCTCCGTAACCACTAGTGCTAGCCTTATTGCTTGTGTTTTGTAAATTTCGCCTATTAAACCATCCGGCCCTGGAGATTTAGCTAGTTTTAATTTATGTATTTGTTGGAACACTTCCTCTAGTTGGAATGGAGCTTCTAAACTCAACTTTTGATCATCGGAAAGTTGTGGTAAGGGTATTTTAGATAAAAAGTGTTTTATTATTTCAGGGGTGGGTTGAGTAGTTTCTAAGTTATTATTCAAATTGTATAGTTGCTCATAGTAATCTGCGAAAGCATTGGCTATACTTTTGGGGTCAAAGATTCTAATATTATTTTGTAACGTAATATATGTAATTTTCCCCCTTTTTTTATTGATTTTTGTTTGTCTAGCTAAATATCTCCCTGGTCTGTTAGCTAAGTAATATGTATCTGTTTTCTTGTTAATTAGAGCTCTGTTTAGTTTATATAAATCCATATTATGTAAATCGGCGGTAATACTTGATATGCGGGTTGCTATGGAATTATTAAATAAAATTTTGTTCCTTCTATGAAGATCTGCCAACTCCGTCGTTAGCGCTCTTCTCTTAGCTCTATCTTCTTTTTTATAATGAGCTGTTAAACTTATAATTTGTCCTCTGAGTGCTGCTTTAAACGCACACCAGAGCATAGAGACAGAGTTAGTTGATCCTGTATTTATTTCAAAAAAGGTATCAATAAAAGAAGCCAGGGATTTTTTACATTCTTCTTTATTAACAATATAAGAGCTAGCCCGCCATTGTCTATCTGGAGTAACTAAGCCAGGGCCTTTTAATTCCAAGATAATTGGGGCGTGGTCCGACCATGTTATTGTTTTTATTTCGGATACTACTACTGAGTCTAAGAGTGATCTATTAATAAGAAAAAAGTCTATGCGTGTATATACTTTATGCACGTGTGAGTAAAATGTAAAGTCTTTTTCCGTAGGATGTTGGATCCTCCAAATGTCAAATAATTCGTACTTTGAAATGGTTGTTGATACTGGTGTCGGTTCTTTACCTATTACTTTAGATGATGAGTCTACTGAGGGCCAAATGGTTTGGTTAAAGTCCCCCATAATCACAACTCTGTCGCTAGGGGAAAAGATTAATGGAATTAAAGCAGAGAGTCATTGCCCATAGACGTTATCCTTTTTTTTGGCAGTTTTCTGATTTGCCGCTCGTTCTCTAAGGTGGAAAAACGATAGATATGTGTAGCTGTTATTAGTTGTCTTTCCCTCCACCACTAAGCCGGTATAGCTGACACAGGAGTATGGCAGAAGGTGTAAGCCATACTCTCCACCAAGCGTTCTTCGGGACGCCATTTGTTAATTTAGTATGTTTTGTGAAATGTCCAGGGAATAAAATTATTTCAAGGGACATAAGGGTTGTTTTGATTTGTATGTTTGTTTATGACTGCCTCTCCTTCCCCCCACCCAGAGTCACCCATAGGGAGTCCACGCCAAAAAAGAAAGATAGAAAAGAAGTACATCAGGAATGGCATTGCGGGTGGTATCTTTGAACTGTAAAGGATTGAATTCCCCGATCAAGAGATCTAAGGTATGGAGCGAGGCGGTAGAACTTAAAGCAGACATAATGTGTTTACAAGAGACACATTTAGCAATAAAAGATACTTTTAGGTTGAACCACAAAATGTTCCCTGTAATTTATCAGGCCCCAGCACCGAGTAAAAAAGGAGGGGTGGCACTAATTATTAGTAAGTCGATACAACTAATAGACCCAGTGGTAGATATCGATAAGGAAGGAAGTTATGTGTCTCTCAGGTGCAAGATCGGAGGGATCTACTATGTATTTATTGGATTATATGCTCCAAATCGTAACCAAAACCGATTTTTGAATATGGTTCTTCGCAGAACTCCTTTTTTAGTTAGCGACAGAGATTTATTTTAATTGCCAGGTTAGAGTCAAATAGTAATTGTCTTTGCAGGGTTTCTTTTCCCTTATTCTTGATCACCACTCAGTATAATAGGCTAAACTGTAGAATAAATATTGTCTTTACGATCTTTGGGGGAGATCAAGCCGTCTTATAGTAAGATTCTTTGTTGCCCCTAGCAACCAAAGCAATTTGAGGTTGCTATGGGCAACAAAGAGAATCTTACTATAAGACATAATGATAAATTTCCCTTTATGTTACTCAGGGCTCAAGTCCTGCAGGAACGGGTGGGAACTGAGTTCCTGCACTTTTTCAACAGCAGGAACACCGTTCCCATTAGCAAGAATCCTGCAGAACCAGCCATTGAGTGGAAATCTTGGGTGAGTACCCCCACTTTTTTTCCCAGGACTTGACCCCTGATGTTACTGCATGAGAAAGGAGGGTTCTCTAGTATATGGAACATCACAGTACATCCATAAACAAAAAAAAACCTTCCTGCACATAAAAAGTATTGTCCTCATTGTTTTAAGAGGGGACTGGGACTGAATAGTGACTATTGCTCTGCTCTGGCAGTGGGAAACAGTGACGGTGTTGAGACCACGTAAAGTTCCCAACTTTCTTCCATACCCTGTAAATCAGCTAAACCTGAATAGTTGTGAGTCCTTCCAAAATAACAAAGTAACTTGTTACTGACCAACTTATTCCATCTCTTTAGAAAAATAGAAAGTAGGGAAATGGCGAGGTTCTCAAGGACTGTGGGTTGGTTTGTGTAGGTGAAATTAATCTATGTATAGTATGTGAGAATTAGTACATAGCATTAAGACCTGAGAAGAGGTATAGATTTATATAGAAAAATAGTATTGGTGGAATAGAATGTTATACAGTATATACCAATTTGTATGTATAGTGTGTGGTATAACTGTACCACACACTATACATACAAATTGGTATATACTGTATAACATTCTATTCCACCAATACTATTTTTCTATATAAATCTATACCACTTCTCAGGTCTTAATGCTATGTACTAATTCTCACACACATAGATTAATTTCACCTACATAAACCAACCCACAGTCCTTGAGAACCTCGCCATTTCCCTACTTTCTATTTTTCTAAATATTTAAGGTGGGTTGAGGATACCACCAGGTGAAAGTTCTCGGACCTCCACACAGATGGAGTACATCCACATATAATTTATATTCCATTTCTTTGCTAATACTATAAAAGTAACACTTTGTAACAAATGATACCATTTCCCATTAAAGTATCAGTAGACTCTATACACTACACCCATGAAAACTAATAGCTAAAGGCAGGGCAACGGGAGTGTCTCCTAACTGTGCACAAACCCTTGACATACACAATGTAACATGATGCTCATAACATGGTTGTGTAACCAGCCCGCCCCTTTAAAGATTGCATCACCAAGACAATGTGCAAACACACTGGAAACCACAGTCCATTCAGAAGGTGTTGGCTAGCCTGCTGTGGTACGTATTTCTCAATTGTGTCCTCCTCGGAATTAAAATAGCCTTAAATAATTTAGAAAGTTTACAGGGATAAATAGATTAAAGCAGTAATCCAGACACGCCTTTATAGCTAGTGTTATTGTATACACACTAAATGGGAATTAGGAGAAGCTGTATTTCTTCACATACTTAGTAAGCATACATTAAAAGGGGTTTATACAGGGTGTTTGGGTCAAAATCACACGGCTGAAAAACAAAAATATACTGTACGGTTAAACGTACAAAAACCAGTATACTGCTGAGACACGCCTGCACTGTGTTAATGGTTTACAGTGCCATCATGTGGACACACTAAGTCTGTAGAAATGTTTGCCACATAATATATTCATACTTCAGCTGTATTCACTCTATAATCATATCTCACTACATATTTTTGTTCTGTCATTTGTACAGAAGCCTATATAAAAATGTTTCGTTTATTTTTTTGTTTTTTTTATGTAATAGAGTTGCAAGGTAAATTTGTTGGTATATATGTGGTGAGCCAGAAGGGTAGTGATATAGGGGTGTTGCAATGATGCTACAGGGTCTGGACGTATTAGCCCTTAGTTTGTCGTGACACCAGGGTGCGGTTGTTTTGTATAGAAGGCCCTGCCGACAACCGGTCCACAAACGGCAGGATGATAAACGGAATGTCCACAGCAGGTTTTATGAGATAACTGGAACTTTTACTGAACTTCATATGCAAACAGTCTTTAAAATTAAACAGTTTCTCTTGAGGTAACCGGGATGCAGGTTCCTCACAGGCTTTGCTGGGACTAATAGTCTTGAGCTTTAAGCAGGCCACTGTGCTACTAATTGTTGGATTTGAGTTGAATAGTAGTCACAAAGAATTTGTAGATAGAGCTTTATAACTCACGATTTTAGTGGCTGCTGGATCTTTAGGCTTTGGCCTAGTTGAGATGAATTGAGATATGCTGATTGTGCTTGCTTAGTGTCCTGCATGAAGGAAGTGCAGGAACAAGAGGGGGAATTTAGAGACTACAGCCTCCTATATACTAAGGGGGCTGGACTAATCCCATTGGTTGTCAAGCCTGGAGGTCCTGAACCCAGAGAACTCTGGGTACATCACATGACTCCGGAAGGTCCTAAACATTTATACCATCTCTTATACATATTGTACAATATACAGAAACACATTTATACAAGGCGAACAAGGGGCAAGCCCTGCAGGAGAGCCCTATGGAATGGAGGGACTCTAACTGAGGGGACTTTAGACAGGGACAGGACAAGGTCCTGTACAAGGACACCACGTATACAAAGGGGAAAATGGGCCCTAATGCAAAATTACCAATCCGGATCCTTCCATATGATTTCATGCCTCCATTTGTAGTCTAGAGTGCCCAATGCTTGTGCACTGACCTGACCAGGGCCAATGATAGATATGATTGTACAGAGTGTGGGACGCTCAAGGGATGCCCTAGACATACTTTTAATATTAACTGCAAAATGTTGTAGCCTTTAGATGTAAACCTGCATTTAAATTATGAAATCATTATTTGATTTACCACACAGGCACATATACAGTATATGTACACAGGGCTGGTGCAAGGATTTTTGCCAACCAAGGCGAAAGCCAATTTTGCCACCCCTTGACCACGCCCATTGACACACCCAACCTTACTACTGAGGAGATACACTGTAACAACCCCCCTCCTCATGAAATCTCCTTACTATTGGGGTGACAAACTGTAACAAACCTCCTTCTCATGTAATCAACTACTACTGGGGTAACACTGTAAAAAAAAAAACTCCTCACGTGACGGTGGTTCAGGTTGGGTGGGTGCTTCGGATGAGTGGCGGGTGCTTCAGATGCTGGTTGGTTACTTTATTGCAGTGGGCAGAGCGGCACCCCCCTCAAGAGAGCGCTCTAGGTGGCTGCCTATTTTGCCTATAGGCAGAACAGGCCCTGCATGCATAGGCATACACCTACAAACACACATATGGAGGCAATTGAACACCAGTTAACATGCAAATTTGCTGCAGATATTCACTTCAAATTTAAAATCTGCAAAGATTTTTTTATCTGTTGAGATTTTGCTGGGGGTCTAATTTTACACTATAGTATATTCTATGACAGATTGGCGGCAGCAAACCATGCACAAAAGTCCACACAATTTGGTGCAGATTTGCCACTATGAACATTTGTTCCAGATAAATGTGATGGCCCAGTACGGGATAGTGTAACCCCGTACCTTCCCTGCCCTGTCAGGCAGAGTCCCTCCGTGTCCCAAGGGCCGCCTGCAGTGTTTCTCCCATTGTAAATATGTTATGCATTATGCTGTGTATAGTACCTTTAACAAGTTATATCATGTGATTGTTACCCAGGAGGTATCAGTGACCAGCTGACCCCCAGAGTGACCTATGGGTTACCTGCTAGTCTCCCCCATATAAGTCTTTATTGCCCCCATGCCTAGCCCAGGATCCAGCGGTATACCTTAGGATGGTTATAGGCTAAACCCCGCCCTGGTGTCACGTATACAAGGGTTTAATGCCATCTGCCCTGCACCTCACACCCCGCCACATCACATAAACATACCACATAGTAACCTTGCCAAAAGTTGTCCTTAGCAAGCTTCTGGAAATTCAGCTTCTCAGTAACAACAAACATGAAATATCATCATAGACAGGAATTCAAAATGAAGGTGTCAGTTCTTGGAGCAACTGGACAGACAGGTGCAGCCCTGGTGACCCAAGCCCTGCAGGACGGACATGAAGTAACAGCTCTTGTAAGAAACATCAGCAAAATAACAATCCAACATGAGAAACTTAAGGTACTGTATATACTCTAATCACAAATACCTAGGTAGAGTCTCAATTTTTGTGCTTGCAAGCTTTAATGGGGTACTCCGGTGCTTAGACATCTCATCCCCTATCCAAAGCATAGGGGATAAGATGCCTGATCACGGGAATCCCGCCACTGGGGACCCCCGGGATCTTGCACGCGGCACCCCGTTTGTAATCAGCGTGTTCGCTCCGGGACTGATTACCGGTGACTACAGGGCGGGCGGCGTGACAGTACCCCTTTAAGAATAAAAAAAATAGGATAATGCTGAGGCCATGAAAAAATACAAAAAACAAACAACAAAATACTATTCTTTCCTGCCTCTGGTACTCTGGTAGTCACACTGCTGCTCCCACTTTTTTGCTTCTGGTCCCCCCGCCACTCATTTCTTTAGCCTGCTTGAGAGGCTAAAGCGCTTGGAGCAGGACCTGCCCACTCAGTCAATCATTAACTGGTGATTGGCTGAGCAGGCAGGTCCTGCTCCAAAGCAGGGTGAAGAAACAAGTGTTGGGAAACAGAGGTAGGCAAGTAGATTTTTTTATCTACTATTTTTCCATGGCCCAAGCACTAAAACACCATTAGTATGGTGATATGCAAGTATTTTCTTAAAAGTTGTTTCCTATTCATGAACTTTTCCTGGCCTTACTTTTCTCCTTCAAAATTCACTTCTGGTACTAGGACATTTCTGTAAGTGATATCGGAAGCTTCTTTTCAAGGTAGTTATGTATTTTAGACGACTTGTGCAAATACATGCCATGATCTTGTTTTTAGAATAATAAGCTTTATGTTGTGGTATATCAGTCTATTAAAATGTATGTTTTTTTTTTGTTTGTTGTTTTTTTTTTTTTAGGTAGTAGAAGCCAATATATTTTCAGCAGACTCATTAACTGAACATTTCAAAGGGCAGGACGCAGTTGTATCTTGTCTGGGATTCCAATATAAAATGTTCTCATCAATAAGTGGTTACACAGACTCCATGACTGCCATAGTAGGGGCCATGCGACAGACTGGAGTAAACAGGATGGTGACAATGACTTCCTGGTACACAGACAGTATGTATCTACAGACATTAATATTTTTTCGATAAGAAACATTTTTCATAAACCTTATATTAGGCCTAGAACAGAAAGACCAAATGAGTCCCCTCAAGTATGACAGTCTATGCCCAAAACTGCTGATAACAAGAGAAACTCAGAGGAAAGGCGTGTAGCGACCAATAAAGGTACAAAAGTTAACTTTATTTAACATATATGCTCAATGAATCACAAACATTTAAAAACAAATAAAATAGACCAATAGACAAGATGCTGGAGGACCGACTAACAGGAGGGTACAAACAAAGCAAAATGCAGCTATATAGCTGAAGTTAGTACAATACAGAGTATTTCACAAAGTATCAGTTAATGTAAACAACATAAGGTGCAAGTGAACTGCACATAGAGGAGTCAATGGTATCCATCAGGAGCCAAAGCATAAAGTGCCTAAGCACACGTGAGGGAAACAGAAATACTCTGTAAACACAGACAAGTAGATTACCACAGTGGGACCAATGTGAGCGTGTGCCTCCGTCACCTGACGTTTCGCTGGGGAGCTTCTTCCGGGGTGTGGGTTTTTAAATGTTTGTGATTCATTGAGCATATATATTAAATAAAGTTCACTTTTGTACCTTTATTGGTCGCTACACGCCTTTCCTCTGTGTTTCTCTTGTTACTAGAACAGAAAGAGCTTAACTGTTGCATATATTTTTGCCATTATGACTACCACTTACAACAGAAATCAAACTTTTCAAGATAGAATGCTTCCTTTTATTAAAAGGAGTTATCCAGCCATTTAAGATTGATGTCCTATTCTCAGTGGGTCTTAGTGGGTGGCTACTGGTATGGTGATGCAATGCCCGTGGCACCATTAAACAGCTGAATGACAGGCGTGCCGAGAGTTGGATCCCCACCTAACTAATATTAATGGTCTATCCTTGGGATAGACCATCAAGCTTATAAGTCTGAAAAGCCCTTTTGAGGCTGGGGCTACACAGCATTTTAGTCATGGCAGGGATTGCGCGACCAAAGATTGCAGTGTTACACTGTGTGGACCATGCTGCATCACAGCTAAGGTAAATAAAATAGGGTTGCACTGCAACCAAAAAAGAGGCAGTGACCGCAACCTATCCGAGAACTTTGATCGCAAGGTCACAATCACCTTGTAGCTCCAGTCTAATACTTGTATTACAAACCAGCAATTTAAATCAATATTTGGTGCCAATAACACTTGGAAGAGAGTGGTTCCAAAAGAAGGAAATGTGTAGGAGGAACGTAAGAAAAGCCTTATACTTTTACATCCACCTATGTCTTTTACATCCACCTATGTGCTTGACTTAAGCGTTGTAATGTCTTGATCTTTTACATTGTCTCACTGAAAGACATTAGGGGAGATTTATCAAAACCTGTGCAGAGTAAAAGTTGCCCAGTTGCCCATAGCAACCAATCAGATCGCTTCTTTCATTTTCAAAAAGGCCTGTGGAAAATGAAAGAAGTGATCTGATTGGTTGCTATGGGCAACTGGGCAACTTTTCCTTTGCACAGGTTTTTGATAAATCTCCCCCATTGTTGCAGGTTATAAGCCTCATACACTAGTGCACATTATTACTTCATACAAGCCCTAAAGTCTTCAATTGGATCATTCAATACCTTTAATTTCTTGCAGAGCCATACAGAGTTATTTCTCAGATACCATTAAAATCTGACAGAAAAAAATAAAATTATATTAACCTTTCTCAGATCAATAAATACAACTCTCAGTGTCATATACCTTCTAGCTCTTTGACTGATCTTACATATATGCCTTTACAACTTTTTGGGTTAAGGTATTAAAAACACGTTCCTACACAAACAACCCTTTCCCTTATACCTTCACATGCTAAATGCTCCCTAGTCCTTAGTACAGTTCTTGGAAGGAATCAGTCACATGACGTGTCTTCATATCATGAAACTGTTCATCCACAAAGAATTCAATGCTACACGAAGCAACATATGCACTCCATGGCCCAGATTTATCAAACTGTGTGAGAGAAAAATATAGAGTGATTTTCCCACAGCAACCAATCACAGCTCAGCTTTCGCTTTACCACAGCTCATAGCTGAGCTGTGATTGGTCACTGTGGGAAAATCACTAAATTTTTTTCTCTCTCACGCAGTTTGATAAATCTGAGCCATAGTATATGCATATTCATCTTTATACAGCATCTGGTACACAGTTCTGCCATGTGATTAAGGCCTTGCATGTACACCAACCTTACATACAGTATAGACTGTGTAGTCATTGTAGATATAGGTAGAAATGTAGAAAATATTAGCGGTGGTTATTTCCTGCTGTTTTAAGTAAGTAATTTTATTTTTATTTTTTTTCCAACAGCTAGCTCAGCACAGAATGCCTCATTCTTCGTGAGAAATCTACTTGTACCGCTTATAAAAAGTGTCCTCATAAACATGCGTGAGATGGAAAACTATCTAGAAAAAGAGTGTACTGATCTTAACTGGACTGTTGTAAGACCACCAGGGCTTCAGAATACACCAGTGACTGGTAGGCATTCACTTTATTTACATATTTGTAGGAATAAGTAAAAAAAAAAAACAGCCAAATTCAAAATTCCATATCCAAAGTATAACTGCACTGACAGAACATGTTGACTGTTTTGATTGGTGGGGGTCCAAGTACTGATTATAAAAAGGGGCAAAAGCTCTAAGCTCGGCATTGCCTTTTAGCTCATCTTCAGGTAGCAAAGAAAATGCTTGGCCAAGTGCTTCTGCCCCTTTCATTTTATTGACTAGTGAGGGTCATAACAACCAGAGACCCCCATAGGAAAAACTTCTACCATGTGCAGTTATACTTTGAGTCCAGGTTCACGTCACACATTTTTCACACGTATTCTAATGTGTATTCTGTGTGCAAAAAAATTATTTTGGTAGGCCAACAAAAAAAAAAAAATATAGGGATTAACTATCCCTTTAATATTGAAGGTGTCAATGTGTAGGGACATACTATTTGGAGATGAGCGAAGTTACAGTGATTCGATTCGTCACAAACTTCTCGGCCCGGCAGTTGATGGCTTTAGCCTGCGTAAATTAGTTCAGCTTTCAGGTGCTACGGTGGGCTGGAAAAGGTGAATACAGTCCTAGGAGAGAGTCTCCAGCCCACCGGAGCACCTGAAAGCTGAACTAATTTATGCAGGCTAAAGTCAGCAACCGCCAAGCCGAGAAGTTCGTGATGAATCAAATCACTGTAACTTCGCTCATCTCTAATACTATTGACAAGGGAAATTGTAATACCCAGTAGTCAACTTATAATTCCTAAAGGGGTTATCAAAGGACCGTTACAATACAGAGTAAGGAGTATGTTCACATAGGGTTGTACTTTGCTACTGCGTATTTTACATATGTAGAAGTCAATGGGTAGCTAAACCGGCTGCGTGTTTTGCTACCCATTGACTTCAGTGGTGTCAAAAATATGCAGCAGCAAAATATGGCACGTGTAACCCTACCCTAAAGTTACAATTTCTTTTGGAATACGAGTATTTAGTAAAACAGACAGGTAAGGATATCAAAGTGATAATTTTTTACGCAGTCCATACACAGGGCAGTACAGTTGTACGAAGCCCAGCGGGTTCCGTGTGCGAGCCCAATTCTAATTTATGGGACTTGTGCATGAAGCTCGTTGGTAGTCATATGGTTGTCTCGGCAACTATACTGCCCATCATAAACTACATTGCACTATGCCTGTTTTGGAGATTGGAAAGATTAGAAGTAAGCTAAATGAACCTCAAGTTTAGTACTTAGTAATGTAATACTATTTTGAATTTGTTACAGAAAAAGAAATCTTGACCCATGAAGGATATTTTGTCCCAGATGAGAAAGGTTACCCAATAACCAACACAGTATCACGGGCAGATGTTTCACGCTTTATGCTCTCTACGCTCAGTGATAACAGGTGGACAAGAAAGATAGTCGCAATGTGTTGTAAATAATTGGAAGGAATTTCGAGTGGTAATTGGAATGTATTTACTCTCAGTTTATGTTTTACAACCAATTGCTTTGGGTCTTTTATGCAGTTTTGGACACTTGATTATGCACTTTTTGACTGCACTCCTGGAAATACACACTTGGAGTGATATTATCGACAAACTGTTTTAGCAGCGATTATATTACCATGGAAATGGTCATGTTTATAATTTTTTATCTTGTAAATGACATGTACAGTATGTGCTCATGTGCCCAATTACAAATTATTACATAACTTTTATAGTACAGAAATAAACATGAAACAAAAAATTTGACATGAGCTTTTTACTAGTGTATTGTCTTACTTACAATGTACATTATACATGCCAAAAGCTTTAGTCGCTGGGGGTCCCTCACCAATCATTAAAATGCGAAGAGAAAAGCGCTCGGTGGTAGGCTTTACTTTCTGGCTTGCAGCGATCTATATCACCTTTCACTGGACTTGTAATGGAGCAGCTGAATGGAGATTGTTATAGTGTACTTATACTCACTCACTCTACTGGGTCTTAGTACTGTTACTATGCTACATATGACCTTCTGATCAGTTTTTGTTCATTTTTGGGAGGAAGCATGATAAGAAAAAAAATACAATATATAATTTTATAGTTATAATTTTAATTTCTATGGGACAATTATTGGATAGCAATTTTTTTTAAATGTTTTTCTCTTTTCACAGTGAAAAAAATGTAATTGCATTTTGTTGTGTAGCTAAAACATTTTTATTTTGCAGCCCACAGTTGTGTGAGGGCTTGTTTTTTGCCAGAAGTCATTGTTTGTTGGTACAATTTTTTGAGATTGCTCTGATGTCCACCATTAACCCCTATGGTGTCATGATCAATTCTCATCACAGCATCTGCAGCAATTAAAGGGGTCCTCCAGTGGAAAACATTTTTTTTTTTTTTTTTATAAAATCAACTGGTGCCAGAAAGTTAAACAGATTTGTAAATTACTTCTATTAAAAAATCTTAATCCTTCCAGTACTTATTAGCTGCTGAATACCACAGAGGAAATTCTTTTCTTTTTGGAACACCGTGCTCTCTGCTGACATCATGACCACAGTCCTCTCTGCTGACATCTCTGTCCATTTTAGGAACTGTCCAGAGAAGGAGAAAATCCCTATAGCAAACATATGCTGCTCTGGACAGTTCCTAAAATGGACAGAGATGTCAGCAGAGAGCATTGTGCTTATGATGTCAGCAGAGACCACTGTGTTACAAAAAGAAAAGAATTTCCTCTGTAGTATTCAGCAGCTAATAAGTACTGGAAGGATTAAGATTTTTTAATAGAAGTAACTTACAAATCTGTTTAACTTTCTGGCACCAGTTGATTAAAAAAAAATGTTTTCCAGTGCCTTTAATGATTGCTTTGCTATCAATAGTCCTCTATGGAGACTTTAACCCCTTGGGGACGGAGCCCATTCTAACCCTAAGGACGAGAGCATTTTTTGCAAATCTGACCACTGTCACTTATACATATTCTACTTTATGGTAGTGGTAAATTTTTTTCGATATTTGCATAATTTCTTGGTGAAAAATTCAAAAATTTGATGAAAAATTTGAAAATTTAGCATTTTCTAACTTTGAAGCTCTCTGCTTGTGAGGAAAATAGACATTCCAAATAAATTATATATTGATTCACAAATACAATGGGGGAGATTTATCAAAACCTGTGCAGAGGAAGAGTGGTGCAGTTGCCCATAGCAACCAATCAGATTGCTTCTTTCATTTTTAAAGAGACCTGTGAAAACTGAAAGAAGCGATCTGATTGGTTGCTATGGTCAACTGCACCACTCTTCCTCTGCACAGGTTTTGATAAATCTCCCCCCCATATGTCTACTTTATATTTGCATCATAAAGTTGACATGTTTTTACTTTTGGAAGACATCAGAGGGCTTCAAAATTCAGCAGCAATTTCCCACTTTTTCACAAAATTTTCAAAATCGGAATTTTTCAGGGATCAGTTCAGTTTTAAAGTGGATTTGAAGGGCCTTCATATTAGAAATACCCCACAAATTACCCAATTATAAAAACTGCCCCCCCTCAAAGTATCCAAAATGACATTCAGTAAGTTTGTTAACCCTTTAGGTGTTTCACAGGAATAGCAGCAAAGTGAAGGAGAAAATTCAAAATCTTCATTTTTTACACTCACATGTTCTTGTAGACCCAATTTTTGAATTTTTACAAGTGGTAATAGGAGAAAAAGCCCCCCAAATTTGTAACCCAATTTCTCTCGAATAAGGAAATACCTCACATGTGTATGTCAAGTGTTCAGCGGGCGTAGTAGAGGGTTCAGAAGGGAAGAAGCAACAATGGGATTTTGGAGAGTGAGTTTTTCTGATATGGTTTTTGGGGGGCATGTCACATTTAGAAAGCCCCTATGGTGCAGAACAGCAGAAAACCCCACATGGCATACTATTTTGGAAACTACACTCCTCAAGGCACGTTACAAGGGGTCCAGTGAGCCTTAACACCCCGCAGGTGTTTGACGACTTTTTGTTAAAATCGGATGTGTAAATGAAAAAAACATTTTTTCACTAAAGTGCAGTTTTTTCCCCAAATTTACAATTTTAAAAAGGATTATGGGAGAAAATGCCCCCCAAAATTTGTAACCCCATCTCTTCTGAGTATGGAAATACCCAATGTTAGGATGTAAAATGCTCTGCTGGCGAACTACAATGCTCAGAAGAGAAGGAGCGCCATTGAGCTTTTGGAAAGAGAATTCG
Organism: Hyla sarda; assembly: GCF_029499605.1. Lineage (NCBI taxonomy): Eukaryota > Metazoa > Chordata > Amphibia > Anura > Hylidae > Hyla > Hyla sarda. The sequence goes on along the minus strand of NC_079189.1, from coordinate 229,334,595 downwards.
TTTGGAATGGTAGTCAGGGGCCATGTGCGTTTACAAAGCCCCCTGTGGTGCCAGAACAGTGGACCCCCCCCCACATGCGACCCCCCCACAGTGGACCCCCCCACATACACCCCTCACAGAATTTAATAAGGGGTGCAGCGAGTATTTACACCCCACTGGCGTTTGACAGATCTTTGGAACAGTGGACTGTGCAAATGAAAAATTTAATTTTTCATTTTCACGGACCACTGTTCCAAAAATCTGTCAGACACCTGTGGGGCATAAATGCTCACTGTACCCCTTAATGCACTACATGAGGGGTGTAGTTTCCAAAATGGGGTCACATGTGGGGGGGTTCATTGTTCTGGCTCTATGGGGCTTTGTAAACACACGTGGCCTTCAATTCCGGACAAATTTTCTCTTCAAAATCCCAATGGCGCTCCTTCTCTTCTGAGCATTGTAGTTCATCCGCAGAGCCCTTTACATCCACATATGGGGTATGTTCTTACTCAGAAGAAATGGGGTTACAAATTTTGGGGGGCTTTTTTCCTATTCTCCCTTGTGAAAATGAAAAATTTGGGGTAACACCAGCATTTTAGTGAAAACATTTTTTTTTTTCATTTTCCCATCCAAATTTAATGAAAATTTGTCAAACACCTGTGGGGTGTTCAGGCTCACTATAACCCTTGTTACGTTCCATGAGGGGTGTAGTTTCCAAAATGGGGTCACATGTGGGTATTTATGTTTTTGTGTTTATGTCAGAACCGCTGTAAAATCAGCCACCCCTGTGCAAATCACCAATTTAGGCCTAAAATGTACATGGTGCACTCTCACTCCTGAGCCTTGTTGTGTGCTCGCCGTTTTGCAACAGCTGGAGGCTCTGTTTTGGAAACACTGCCGTACAATACGTTTTTCATTTTTATTGGGGGGGACAGTGTAAGGGGGTGTATATGTAGTGTTTTACCCTTTATTATGTGTTAGTGTAGTGTAGTCTTTTTAGGGTACATTCACACTGGCGTGTTACGGTGAGTTTCCCGCTAGGAGTTTGAGCTGCGGCGAAAAATTTGCTGCAGCCCAAACTTGAAGCAGGAAACTTACTGTAAACCTGCCCGTATGAATGTAGCCTGTACGTTCACATGGGGGGGGCAAACCTCCAGCTGTTTCAAAACCACAACTCCCAGCATGTACTCACAGACCGTGCATGCTGGGAGTTGTACTTTTGCAACAGCTGGAGGCACACTGGTTGGAAAACCTTCAGTTAGGTTCTGTTACCTAACTCAGTATTTCACAACCAGTGTGCCTCCAGCTGTTGCAAAACTACAACTCCCAGCATGTACTGACAGACCGTGCATGCTGGGAGTTGTACTTTTGCAACAGCTGGAGGCACACTGGTTGAAAACCTTCAGTTAGGTTCTGTTACCTAACTCAGTATTTTCCAACCAGTGTGTCTCCAGCTGTTGCAAAACTACAGCTCTCAGCATGTACTGATCGCCGAAGGGCATGCTGGGAGATGTAGTTATGCAACAGCTGGAGGTTATGCAACTGCAACTCCCAGCATGCCAAGACAGCTGTTTGGGCATGCTGGGATTTGCAGTTTTGCAACATCTGGAGGGCTACAGATTATAGACCACTGCACAGTGATCTCCAAACTGTGACCCTCCAGATGTTGCAAAACTACAAATCCCAGCATGCCCAGACAGCAAAGAGCTGTTTGGGCATGCTGGGAGTTGTAGTTTTGCAAGATCTGGAGGGATACAGTTTAGAGACCATTGTATAGTGGTCTCAAACTGCAGCCCTCCAGCTGTTGCAAAACTACATATTCCAGCATGCACAAACAGCTGTCTGGGCATGCTGGGAGTTGTAGTTTTGCAACATCTGGAGGGCTACAGTCTCAGACTGTAGCCCTCCAGATGTTGCTAGGCATCCAGGGAGCCGTCCTCTTCTGCCACACGACGTCGCCACCCACCGATCTCCGTCGCCCGCAGCCTCCGGACGGGTAAGTGGATCTTCGGTGCCCGGTCCCCTTCGGTTCCGCGTTCTGCCCCGCCTATTGTGGGTGGGCAGGACGGGGAAAACAAAAGTTAACCCCCCCGCCCCCAATCTGCTATTGGTGGTCGTGTCTAGACCACAAATAGCAGGGAAAGGAGGGGTGGCACCCCTGCCACCTCACTCCTATCCCTTCAGGGGGATCGTAGGTGTCTTAGACAACCGCAATCCCTCTTATATTCCGGGTCACCATAGACCCGTAATGACCCGGAATAGGCGCAAATCGCAAATGTGAATTTATTGACCCCCTTGGGCATTTGCACGGGATGCCTGCTGATAGATATCAGCAGTCACCCCGGTCCGGTCCCTGCCTGGTGCGCGGCGGGGACAGAAATTCCCACGGGCGTATGGATACGCCCTTCTCCTTAAGCACCAGGATGCAAGGGAGTATGCATACGCCCTTCGTCCCCAACAGGTTAATAGTGTAAAATAAATGGTTAAATAAAAAAATATATATCTTTTTTTTTAACATATGTGATATTGGCAGGTCCGAATTATCAAAATATAATGAATATGATGAACAGTATAAACGTGGGAAAAAAAAACAACTGATGCTTTTTTGTCACATCACATTCCAAAAATATAAAAAGCAATTAAAAAGTCACATATGCACACAAGTTTGTTGTGTCCTTAAAAGGAGCACGCCAGTGGAAAACTGTTTTAAATCAACTGGTGCCAGAAAGTTAAACAGATTTGTAAATTACATCTATTCAAAAATCTTACCACAGTGCTCTCTGCTGACACTCTTTTTATTATAAATATATAAAACTTAACAAAACAGAAAAACAGGCTTAACTAGCAATAACAGCTTAACTAGCAATAACAAAACACAACACAACACAACAAAACCTGCCTAACCGGCCAGCCCAGCTTAGCTGATCTAACAAAACACATAACATTATACCTACATATAAATTACCTACATATAAATTGTCAAAAATACTATCACACACACACACACACACATACCCACGCCTAAACATAAAAAATAGCTTTACTTAGCTTTAAACTAAAAACAACCAGACTTGGTAAAAACTCAACTGCACATTACATTCACAACTAACACCCCCCTCTTTTTTTTTTTTTTATTACATTTTTTTCCCCACACACATATACACATCTCTACATATACATATATATATATATATATATATATATATATACATATATATATATATATATATATACACATATATACATATATATACACATACCTTTTTTTATCTACACTACCATAATATAACCAATATTAAGTTAAAGTAATACAAAAATGCTAACTAAATCTGATCCGATTGCCTATCTTCATCCCCTCATAAAATAAAATAACCAATCCATACTATATAATAATATATACAATACAAATATAAAAATACAAATACATAACCTAAATGCAAATATATACATAAACCATATACACCAAAAAAACAAACTATACATCTACAAAACACATGACATCCTACACTAGACTAACCCATCACCCACACAACCACCCACCTTGACATGGGTCAGAGTCCATAGTCCATGAATATCCAGTCCAGTCCATAACTGACCCATGCCAGCCCCTCCAAACATCCGCCAACCCACCAATTCCCCCACCCAACCATACAAATACAACTTCACAACACAACATAACATCATATACAAATACAAAACAATACAACCCACCTTAGGCCCAAGTTCGGTCGCCTGTAAGCCCTTTAGGCAATACATATTCTGAAAACAAAACAAAAAGACTAGGGCGTACATGCATAGCCCACCACCAGGAAGAAGGATGGCAATCCTGATGTCACTTTTTTTAAACTCTCTCCACTAACTTTTCCCTTCGACTCACCCTACTGTTATCCCTTCAACAAACTGACCCTGCACTCACCCTCTCTCTGTCCCTATATTAATCAGGATAGAAGGGGGAAAAAAATAAAAAAATCCAATCCAGGTTGCTGCATGCCTAATGCAACCAGGCAAGGTGAGTGGTTATTGCATATACCGCTCACTCTAAATATTTACATCTGATCAAACGTACTGCCCTATGAGAGCTCTGTCTTTTTTTCATTCTTATACAGTACAATCTGTCCCTATATTGCTATCCCTAACCAGAAACAGGGGTACTCTACCCAAGAGGTCTAGTACCAAGGGCACATCAAATGAAAAACCTCTCCACAGGAGAGAAGCCCTGCTGGTACCAAGACTGCCATACTCCAAAGACCTGATATTCCCAAGGTCACCGGTGATGTTCCTACAGACCTCCACCTCGGAGAGGACTTTCCGCTGTGTAGATACTAGACACCGTGCGTTCCACGTGTAGTACCTATCCACTAAACTGACTACAAATAAAGTGCCCCGGTCTCGGCCACCCAGCATCCTGAATGCCCCATAAGCCCACTCCGGATAGGTAAGGCCAGCAAGGTAACTCAAGCCAATGGAAGCGCCCACCCGGTTGTAGACCCCTATATTAAAAGGACAATGAAGCAGGAAGTGGTCCATGCTTTCCAGCGTGTCCCCGCACTCTTCTCAGGGACATCCCCGGTCATCAGAGCTCCTACACTTCAAATTGTCCTTTACATATAGCTTCCGCTGAAAGCAGCACCAGGCCAAGTCCCAAAACTTCTGGGGGATCCTTTTCATGTTTAAAAGGTACAACCCCACCCTCAGATCCCGACCTGGGCAGTCCCTGGGCTTTGTCAAGGAACTGCCTTGACTGGGTCCTGATCTCCCACACTCCCAGACCCCACCGACGTATCGCCTTCAGAGTTGGGGTAGCATAAGCCGGAAGATATCCGTGTGGCGTACGGAGGTCCTTCACTTGCCCTCCTCTCTCCCATTCCTGGAAGAAAGGCAGAAACCATTCCCTGCAGGAGAGTACCCATGGAGGAGCCCTCTCTGACCAGAGGTTTGCAATGTTGGCTTTCAAGAAGGTGTTTGTTAAGAACACCACAGGGTTTACCATAAATAAACCCCCTAGTCTCCTCGTGCGGAGGGAAAAACAGGTTGTAGATCCTAGTGTAGTAAGCCTCTAGCAAGATACATACACTGCCCAAATAGATAAGCAAGGGGAGCAGGTACGATTTGATCAGGTGTACCCTTTCCCTGAGGGTCATAGACCAGCCCTTCCACTGGTCCACCTTCTGAGTGGCATCCTGGAGCTTACCATCCCAGTTTTTGGTGGGATAATCATCCTGACCGAATGTGATGCCCAAAACTTTTGCTGACTCTCTGGGCCCTGGAAGGGAGATCAAACGTGGGATTTCCCCCTCCCAGCCAGAGACTCTCACACTTATCCCGGTTGATCTTAGACCCTGATGCCTCCGAGTAGCGGTCCAGTTCCGACATCACCACATCGACCTCCTCTCTCGAGGACACGAAAATGGTGACATCATCAGCGTATGCCACCACTCTCTGGGCGACATCCAGCTCCACCAGACTCATCCTGACTCCCGCCAACGGCCCGCAATCTACCCTCCGGACAAAGGGATCGATTGCGAACACGTATAAATGCGGCCTCAAAGGACAACCCTGACTGACTCCGGACCCCACCTCAAAAGAGCGGCCAGACCACCACAAGCGGGAAACTCTCTGCCCCTGCATACAAGATCTTAAGCCAATTAAAGCCATATCTCGGTAAGCCATATCTCAGGAGGACAGACCAGAGGTACTCATGGTTCACCCGATCAAATGCTTTGGCCTGATCTAAGGACAGCAAGTACCCCTTCCAGAGACCTGCACTACTCCGCTCCACTGCCTCCCTGACACTAAGGACAGCACTTAAGGTGCTTCGGCCTGGAACAGAGCAGTGCTGAGCCCCCAAAAGGAGCCGGGGTGCAAACTTCACCAGCCGATTAAACAGTATCTTGGCCAGAAGTTTCCTGTCCGTATTGAGAAGAGCTATGGGTCTCCAATTCTCAATACGGCTCGGATCTTTACCCTTTGACAGGAGAATCAGGGCGGACCTCCTCATTGACTTCGGCAGAGTGCCCGAGGAGAGACACTCATTGAATACCTCAGTCAAGAGGGGAGCTAAGGACTCCTTAAAGGTCCTGTACAACTCGGATGTTAAGCCATCCGGACCTGGCGAATTCTTAGGGGCAAGCCCCTTGATCGCCAGTCTTACTTCCTCTTCCCTGATTTCTTTTGCCAAAACATCAAGAGAGGGGTCTACCCCTGGCTCAGGAACGGTTTCAGCCAGGAAAACCGACATCTTGTCTCGATCCAGATCCTTCCTCCCTAAGAGGTGCGAGTAGAAGGATCTGACAACCTCCAAGATCCCTGATCTGGACCGATTCAGAGATCCTGTACCATCAATCAGTCCTGAAATGACTTTACTACTCACTGATATCTTACAGTTTCTGTAAGGGTCGGGCGAGCGGTACTTCCCGAAATCGTACTGACACCTCATCAGCAAGGATTTCACTCTGGAGATATCCTCTCGGCTACCTCCAGTCGAGACGAGAAGCTCGAGTTTCCTCCTCAGACCCTGATACAAGCGATACCTGTTCAGGGACCTGAGGCTGGAGAGCTGGAAGAAGAACCCTGCAACCCGCTTCTTGAATATCTCCCACCATTCCAGCTTATTACTACAAAGATCCAGTAAAGGTACCCAACTCTGAAGAAAATCCTCAAAGGACTGTCTCACCTCCGCTTCCTCCAGCAGGGATGAATTCAGCTTCCAGTAACCATCACCCATCCGGGGGGTCTCTGAAACATTCAGTTAAACAAAATCATACAGTGATCGGAGAATTCCACCTCAGCCACGGAGACTGCGGAAGAGACGGCTTCCTCCTTTAAATAAAACCTATCTATCCTAGACCTGCGACTACCTTGATGATAGGTGAAACCCGCGTGGCCCAAGGGGCTCCGGATGTGGGCGTCCTCTATGCGAGCTTCTCTGGCTATGCTAATCAGTGCCACACTATCGCAAGTCAGCGGACCATTGGAGCCTCTTCTATCTTGGTACCTCGTGACATTATTGAAGTCCCCTCCAAAGATCACCTGCCGACTCGTAAAAAGAAAGGGCTTAATCCTCGTAAAGAAATCTTTACAGCCCCGCTTAGTTTGCGGGGCGTAGATTTTAATGAGCCGGAGCTCTTGTCCCTTCATGAGGACATCTAAGATCAGGCACCTCCCCATTTCTGACTCAATAACCCGTCTGCATTCAACTGGAGCGGTAAAAAGGACCGCCACCCCACTATACGGCTCAGCCACAAGAGACCAGTGGGGGGGGGGGGGGGACCGCGCTTCCACTCTCTTCTGGCTTTTACCAGAGAGGCTAGATCTGACAACCTGGTCTCTTATAAAAAGAAAACGTCAGCTTCAACACGGCCGAGAAAATCAAAGGCTGCGAATCTAGCCGTTTCCGACTTTATGCTGGCGCAGTTAATAGATGCCAGCGTCAGTGGGGTGAGTGCCGCCATCCTGGGTGATTGAGTTAGATGGCCTCACCCCTTAAACCTTCTTCCTCTCCTTCCCTCCACCCCCATCTGAATCAGAGGAAGACCCTTTACCCCTTTTTAGGCTCAGAGACATATCCATCCCCGGATCTTTACCTCCGGCATCTGGTGTTACCTCCACCCCTGAGGAAACTGTCCCAGAGGAAGGAGGCTAGGCACCTCCTGGAGGCCGCACTGCCTCCTGACCCTCAAGAGGAGGAGGGGAGGTAGTATCCCCAAGGGCCTCATACCGATTTGAAAGGACGATCAGAGGGTCGGAGACTGAGTTGTTCCTTCTATGGTCTGAGGCTACAGCTGAAGAGGAGGATGGCACCACCTTACTCTTACCCTTCTTCCTCCTCTTCTTTTTCTGGCCACCATTTACTGTCTGTCCCTTCTCCTCCTCCTCATCCACAGTTTCGGATTCAGAGGCATGACTGGAGGAAGGAGCATCTTGACTTTCTTCCCTACGCAGTCTCCCCATCTCCTCGTCCAGTTTGGCCTCACCCAAAGCCTCAGAGTTATTCTGACCTCCTTCTGAGTCAGTGTCTGGAGTGGGACCCCGAGCTACCCCTGGCACCTGGGCATTCTCAAGGGCCCTCTCCAACCTGCGCTTCTCCTCTCGCCTCCGCATAGAGGGGGTCTTATGTTTTTCCTTCACTGGCTTTGGTGCCCCCTCTCCTCCACCGGTCCCTTCCCCCGCTGGGGCAACCGTTAGGCTTTCCCCAGCCGGGGCGGTCACAGCGTTAGAGAACGAGCCCGGACACCGGCTGAACGGGTGACCTAAGTCACCACACAAGTTACACCGAATCTGTCCACAGGTGGCCGCCAGGTGACCCACCCCACAGCAGAGGGCGCATATCTGCTGAGTGCAGTTGGCACTAAAGTGGTTTGGGTCACCACATCTGTGACACAGCTTTGGCTGCCCCTGGTAGAAGATCTGAATCCTGTCGCGTCCCAGGAAGGCGGCCGAAGGGATGTGGGTGACCGTGTTCCCTGAACGCCTGAGACAGACGGAAAACATCCAGGACCCTGACCATATATTGTGCTCATCAAAGTTCTTCCGGGGGCGTCCGTCACCTCCCCGTACCTGCCCAACCAGGTCATAATGTCATAACAAGAAAGTGACTCGTTACAGGTAAAAACGGTCACTTTCTTTACCATACTCTGGTGAGATACCACTTTTACAGCGAAATCTCGCCATCCGGGCTCGTTTTTCATCAGCTCATAATTAGAACAAAAGAGATCTAGTCCCTCCAGCCTAACAAAGCTGACATCAAACTCGGAGGAGCCGAAGGGGTGAATCAGGGCAAAGATGTCCCTAGCCCTGAAACCCATCTGGAAAAGAAGCTCCACCACCTTGCCCCTTTGGGAGCACGCATCTTCGCCTTTCCAGACCAGACGGGCCACATTCCTGCGACCTACCTCCTGCCCGGGTGTCTGGAGGGACCATATGGTCTCCCCATTCCTCACTTGGAACGCTCCCAGACCATGTCTCTCCCCCCAAAAAGACAGGTCCATCTCCTTTCCCTCTACCTGGAGCGTCCTTTCTCCTATCTTCAGTGCCTCCAGGAGGCGCCGTTGCAACTGACCGTCACCAGATGCAGGAGGTAAAGATCCCACTGAACCCCCAGCCGCCACACTTGCATAACTCCTGGCGACTGTGGGGGCAGCCAGACCAGACACCATCCCTATGTCCCTGCCTAGGCCACCTGTACTGCCACAAAAGCCACTACCACTCCTCCCATCTGCACCACTACCACTCCTCTCATTCACACCACTACCACTCCTCCCATTCACTCCAACACCACTCCTTCCATTCACTCCACTACCACTCCACCCATCTACACCACTACCACTCCTCCCATCTACACCACTACCACTCCTCCCATCTACACCACTACCACTTCTCCCATCTACACCACTACCACTCCTCCCATCTACACCACTACCACTCCCACATACACCCCTCTCATCCACAGCACTACCACTCCCATCATTCACACTCTTTGTATTTACATTGCTTTATTTACAGTATATATGGGATCAGCAGCTGCTTCACCCACTACCTCTGGGCTGGCCTGGACGTGTTTTAGCTTGGGCTTCTTGCTCCTTCTTAGGTCACCGGCAGCTGCCCACACTGACTCCTCCTCTATACAAGACGTCACCGTAGACGCCAAATCCCGAGGCTGAGGCTGCCCATCCGGGCGCACCTCCACCCCTCCTTCTGACACTGATGTGCAAGGACTCCCCTCCCTATTAGGGGAGATCCCGCAGCATCCGCGCCACACACTGCGCCCGACCGCACAGGCTCAGCAGTAGGTCCCGGTGCCCGGACACTCCCCCCCCCTCTCAGGGGAGTGCCCTGCAGAGCTGGTGACATTGCCCACAATACTCGGGGAACCGCTCCCCTTGCACACTGCCGCATAACTATTGCCCACCATTAGCCCGTCCTGCTCTTCCCTACCAGCAGGACACGTGACTGTGGCACCCGCGGCCATGTTGGATGCAGCACTGTATCCCCCGTGCTGGTCCCGTTCCACAGCAGAAGCGGGATCTGGCAGGGCGGGGGGCCCAGCAGCCTGAACCAACTTTTCAGGTGGCCCAGACTGCTTGAAAGGGGAGAAGACAAACTTCACTTGCTTCCCAGCCTTTTTCTTCTTCTTTTTCTTCCTTTTATTCTCCTCAGGGCCCAGGTCCTGGCCAAAACTGAAATTTTCCAGACGGGTGGGTGACTCCTGCATCACTATGGCCCTCAGGAGCCCCCCACCGACCGGGCTGCTGTCACCGCCATCACTGCTGTCACTTTCCTCTGAGGTGGTTTGTAAGGCGACTTGAGCAGGGTTAATATATTCTGCACTTGGGGTGACAGAGGTCTTAGGGGTACACGGGGTATCACACACATCCCCCTCACTCTCATCACCCTCACTGCCGCCATCTCCCTCACCACCTTCCTCCATCTTCTCCTCTGTATAAAAAAGGCATTCTTCCTCCCCCTGACTATCCTCTTCCTCCTTCACAGGGGTCCGCATGGTTTTATAGCGGTCGTTATTTTTTAACTTATCCTTAACCCTTTAAGGACTCAGTCCATTTTGGCCTTAAGGACTCAGACAATTTAATTTTAACGTTTTCATTTTTTCCTCCTCGCCTTCTAAAAATCATAACTCTTTTATATTTTCATCCACAGACTAGTATGAGGGCTTGTTTTTTGCGCGACCATTTGTCCTTTGTAATGACATAACTCATTATATCATAAAATGTATGACGCAACCAAAAAACACTATTTTTGTGGGGAAATTAAAAAGAAAAACGCAATTTTGCTAATTTTGGAAGGTTTCGTTTTCACGCTGTACAATTTACGGTAAAAATGACATGTGTTCTTTATTCTGAGGGTCATTACGATTAAAATGATACCCATTATTACATACTTTTATATTATTGTTGTGCTTAAAAAAAATCACAAACTTTTTAACCAAATTAGTACGTTTATAATCCCTTTATTTTGATGACCTCTAACTTTTTTATTTTTCCGTATAAGCGGCGGTATGAGGGCTCATTTTTTGCGCCATGATCTGTACTTTTTTTTTATACCACATTTACATATAAAAAACTTTTAATAAATTTTTTATAATTTTTTTTTAATAAAATGTATTAAAAAAAGTAGCAATTTTGGACTTTTTTTTTTTTTTATGTTCACGCCGTTCACCGTACGGGATCATTAACATTTTATTTTAATAGTTTGGACATTTACGCAGGCGGCGATACCAAATATGTCTAATAAATTTATTTTTGACGCTTTTTGGGGGTAAAATAGGAAAAAACTGACATTTTACTTTTTTATTGGGGGAGGGGATTTTTCACTTTTTTTTTACTTTTACATTTTTTTTTACACTTAATTAGTCCCCATAGGGGACTATTCATAGCAATACCATGATTGCTAATACTGATCTGTTCTATGTATAGGACATAGAACAGATCAGTGTTATCGGCGATCTTCTGCTCTGGTCTGCTCAATCTCAGACCAGTGCAGAAGACGCCGGGAGCCGGAAGGAGGAAGGTGAGGGGACCTCCGTGCGGTGTTCTGAATGATCGGATCCCCGCAGCAGCGCTGCGGGCGATCCGATCATTCATTGAAATCGCGCACTGCTGCAGATGCCGGGATCTGTATTGATCCCGGCACCTGAGGGGTTAATGGCGGACACCCGCAAGATCGCGGGCGTCGGCCATTGCCGGCGGGTCCCTGGCCGGGATCAGCCGCGCATGACACGGGCATCGCTCCGATGCCCGCGGTTATGCACAGGACGTAAATGTACATCCTGGTGCGTTAAGTACCACCTCACCAGGACGTACATTTACGTCCTGCGTCCTTAAGGGGTTAAACATGCCCGCTCCCTCTATGATCTGCATTCGGGCTGACACCACCTCCTGCTCCTCTGCCTTCAGTTCACACACCCTGGCAGCAAACTTAGCCCTCATAGCCTTGGCAGAGTTATCTGTCTGGTAGCGGGCAAACTTCAGATCTTCCCTTAACATTTTCAGCTTCTTTCCCAGCTGCTCATATTCCACCAGCTTTGCCTGCATGCGGGAACCAAACGTGGCAAGCGACTCCCCCCGTCCCAGTACATTTTTCGGTAAAAATTACACTTTATCTTTATTCTGTAGGTCCATAGGATTAAAATGATATCCTACTTATATAGGTTTGATTTTGTCGCACTTCTGGAAAAAATCATAACTACATGCAGGAAAATTTATACATTTAAAATTGTCCTTTTCTGACCCCTATAACTTTTTTATTTTTCCACATACAGGGCGGTTTGAGGGCTCATTTTTTGCGCCGTGATCTGAAGTTTTAATTGGTACCATTTTTATTTTGATTGGACTTCTTGATCGCTTTTTATTCCTTTTTTTATGGTATGAAAAGTGACCAAAAATACGCTATTTTGGACTTTGGAATTTTTTTGCGTGTACGCCATTGACCGTGCGGTTTTATTAATGATATATTTTTATAGTTCAGACATTTACGCACGCGACGATACTACATATGTTTATTTTTATTATGGTTACATATTTTTAATATGGAATTTGGGAAAAGGGGGGTGATTTAAACTTTTAATAAAGAAGGGGTTACAGGAATCAGCTGGGGGCTGGCCGGTATGACGCGGGCTCGAGTCGGGAGCCCGCGTCATACCCCGGTAACGGCCATTGGACGAGTATAGACGTCCATGGTCGTTATCAAGTTAAACAAGTTTCACCTGTGAAAAAACTTTATTTTTTACAATGCAATTATTAACAGTTGTAATAGGCCACACTATGAGCATTAAATCCTATTGTAAAGGGACTTGTCTGTAGAAACCAGTGATCATAATAACTTGATTCCCAAGTGCATCTGTCATCTCCCCCATGGAGGTCATGAGTTCAAGGCCTCCTGCACACATCCATATCAGAGTCACGTAGTCCAGATCTGTAGCATAGCAACCAAATAAATGTAAGGGCACATACTATCCAATCGGATTTCTTGACTAATGAAACATAAAGTCATGATTTTGCCCCTACCTGTATGTGGAGAAGTCATTTAAATTGTGACTTGTTCTACTACTTTCTAGTGTTGGGTGTGAATATTCGCATTTCGAATTTTTATTGCGAATATCGCAAATTCACGAATTCGGGAATATTGCGAATGTATGCACTATATATTCAAAATAACGAATATTTACTTTTTTCCGCATATGCGCATATTCGCATATGTGAATATTCGCATATTCGCACATGTAAATATTTGCATATTCTTTCTTTTCACTTGTGGGCCAATTAGAATGATGCAAATACACTTGTCAGAGGTTATCAACAACATCCATAGCAACCAATAGTAAAGTTGCCCACCCCCTCACTGTTTTTTTCTCGAATATGCAAATATTCACATATGCGAATCACATTCACATAACGAATAAGCGAAATTCGCGAATATAGGACAAATATTCGTCTATATATTCGTGAAATATCTCAAATTCCAATATGGGCAATGCCACTCATTGTTTACCAGACACAGCTCCATATTTTAAGTAGTGGCTGTGCCTGGTATTGCAACTCCCTGATATTGATGGCCTAAGCAAAAGCCATCATAACTAGTGTTAAAGGGGTACACCCGTGGTAAACAATTTATTTTAAGGAGCATAAAAATGCCATAAAAGGATGGAAAAAAAACACCACATGCGTCTGCCGTTTCTTATTACTCTATTGACTCAAACTTGTTGGTGATGATCTTCCGGCTCATCTCATGACAGCTCAGAGTCACTGGCACTGGGAGGGCCTTTCGGTCATCTTTGGTCAAGTAGCAGATATTTCTTTCTAAAAGCAGGCCATTGAGGAAACAAGCACCGCTACTGCTCCGTTCTTCCAATCAGCCGATGTCAGGGACCATTTGAGCAGACGTAACTGGGTGCTGCACTTTTGCTCCTCTTAAAGTGACAGTGGTCACCAGCCTAATCTGTCACTGGCGGTGGGGGCACGCTATTTGGCCCAACTGAAGTGTGTAAAAAACAATGGGATGATGGCAGCCGCAGACCCCCTCTGTTGTCTGCCCCCGATGGCGACCAGCGATTGTTGCTTTAAAGGCTGCGGCCAGCGGTTGCTGCTTTAAGAGCTCCTAAAGGAGATCTTCAGCGGTAAATATATTTAACCCTGCAATCTCCTGTATGGGGCCCCGACTCTGCTGTGTCTCGTCCCAAGCAGGAGGCATATTGGCTGCAGCATGACGTCATGCCCAACAGGCCCCCTCCATGTATCTCTCTCAGTGAGGTCCACGACACAAGTACTAGCCGACATTGCCTCGCAACATTGCCGGGTCCCAGCGGTCAGATCTCCTGCGATCAAACATTTATCTCCAATCCTGACACTGATGGTCTAGCCCAAAAGGCAAATGCCCAGTGTCCCCGATGGCCAGTCCTCCCTCGTTGCCTTGGCAACTGTACCACCCAGCATCGACTGCCCTTCTCTCTACAACAAACTATGCAGATCGCGCAGGAAGTTAGGAAAAAAAAAACTCATGTCATCCACATTTTGCTAACACTATTTTTCATACACAGAAATAAAATAAATGAGTCGAACAAGTCAAAGAAGGGTTAAAAAAGGGGAAACTTTATTTATTATTTATTACAATGTTTGTGTAGGGGTTTTTTGTAACCTCCCATCACTCACAAAGAGCGTACAGTAACTAATACTCAGGACAGGAAAAACCTCCAGAGGGGAGGAAACCTGTAGGGAATCCATGGCTACTGTATTGCCCTTCCTCTGGGCATACTAAAGGAGGTTACCTCTAGAATTTGGGCAAATGTGTCTGTGTATGTGCGTGATTCCAGGGGTTATGTCTTCATCCAACTTCTTGCTGTAAGTCTGGAAATGCGACTCCACATCCTGGAAATACTTCATCTAAGATAGAAAAACAACAGAAAAGAAAGATGATTTCCATGTTTATTATAGAAATGTATATGGAACGACACTAACCAGACCTGTGTATGAATCTGCATTCCCGGGTCCCTACAGTGTCCAGAATGAGCAGGAGCCGTGTTATTTCTGCTTAGTGCTGCTCTCTGGTGGACAGTGGTTATGACATCACATGTGTGACACGCTGCTCCTCCTGGGAGTTCTATTTGGGCAGTGCTGCTCTCTGATTGGCTGAAATCCACATATTGTGCATGGCTGTTTTTGCTGGACAGAAATAAAGCCAAAAGTTAAGCAATGTGGATTTTGAAAAATGTTACACATAACTTGTGTTGAATCCTAACCTAAGCCTAGGAAGAGACACAATTTTTGTTAAGAGCTTTTTTTGCCCCAGAGCCCCCCGCTAAAAAAATTAAAAATAAAACACAAAAAACTGCCCCCTCCGTTTTTCACTCTTAAGATTCTGTCTCTGTGGCAATTTTTTTTTCCAACAAACAATGGAGAAGATTTATCAAAACCTGTGAAGAGGAAAAGTGTAGCAGTCATCCATAGCAACCAATCAAATCGCTTCTTTCATTTTTAACAAGGCCTCTGAAAACTGAAAGAAGCGATCTGATTGGTTGCTATGGGCAACTGGCCAACTTTTCTTAAGCGCAGGTTTTCATAAATCTCCCCATTGTGTACTTTTATAGGCCTTTTGCTTCTTTGGCATTTTCTTTTTTCCCCTATGTTTACAAAAAGCTCAGACCCCCTGAAAAAGGAGGATCAGCCGAGCCTGGCGTACACTAGTGCGCCACACAGATGGAAAAAAACTCCAAAGTCGCGTGTGTTCATAAATGATCCCCTAAAATTTTTTACCAAAGCTTTTAATTGAGTTTTGGTAAATTCCATGGCGGACTGACGTGTTCTCTAATGGCTTTTAAGCCTCCGTGGTCACCAGCAGGGAACAGAAGGTTTTCTTAGAACTACAAAAGCCTCATTGTCTGCGCCGAGCATCTTTATTAGGATGTAATTATAGGGTTCTCCATGTAATAAGAAGATATAAACCCTTTAGAGACACAGGCGTTTTATAGGCGTTTTGTTTCTTTGGCGTTTTTTTTCGGCGTTTTTCTCATTACAATTCATGTGATCCTTTTATCATATGACTCAAGGATTTTTTAGTGAAACATTGGGAGGAAAAAACGCCACGATTTCATGAAAAAAACACCGGAGGAGATTTATCAAAACCTGTGTAGAGGAGGAATGGAGCAGTTGCCCATAGCAACCAATCAGATCGTTTCTTTCATTAAAAAATAAAAGGCCTTTGAAAAAGGAAAGAAGCAATCTGATTGGTTGCTATAGTCAACAGCACCACTTTAACAAGCCTACTCATGTAATCTCCTTACGACTGGGGTGACACACTGTAACAAACCTCCTCCTCATGTAATCTCCTTACTACTGGGGTGACACACTGTAACAAACCTCCTCCTTATGTAATCTCCTTACTACTGGGGTGACACACTGTAACAAACCTCCTCATGTAATCTCCATACTACTGGGGTCACACAGTGTAACAGACCTCCGCCTCATGTAATGTCCTTACTACTGGGATGACACACTGTAACAAACCTCCTCCTCACGTAATCTCCTTACTACCGGGGACACACACAGAGGGGGTTTGTTACAGTGTGTCACCCCAGTAGTTAGGAGATTACATGAGGAGGAGGTTTGTTACAGTGTGTCAACCCAGTAGTAAGGAGATTACATGAGGAGTCAGTTTGTTACAGTGTAATGTCTCATGTAATCTCCTTACTACTGGGGTGACACACTTTAACAAACCTCCTCCTCATGTAATCTCCTTACTACTGGGGTGACACACTGTAACAAACCTCCTCCTCTTATCTCCTTACTACTGGGGTGACACACTGTAACAAAACTCCTCCTCATGTAATCTCCTTACTACTGGGGTGACACACTGTAACAAACCCCCTCTTCATGTAATCACCTTACTACTGGAATGACGCACTGTTACAGACCTCCTCCTCATGTAATCACCTTACTACTGGGGTGACACGCTATAACAAACCACCTCATCATGTAATCTCCTTATTACTGGGGTGACACACTGTAACAAACCTCCTCCTCATGTAATCTCCTTACTACTGGGATGACACACTGTAACAAACCTCCTCCTCACGTAATCTCCTTACTACCGGGGGGACACACTTTAAAAAAAACTCCTCCTCATGTAATCTCCTTACTACTGGGGTGACACACTTTAACAAACCTCCTCCTCATGTAATCTCCTTACTACTGGGGTGACACACTGTAACAAACATCCTCCTCTTAACATCTCCTTACTACTGGGATGACACACTGTAACAGACCTCCTCCTCATGTAATCTCCTTACTACTGGGGTGACACACTGTAACAAATCTCCTCCTCATGTAATCTCCTTACTACTGGGGTGACACACTGTAACAAACTTCCTCCTCATGTAATCTCCTTACTACTGGGTTGACACGCTGTAACAAACCCCCTCCTCATGTAATCACTTTACTACTGGGTGACACACTGTAACAGACCTCCTCCCCATGTTATTAACTTACTACTGGGGTGACACACTGTAACAAACCTCCTCCTCATGTAATCTCCTTACTACTGGGATGACACACTGTAACAAACCTCCTCATGTAATCTCCTTACTACTGGAGTGACACACTGTAACAAACCTCCTCATGTAATGTCCTTACTTCTGGGGTGACACAATGTAACAAACCCCATCCTCATGTAATCTCCTTACTACTGGGGTGACACACTGTAACAAACCTCATTAATGTCCTTACTTCTGGGGTGACACACTATAACAAACCCCATCCTCATGTTATTAACTTACTACTGGGGTGACACACTGTAATAAACCTCCTCCTCATGTAATCTCCTTAATACTGGGATGACACGCTGTAACAAACCCCCTCCTCGTGTAATTTCCTTACTACTGGGATGACAATGT
This sequence comes from Hyla sarda, assembly GCF_029499605.1. Classification (NCBI taxonomy): domain Eukaryota; kingdom Metazoa; phylum Chordata; class Amphibia; order Anura; family Hylidae; genus Hyla; species Hyla sarda. The sequence goes on along the minus strand of NC_079189.1, from coordinate 229,316,720 downwards.
AACAAACCTCCTCCTCATGTAATCTCCTTACTACTGTGGTGACGCACTGTAACCAACCTCCGCCTCATGTAATGTCCTTACTACTGGGATGACACACTGTAACAAACCTCCTCCTCACGTAATCTCCTTACTACTGGGGTCACACAGTGTAACAGACCTCCGCCTCATGTAATGTCCTTACTACTGGGATGACACACTGTAACAAACCTCCTCCTCACGTAATCTCCTTACTACCGGGGAGACACACTTTAAAAAACCTCCTCCTCATGTAATCTCCTTACTACTGGGGTGACACACTTTAACAAACCTCCTCCTCATGTAATCTCCTTACTACTGGGGTCACACACTGTAACAAACATCCTCCTCTTATCATCTCCTTACTACTGGGGTGCAGGGGCGGATCCAGAGTCTAGTCTCGGGAGGGGCACTATTAGAGTATCAGGCGCTGGTCGACACGCCCCCTCCCATAGACTTGCATTGAGGTGGTGTGGTGTGATGTCACAAGGGGCGTGGCTATGACATCACAACCCCCGCAGCCTGCACCCAGGGTTTGGAACAAAATGTTCAGAACGCTGGGGCAGTGGAGCACCCCTTTAAGTATGCAGCATAGTGCCCCCACACTAGGTAGGCCGCATAGTTTCCAGTTCCCCCACACTAGGTAGACAGCATAGTTCCCCCACATTAGGTTGTAGTTCCTCCACATTAGGTTGTAGTTCCCCCACACTAGGTAGACAGCATAGTTCCCCCACATTAGGTTGTAGTCCCCCCCCCATTAGGTTGGCAGTATAGTTCCCCCACATTAGGTTGTAGTTCTCCCACATTAGGTTGTAGTTCCCCCACATTAGGTTGTAATTTCCCCACATTAGGTTGGCAGTATAGTTCCCCCACATTAGATTGTAGTTCCCCCACATTAGGCTGGCAGTATAGTTCCCCCACATTAGGTTGTAGTTCCCCCACATTAGGTTGGCAGTATAGTTCCCCCACATTAGGTTGTAGTTCCCCCACATTAGGTTGGCAGTATGTTCCCCCACATTAGGTTGTAGTCCCCCCCCCATTAGGTTGGCAGTATAGTTTCCCCACATTAGGTTGGCAGTATAGTTCCCCCACATTTGGTTGAAGTTCCCCCACATTAGGCTGGTAGTATAGTTCCCCCACATTAGGTTGTAGTTCCCCCACATTAGGTTGGCAGTATAGTTCCCCCACATTAGGTTGTAGTTCCCCCACATTAGGTTGGCAGTATTTTCCCCCACATTAGGTTGTAGTTCCCCCCCCCATTAGGTTGGCAGTATAGTCCTCCTACATTAGGGTGGCAGTATAGTTCCCCCACATTTAGTTTGCAGTATAGTTCCCCCACATTTAGTTTGCAGTATAGTTCCCCCACATTAGGTTGTAGTTCCCCCACATTAGGTTGGCAGTATGTTCCCCCCCATTAGGTTGGCAGTATGTTCCCCCACATTAGGTTGTATTCCCCCCCCCCCCCATTAGGTTGGCAGTATAGTCCTCCTACATTAGGTTGGCAGTATAGTTCCCCCACATTTAGTTTGCAGTATAGTTCCCCCACATTAGGTTGGCAGTATAGTTCCCCCACATTAGGTTGTAGTTCCCCCACATTAGGTTGGCAGTATAGTTGTGATGCCCACAGTGTAGCAGGTTGCAGAAAATAATTTCCAGCATATTAATCAAATATACCAATTGTCACAGAATGGGAAAGTGCTAAATAAGTTTTTACCATTTAAAACTACAGCTCCCAGTATGACCTAAGTAGTGGTAAGGGGATGCTGGGAGTTGTTGTTTCACCCATGAAAACTGCAAAACTTACAAGTGACTACAGCTCTGAAGGGACATAGTGAGGAGAATACACAGTGATATCAGTGACTACAGGTGACAGCTTCGATGGTACATACCGCTGTGACTTTGTCAGCTAAATCTTCTCTCTGCAGAAAATGACACCCAGATGGCTCCTTAATTTGTCAGCAGATTCTGATCCTCTATATGAAAACAATAATTATTATAATATTGCTAAACACCGTATCCTCTGAATACCCCACACTGCACCCTCTAAATATAATACTACCACACACACTGCGCTCTCTGAATATAATACTACCACACACTGCACTCTGAATATAAAACTACCACACACTGCACTCTCTGAATATAAAACTACCACACACTGCGCTCTCTGAATATAAAATTACCACACACTGCGCTCTATAAATATAATACTGCCACATACTGCGCTCTCTGAATATAATACTGCCACATACTGCGCTCTCTGAATATAATACTGCCACATACTGCGCTCTCTGAATATAATACTGCCATATACTGCGCTCTCTGAATATAATACTACCACATACTGCGCTCTCTGAATATAATACTACCACATACTGCGCTCTCTGAATATAATACTGCCACATACTGCGCTCTCTGAATATAATACTGCCACATACTGCGCTCTCTGAATATAATACTACCACACACTGCACTCTCTGAATATAATACTACCACACACTGCACCATCTGAATATAATACTACCACACTGCGCTCTCTGAATATAATACTACCACACTGCGCTCTCTGAATATAATACTACCACACACTGCATCATCTGAATATAATACTACCACACTGCACTCTCTGAATATAATACTACCACACTGCGCTCTCTGAATATAATACTACCACACTGCGCTCTCTGAATATAATACTACCACATACTGCACTCCCTGAATATAATACTGCCACATACTGCGTTCTCTGAATATAATACTGCCACATACTGCTTTCTCTGAATATAATACTACCACATACTGTACAATCTGAATATAACCTTGTCGTGCAGTGCACCCTCTGAATACAATACTGTAATGTATTGTGGCCCATAAAAATTGTACCAACCCTGAAATTCCTTTATAATATACACCATGGCGGAGATTTATCAAAACCTGTCCAGAAGAAAAGTTGCCCAGTTGCCCATAGCAACCAATAATCTCACTGCTTTCCTTTTTAACAAGGCCTCTGCAAAATGAAAGAAGCAATCTGATTAGTTGCTATGGGCAACTGGGTAACTTTTCCTCTGCACAGGTTTTGATAAATCTCCCCCCATACCTCTAAAATGCAAAATACTCTGTGCCTTCACATATCGTAATAATGCCCCATCCTGTGCCCCCACATCCCACATATAATAATTATGGCCCCTCCTGCCCTCTCTCCTGTGCCCCTCACATATAATGCCTCCTGTCTTGTGCCCCTTACATATAATGCCCCCTGTGCTGTGTCCCTTACATATAATACTCCCGTCATGCTCCCCTAAAATGTAATGCCCCCTGTGCTGTGTCCCTCATATAATGCTCTCATCATGTGCCCCTCACATATACTGCCCCCTGTCCTGTGCCCCTAACATATAATGCCCCCTGTGATGTGCCCCTCACATATAATGCCCCCTGTCCTGCCCCACAGGGGGCATCATATGTGAGGGGCACATGACTGGAGCATTATATCTGAAGGGCACATGATGATGATGGGGGCATTATATGTGAGGGGCACAGCACAGGGGGCATTATATGTGAAGAGCACATGACAGGGGACCCCCTGTCATGTGCTCTTCATATATAATGCCCCCCTGTCAAGGGCACCTCACATCAAATGTATCCATTTTTGTGCCCCCTACGTTTTTTAATTGCCCCCTGAGCCCACCCAGTGCCATATAGATGGAAAAAAAAATACATACACTTATATTGCGTTCCCGCGCTGAGCAGCTCTCTTCTTACTTGCACAGACTGTGCAGACTGGTGAGCGGCGAGCCGCGGCGAAGGGATCTTCAGGCGCCGGCGCGATAGTGTGACGTCATCGCGCCGGCCTGCCCTTGATCGCCAGCGGCGAGAAAGGTAAATTAATAAGTGAATGGTGGAGCGGGAGTGACAGCTCCCGCTCCACCATGTTAGAAATCGGGGGGCAGAAATCTCGGGGGGGGGGGGGGGGGGGGCAATTGCCCCGTTGCCCCCCCCCCTGGATCCGCCACTGCTGGGGTGACACACTGTAACAAACCTCCTCCTCTTATCATCTCCTTACTACTGGGGTGACACACTGTAACAGACCTCCTCCTCATGTAATCACTTTACTACTGGAGTGACACTGTAACAAACCTCCTCCTCATGTAATTTCCCTACTACTGGGGTGACAAACTGTAACAAACCTCCTCCTCATGTAATCTCCTTACTACTGGGGTGACACACTGTAACAGACCTCCTCCTCATGTAATCTCCTTACTACTGGGGTGACACACTGCAACAAACCTCCTCCTCATGTAATCTCCTTACTACTGGGTGACACACTGTAACAGACCTCCTCCCCATGTTATTAACTTACTACTGGGGTGACACACTGTAACAAACCTCCTCCTCATGTAATCTCCTTAATACTGGGGTGACACGCTGTAACAAACCCCCTCCTCGTGTAATTTCCTTACTACTGTGATGACACTGTAACAAACCTCCTCCTCATGTAATCTCATTACTACTGGAGTGACACACTCCTCATGTAATCTCCTTACTACTGGGGTGACACACTGTAACAAACCTCCTCCTCATGTAATCACCTTACTACTGTGGTGACACACTGTAACAAACCCCTCCTCATGTAATCACCTTACTACTGTGGTGACACACTGTAACAAACCTCTCCTCGTGTAATCTCCTTACTACTGTGGTGACACGCTGTAACAAACCCCCTCCTCATGTAATCTCCTTACTACTGGGATGATACACTGTAACAAACCTCCTCATGTAATCTCCTTACTACTGGGGTGACACACTGTAACAAACCTCCTCGTGTAATGTCCTTACTTCTGGGGTAACACAATGTAACAAACCCAATCCTCATGTAATCTCCTTACTATTGGGGTGACACACTGTAACAAACCTCCTCATGTAATGTCCTTACTTCTGGGGTGACACACTGTAACAAACCCCATCCTCATGTTATTAACTTACTACTGGGGTGACACACTGTAACAAAACTCCTCCTCATGTAATCTCCTTACTACTGGGGTGAAACACTGTAACAAACCCCTCCTCATGTAATCTCCTTACTACTGTGGTGACACGCTGTAACAAACCCCCTCCTCATGCAATCTCCTTACTACTGGGGTGACACACTGTAACAAACCTCCTCCTCATGCAATCACCTTACTACTGGGATGACACACTGTAAAGAACCTCCTCCTCATATAATCTCCTTACTACTGGGGTGACACACTGTAACAAACCTCCACCTCATGTAATCTCCTTATTACTAGGGTGACACAATGTAACAAACCCCCTCCTCATGTAATCTCCTTACTACTGGGGTGACATGCTGTAACAAACCCCCTCCTCATGCAATCTCCTTACTATTGGGGTGACACACTGTAACAAACCTCCTCCTTATGTAATCTCCTTACTACTGGGGTGACACACTGTAACAAACCTCCTCCTCATGTTATTAACTTACTACTGGGGTGACACACTGTAACAAACCTCCTCCTCATGTAATCTCCTTACTACTGGGATGACACACTGTAACAAACCTCCTCATGTAATCTCCTTACTTCTGGGGTGACACAATGTAACAAACCCCATCCTCATGTAATGTCCTTACTTCTGGGGTGACACAATGTAACAAACCCCATCCTCATGTAATCTCCTTACTACTGGGGTGACACAATGTAACAAACCCCATCCTCATGTAATGTCCTTACTTCTGGGGTGACACACTGTAATAAACCCCATCCTCATGTTATTAACTTACTACTGGGGTGACACACTGTAACAAATCTCCTCCTCATGTAATCACCTTACTACTGGGGTGACACACTGTAACAAACCTCCTCATGTAATCTCCTTACTACTGGGGTGACACACTGTTACAAGCCTCCTCATGTAATGTCCTTACTTCTGGGGTGACACACTGTAACAAACCCCACCCTCATGTTATTAACTTACTACTGGGGTGACACACTGTAACAAACCTCCTCCTCATGTAATCTCCTTACTACTGGGGTGACACACTGTAACAAACCTCCTCATGTAATCTCCTTACTACTGGGGTGACACACTGTTACAAGCCTCCTCATGTAATGTCCTTACTTCTGGGGTGACACACTGTAACAAACCCCATCCTCATGTTATTAACTTACTACTGGGGTGACACACTGTAACAAACCTCTTCCTCATTTTATTAACTGACTACTGTGGTGACATGCGACCTCCACTCCAGCTCAGCCACGCCTCCTCCACAGCATCACACAGGTCCTTCAACCACTATTACATCTATCCTGCACAGTCACAGGATGATCACATGATAGTGACAGGTCCTATACCATTAACATCTTGGCTGCGGAGGGTAATGTGACAGCACTGCACTCCTCACAGCAGGTAACTAGATAGCGGAGCGCAGCCCCACCAGTGTTGTCTTAGGGCTTCTTAAAAAACAAAACCGTGGCTGCGGAAGAGTGCACTGTAGGCAGCTGCCTTATATGTCTATGGGGTGCGCTGGGACAGTAGGGGGCCTTTCCAGTACAGAGGGACATGACCTAGTATGGGTTGTACCGCCCTGACGGCAGCCCTGCTTTCATCCTTTGGGGTTACAGTCGCGAAAAAGGTTGAGAACCATTGACCTATAGCACTACAAACAGTAATAATAACCCCCTTGTGTCTCACACAGTAGAGGGGGTAGATTTGTGGGCTGGGTAAGGTTAGATAGATCCCCCCCATTAGATAGTTAGGTCACTAAGTAGGCAGACAGGTCACTTTATCAGACTGCAGCATGAAAACAGAGAGGAGAGGGTTACAGAGCAGCCTGCAATGATTGGAGAAAGAGACCCAGTACAGCACAGATGACTCCGGGAAGAAGTCGATGCATGGAGAGTGAGGACGGGCTAAGTGCTTGCCTTAGACACACACGCCCCTTCCTGAGAAGGATGTCAGAATGAATAAGCAGCAGAACAGAGGGAATTGTGAGTCAAATACAAAGCTAGACACATAAAAAAAGACATGGTAAGCATCTGCATGACCTAGTGAATAACACATAGAAGCATTATTTATTTTTATTATAATTTTTTTCATTATCAGTTTTGAAAAGACCATCAACATTAGATGGGGGCGGAGAGGGCTGATCTTGGTAACCCAGTGATTGGAGGGCTGCAGTGTTCAATGCTCAATACTAATAATACTAATTTGTGTCTTAAAGGGGTACTCCGGGGATAAGATGCCTGATCGCGGGGGTCCTGCCGCTGGGGACCCCCGTGATCTTGCATGCAGCACCCCGTTATAATCAGTCCCCAGAACATGTTCGCTCCGGGTCTGATTACTAGCGATCACGGGGGCCGGAGCATTGTGATGTCACGGCTCTGCCCCCTCAATGCAAGCCTATGGGAGGGGGCGTGACAGCTGTCACACAGCTGTCACAATGCTCCGGCCCCCGTGATTGCCAGTAATCAGACCCGGAGCGAACGTGCTCCGGGGACTGATTGTAACGGGGTGCTGCGTGCAAGATCACGGGGGTCCCCAGCGGCGGGACCACCGCGATCAGGCATCGGGGATAAGATGTTTTAGCGCTGGAGTACCTCTTTAAAGGAACTTTTGGACAGGACATACATCCCAAGGGATGTTAAAAATAGATATATTGGCCTGGCGCTTTTCCCTTGTATGACTCCAAAGCAGGAGATTAATATAGAAGTGGATATTTAAAAAAAAAAAAAACAAACACACACACCTTCCTTAGATTGTGTTAAAGGAATAAAACAAAATAAACGCTCTCCAACTCCGTCTACAATAAGATGCCAAACTTTCTTCACATTTCCTTAAGAAATTCAGTACACCGACTTGTTTCGGTCTATACACTATCCTTATTCATGGGCAAAAAACAATCAAATTTGTTGTAAAGCCAAAAAACTCGGACCGCATAAGAACTGTAATTCTATTGGACAATACCTATTCCTACAGGTCTTGAATGCACCATAGATATTACCAATATATTTCCAGGACCAGATTGCATTCAATATGCAATATACTGGAATAACATCTATGGTGCGTTACAAGACCTCTGGGGATAGGTATCATCCAATATAAATAAGGGTCTAATAGGGTATGTCCTTTTTGGTTTTCAAACAACTTTGTACAAAAAAAAACTATTGTCCATAAATAAAGACAGTGTATTGTCAGAAATGCGTTGGTGTGCTGACCTTTTTAGGTGGAAGAGAATAAAACTTGTCATCTTATTCAAGGAGCTGGAGAATGTTTATGTTGTGTTGCCTATCATATCTGAACACCTTAGGATCTGGAGGGGACATCCACGTGCACCAAGATAATTTTGGTTACCCAGATTCTGGAGGAAGTCTGTGCTGATCGCCTGGGTTTGTTTTCTGTAATATTGATAGTCTGTCATCAGGACAGGTCACCAATATCTGATCGTACCAACTTTAACCACCCTTACCGCATAGCTGAATGATTATGAGCCTCATCTCCTTCATTGTTTACCAGTGTTGGGCGCGAATATTCGCATTTCAAATTTTTATCGCGAATATTGCAAATTGGTGAATATTACGAATATATTGGCTATATATTGGAAATTACGAATATTCACTTTTTTTCACATATGTGAATATTCACATATTCCTTCTTTTCACTTGTGCACCAATTAGAATGATGCAATTACACTTGTCAGAGGTTATCAACAACATCCCTAGCAACCAATAGTAAAGTTGCCCACCCCCTCACCTTTTTTTCCTCGAATACGCAAATATGAAAATATTCCCATATGCAAATATTTTCATATGCGAATAAGTGAATATAATGAATAAGCGAAATTCGCGAATATATTCATCTATATATTCGCAAAATATTGTGAATTCGAATATGGGCAATGCCGCTCATCACTACTACTTTCTATATAAAGCGATAACCCTAGAATTGTTGCATTTAGGGCAAGTGTGCAATAACATGCAAACACTATTATGGTGGTGGATAGAGATGAGTGACGTTACATTTATTCGATTCATCACGAACTTCTCGGCTCTGCAGTTGCTGACTTTAGCCTGCATAAATTAGTTCAGCTTTCAGGTGCTCCGGTGGGCTGGAAAAGGTGGATACAGTCCTAGGAGAGAGTCTCCAGCCCACCGGAGCACCTGAAAGCTCAACTCATTTATGCAGGATAAAGTCAGCAACTGCTGAGCCGAGAAGTTTGTGACAAATTGAATCATTGTAACTTCACTCATCTCTAGTGGTGGATAGAGTCCAATACCTAGGAAGTGACTTTAACCCGTTAAGGACGCAGGGCGTATGGGTATGCCTTGGTCCTTTTACCGGGGTTTGAAGCATGCTCACGAGCTGAGCATGCTTCAAACCTGGTGTGTCCTGGCTGCTATCAGCAGCCAGGACCCAGGGTTAATGCCAGACATTGCCGATCGGGCGGACGCCTAGCATTAACCGTGTAGATGCCACGATCAAAGTGTATAGAATCTTCTGCATATATTAATGGAACTAAATAATTGAACACCACATGAAAATCTGCAGCAGATCCTATTTGTATGAATGTACCCTTAACACATGTAGATAGCTGGATGAGTAGTGAGAACTGTCGTGCATGGTCCCATCTAAATATAGTGCAAAATTATTCTTCACATAAATCCCATTTATTAAATTCACTCAGAGGAGAAGATTTATCAAAAACTAGGGGAAGAGTGGTGCAGTTGCCCATGGCAACCAGATTGCTTCTTTCTTTTTTAACCCCTTAAGGACCCGGGGTTTTTCCGTTTTTGCATTTTTGTTTTTTTCTTCCTTACCTTTAAAAAAAAATCACAAGTCTTTCAATTTTGCACCTAAAAATCCAAATGATGGCTTATTTTTTGCACCACCAATTCTACTTTGTAATGACATCAGTCATTTTACCCAAAAATCTACAGCAAAACGAAAAAAAAATCAATTTGAGACAAAATTGAAAAAAAAAAAACGCCATTTTGTAACTTTTGGGGGCTTCTGTTTCTACACCGTATATTTTTCGGTAAAAAGGACACACTCTTTATTCTGTAGGTCCATACAATTAAAATGATACCCTACTTATTTAGGTTTGATTTTGTCGTACTTATGGAAGAAAATCATAACTACATGAACGAAAATGTATACGTTTTAAAATTGTCATCTTCTGACCTCTATAACTTTTTATTTTTCCGCGTATGGGGGCGGTATGAAGTTTTTAGCAGTACCATTTTTGTATTGATCCGACTTATTCATTTTTCATGATATAAAAAGTGAACAAAAATACACTATTTTGTACTTTGGAAAAAATTTTTGCGCGTACGCCATTGACCGTGCGGTTTAATTCATGATTTTATTTTATAGTTCGGACATTTCCGCACGCGGCGATACCACATATGTTTATTTTTATTTACACTTTTTTTTTATGGGAAAATGGGGGTGATTCAAACTTTTATTAGGGAAGGGGTTAAATGATCTATATTCACTTTTTTTTTGTAATGTTATAGCTCCCATAGGGGGATATAAGACTAAATTTTGATGTTAATTTGTTTTCCCTTAGTCTCCTCAGCAGCACAAATGGGGTTTCCGCCCCTGTGAGCTAATTGGACAGGGAATTTTTTATATATAAAATAAAGCAATGAGGCACCTCCCCACGTGCCTATATAACCTGTCCTCTCACATCAGAACAGCGAGTTAATTATAAAGTATAGCTAACAAAAAATAAAAAGGGAGGGAAGCTTGTGCTGCTGAGGAGACTAAGGGAAAACAAATTAACATCAAAATTTAGTCTTCCCTGTCGTCCCTCAGCAGCACAAACGGGGATTTAGCAAGTATAACCCCTAGAGAGGGCTCTCCTGCCTTGCAGAATTCAGTATAGTTTTAGCAAAACTAGTATAACTAGACAGAAAGAAATAACTCTATAATGCTTTAGGAAAGTCAAAGGAGTACTCCAAGTTGCAGATTGACATATCTGCTCTATAGGAACAGAACTACGCTCCACCCAGGAGGTCGAGACAGATCTAGTAAAGATTAATACACTCACAAATCCACCGAGAGATGGATGGTTTGGATGCTTTAGATCCTTTCTTCGAACCATGATACAAGACTAGAAGATTTTCAGCTGTACGAAAGACCTTAGTTCTTTGTAAGTAAATCTTAAGGCACCTTACCAGATCCAGAGTTGCCAAGTTTTCTTGCAAGGATCCAGTTTCTGGAGAAAACTGAGGAAGAGAAATTATTTGGTTAACATTAGCAAAAGATGCCACTTTTGGTAAAAAGGTTGGTAAGAATCTCATAAGGACTTTCCCAGGGAGAAATACTGTATATGGTTCAAAAACCGCTAGAGCTTGAAGCTCACTTACACGTTTGGCAGTGGTGACGGCCAACAATCAGGTAAGTTTAAGAGTGAGGAACCTTAGTTCCACATCCTCTAAAGGTTCAAAGGGGTAGGCACAGAGTTGTTGTAGGACTAGAGAGAGGTCCCACAGGGCAATCAAAGTCATGGTTCTTGGGCGCATTCTGGTTATAGCCTTAATAAAAGATTTGACTACGGAGTCTTGTGTGAATCTTCTGTGGAGAAAAGCTGATAAGGCTGCAAATTGGACCTTGATAGAGTTGGGAGAAAGTCCCTTTTCAAACCCATCTTGAAGAAATTTAAGTATAGAAGGAATAGATGGAGAAGTAGGATCAATATTCTTATTCGAACACCACTTGTGGAAGATCCCTTTGATTCTTGCATAGACTTTATTAGTTGACTCACTCCTAGAGTGAGATAACGTGTCCAGAATGCGGTCCGAAAACCCTCTGGTTTTCAATAGGGACCTATCAACCTCCATGCTGTCAGATTGAAGGTTCTGAGGTTGTGGCATAGCTGTGCTCCTTGAGACAGCAGATCCTGCCTGAGGGGAAGTTTCCAATAGTCTCCTTTGCTCATCTGAATGAGCTGGGAGAACCAGGATCTCTTGGGCCAAAAAGGTATGATTGCTATCACAGAGGCCTGATCCTGTCTGATCGTCATCAATACCCTGGCATGGAAGCTGGTGGGAAGATGTAGGCCAGGTTGAAATTCCAGGAGATTGTCATTGTATCTATCCAGAAGGGGTTTTCCGATGGATATAGGGAGCAGAACTTCTGCAACTGATGATTTACTTTTGTTGCCATCAAGTCTATTTCTGGGAGACTTTTGTAAGTATTAACCAACTTGGTTCTTGAAGACACATCCTGTCTTGAGGAACTGCCCACCACTTCAGAGAACTGCGGACTGAGGGAGATAGAGTAATGAGAGAGTCCAAGGAGGAACTTCTTCTGTCCCAGCTTAGTAGAATCTGAGACTCAAGAGGTCTCATGTGCCAGAGGGCCCAAGGAACTGCCTCTCCTGAGGAGGACAGGAGACCTAGAAACCTCATTAGAGTTCTCCGAGAGACTCTGTGGGGAACTCACAGAAACTGATAACCTTTGATGATCCTGTCTTTCCTTGCTGGAGAAAGAAAAATCTTCATATTGCCGGAATCTATTTGAAAACCTAGAAATGTTTTCTCCTTCTCTGGAGTCAGATGTGACTTCTCCATATTGACTATCCAACCTAATCTGCGAAGAAGACTCAGAGTTAGATCTGTGTGAAGGAGACTCTCTTTGAAGATGAGCCAATCGTCCAAATACAGGACTATACGTATCCCCTGAAGTCTGAGGACCACCATCATAGAAGATATTATCTTTGTGAATACAAAGGGGGCTGTTGTTATCCCAAAGGGAAGCACACAGAATTGTAGATGGTGAAGAATCCCCCTGATTCAGACAGCGATGCAGAAAAATTTCCTGTGATCTGTTGCAATAGGCACATGGGAATTGGCATCTTTGAGGTCTAATGAGACCATGTAGTCGTTGTTCTGGAGTAGTAATTTTACGGACCTTATAGTCTCCATGCGGAATCTTTTCTTCAGAATAAATCTGTTTAGGTATCGGAGGTCTATTATGAGTCTCCATTTCCCACCTGGCTTTGGAACAAGGAATACTGGGGAGTAAATTCCCCTGCCCTTTTCTACAAGGGGTACAGACTCTACAGCATTTAGAGATATGAGTTCCAAGATGGACCTTTCTAAGACCTCTTGCCTCGGCTGTTTGGGAACAGCAGAAACAAGGTACCTTTCTGGAGGATGAGAGGTTAGAGGTGGAGCATAACCTCCTTGAATAATGTTTAGGACCCATGCATCTTTTATCGTTTGCTTCCAAGCAGGTAGCAAAAATTGGAGACGACCTCCTACTGGCAGATAGTCAGAACTCCTGCTTTTTGGAGTCTCTGCCTCTATAGGCTCCTCTCCTAGAGGATCCAGAACCTCTGCCACAAGCAGACCCTCTGGTCTGTCTAGACCTCTTGGGGGAGTGGTCACGTCTGGACTGACTGTATCTCCCCCGAAAGGAGCGATATGGAATAGGGAGGTTCTTACCCTTCCTGTTGGACAACTCCTCCATGATGGTATCTAACTCGGGACCAAACAATTTGTCTGGCACATATTCTAGGTCACATAAGCTATACTTAGAGGAGGTGTCGCTGGGCCACTGCTTAATCCATAATGCCCTTCTGGCAGCGCAGGATAAGGACATACTGCGGGCTGCTAACTTAACTTGTTGGTTATTTGCATCATTTAAATAATCCATATCCAAGTTGATATACTTAACCCCTTAAGAACTGGGGGGGGTTTCCGTTTTTGCACTTTCGTTTTTTGCTCCTTGCCTTTAAAAAATCATAACTCTTTCAATTTTGCACCTAAAAATCCATATGATTGCTTATTTTTTGCGCCACCAATTCTACTTTGTAATGACGTCAGTCATTTTGCCCAAAAATCTACGGTGACACATAAAAAAAAAAATTGTGCAACAAAATTGAAAAAAAAATGCTGTTTGGTAACTTTTGGGGGCTTCCGTTTCTACGTAGTACATTTTTTGGTAAAACTTTACACCTTATCTTTATTCTGTTGGTCCATACGATTAAGATGATACCCTACTTATATAGGTTTGATTTTGTCGTACTTATGGAAAAAATCATAACTACTTGCAGAAAAATTAATATGTTTAAATTTGTCATCTTCTGACCCCTACAACTTTTTTTATTTTGGGGCGGTATGAGGGCTAATTTTTTGCGCCGTGATCTGAAGTTTTTAACGGTACCATTTTTGCATTGATAGGACTTATTGATCGCTTTTTATTCATTTTTTCATGATATAAAAAGTGACCAAAAATGCACTATTTTGGACTTTGCGCGCTATTAGCGGCCAGGTCCCAGCTTCACTATGATGACGGGCCCGCCGTGATATGATGCGGGGTCACCGTGGGACCCCGCGTTATATCACGGGAGCGGGACCAAGAACGTACTCATACGTCCTTGGTCCTTAAGGGGTTAAATTATTTAAGGATGTCCTCTCTGCTGACTCCAGAATCTATATCGTCCTGAACTCTGGAGATCCAGGACTTCATGGCCTTAATAACTTCCTGTAAGGCACACCCCACCGTAGTCTGACTGGTAGCAGTCGAATAGGAGCGCCTGAGGGTGACCTCAATTCTGCGGTCCATAGGATCTGACAGGTTAGATCCATCATTAGATGGGATTATGGTCCTCTTGGATAACTTTGCAATAGCAAAATCAACCTTGGGTGGGGAGATCCAATCTTTACATTTGGATTGATCTAGAGGGAAAAGGGTTTTAAAATGCCTGTTTTTATACAGGCACCTTCTCAGGGTTCTCCCACTCCTTCTTTATTAGATCCATTAGGTAATTATCAATAGAAAAAAATCTGGGACCCCTGGATGTGGATGGAGCTTCTCCCTGAGTATCAGGCTGACCCTTGGTTTGAACAGCTCTAATGAATTTTGGGAATTTTTCAATGGGAAAATTCTCCTTCCCCTGAATTTCTACCTCTTCAGATGAAGAGGAATTAACTTCCTTCACTACTCTAAATTCCTCCTCAGAGTGGACTATAGTGGAGGAATCACCTCTCCTGGAGGTTTTGGCTGCAGGGGGTGCTACTGCAAGGGAGCCCTTTAACTCTTTAATAGAGGATGCCACAAAGTCCTTAACCCACACGAACATGTCTTGCATAGAAGGCTCCTGGTTAGGAGGAAGGCGTGGACGGCATGCATTGCAGGTGGAATACTCATAACCATCAGGAAAAGGAAGTTTACATGAAGAACATTCTGCATGTTTCCTTTTGTGGTTAGTTTTTCCCCTGGATTCCATGCGGCCAACAGAACCCCCAGACTCCCTGGATGACATCTGAATAGAAAAAAATATTCACATATATATATAAAAACATTATTTAACCCCTTAAGGACCAGAGCGTTTTTTGCAAATCTGACCACTGTCACTTTAAACATTAATAACTCTGGAATGCTTTTACTCATCATTCTGATTTCGAGAATGTTTTTTTGTGACATATTCTACTTTAACATAGTGGTAAAATTTTATGGTAACTTGCATCCTTTCTTGGTGAAAAATCCCAAAATTTGATGAAAAAAAAATGAAAATGTTGCATTTTCTAACTTGGATATTCAAAATAAAAATGGATATTCAAAATAAAAAAAATTTGGGTTCACATATACAATATGTCTACTTTATGTTTGCATCATAAAATTGATGAGTTTTTACTTTTGGAAGACACCAGAGGGCTTCAAAGTTCAGCAGCAATTTTGACATTTTTCACAAAATTTTCAAACTCACAATTTTTCAGTGACCAGTTCAGTTTTGAAGTGGATTTGAAGGGTCTTCATCTTAGAAATACCCCACAAATGACCCTATTATAAAAACTGCACCCCCCAAAGTATTCAAAATGACATTCAGTAAGTGTTTTAACCCTTTAGGTGTTTCATAGGAATAGCAGAAAAGTGAAGGAGAAAATTCAAAATCTTAATTTTTTACACTCGCATGTTCTTGTAAACCCAATTTTTTAATTTTTGCAAGGGGTAAAAAGAAGAAAATTTTTACTTGTAATTGAAACCCAATTTCTCTCGAGTAAGAACATACCTCATATGTCTATGTAAAGTGTTCGGCGGGCGCAGTAGAGGGCTCAGAAGGGAAGGAGCGACAAATGGTTTTTGGGGGGCATGTCACCTTTAGGAAGCCCCTATGGTGCCAGGACAGCAAAAAAAAAAAAAAACACATGGCATACCATTTTGGAAACTAGACCCCTCGGGGAACATAACAAGGGGTAAAGGGAACCTTAATACCCCACAGGTGATTCACGACTTTTGTATATGTAAAAAAAAAAAATGTATTTTTTTTATCTAAAATGCTTGGTTTCCCAAAAATTTTACATTTTTAAAAAGGGTAATAGCAAAAAATACCCCCCAAAATTTGTAACAATTTCTCCCGAGTACGGCGATACCCCATATGTGACCCTAAACTGTTGCCTTGAAATACGACAGGGCTCCAAAGTGAGAGCGCCATGCGCATTTGAAGCCTAAATTAGGGACTTGCATAGGGGTGGACATAGGGGTATTCTACGCCAGTGATTCCCAAACAGGGTGCCTCCAGCTGTTGTAAAACTCCCAGCATGCCTGGACAGTCAGTGGCTATCTGGCAATACTGGGAGTAGTTGTTTTGCAACAGCTGGAGGCTCAGTTTTGGAAACAGTGGCGTACCAGACGTTTTTCATTTTTATTGGGGAGGGGAGGGGGGCTGTGTAGGGGTATGTGTATATGTAGTGTTTTTTAGTTTTTATTTTATTTTGTGTTAGTGTAGTGTAATGTAGTGTTTTTAGGGTACAGTCGCACGGGCGGGGGTTCACAGTAGTTCCTCGCTGGCAGTTTGAGCTGCGGCAGAAAATTTGCCGCAGCTCAAACTTGCAGCCGGATACTTACTGTAAACCTCCGCCCATATGAGTGTACCCTGTACATTCACATTGGGGGGGGGGGGGGGGAGAAACATCCAGCTGTTGCAAAACTACAACTCCCAGCATGTACTACGGTCTATCAGTGCATGCTGGGAGTTGTAGTTTTGCAACAGCTGGAGGCACACTAGTTGTGAAACACCGAGTTTGGTAACAAACTCAGTGTTTTGCAACCAGTGTGCCTTCAGCTGTTGCAAAAGATACAACCCCCAGCATGTACGGACAGCGGAAGGGCATGCTGGGACTTGTAGTTATGCAACAGCTGGAGGCATACTACTTTGGCTGGGGATTGTAGTTATGCAACAGCTGGAGACACACTGGTTTGCTACTTAACTCAGTGTTTCACAACCAGTGTGCCTTCAGCTGTTGCAAAACTACAACTCTCAGCAGTCACCGACAGCCAACGGGCATGCTGGGAGTTGTAGTTATGCAACCACCAGATGCACCACTACAACTCCCAGCATGCACTTTTGCTGATTGTGCAAGCTGGGAGTTGTAGTTATACAACAGCTGAAGGTACACTTTTCCATAGAAAAAATGTGCCTCCAGCTGTTGCAAAACTATAAGTCCCAGCATGCCCATAAGGGAATGCTGGGAGTTGTGGTGGTCTGCCTCCTGCTGTTGCATAACTACAGCTCCCAGCGTGCCCTTTTTGCATGCTGGGAGCTGTTGCTAAGCAACAGCAGGAGGCTGTCACTCATCTCCTACTGCTGCTCCGCTGCAGGTCAGTCCCTCGCCGCCACCGTCGCTCCTGGGGCCCCGATCCCAACAGGGTCGCCAGGGATCGGGGTCCCCAGCTGCCGGGGTCTTCTTCCCGCTCACGTACTCCGGAAGAGGGGCGGAGCGGGTTGCGGGAGTGACACCCGCAGCAGGTGCCCTGATTGGTCGGCCGGTAAACCGGACGACGAATCAGGGCGATCGTGAGGTGGCACCAGTGCCACCTCACCCCCTGCTGGCTATGGCTGTTCGGGGCAATCAGAGATGGCCCCGATCAGCCAGTAATTCCGGGTCACCGGGTCACTGGAGACCCGATTGACCCGGAATCCGCCGCAGATCGCTGGGCTGAATTGTTCAGTGATCTGCGGCCATCGTCGACATGGGGGGTCATCATTACCCCCCTGGGCGATATGCCGTGATGCCTGCTGAACGATTTCAGCAGGCATCAGGCACCGGCTCCCCTCCGGCTAGTGGTGGGGGGCCGGGAATGGACAGGACGTACTCCTACGTCCTCGATCCTTAAGGCCTCGGAAACTAGGGCGTAGGAGTACGTCCATTGTCCTTAAGGGGTTAAGAGTAAGCACCTAAACAACAAAAAAGATTTAAACCTACAAGACAAAGCTTAGTAATAAGAAAGCAAGGTGATAAACCTAACACCTGGCAGGCTCAAAGAGACTGAACTGCCAAGAGTAGGGCGCTTAAATAAGGAGCCGAAACTTTGGCCACGCCCACTACTTCCAGTCCCTGACCGGAATAGACAAAAGAAAATGACCTGTAAGGAGAAACCATAACAATACTTATCTGTACCGAAAGGAAAAAAAAACCCGTAAGAACTTCTGTTCTAAATCAGGTTTGCTAAACCTAAGCGTCCCACTGGTAAGTAAATAACCGGAAAGAGACTTCCGGTGACGTCACCGGAAGATGACATCGCGGCGCAGCGCCCGTAGAGGGATATGGACCACGGGAAAATGGCGCCGCGCACCGGATCTGAAAGAAGAAAGAACGAGTGAGTAACACATTAGCAGCGGGACAGGTTCAGCATGTCCTAGCTCACATCAGGACAGAATAAAACTTGCTGTTCTGATGTGAGAGGACAGGTTATATAGGCACATGTGGAAGTGCCTCATTGCTTTATTTTATATATTAAAAAATCCCTGTCCAATTAACTCACAGGGGCGGAAACCCCGTTTGTGCTGCTGAGGGACGGCAGGGAACACTGCACACACTGATCTTTTACATTGTTCAATGGTTTCTCATAGGAAACCATTGATCAATGATTCTGCCGCTTCACTGCTCATGCCTGGATCTCAGGCACTGAGCAGTCATTCGGCGATTGGACACTAAGAGGCAAGGTAGGAGACCCTCCTCGTGTCCCAGAGCTGTTCGGGATGCCGCGATTTCACCGCGGACATCCCGAATAGCCCACTGAGCTAACTGGCAGTGATTTACTTTCACTTTAGATGCGGCGTTCAACTTTGAACGCCGTGTCTAAAGGGTTAATAGCGAGCGGCACTGCGATCAGTGCCGCGCTCTATTAGCCACGGGTCCCGCATTATAGAACAGGAGCGGACTCAGGGCGTACAGGTTTACCCTTGGTCCTTAACAGGTTAAAGAGACCTGTGAAAAATGAAAGAAGCCATCTGATTGGTTGTCATGGGCAACTGCACCACTCTCCCTCTACACAGGTTTTGATAAATCTCCCCCACTGATGCTATCTGGAGCATCTTAGATTGTCTACACTAAAATTAGACCAAGTATACAAAAACTTTTTATATAATGTAGATAACATAATGGGTATGGTACCACTTATGCAGGATATATTCCGCTTTGCAGAATAGTCTGCAGCAGCAGGAAATATGTTTTATATTTTCAGATGATCATACACACAGGGCTACCCGGCAGCAGCCCAGGGTTTTCGGTGAAGATTGGAGGCGGAACCACGTGCCAGACGCATGCGGTTCCGCCTCTAATCTTCACTGAAAATGCAGGACTGCTGCCAGCTAGCCCTGTGTGTATGATCATCTGAGAATATGCTGCGTATTTCCCTCTACTGCAGATGATTTTGCACATTGTGAAATACGCTGTGTAAGCGGTACGTGGGACTGTACCCTATGGGGGAAATTTATTATTATGTGTCTATTGTAGACTCAGTTCTACCCCTTTACACTTGTCTATTGTACACTCTTGCTTAGAATTTACAAAGGCTGTGCACTCCTTTGATAAAGCTTGTACAAATATAGAAACGCCCCCCTCGCTCTACCTCACAGGAAAAGTGGACGTAGTATTTTGTTCTATTGCTTTGAGGCCAGGATTCCATTGAGGTTTTTTGTCCAGCAAAAACTGTCCCAGCTTTTTCCTGTGTTTTGTCAGTTTTTCTTGCATTTTTTTCTTGTGTTTTTGCTGGTTTGTGGAAACAAAAAAAATGTACTAAACTTTTTGTTGTTTTTTTTTGTCAGATTTGGTGGATTGCAATGAACAGAGTTTTCTTTTTAAATGTTAATAAAAGGGTTAACGAGGGCTGTGGGGGGGGGGTGTTTTAAATAAAAAAATTTCAATGTGTTGTGTTTTTTATAATTGAATTTTCAGGTTTAGTAGTGGAAGGCATCTTGTAGACAAAATCTATTACTAAGCTGGGGCTTAGCGTTAGCCCCCATATCAGCTAGCGCTAACCCCCAATTACCCAGGTACGCACCACCACAGGGGTTCTGGGAAGAGCCAGTACCAACAGGCCCGGAGCATCAAAAATGGTGCTCCTGGGCCTAGGCGGTAACAGGCTGCCGTAACAATGGTCCTCACCCACCCTGGTAAAGGCAGGCTCTTGCTGTTTGGTTGATATCTGGCTAATCCTGAAAAAATTAGGGAACCACACACTTTTTTTATTTATCATTGGGAGGGGGAAGCTAAAACCTATGTGCTCCCATATGCAATTCATTTCAATGAGCCGGCCAGAGTGAAACATTCGATCCAGTAGGCTAATTTTTGCACTGTATGCGCTTTTACAATCGGACCTAAAACCGTGGTTGACCACACAATTTAAGGGGGGGGGGGGGGGGAAGCGCTCACAGCGCAAAAATGAGCCGACTGAACGTTTCACTCCGGACGGCTCATTGAAATGAATTACATACGGGAGCGCATACGAAAGCATACAGGAGCACGAGGTTTTAACTCCCCCCTGCCGTATGCACTCCCGTATGGAAGAAAACGTGAGGTGAACCCAGCCTTAGTAAAAAAAAATTGCGCTCTCCCATGGGAAGAGCACACATAATGCAGCGTGTTCCTAAACATGGAGCCTCCAATTGTTGCTAAACTACAACTCCAGCTGGAGTCTCCCTGTTTGGTAACAAACTGCCAGAAAGGCTCTGTTCCCATTATGCAAAATGCATAATGGGAACAGAGATCTGTCCCTCTGTCTTGGACTACTACTCCTACAGTCTGTCCTATGATGGGAGTAGTTGGAGTACCACAGGCTGCTGAGGGATGGCACTTGCACATTCCCTGGCTGCGGGACTTTTAGAACTACTACTCCCATCATGGACAGACTCTGCCCATGATGGGAGTTGTAGTCCAGGGGCTGAGGTGCAGATCACATCAGGTCATTCTGCAGAGACCCACATTTATTTACTGTAAAAGCCGGTGGTACATGCGGCTACACTGCGCTGCCACCGGCTTCTATATACAAATGTCAATTCATAATCCCCACCGCCGGGAGAGGGGAGCTCTGATTGGTCAATAGCTATTCTCCAATCAGAGTTCCCGTGTTCTGGCGGCGGGGATTATGACAGTGTATATAGAAGCCGACAGCGCAGTGGAGACGCATGTACCGCCGGTGTAATGAAGAAAACTGTGACCCTCCGTATAGGGAGGCCGTTTTCTGCTTACAGCCCACTCCATCTCACTCCAT
This sequence comes from Hyla sarda, assembly GCF_029499605.1. NCBI lineage: Eukaryota > Metazoa > Chordata > Amphibia > Anura > Hylidae > Hyla > Hyla sarda. Next base: position 229,295,207 of record NC_079189.1, on the reverse strand, counting down.
CCCTGCTACGGGGGACAGTTTCTCCGCATATATAGTTAACTAGCTGAGTACCCGGCGTTGCCCGGTTTTTCCTTCCTATAACTTGTTGGGGGGGGAAAATAAACAAAAGGAGGACACTTTTGACTTCATATCCCGACCGCCTTTCCCGTGCTCCTTTCTCGACCTCCTATCCCGACCCTTAATATGTGACCAGTTATTGAAATATCTCCAGCCGTACGGAAGTTATGTGATAACATACATTTCCCATTGATTTGCATGGGACTTTAAACAAAAACCCCGACCCTCACAAATGGGGGTAGTTAAGGGTTAAATTAACTATCCTATATTTTAAGTGGACATATAAGTAACATGTGACCAAGTATTATCGAAATATCTCAAGCCGTTTGGAAGTTATGCAGTAACATATTTCCCATTGACTTGTATGGGACTTTAAACATAAACCCCGCCCCTGGCAAATGGGGGCGAGTAAGGGTTAAATCACCTATCCTATGTTTGTTGTTGACATAAGTAACATGTGTGCCTAGTTTCATGTTAATATCTTTAGCTGTTTGGATGTGATGCTGGAACATACACACGTATGTTGATTGCAGCAGATCTCCAGAGAATGATCTGCTGCGATCCGCATTTAGACTATAAAGCCGGCAGTACATGCATCTACACTGCGCTGTCGCAGTATACACTTTCATAATTCATAATCCCCGCTGGGAGACAGAAGCTCTGATTGATTAATAGCTATTGACCAATCAGAGCTCCACTCTCTTGGCGGCAAGGATTATGAATTATGACAGCTGTATATAGAAGCCGGTGGCAGCGCAGATGCATGTACTGCTGGCTTTTACAGTTAATATATGCGGATTGCAGCGGGTCTCTGTAGAATGACCCCATGCGATCTGCACCTCAGCCCCTGGACTACAACTCCCATCATGGGCAGAGTCTGTCCATGATGGGAGAAGTAGTTCTAAGAGTCCTGCAGCTGGGGGATGCGAAAGTGCCACCCCTCAGCAGCGCCGCGGTACTACAACTACCATCATGGGACACTGTCCCATGATGGGAGTAGTAGTCCAAGGGCAGAGGGGCCGATCGCAGCAAATCATTCTCTGGAGATCCGCATTTATTAACTATACAAGCCGGCGTCACATGCGTCTACACTGCGCTGCCCGCGGGCTCCTATATACAGTTCTTATAATTCATAATCCCCGCCGGGAGAGGGTAGCTCTGATTGGTGAAAAGATTTTCACCAATCAGAGCTCCCGTGTGCCGACAGCGGGGATTATGTATTATGACTGTATACAGGAGCCGGGGGCAGCACAGTATAGCCGCATGTACCGCCGGCTTGTATAGTTAATAAATGCGGATTGCAGAGGGTCTCTGCAGAATGACCTGCTGCGATCTGCACCTCAGCCCCTGGACTACAACTCCCATCATGGGCAAAGTCTGTCCATGATGGGAGTAGCAGTCCTTACTGTGCCAAAATAGACACTTTGGTACGTATCCGCCAAGGTGGTGTATATTTGTGAAAGAAAATGCCGTTAGCGCATTTATTCATTCATTTTTTGCACCCAAAAAAAATATGCAGTTAGTAAATTGATTCTACAGTAGAAAATGCTCTATGGTAAACTTAACCGTAGACAAGGTGATGAGTAATTCAATCAAAATTTGCGCATAAAATAGACACAAAACAGCACTATATACAATGATAGATTCCCCCTATATGTATATTTGTAATATACTATGGGTAAAGCTGTATCTGTGCAGAGGCAAAATATAGGAAGTGTGGGCTCTTTGCACTAAGGCTCTGACACACCCCTGTTTGTCCCCTCCACAGAGACACAGAATAGCTGCGGGGACAAGACCGAAGTACACTTACATTTTTATTTTATTTTTTTAAATGAACACCATTTTAAAGCATCCAGGAGGATCATTTGAAGGGACACAAAGGGTTTTAGCATTGAATCTCTCTTTAATATGTTAGACAGCGAAAGCTAATTATACTATACTATTTAACATAAAGCACAATTCATCCTCCCCTAGTTTAGATGTTTCTGTTGGATACATGGGGAAAATTACTTTAGCTGTACAGTATAGAACAGAGGTCTGCATTATCCAGCCAACAAAAACAGAAAGAGTGGTGTGAAAAGAACCTTAAAAATTAAAGCGGAAGAGCAATAGTATCTACATTTCATTGGTTTCCATTTCATTACACTGTACAGTGATCCCCCGACTTATGATGGCCCCGACATATGATCATTTCAACATATGATGGCCTCTCAGAGCCCATCGTATGTTGAAGGCAGCCTCGACATATGATGCTGCTGTGTGTCGGGGCCATCATACAAACAGCCATCTGACAGCGCTGACAACTTCAGCAACTGACAGATAGTTGTTTAATGTGCCCCGTTCTGCCTCCTGTTACTCACATGCTGTCCTGCTAACTCATACAGGCTTCCACTGTGAGCTGTGTAAGCCCCGCCCCCCCAGTGCAGCCATAGCCAATAGCCTGCAGCATCTTGCTGCAGGCATCCAATGAGCTGCTCCCTTTCCTATAGAGCTGTAGTCGGCAGGATCGTAATGGAGGACATTCTGTCTCCCCTGAAGGTATTTAAAGAACTGTACAGTACTGTATGCGATGTCACACATCACATACAATACATATACACACTATACACCCCATACATCAATGTTTCCCTATCAGTGTGCCTCCAGCTGTTGCAAAACTATAACTCCCAGCATGCCCAGACAGTCAATGGCTTTACATGCATGCTGGGAGTTGTAGTTGTGCAACAGCTGGAGGCACCCTGGTTTGTTAAACACTCCCCATACAATGGTCATCCCAGAACCAATTAGCAGTTTCCCACAGAGATATGTATTCAACATACAATGGTTCCGAGGCCCCAGAACCAATTACCATTTTTACATAGACATATGTACTCGACATATGATGGTTTCAACATATGATGGTTCTCCTGGAACCAATATCATATGTTGAGGGACCACTGTATACTAAAGTGCACTGGTCTATTCTGTCAAAAAGTATGCATTGCATTTTTATATTATAACTCACCAGGAAACAGATTCTGCTCTAACCCCTAGTTAGCATGATAATAAAAGCAATCGAAGAGATTTATCAAAACCTGTGCAGTTGCCCATAGCAACCAATCAGATCACTTTTACAGGCCCCTCTAAAAGTAAAAGCAGCAATTAGATTGGTTGCCATGGGCAACTGCACCACTTTTCTGCACAGGATAATTCTCCACCATGTACATTAAATGTAAACTCTAGCTAAGACAGCATTTTGTAAGGGGGGGGGGGGGGGTGCAATTTATCATTGTACATTGTTGCGTACTTTCCCTATATTTGATCAAAAAAGGGGCATGTTCTTGCTAAATAGATAACGTTTAAGCAAGTGTGATCTTTGGGAAAAAAATTACCAAGTCCGTAGGAAAAAAGAAATGACTTCATATAGAGAGTATATTTGGCAAAAACTGAAGGGGGATATTTATCACTTATTTGGAAAGAGTGTTTTGAAATTGTTTATTCTTGCTCATGTGCGACACATTTACCACATTATCTAGGGGGCAAATAAGTTTGGCGCCAAAAAAAAAAAAAAAAAAAAAGCCAAGTGTAAATGCAGCCATAGGCCGTTCACACAACAGAATTCCACTGAAATTTACTGCCCATTGATTTTAATGGAATTCGGCGGTACTATTCAGACAAATCAAGAATCATAAGTTTTATTTTTCGGAATCCCATTAAAGTGAATGGGGCTTGAATTTTGGCAAAATTCTGTGTTCTGAGAACAGAGAAATTCTACCACAATTCCATTCAGCAATATTTTTGTGGAATTGCTGTGGAACATAGCTTTATGCAAAAAAAATAAATAAATAATAAAAACTTGTGTCAAAAAAAATAAATAAAATAAAAAAACTACAAGGCCCAGCATTACAGGACTGCCTAAGGATGACACACATGAGTGACATTTAGAACAGAGAAAATGTATGCATAAAAAAAACTACTGTACTTTTGGCACTAGTTTAGGACGATCTAAGTTATGCACTCACCATATTGTGTGTGCGTGCGCACATGTACAGCATGAAGCCATGTAGGAAAGTGTTACAGAGCAGGGCTGCCAGGCTCACTCCCAATAGCAGTGAGTCAGCAGAGTGAAGGAAAGGAGTCATGCATAGTGCAGGCAAGAGAGACATACCCCCTGTGAGAAAATGAATGACAGTGAATATGCTCTTTTTAGTGAAATATTGGCGAGACAAATTATGTACATGATCAGGAACAGAGTAACTGTATGCATCTGAAGAAAGGTCACATGACCAGAAACGCATCATGCAGAGCGTTTCCTGGGTTTTATCAAGCTGTACATGTCATTGACATGGAAAGTCTCAATGTTTTAACCTGGATATAATAAAGGAGAACATCTTACCGCTGGCACATGTTTTTTCTGTCTTTTGTTGGAGGCCTGGTGAGCTGACTGCACTTTGTGTACTACCAAGTAAGGCTGGGTTCACACTACGTTTTCTCCCATACGGGAGCGCATACGGCAGGGGGGAGCTAAAACCTCGCGCTCCCGTATGCCACCGTATGTCATTCATTTCAATGAGCCGGCCGGAGTGAAACGTTCGGTCGGCTCATTTTTGCGCCGTATGCGCTTTTACAACCGTACAACTGTGGTCAACCACGGTTTTAGGTCCGGTTGTAAAAGCGCATATGGCGCAAAAATGAGCCGACCGGACGTTTCACTCCGGCCGGCTCATTGAAATGAATTACATACGGGAACGCATACGAAGGCATACGGGAGCGCGAGGTTTTAGCTCCCCCCCTGCCGTATGCGCTCCCGTATGGGGGAAAACATAGTGTGAACCCAGCCTAACTTGGTTTTGTTTTTTTGTGGGATCTGACTGGTACACTACAGGCTTTGAAAACTAAGTTTTTAAACAAACAAAAATAATTATTTACAAAGTTTATTGTGGTAGAGGTTAAAAGTCAACATTATGAAGTTATTTATTTACAGATTAAAAAGTAAGACAAGATCTAGTGAAAAACAACAGCTTTTGATTTAAAAAAAAACAAAAACAAAAACACATCAGTTCCAAGTTTACATGAAGATTTAGCGCAATATTATATCTGAAGAAAGACCTGAACAAGGGCATTTAAACCCAGAGTCTTAAAAGTCAGTCATGCTTTAAGTAGCTTTGTGCAAACCTTGTCCAAAATATAATAAACCCTCTAACATTTTAGAGCATTACACACACAAAAAAAAAATAATAAAAAAAAAAAAAAAATTATAAAACCCCCTCACACTTTTCAAGCAAGTGGAATGTCTTTGAACTTTAAAGTGAAGTTAATGTATTTCCATTCTCCACACTTTGGAAGTGTTGATGGATGCTGTGCAGTCTGCTGTTATGGAGAGAAGACTGGTCCCCTTCATCACCACCAAGAGGCATGTACATGCCCATCAGATCTCCAGAGCAGACTCTTTGCATGTGTGGGGTTATTGCAGGAGGTGAAGAACTGGATTCAGTTTTGGCCCCAGGCACCATGGTCATAGGAGCGGAGCTTTGCAGGTTGTATGGTGGGGTTACATTATATAATGAGGAGTTCATGTAGGCCTGAGAAGAAGGCATCATGTGATTATAATGCAAGCTGTTAAAGTCATACCTGTGCATTGGTTGAACCTGTGAACTGTTCAACCCAGGGTGCTGCATATAGCCAAGTTGGTCCTGCATCAGAGCATAAGGGCCATTCGGCCAGCTGTTCAAGTGGCCATAAGGATCTGTCCTTTGTGCAACCCCAATAGTGCTTGATAATGGGTTTGCATCTGAAGCCATAAGATTCCCAGGCAAAGAATAGTGGTCCTTTTTCTGGAGAGTCTTTTGCCTTCTCCTTGGTTTATACTTATAATCTGGATGCTCTGACATGTGCTGAGCTCTCAGTCTTTTTGATTCATCTATGAAGGGTTTCTTTTCTGCATCACCAAGAAGCTTCCACTCTACTCCCAACCTTTTGCTGATTTCAGAGTTGTGAATCTTGGGATGGTCTGCAAGCATTTTCTTCCTCTTTTCTCTAGACCACACCATAAAAGCATTCATAGGCCTTTTAACCCGGTCGTGGTCTGGAGTAGCAGTAGTGCCTTTAAATGTTGAACCTGCTTCTACAACCTGAGGTTTGGAGTCCCGCAGAGGGCTTTTCATGTTGGCGTCCAGCATGTTATGCATTCAGCAGCCACTTGCAGGAACCCTCTCTACCAAAGATTTCCAGCAGCTGCCTAAAACCACCCTCTAGAGCAATTTATAATTGGTTTCATCCTCATCACTTGAAATCAGCCAATGATAGCAAAATGTCATGGCTCAGCCCACTATCTCAAATTACATGGTTAACCTTTTACAAGCCAAATTTATATACCACATAGCCCTATAAGGCTAAGTTTCCACTTGGTTTTTTTCTGGCAGTTTTTGGAATACTGCCACAGCAGTTTTTGAGCCAAAGCCAGAACTGTATTCAAAAGGAATAGGACATATAAAGGAAGGACTTATACTTCTTCTCCCTTATGGATCCACTTCTGACTTTGACTCAAAAACTGCAGTGGCAGTATTCCAAAAACTGCCAGAAAAAAAACCAAGTGGAAACTTAGCCTAAAGGCCATGTTCACAGCCTTTTTTCCCCCCGAATATTTCCAGCCAAAATTAAGGCTAGGTCCACATTGCATTAGTACTTCCATCAGACATACCCGTATTTTTCGCCGTATAAGACGCACTTTTTCTTCCCCAAAACTGGGGGGGGAAAGTTGGTATGTCTTATAAGGCGAATACACACCTATCGCGGCGGTCCCTGCGGCCATCAACAGCCGGGAGCCACGGCTAATACAGGACATCACTGATCGCTTACAGGACACCGAACAGCTTACAGGACACCAGGAGGGACCTTACCTGCCTCCTCAGTGTCTGCTCCGTGCCGGGATCCCCTGCATGGCTGGCGCTCTCCTTCGTCGTCATCACGTCGTCACGCATGCCGCCCCGTCATCCAATAGGAGCGGCGTGCGTAGCGACATCATGGCAGCAACAGAGAGCGAGGATACCGTGCAGCAGAGACGTTCCGGAGCAACGGGGACACCCCGGGGACGCAGCGACAGCAATGGAGGGCGTCATCCAGGGCAGCGGTGACGAGCGGTGACGGGTCCGGAGCGGCGGGGACACGTGAGTATTACCTCCTATACCAGTGGTCTTCAACCTGAGGACCTCCAGAAGTTGCAAAACTACAACTCCCAGCATGCCCGGACAGCCAACGGAGCGTCTTATATGACGAAAAATACGGTATCCATCAGTATCTTTGATCAGGCTGTATATGCTATATTAATGGGCCCCATTAATGCAACAGACCCCACTACTCAGGGTAGGTTTACACTTCATACTGTTCCAATTGGTAGTATTCGTCTGTATACAGTTAATGAGAGCAACAGATCCCATTGATTTCTATGGCTGGAGTTACCTATTTCAAAATCGCAACAACTCATGTTTTTGAGTCTGTTAAATAGGGCATATGTCCTGAACTGAGTATACTGTTAATAATATATGTAGGGTATCCCATTTTTTGCGGGATACAAACTGAAACAAATAACTGGAGCACTGACATTGTGTTAAC